>NC_135596.1:1200000-1810079 GCF_965152235.1 Eretmochelys imbricata
GAGACTGAAGATCAACAAGTGGGGCAAACTGCCGATTACCCCAAGAAACTCAAATCACATGTTTTCTCCTCATATGAAACTATACATTTGTTTGCCTTGTAAATCAAATATACTATGGATAATCTGTTTTGCCCCATCAACATGTCTTTCATCCCAAATTAATTATGCATATTTGCTTGGCCTGGGAGTCAGATTTACATCTCTCTATATGTGGATAATGTCTCTTGTTCTGTTGCAAACCCTAAATAACACAAAATACATATGTACATAATCAAAGAATGTGTGAAGCATGTCCATCAAGTTTGGAAGATTATAAGAGATTTTGTTCATTTTCATTATGAATAATTGTGGCATTCTAGAAGCAATACGATTTGTACGGCACAAGGAGGAGGAGTGTTAAAAGATATAAACCAGGGTATAACTTTGCATTACTATAAGAAACTGCCTAAAAAAGGGGAAATTCCAATAAATAATGTGGGCTAATATTGAAATACAATCCTTGAATGAATCAAACATAAAATACCTGCAATGGGACTGAAGAAATCTGTCCTAAGCCAACACCATCTACTGAATGCTGATGGAAGTGGCAGAGAAACTCAGACAGCTGAAAACTGAGCACTCCGATGGCAAGCATCCAACAGAAATCAGAAGGTAACCCCATCAATGAACCCTGGAATCAGGGTACATAAAACTGAGATCACCACATGGGTATGGGCAGAACCCACAAGGAAGGTGATGTATGCCCAGAGCAGTCGTGTGGAAAGGACTTTCCCCATTGCAGGGTTAACAGGATAAAAAGTGGTGAGATTTCATTTCAAAAATTGTATTTTTCCTTCTATTCTTTAATATAAATAACTGAAGGTCAGTTATCTTGCTGAGTCTGCATGCTCTAGTGAGATCTCTGACCATATTTTAGATTGTAACTAATGCTATATACCTGCCCTCCTTTATAAGTCAAAGCAAATTGGCCTAAGAGAGATTTGAACCATAACTTCAAGCAACTGCTTCTGATGTTGTTGCTTTTTGATGTTGATGTCCATTGCAAACTAAACAACTGAAACAGCAGGGACCACACTCTTGAAAGTGCCTTAAAGACAAGTCCATCCTTGCTCCTTGGAGAAATACTGAAAGTTGATAAATGTGTTCGGTACTAAAGAACGGATGATCATAAGTAAATGTAGCAAGAAATCTTGGTGATTTGACTGTTCCTTGGTGTAAGCCCCACACCACGCTTTGACAATTACTTGCAAAACTGTATTCAGTACATACATAGAACATTGATTGTATCTACACTTGATGGGTGAACTGTAGACAGTATATAGATGTGAGACTGGGTGATTGTTGACTGTTTAAGAATAACCAAGTGTCCTGATTTCAGAAATACTGTTCCAATTAAAAGCTGGCATGAAAAGAAACTAGCATTAAATTAGTAAGCTAATGATCCCACCCTGGACTCAGTAGAAAGGGGCCATCCTGTTAGATTCCATTCTAACATTGGCTGTAACATTTGTACAATTGGCAAATCGAATTTGGTAGATTGCAGTGTGGCACATTCACCAAACTGACCTCCTTCCAGGCTTCCAGATGCCCCAGCTCAGTTTGTGCCCCCATCCCCATGGCGCTGCCACTTACCTTCCTTTTCACATCAAAGGGCAGCGTGCAGACCAGCGAAGAGTAGAAGGAGAGCTCCAGCATGTAGTACCAGAATACCGAGAGCAGTAAGGGCTGCAAAACCAAGAGGGAGCAGTTGTGTTATAGCCCCCCACACAAGCGCCAGGGAATGGGGGCAAAGGGAAAAAACAACCAACAAAACAAACAGTTTTGGGTAGTGATCAGGTCTCTGCATTTCAGGGGAAAGACTGTACATGAATGCTGTGGGATGGACGGATATTGGCCCTTGGATCCAGTGGGAAGTGCTGGTTTTAAGCATGTAATGTTGCCCTCTAGAGGATGTTCCATGATGCGGTCAAGGAACCATCTATTACTATTACCAGCTATCAAAAATTTTCTGTTCGCTCACCTGTGGTTTCATAGCTGAAAAGACAGTGTTCAGCCCAGCTCTGTAGGGCACACACGTTTTAATTAGCAATTTTGTCTTCTGTGGGCACCACAGGGCTTCCTTACACTAGAATTTACCATCTTAGAAATTATTATGATTTCAGAGCTACTGCAACCAACACATCCGTGGATTATTGGATGTACACCTTTGCTTCTGTTTTCCCTAAATGTAGGCTTGATAGTATGTTTTCACTTCATTTATTCAAACATCCTTTATGCCAAGGTTTAAGAGATTTTAAGGCCAGAAGGGACCATTGTAAACCTCCATTCTGACCTCCTGCATTACACAGGCAAGAGGATGTGCCCACAGATTCTGCTAAAGCAGATCTTTTGACAAGAAATGCCCAGTCTTGATTAGGCGACTCTAAATAAAGGAGGATTTGCAAATCCCTTGCTGATCTGTTGCAATGGTTAATTATCATAGAAGATTAGGGTTGGAAGAGACCTCAGGAGGTCATCTAGTCCCATCCCCTGCTCAAAGCAGGACCAACACCAACTATATCATCCCAGCCAAGGCTTTGTCAAGCCGGGCCGTAAAGTAAAAAAACCTTTACTCACACTATTAAACATGGGCAACTTATTTCTGTTTTGAACTTTCCTGATTTCATTGTGCACCTGCAGGATATTGTCCTGCATGTGTCTGCTAGAAGAGACAGACCAGCGAACCAACTAAGCAGCGAACAGCAGAGAGGCTAACAGAGGGAGTTTGCCTGGGATCTGTCTAAGAGGAGGTACACTAAGGGCTGCAGTAGGGAGGCTGTGTTGGTGAGTATCTGAGTGTCTGTTGCGGGGACAGTTGGACAGTTTAACCCTGTGCTTGATTGATTGTTTGAAAAGTGTGAATTGGGAGTGCTTTGTTCCAGGTGAGCCTTGAGTGGGCCTGACTGTTATAAAAAGCCAGTCAGCTGAGCAGCAAACAGAGAGGCTAACAGAGGGAGTTCGCCTGGGAGTTCACCTGGGGAGAGCCCACTGAGGCTTACATCTTGCAGTCTTCTCCGAGTAGTTATTACAACTCCTGAGGCAGCTCGTAGAAGGAAGGTAATATGGATGGGGAGCGTTCAGCTGTTGTGACCTGCCCTGGATGTGCCAGGTTTGTCTTTCTTCCACAGGACAGAAGCGATTTGTCTGTACAAAGTGCAAGCTGGTCTCCATATTGGAAGAGAAGGTTCAAGGTCTGGAGTAACAGGTATTGACCCTGCGTTGCATAAAAGAAACTGAAGATTTCCTGGACAAACATCAGAATATGCTTCTACGGACACAACGTTCTGAAGATTCAGAGCAGGCCGCGCAGCAGGGACAGAAGGACAGTGAAGAAATTTGGCAGCATGTGACCTCCAGAAGAAGAAAGGGGAGCATCCATGTACCAGCAACGCAGATGCAGGTAAGCAACAGTTTTCATGTTCTCTCCACAGGTACTAATGCAGAGAGTGGACCAGATGATACATCGGAGGGAATGGAACAGAAGGAGACTCTGACGATTGGAAGGCATGAGATGCACTGTCCTAGGGATGGGGGTTCCATGACTACCACTCCCAAGAGAAGGAGGCGGATGGTGGTGGTCGGGGACTCTCTCCTCAGGGGGACTGAGTCATCTCTCTGCCGCCCCGACCGGGAAAACCGAGAAGTCTGCTGCTTGCCAGGAGCTAGGATTCACAATGTGATGGAGACACTGCTGAGACTCATCAAGCCCTCGGATTGCTACCCCTTCCTGCTTCTCCACATGGACACCAATGATACTGCAAAGAATGACCTTGAGCAGATCACTGCGGACTACGTGGCTCTGGGAAGAAGGATAAAGGAGTTTGAGGCGGAAGTGGTGTTCTTGTCCATCCTCCCCATGGAAAGAAAAGGCCTGGGTAGAGACCATCGAATCGTGGAAGTCAACGAATGGCTACGCAGGTGGTGTTGGAGAGAAGGCTTTGGATTCTTTGACCATGAGATGGTGTTCCAAGAAGGAGGAGTGCTAGGCAGAGATGGGCTCCACCTAACGAAGAGAGGGAAGAGCATCTTCGCAAGCAGGCTGGCTAACCTAGTGAGGAGGGCTTTAAATTAGGTTCACCAGGGGAAGGAGACCAAAGCCCTAAGGTAAGTGGGGATGTGGGATACCAGGAGGAAGCACGAGCAGGAGAGGGCAAGAGGGGAGGGCTCCTGCCTCATACTGAGAAAGAGGGACAATCAGCGAATTATCTCCAGTGCCTTTACACACAAATGCAAGAAACCTGAGAAAAAAGCAGGGAGAACTGGAAGTCCTGGCACAGTCAAGGAATTATGATGTGATTGGAATAACAGAGACTTGGTGGGATAACTCACATGACTGGAGTACTGTCATGGATGGATATAAACTGTTCAGGAAGGACACGGAGGGCAGAAAAGGTGGGGGAGTTGCACTGTATGTAAGAGAGCAGTATGACTGCTCAGAGCTCCAGTATGAAACTGCAGAAAAACCTGAGTGTCTCTGCATTAAGTTTAGGAGTGTGAGTAACAAGGGTGATGTTGTGGTGGGAGTCTGCTATAGACCACCGGATCAGGGGGATGAGGTGGACAAGGCTTTCTTCCGGCAACTAACAGAAGTTACTAGATCGCAGGCCCTGGTTCTTATGGGAGACTTCAATCCTGATATCTGCTGGGAGAGCAATAAAGCGGTGTACAGACAATCCACGAAGTTTTTGGAAAATGTAGGGGACAATTTCCTGGTGCAAGTGCTGGAGGAACCAAGTAGGGGCAGAGCTCTTCTTGACCTGCTGCTCACAAACCAGGAAGAATTAGTAGGGGAAGCAAAAGTGGATGGGAACCTGGAAGGCAGTGACCATGAGATGGTTGAGTTCAGGATCCTGACACAAGGAAGAAAGGAGAACAGCAAAATACGGACCCTGGACTTCAGAAAAGCAGCCTTTGACAACCTCAGGGAACTGATGGTCAAGATCCCCAGGGAGAATAACATGAGAGGGAAAGGAGTCCAGGAGAGCTGGCTGTATTTTAAAGAATCCTTATTGAGTTTACAGGGGCAAACCATCCCAATGTGTAGAAAGAATAGTAAATATGGCAGGCGACCAGCTTGGCTTCACAGTGAAATCCTTGCTGATCTTAAACACAGAAAATAAGCTTACAAGAAGTGGAAGATTGGACAAATGACCAGGGAAGAGTATAAAGATATTGCTCTGGCATGCAGGGTCAAAATCAGGAAGGCCAAATCACACCTGGAGTTGCAGCTAGCAAGAGATGTTAAGAGTAACGAGAAGGGTTTCTTCAGGTATGTTATCAACAAGAAAAAAGTCAAGGAAAGTGTGGGCCCCTTACTGAATGAGGGAGGCAAGCTAGTGACAGAGGATGTGGAAAAAACTAATCTACTCAATGCTCTTTTTGCCTCTGTCTTCACGAACAAGGTCAGCTCCCAGACTGCTACGCTGGGCAGCACAGCATGAGGAGGAGGTGACCAGCCCTCTGTGGAGAAAGAAGTGGTTTGGGACTATTTAGAAAAACTGGACGAGCACAAGTCCAAAGGGCCAGAAGCACTGCATCTGAGAGTGCTAAAGGAGTTGGCGGATGTGATTGCAGAGCCATTGGCCATTATCTTTGAAAACTCATGGCGATCAGGCGAGGTCCCGGACGACTGGAAAAAGGCTAATGTAGTGCCCATCTTTAAAAAAGGGAAGAAGGAGGATCCTGGGAACTACAGGCCAGTCAGCCTCACCTCAGTCCCCAGAAAAATCATGGAGCAGGTCCTCAAGGAATCAATTCTGAAGCACTTAGAGGAGAGGAAAGTGCTCAGGAACAGTCAGCATGGATTCACCAAGGGCAAGTCATGCCTGACTAATCGAATTGCCTTGTATGACGAGATAACTGGCTTTGTGGATGAGGGGAAAGCAGTGGATGTGTTGTTCCTTGACTTTAGCAAAACTTTTGACACAGTCTCCCACAGTATTCTTGCCAGCAAGTTAAAGAAGTATGGGCTGGATGAATGGACTATAAGGTGGATAGAAAGCTGGCTAGATTGTTGGGCTCAAAAGGTAGTGATCAGTGGCTCCATGTCTAGTTGGCAGCTGGTATCAAGTGGAGTGCCCCAAGGGTTGGTCCTGGGGCCTGTTTTGTTCAATATCTTCATTAATGATCTGGAGGATGGCGTGGATTGCACCCTCAGCAAGTTTGCAGATGACACTAAACTTGGAGGAGAGGTAGATACGCTGGAGGGTTGGGATAGGATACAGAGGGCCCTAGACAAATTAGAGGACTGGGCCAAAAGAAATCTGATGAGGTTCAAGAGTCCTGTACTTAGGATGGAAGAATCCCATGCACCGCTACAGACCAGGGACCGAATGGCTTGGCAGCAGTTCTGCAGAAAAGGACCTAGGGGTGACAGTGGATGAGAAGCTGGATATGAGTCAACAGTGTGCCCTTGTTGCCAAGAAGGTCAATGGCATTTTGGGATGGAGAAGTAGGGGCATTTCTAGCAGATCAAGGGACCTGATCGTTCCCCTGTATTCAACATTGGTGAGGCCTCATCTGGAGTACTGTGTCCAGTTTTGGGCCCCACACTACAAGAAGGAAGTGGAAAAATTGGAAAACGTCCAGTGGAGGGCAACAAAAATGATTACGGGACTGGAACACATGACTTATGAGGAGAGGCTGAGGGAACTGGGATTGTTTAGTCTGCGGAAGAGAAGAATGAGGGGGGATTTGATAGCTGCTTCCAACTACCTGAAAGGGGGTTCCAAAGAGGATGGCTCTAGACTGTTCTCAGTGGTAGCAGATGACAGAACGAGGAGTAATGGTCTCAAGTTGCAGTGGGGGAGGTTTAGGTTGGATATTAGGAAATACTATTTCACTAGGAGGGTGGTGAAACTCTGGAATGCGTTACCTAGGGAGGTGGTGGAATCTCCTTCCTTAGACGTTTTTAAGGTCAGGCTTGACAAATCCCTGGCTGGGATGATTTAGTTGGGGATTGGTCCTGCTTTGAGCAGGGGGTTGGACTAGATGACCTTAGAATCATAGAATCATAGAATATCAGGGTTGGAAGGGACCTCAGGAGGCCATCTAGTCCAACCCCCTGCTCAAAAGCAGGACCAATCCCCTATTAAATCATCCCAGCCAGGGCTTTGTCAAGCCTGACCTTAAAAACTTCTAAAGAAGGAGATTCTACCACCTCCATAGGTAACGCATTCCAGTGTTTCACCACCCTCCTAGTGAAAAAGTTTTTCCTAATATCCAACCTAAACCTCCCCCACTGCAACTTGAGACCATTACTCCTTGTCCTGTCCTCTTCTACCACTGAGAATAGTCTAGAACCATCCTCTCTGGAACCACCTCTCAGGTAGTTGAAAGCAGCTATCAAATCCCCCCTCATTCTTCTCTTCTGAAAACTAAACAATCCCAGTTCCCTCAGCCTCTCCTCATAACTCATGTGTTCCAGTCCCGTAATCATTTTTGTTGCCCTCCACTGGATGTTTTCCAATTTTTCCACTTCCTTCTTGTAGTGTGGGGCCCAAAACTGGACACAGTACTCCAGATGAGGCCTCACCAATGTCGAATAGAGGGGAACGATCACGTCCCTCGATCTGCTCGCTATGCCCCTACTTATACATCCCAAAATGCCATTGGCCTTCTTGGCAACAAGGGCACACTGTTGACTCATATCCAGCTTCTCGTCCACTGTCACCCCTAGGTCTTTTTCCGCAGAACTGCTGCCTAGCCATTCGGTCCCTAGTCTGTAGCTGTGCATTGGGTTCTTCCGTCCTTGCACTTATCCTTATTGAACCTCATCAGATTTCTTTTGGCCCAATCTTCCAATTTGTCTAGGTCCGTCTGTATCCTATCCCTCCCCTCCAGCGTATCTACCACTCCTCCCAGTTTAGTATCATCCGCAAATTTGCTGAGAGTGCAATCCACACCATCCTCCAGATCATTTATGAAGATATTGAACAAAACCGGCCCCAGGACCGACCCCTGGGACACTCCACTTGACACCGGCTGCCAACTAGACATGGAGCCATTGATCACTAGCCGTTGAGCCCGACAATCTAGCCAACTTTCTATCCACTTATAGTGCATTCATCCAGCCCATACTTCTTTAACTTGCTGACAAGAATACTGTGGGAGACCGTGTCAAAAGCTTTGCTAAAGTCAAGAAACAATACATCCACTGCTTTCCCTTCATTCACAGAACCAGTAATCTCATCATAGAAGGCGATTAGATTAGTCAGGCATGACCTTCCCTTGGTGAATCCATGCTGACTGTTCCTGATCACTTTCCTCTCATGTAAGTGCTTCAGGATTGATTCTTTGAGGACCTGCTCCATGATTTTTCCGGGGACTGAGGTGAGGCTGACTGGCCTGTAGTTCCCAGGATCCTCCTTCTTCCCTTTTTTAAAGATGGGCACTACATTAGCCTTTTTCCAGTCATCCGGGACTTCCCCCGTTCGCCATGAGTTTTCAAAGATAATGGCCAATGGCTCTGCAATCACAGCTGCCAATTCCTTTAGCACTCTCGGATGCAACTCGTCTGGCCCCATGGACTTGTGCACGTCCAGCTTTTCTAAATAGTCCCTAACCACCTCTTTCTCCACAGAGGGCTGGCCATCTATTCCCCATGTTGTGATGCCCAGCGCAGCAGTCTGGGAGCTGATCTTGTTAGTGAAGACAGAGGCAAAAAAAGCATTGAGTAGATTAGTTTTTTCCACATCCTCTGTCACTAGGTTGCCTCCCTCATTCATTAAGGGGCCCACACTTTCCTTGGCTTTCTTCTTGTTGCCAACATACCTGAAGAAACCCTTCTTGTTACTCTTAACATCTCTCGCTAGCTGCATCTCCAGGTGCGATTTGGCCCTCCTGATTTCATTCTTACATGCCCGAGCAATATTTTTATACTCTTCCCTGGTCATATGTCCAACCTTCCACTTCTTGTAAGCTTCTTTTTTATGTTTAAGATCCGCTAGGATTTCACCATTAAGCCAAGCTGGTCGCCTGCCATATTTACTATTCTTTCGACACATCGGGATAGTTTGTCCCTGTAACCTCAACAGGGATTCCTTGAAATACAGCCAGCTCTCCTGGACTCCTTTCCCCTTCAAGTTAGTCCCCCAGGGGATCCTACCCATCCTTCTGAGGTCCCTTCCAATCCTGATATTTTATGATTCTAAGATCAGGCACAGGCTGGAGGAAAGCAGAAGACTCTGTAAACACTAGAAGACACGACCCTTTAGAACCTGAAAATGAACCCAGGATTCCTGAGTCTTACCATTCTTCTGCTGTCAGCAAATATCTCTGACTCCCACTGGCCATGTGTGTGTCTCATCCCCTGCTAGTGTAGTCCAAGTTGAGGATGACAATCTACTACTGCTGTCCATTAGCTCACGTGGCAGAGGTGTGTGCTATGGATCTAGAAGTCCCAATTCTGCTGCTGACACATGTGGGGCTCAATATGGTTTTAGAAACATAAGATATTTCATCCACAAAAACCACATGAAAAGAACATTAAGGTTGCAAAGTCAAGCACTCAAAAGTTAGGAGATGCTAGAGTTAAGGTTGTCTGTGCACATCCTTCTATATCACTAAATGATCACAGAGGGGAATGAGTGGTTCAGGGGTTGACAATCTGGTAGGGATCCTTTCACATCCAAGCTGGAGGTTGAGCTCCAACCTAAATTAATCAAGACCAAACATATTTATCATTTAGTGGCTGATGTGTGTTGTGGAAGGTGTGTAAGCTCAGGTCGAAGTGGACATGTGTCCGAATTATAAAATCTACCATTTCAGCTGACCCAAGTGGGGATGCTTATATACTCACATCATACAGGACAGCAAATCCAGTGAAGAAAGAAATGAAGTAAAATGTAAACCTCCAGCTAAAACAAACAAAACAAAGCACGTTAGAACTACAACAGAGGTCAGGCTGCAACTCTGTGCCCAGTGTCAGCCAGACATTCATTCAAACAGTGACCTTGTCAAAGGCACATGGGCTGTGGTGGTATCAGATGCTCATCCAGGTGATAATAAATTACAGTTGTACTTTGCATGTCTCTAGCATTTTTGATTCAAGGATCTCCAAGAACTTTACAAACAGTAATTGCTCAGCCTCATCGGAGATAGGAAAGTATCATCTCCACTGTACAGATGGGGAAACTGAGGCAAAGAGTGGGTAAATGCCTTGCCCATGATCACCCAGAGAATAAGGGCTGGGAATCATAGAATCATAGAATATCAGGGTTGGAAGGGACCTCAGGAGGTCATCTAGTCCAACCCCCTGCTCAAAAGCAGGACCCATACCCAATTAAATCATCCCAGCCAGGGCTTTGTCAAGCCTGACCTTAAAAACTTCTAAGGAAGTACAACCCATCTCTCCAGGGTCCCAGTCCCAGGGAGAAATCCTGTCCCCAGTGAAGTCCATGGCAAAACTCCCATTGATGTAATTAGAGCTAGGATTTCACCCCTCCTCTTGCAGTGACACAGGTACATTTAATTCCCTCATTCCAAATATTCAGGTGCTAAGTGTTTGTCAAGATGCCTCCATCCCAATCCCTTATCACTTCCCACAGTCCTGTTCCCCTATATGGTAACTAGCCCAGTCTAACACATCTCTGGGATTCGTGGAGGGAATGACTATAGGGGAACTGGGATATTTTTATGCCAATAGCAACAGACTTCAAACGAGGGCTCTTCCCTCTCTCTGACTCTGACATATGCAAGGGCCACACTCGCTCAGCAGCTGTGATCCCTGGCCAAAGCAGCCTTTCAGCAGTGAGAGACTCCTGGCATGTCAGCTGGGCTCAGTGGAATAGAATCAGCAGAGACTATGGGGATTTCACTGGATCTGTTCCTTTATTTTTGATCCCTTATTTTTCTATTCCTCCTATGCATGGAAATTGCTGCTTGGCATATCAGCCCCTGCGTGGTGATAGAGATCCACTGTGTTATGTACAAGAGCTTCAGCTCCCAGCCCCTGCCTGCAAGAGTGGGCACCCAAGGGTATGGAGTGCCTCAGCCTCTGGGCAAGTACACTGAACATGTTCAGACTGGTCAGTGCATCAGAGACGTTAGACATGGGAACAGCCCACTAGGTCCTTTAGCCCCCCTTCCTGGGCACCCAGGCAGAACTGTTTCCTACAGAATGTTTCATGGAGTCAGCGATGTCCAGGAACCATTCTGATCATCTAGTCTGACCCTCAGAGAATGTCACCAAGTGATGCAGACACGGGATGAGAGGCATCACATGCAAGACCGGTGCGGTGACAATCCTTCTCTAACCTCCTTCCAGCTGAAGCCAGTTGAAGCAGTTGTTGCCCGGAACCTCTGATTTTGGGGACTTACATTTTTGCATGCCCAGCTTGAGACATCTTTGCTGTTTAAACTTGGGCGCTCAAAACCTGAGGAACCCAGCTTTTGCTTTGACCTCCCTGTGCCTCAGCTTTGTCATCTGTGTAATTGAGCTGATTTATACACAGCAGTTTCAGAGGGGCGTTGGTGGAATTACAATTGCTGAGCACCGACCAATCACACTGAACCAAAGGGATGCAGGAGCTGAGCTCTTTGGGCCACATTATCGGCTGATGTAAACTGGTGGGGCCACCTAGAATCATAGAATCATAGACTTTAAGGTCAGAAGAGACCATTATGATCGTCTAGTCTGACCTCCTGCACAACGCAGGCCACAGAATCTCACCCGCCCACTCCTGTAATAAACCCCTAACCTATGTCTGAGCTACTGAAGTCCTCAAATTGTGGTTTAAAGACTTCAAAGTGCAGAGAATCCTCCAGCAAGTGACCCGTGTCCCATGCTGCAGAGGAAGGCGAAAAAAACCCAGAGCCTCTGCCATTCTGCCCTGGAGGAAAATTCCTTCCCAACCCCAAATATGGTAATCAGCTAAACCTTGAGCATGTGGGTAAGACTCACCAGCAAGACACCCAGGAAAGCATTCTCTGTAGTAACTCAGATCCCACCCCATCTAACATCCCGTCACAGGCCATTGGGCATATTTACCACTAATAGTCAAAGATCAATTAATTGCCAAAATTAGGCTATCCCATCATACCATCCCCTCCATAAACTTATCAAGCTTCGTCTTGAAGCCAGATATGCCTTTTGCCCCCACTGTTCCCCTTGGAACGTTGAAACAGTTAAGTTATCCCTGCTTTGGGTTCTGAAAACCCTGGGTAACAAGCCTGTTTAAAGGTAAGGAATGTAAGGGCAGGTAGGGATCAAAAGGAATGAGGAGGACAGGTGTAGGAGGAGACAGGGCCAAGGAGACAGTCCAGGGGCTGAAGGTGGAGGGAAAAGCGAGGCCTCTGATTTAGGGTAGGGAGGCAGCACAGGAGCGGGGAGGCGAAGCAGAGGGGCAGCGGGAACGGCACATTCCAGCTGGGACCATGGCGGTGCTGGGAGGCTGTGCACACACTGTAGAGCTCAGACCCTGCTGGAAGGTTGAAGTGACCCAAGGCCTCTGCCCATAGCGCTCACCTGGCCTCACAGAATTTTGTAGTCAGGCTGGGTTTGTCCTGGTTCCGCCGGTATCGGAACCACCTCTCCACCTTTCTGGTGGGCAAGTCACACTGCTTGGATAAGCTGATCAGGTGCCCCTGGAAAACAGCCAAGGAATCTGGATTCAGACTCGTAGCTTCACAGATTTTAAGGTTAGAGGGACTAGTCCAGTGGTTTTCAACCTGTGCTCTGCAGACCCCTGGGGAGTCTCAGACTATGTCTAAGATTTCCAAAGGGGTCCGCACCTCCATTCGAAATTTTGTAGGGTTCATAAATGAAAGAAAGTTGAAACCACTGACCTAGTCCAACCCCCTGCATTAAAACAAGCCACAGACCCTCACCCTGTAACCTTGGCATTAAGCCCATACCTCCGTCTGTGCTAAAACGTAGCTTTTAGAAATACATCCAGTCTTGGTTTAAAGGCTTCAGGTAATAGAGAATCTACCACACCCTAGGTCACCCAGTGGCTAATTACCCTCTGTTGAAAATTTATGCCTTATTTCTATTTGTCTAGCTTCAATTTCCAACCTCTGGGCCATGTTATACCTTTCTCTTGTTGCTTTCTAATTCACTAATTTGTTCCAGCACCTCTTTCTAGCACCCCTCAATCCCTGGCAGCACTTCATCTTTATAAGCTGACAAGCATACCTCCAAACTCAACTGTGGTGAGGTGGTAGGCTCTCTTTCTCTAGTAAGCCCATGGGCAGAGGGTGGGTGCTGCTCCTGTCTACCAGGGCAGGGCCCCTTGGCTGTGCTGTTCAGGGTATCTCCCCCCTTGCAGAGGGGTAAAGGTAAGCTGACTAGATAGCAAGTATGAAAAATCAGGACACCTTTCTGAAAGGGCCTGGACTGCCAGGACTCTCAAGCTGTTTCCTTGGTCAGCAACCCCTTCTACCGGGAACTGGGGAGCTCTGCGCTGCAGTCCTGCCACATCAGAGGGCACACAAAGGGCAACAAGGGCATCAGTTTAATGCCTTCCTGACATGCAAAGCCACCATTAGCGTCTCTGCGATGCCCTTCTCCCTCATGGTCCCTTGAACCCACTGATTCACCTGCAGGCTTTCTGCTTCTGATAAATCTAATGAACATATTCGTGTTTATACCTTTAGCTATTTGCTCTTCAAAGTCATTCTTAGACTCCTACGCTCCACTACATATTTCATCTGCCATAGGTGATCCCGTTCTATTGGCTGGATTTCCATTCTTGGCTCAGATAACCTTTTGAGTCCTGCTATTTAACCACACTGGGAATCCAGGCATACTGAAGGCAAAGGGAGTTTTGTTGCTGACTTCAGGAAAGCCAGGATTTTACCCATTGTTTACCTTTTGTTTTCCTGTTTCTTTTCTTGTTCAGGGTCTCCATGCCTCTGAGGCTCTCCTCTGGCTGTTTATTTTGGACCCAATCTGTTACAAAGGACCTTTGTCATTCTGGATCTGAAATGAAACCTCAGCACTTCCCATTGCTAGCTGGGGAAAGGAGTTCTGCATTCTTTTCTGGACTTTGTCACGGGCTTGCTGCATGACTTTGTCCTGGTCGCTCAACCCTCTGAGCACCAGCAACATGATGAGGATCATGCTATGGTGCAAGGAGGTGCATCCATGTGGGTGGTGTGCTTTTTCACAGGAATTGCCAGATTAAATCAGACCCCGGGTTCATCTAGTTCAGTATCCTGCATCCGAGAGTGGCCAGATACTTGAGGAAGGGGGACGAAACTCAACAGGCAGGTGTGGGATAATCGCACGCTACACAGATCACATGCTAATCCCTCATAGGTTGATTTAAACCCCAAAGCATGAGGTTTCAACTCCCTTCCAATGGTCTCCTTGAGAGCAGGAACAATTAGAACTCTGGATACTGCTGTCAGAACCTTCAGCTGCTGGAGAATTCCACCCAGCAGTAGAACCCATGCCAAGAGCACTAGAAATTGCCCTGCCAGGGCACCGTCTCCTCATCTCCAGAAGGGAAATCCCACAGTTCCATATTGGGTGTGATGATGATGCCCAGGACACTGGCTTGTGGTACCTGCCAGTAAGACCGATTCTAAACTCACAGGCTTCATAGCAGCACACGACATCACTAAGCAGCGTAGCTGCCGAGCGGTGTCTGCAGGCTGCAATAACTGGCACAGTGTCAGAGTGTCTAAGAGACCCTGATTTGTCATGGGGTGTGTCAAGGTTCCTCCCCCACTCTGAACTCTAGGGTACAGATGTGGGGACCTGCATGAAAAACCTCCTAAGCTTATCTTTACCAGCTTAGGTCAAAACTTCCCCAAGGTACAAAATATTCCACCCGTTGTCCTTGGACTGGCCGCTACCACCACCAAACTAATACTGGTTACTGGGGAAGAGCTGTTTGCACGCGTCTTTCCCCCCAAAATACTTCCCAAAACCCTGCACACCACTTCCTGGACAAGGTTTGGTAAAAAGCCTCACCAATTTGCCTAGGTGACTACAGACCCAGACCCTTGGATCTTAAGAACAATGAACAAGCCTCCCAACACTTGCACCCCCCCTTTCCTGGGAAATGTTGGATAAAAAGCCTCACCAATTTGCATAGGTGACCACAAACCCAAACCCTTGGATCTGAGAACAATGAAAAAACATTCAGTTTTTTACAAGAAGACTTTTAATAAAAAATAGAAGTAAATAGAAATAAAGAAATCCCCCCTGTAAAATCAGGATGGTAGATATCTTACAGGGTAATTAGATTCAAAAACATAGAGAACCCCTCTAGGCAAAACCTTAAGTTACAAAAAAGATACACAGACAGAAATAGTTATTCTATTCAGCACAATTCTTTTCTCAGCCATTTAAAGAAATCATAATCTAACACATACCTAGCTAGATTACTTACTAAAAGTTCTAAGACTCCATTCCTGGTCTATCCCCGGCCAAGATGACTACAGACAGACACAGACCCTCCTCTAGATTATCTGTCAGATCAGAGATGATTTGTAATCAGTGTTAAGCAAACAGTTACAAAACCCACAAGCAGTGACAGGATGGTGGTTAGAACAGAGAGCAGCCAGGTCTGGTCTACACAGCAAACTGTCAGGAGCTCTCATCTGGCTAGACAGGGCCAGCTTCTCTTTGATCCTCTACAGGGCGATCTTTGCACCAAGTTTTCCTGACATGAGACAGACACTGGATAGTGCGCTTGCTTCTTACCAAACCAGAGAAAGGGCCTGATGTATGGCTGCCCTGCAGCCAGGTTTCTGAACTTTACCAGACTTTGCAGTGTCCTGCAGCTCAGCTCTTCTGCCTAAACCAGGTGACAGTCCACGGTGGAGAAGAAAGAACAAGCTTATCCAAGTACCCTGTAGTCCAGGGGACAGTGCACTGAGCTTGGAAGCAGGAGCCATGAATTCAAATCTTACCTCTTCTGGCTCTTTATATACCTGTGCACTTCAGAGCCTCAGACCTCTACCTTAGGAGGCAGTCAAGTATCATTCCTTCTACTTCACACATATGTTAACAGAGAGGTTGCACAAGGTCACTTCAGGAAGGCCTGGGAGTAGACCTCCTGTCTCTTATACGGTGAACATAAAGTTCATCTATCCAGCCACACTGCCTTCTGGAATGTGATCCATCTATGTGCTTGCCTCTCTTGTCTGTACCCCATGACTAAACCACCCAGGATTCCAGATCTCCAAAACTCCACTGCTGTCTAGTAAACGGTTGTGTAACCTGCTGACATACAGTGGTTGTGTAACCGGCTCCTAGTGGCTGTTCCATACAGAGGTTAACCTTTAGCTCAAGTGGTAGAGGACTATGTGGTGGAGCTGAAAGTCCAGGTATAAACCCTGCCAAGTACCCACGTAAAGGGCTGGTTTTTTTCACAGAGTGAAAGTGTCCTTCCAACAGCTTATCCACTTAGAAAGAGGCAGAGCAACCAGACCCCCAGTGTTCTACGTTCTGATCACGTGTCACACAACTGTATTACTCATGTTACACACTGGTGGGTTCGGAGGGTGATGGATAAGCCTCTACCTCCTCTGTGCATAGCCAGCCCAACAGAGCCACAAAATAGCCCTCCCATCCCCAGGTGATTGCTCTGCATGGGCAACGGGGTGTCAGATATAGGAGTGGGCAGGGTGGGTGCTCTGTATGGGGAGCGGAGGGAGGTTGGGGTATCAGGGACAGATAGCAGGGGGCAGGGCGGGTGCTCTGTTTGGGGTGCGGTTAGAGGTTTGGGTATCAGAGACAGGAAGGGGCAGGGTAGGTGCTCTGTATGGGGAGCGGGGAAGGTTGGAGTGTTAGGGTGTGACGTTATTGACATAATCTGGGACCATATAGATCATTGTTGCAACCAAGGTCCTGTAATGGCACCAAATCTTGTATAGATAGCAGCCATGGGTCATATGCTACCTTGAACGTCCCCAAGTAGACTTCTTATGTGGACTGGAGCATTCCAAGGTCTATTACCCCTTAAGTGCTTCTTGATTTGCACATTCGTTTCTCAAGAAGTTTTACAAAGGTTACTTAAAAATCAAGCCAGTACACAGCCAATATTCATAACTTGGACTACAAAAATTATACATGCATACAAATAGGATTAATAGATTCAGTAGATCACAACCTTTACAGAGCTATGTTACATGGCATATGTAGCATAAAACATATTCTAGTTATGTCATATATACATTCATAAGCATATTTCCATACAGCCTTATGGGGGGTACCATCGCACTCCGTATTGGGAGTAGGGGGAGGTTTGGGTGTCAGGGATAGGAGGGGGGCAGAGTGGGTGCTCTGTATGGGGAGCGGGGAAGGTTGGGGTGTCAGGGTGGGTGTTCCACATAGGGAGCAAGGGGAGCTACTAGGACTGGGTGGGGGGCAGCTGGCGGCATGCTGAGAAGGGGGCTCTCAGCAGTTTCCATCTCAGACTGACTGCTGGAGGTAGCTGCTCCTGGCATCAGCCGAACAACCTGGTTCCTGTCTGGTTGTCAGTCCAACCCCAGGCACTGTGGTGGCTACTCCAGCCACTCTGGAGTAGCTCTTACCCCCACCCCGTCGGTGTTTACAGGGAATGTTTGCTCCCAGAACATGAGGGGGAATGATACAAGGGGTGGAGGACAAAAGATCAGCCCCCCAATATTTCCATTACGGTGGCACTAGCTTGCCCCCTCCCCAGCTCAGCTGCCCCTGTTGAGTGATCTTTTAATGCTGCTTTGATGTTCTCCTGTCTCTGTCTACCTCTGACTCGTTATGACCATATGGTGAAATCTCACTACCCCAGTGAGCACTGCCTGGGACTGAAGGAAATAGATGGTAACTAAGCAAAATTACAGTGTCTTTTGCTGTAGATGCTTTAGAGCCCTGTCCTGCTCCCACTAACATCAACGGGGATTCAGGCCTGGGGTTTCTTTCTTCCTCGGAGTCAGGAAGGTTGCACATGTTGGATGTATACTCTGACTCACTGTTCAATTGAAAATTAAACCCTGTCCCGTTTCCTCTTCCTAGCTCATTTTCTGTGCTAATTACAACCTCACAGATTGCACCATCGACTCTGGAGTCATGGATCCAAGTCACCAGCTCCAAGGAGGAGGAAAGGAGGGAGCCTGAGGAATGAACTGGGTAGGTTCCTACAGCTAGAGGAGACAAAGGGAAGAGCTGCTTTTATCGCCACCCAACTGCTCCTGCACAAGAGAGATGCTGACTCAGCTGCTCAGACCTGTCACCATGCAGAAAAAAGGTCACCCAGGCAACTGTGGATCAGTGCATGCCCCAGACCCTCCAGGGCATTCTGCACAAGCACTAGCGAGCCTGAGCCCAAATGGCTCTCCTTACACAGTCCTTCCAAAGAAAAGCTCCGCCCTGCCCGACTGTGCCTGCAGGGCTTCACAAGCCATTCACAACTCCCCTGATTGGACACTGGGACTTTGTCTCCCTTTAGCTCAGTGACGGCTTGTCGTGACCCCTTCACATTTTCCACGGGGTTGCATCTCCATGGAGACTTGGCCATTAGTGAATATGTGAGAAAAACGGTTTGAAATTAAGCAAAGTTGGTAGCGATTTTTTTTGTGAATAATTATGGTGTGCAGTTCTGTTCCAGAGAATCTCAAAAGGAGTCGTGAACTCTCATAAATGTCAATGGATATTTTTGGTCATTCACTGCAGCAGGGGCAGCACTGTACATGAGGGGCCAGCTTCTCCATCCCACTGAGGCTGCTTTCTGCCCCTGCTGTGGTGCAAATCATTCTTAAAGCTGCCTGAGCTGACTTTCTGGAGATCCCCTGGCAGGGGGAAATCCCTAGTGCCATAGGGCCAGTGCAGCCAGTTCCATGTCACCTTTCCATACAGCTCCTCTTTCGTGAGGAACGGCACTGCTGGGAGCCTCAACCTCTGGCCGATTCCTGACTGGCTGGCTTCCCAGGGAGGTCACAGGCAGGTGGCTGTAAGATAATGCAGCCAGGAGAATGCTCTTTCTTGTCCAGAGACTGTCCCTGCACCTGCCAATTACCTATTGCATCTGTTACAAAACCCAAGAACTAACTCATAAGGAAATGAATAGTTAAGACTGTCATAAATCTGCATAGCCAGAGTACAAATGCATTTATTTCAATAGAAAGAAGTGCATGTTTCATCACGGCAGCCTCAACTCTGACCCAAAATAAATACCATCCTCTCACGAGTAACCGCAAAATGTGAACACACACAGCAGCTTGCTGCAAAAGAAACAAATTACGCACACGAATGAGCACACACACTCATTAATGATATATGGGTTACCTTTAAACATGTGTCCACAGACATTCAAGTTGATAAATTATAGACTTTCCTATTATTACACAGAAAACAAATGTTCCCAAGCAATAGCGGTTCTAAGTACTTTACCATACAAATTTACTGTCAGATGAATAACATTACATTAAAATCATTTTAAAATAATAATTTTAAAATAAATATTATAAAAATAATATAAAAAGCACATTGGATCAGAGTTAAGGTTGTTGTGTTGTAATGAAATATGCATTTTTTCTATTTGATAAGGATATCCATACTTTAAGTACTGTGGCAAATTGCCGGCACTACTATGATGGATCTCGCGCTTTCTCTTCTTGGCGGGGGGATTAAGGGCACCGTTTCTTGCCCCTGAACTGGGGTATTAACTGCCCCACTAGTGTCCTAGAGGAGGGGAGTGGAGAGGGAGGGACCCGGGCCTGCCCTCTACTCCGGGACCAGCCGAGGGGCCCTAGGGATAGCTTTAAACCACTCGAACTAGCGGTTCCTTCCCCTGAGCTACTTCCCTCTCCTGTCCTTCAGCTTGTACGGCTTCCTCCCCTCCCTCTGCACAAACCAGGTGTCTCTTTACCTAGGGTCTTGGTCTTCTTAGCCCACCGCAGCACTTCTCCAAACTCTCCTCTGCTTCCCTCCAAACTGCTCTCTGCTCCAACACCAATCCACTCTGCTTCAATTCCTCCAGACTGCTCTCTGGTCCAACACCAACCCACTCTGCTTCAACTCCTCCAAACTGCTCTCTGCTCCAACACCAATCCACTCTGCTTCAACTCCTCCAAACTGCTCTCTGCTCCAACACCAATCCACTCTGCTTCAACTCCTTCCCTTGTCTGATTGAAACAGGGAGGTTTTATCAGGTGACTGGCTTCAGGTGCTCTAATTGGCTTCATTGGACAGTCTCTACGTAAAAGAATAAATGGACACAAATCAGATGTCAAGAATTATAACATTCAAAAACCAGTCGGAGAACACTTCAATCTCTTTAGTCACTCGATTACAGACCTAAAAGTGGCAATTCTTTAACAAAAAAACTTCAAAAACAGACTCCAACGAAAGACTGCTGAATTGGAATTAATTTGCAAACTGGATACAATAAACTTAGGCTTGAATAAAGACTGGGAGTGGATGTGTCATTACACAAAGTAAAACTATTTCCCCTTATTTCCCCTCCTACTGTTCTTGTAAACTGCTGGAAATGGCCCACCTTGATTATCACTACAAAAGGTCCCCCCTGCCCCTCCCCAGCCCCGCTCTCCTGCTCACCTTTCCTGATCACTCTTGTTACAATCTGTATGGTAACACCCATTGTTTCATGTTCTCTGTGTATATAAAATCTCCCCACTATATTTTCCACTGTATGCATCCGATGAAGTGACCTGTAGCTCACGAAACCTTATGCTCTAATAAATTTGTTAGTCTCTAAGGTGCCACAAGTCCTCCTTTTCTTTTAAATTGGCTTCAGGTGCTTTAATTAATCTATAGCAAACTTCTTTCCCTCTCCAGGGAAGAAGGCTCCCTTCTGACACTCTCCTGCTGCCCTCTGGCCTGGGCTTTCCTTGCTTTTTGCCCCTGCTTTAGTCCCCCCACCCCCCGCGACCGGGCCAGACGCTTTTTCTTCGTTTTGTTTTTTTTTTTGCTGTTTTTTTTTCTTTGCTGCCGTTCGAGTGCTGGTCGGCTGCCAGCTTGCCTGCCAGCCCCCCCACGCCTGCCCTCGGATGCTGCTATTGCTTCAGCTGCAACCCCCAGAGGTGGGGGGAGGACTGCCGACCTGCTCCCCGGAGGAGGGGAGTGGACGCCCCCGGACCCAACTGTTTTGCTGTTTGTTTGTGGACCCGCAGTTAATCGTCTTCTTATCTGCTTGGCATTTTTGGAATGCTCCACAAAGATCCGTTTTTTGCAGATCCCCCCCAAGGAGCAGTCTTTGCATTTTCCTGCCGCAACCCATTAGGAGCTGCAATTTTCCCTCCGCCATCCTCTTCTACCCCAAGGCTTGAGACGGACCTAATAACTTTAGCCTGTCATGAACTGCAGCCGGTCAGCTTCCAAATCAAGCCACGGAAATATCTATACACACTCAAGCGTCACACCCTTCACGCCCACACTCTGGTGTCCCGCCCTGATACAAAGTGGTGGGACCTCCTGCCACCTTTGGAGGGTGAGCAACCCCAGTGGGCCAGCCTGTATTCCACCTTGGTCCTGAGGCCCATCGGGGACATTAGTTGGCGGCTCCTTCACGGAGCTGTGAGCACAGGTTCACCCCCATCCCGAATACTTGCCCTTTTTGCAATGTGAAGGAAACCCTGGCGCACGTATATTTAGAGTGTGCCAGGCTGCAGCCCCTTTTCCGGCTCCTCATGAATATTTTATTACGCTTTTGGCTACACTTTTCCCCTCACCTTTTTATCTACACACTCCCCATCCGTGGCCCCACAAAATCGCGAGATCTCCTGGTTAACCTCCTCCTAGCCCTAGCTAAAACAGCCATTTATAAAACCAGAGAGAGGAGGTTGGCTAATGAAGTGTCCTGCGATTGTAGGGCCATTTTCCGATCTTCAGTACATTCACGTATCCGGGCGGAGTTCCTCTGGGCGGCGTCCACCGACTCCCTTGACACCTTCGAGGAGCAGTGGACGCTGTCCGGGGTTCTCTGCTCGGTGACCCCGTCCGGTTCACTCCGTCTGACCCTTTGATTGAGGGGAAGAGCGAGAGACCCCAGCCCCAGCCGTTGCCGCTGTGGATACCATCATCACTGTCACCTAAGAGGGATCCTATCACATGTGGTGTACATCCCCTCCCCACCTCCAAACTGCCTACCCCACAGCCATGCCCATCTTGTCGGGCACTCTCAGGAGAGGAATAATCGTTGACACTGGGCGTAGCACTAGGTAACTTGAGGGGGTGGAAGACCATGAGAGTCGAGGAAGCCCCCCCGCTCTGGGCCCAGGCTAGCCTGAACACTTCTCCCTCCTGAAGGCTGCTGTGTTATACCTTGTGTTTGCTTTTGTTTTGTTGCATAGTTTTGCTTTATCCTTTTTGGTGATTCCTTGTAAGTGTTACACAAATAAAATTCTTTTCTGCTTCAAAAAAACCCCCAAAACACTCCCCTGCTGCCCTCTGGCCATGCTGTATCACATATTCCCCTCCCCCCTCACCCCCGGCTCAACACCATGGGGTTGGGCTTCTTGGGACGAGAGGGAGTGCTGTCGTGATAGGCCATCAGCATTACCGTGTTGGTTTCCGGCCCTATGCTGTACCCAGAAATGGAAGGGCTGCAGGGATAGGAACCACCTAGTCACACTTGCATTCTTCTCCTTGTTTCTGTGCATCCACTGGAGTGGGGCGTGGTCTGTCATGAGGGTAAACCGCTGTCCCAGTAGGTAGTAGTGGAGAGTCTCCATAGCCCATTTTACCGCCAGACATTCCTTTTCAACGACGGCGTACTTTTGTTCCCTGGGGAGGAGTTTCCGGCTGAGGTACAAGATCTTCCCCTACCATCTGCGAAAAGATGGCTCCTAGCCCTTCCTCTGAGGCATCTGTTTGTAGGATGAATTCCTTCTCGAACTTTGGGCTATGAGTACTGGATGGCAGCAAAGGGCTATCCTTAAATTTGCAAATGCTTCTTCTGCCACATCAGTCCACTTTACTATCTCAGGGCCTCGAGCCTTTATCAAATCCGTCAATGGCCCTGCTCTTGTGGCGAAATGAGGGATGAATCTCCGATAGTATCCTACCATCCCTAGAAATGCTCTGACCTGCTTTTTGCATACTAGTCAAGGCCAACCTTGTATTGCCTCCACTTTGTTCCATTGGGGTTTCACCAAACCTCTCCCTACTACATACCTGAGGTATCTGGCCTCAGCTAGTCCTATCATGCATTTGAGAGGGTTGGCAGTGAGGCTGGCATTCCGCAGGGCATCTAGCACCACTTCTACTTTTCCAAGGTGTGTTTCCCAGTCAGGGCTATGGATGACTAGGTCATCTAGATGGGGGTGGCATACTTGGCATGGGGTCGCAGCAATTTGTCCATAAGTCATTGGAATGATGCAGGGGGCCCATGGAGTCCAAAAGGAAGGACAATGTATTGGAACAGGCTATCGGGTGTAGAGAAGGCAGTCTTTTCCTTGGCATTCTCGGCCAGGGGAATTTGCCAATATCCTTTGGTCAGGTCTAGAGTGGTTAGGTATCGGACCTTGCCTAACTGATCAACTAGCTCGTCAATGCGTGGTATCATATAGGCATCAAATTGGAATACTTCATTCAACTTCCGGAAGTCGTTGCAAAACCTCAGGGTGCTGTCAGGCTTGGGGACTAGGACGATAGGGCTGGACCACTGGCTATGGGATTCTTCAATAACCCCAAGTTCCAGCATCTTCTTCACTTCTGTCCTAATTTCTTCCCTTTTAGCTTCCAGTATTCGTTATGGTCTTATCGTCACCCTTACTCCGGGACTGGTGACAATATGATGTTGGACCAGTGTCGTACGGCCCGGCTGTGTACAGAACACGTCCTGGTTCCATTGGATCATATCAATGACTTCTGTTCATTGTTCTGGAGTTAACTCAGAAGATATCTTCATCTGTCCCTGTGGGGTCGTCTGTCTCGGGTGGAGCTCCCCAAATGACCAGGCACATCTCTCGGTCACGCCAGAACTGCAGTAAGTTGATGTGGTAGATTTGCTCTGGCCTTCAGCGGTCTGGATGTCTGACCTTATAGTCCACCTCCCCAATGGCTTCCACTATCTCATATGGTCCATGCCAGCTGGCTAGGAGTTTGCTTTCTGCTGTCGGTACTAGCACCATTACCCGTTCCCCTGGCTGAAATCTCTGTACTTTCGCCTGACGGTTGTAATATGTCTGCTGGGCCTCTTGTGCTTTTTCCAAATGTTCTCGTACTATAGGAGTTACTCGAGTTATTCGCTCTCTCATCTGTGTCACACTCAATGACATTCTTTCCTGGGTTGGGTTGTTCTTCCCAATCTTCCTCGGCAATATCTAATATTCCGCATGGGTGGCATCCGTATAGTAGTTCAAAGGGAGAGAAACCAGTGGACACTTGGGGGACTTCCCATATAGCAAACATTAGATACGGTAGAAGGGTATCCCAGTCTTTTCCATCCTGTGCTACCACCTTCCGGATCATACTTTTAAGGGTATGGTTAAACCACTCGACCAGTCCATCTGTTTGTGGACTGAGGTCCATATGGCCTGGATGCAGAGTAGGGTACATAAGTCTTTCATTAATTTTGACATGAACGGGGTTCCTTGGTCTGTCAGGATCTCCTTAGGGATGCCCACTCTGGCAAAAACCTGGAGTAGTTCTTTTGCTATTGCCTTAGATGTGGGGTTTCTTAAAGGAATGGCTTCTGGATACCGCGTGGCATAGTCAAGGATGACTAGTACTTTTCAGTGGCCCCATGCCGATCTTTCCAGTGGGCCCACTATGTCCATTGGTAACCTCTCGAAAGGGACTTCAATAATAGGCAAAGGTACTAATGGGGCCCGCAAGTGAGGTCGGGGGCTATGCAACTGGCATGCAGGGCAGGAGGCACAATAGCGCTGGACTTCTGCGCATATTCCTGGCCAATAAAACCTTCTTAGGACTCTATCCAGTGTCTTGTCTACTCCTAGATGTCCCCCAAATAGATGACTGTGAGCTAACACTAGTACTGCCCTTGTGTGTTTCCATGGGACTAAGAGTTGCTCTACTTCTTCCCCTCATATTTGCGCTATCCTGTACAAAACATCACACTTGAGCACATAACATGGCCTTGGGTCTTTGGTCTTTCCTTCCATGGGTGTGCCATTTACTTCCACTACCTCCTCCCTCATATTCGCATATAGAGGGTGTCAAGATTCCTTCCCCACTCTGAACTCTAGGGTACAGATGTGGGGACCTGCATGAAACACCCCCTAAGCTTACTTTTACCAGCTTAGGTTAAAACTTCCCCAAGGTACAAATTATTTTACCTTTTGTCCCTGGACTTTATTGCTGCCACCACCAAGCGTCTAACAAATATAACCGTGAAAGAGCCCACTTGGAAACGTCTTTCCCCCCAAAATCCCCCCAAGCCCTACACCCCCTTTCCTGGGGAAGGCTTGATAAAAATCCTCACCAATTTGCATAGGTGAACACAGATCCAAACCCTTGGATCTTAAAAACAATGAAAAAGCAATCAGGTTCTTAAAAGAAGAATTTTAATTAAAGAAAAAGTAAAAGCATCACCTCTGTAAAATCAGGATGGTAAATACCTTACAGGGTAATCAGATTCAAAACATAGAGAATCCCTCTAGGCAAAACCTTAAGTTACAAAAAGACACAAAAACAGGAATATACATTCCATTCAGCACAACTTATTTTATCAGCCATTTAAACAAAACAGAATCTAACGCATATCTAACTAGATTGCTTATTAACCCTGAACAGGAGTTCTGACCTGCATTCCTGCTCTGGTCCCGGCAAAAGCAACACACAGACAGAAAAGGAGTACTTGTGGCACCTTAGAGACTAACCAATTTATTTGAGCATAAGCTTTCGTGAGCTACAGCTCACTTCATCGGATGCATAAAGTGGAAAGTACAGTGAGGAGATTTTATACATACACACAGACCATGAAAAAATATACATTGTAAGGAGAGTGATCACTTAAGATGAGCGATTACCAGCAGGAGAGTGGGGTGGGGTGAGAGAAAACCTTTTGAAGTGATAATCAAGGCGGGCAATTTCCATCACATTTCCAGGTGTTAACAAGAACGTCTGAGGAACTGGGGCGGGGGGGAGGAATAAACAAGGGGAAATAGTTTCACTTAGTATAATGACTCAACCACTCCCAGTCTCTATTCAAGCCTAAGTTAATTGTATCCAATTTGCAAGTTAATTCCAATTCAGCAGTCTCTCGTTGGAGTATGTTTTCAAAGTTTTTTTTGTTGAAGGATAGTCACTTTGAGATCAGAAATCGAGTGTCCAGAGAGATTGAAGTGTTCTCCGACTGGTTTATGAATGTTATAATTCTTGACATCTGATTTGTGTCCATTTATTCTTTTACATAGAGATTGTCCAGTTTGCCCAATGTACATGGCAGAGGGGCATTGCTGGCACATGATGGCATATATCATATTGGTAGATGTGCAGGTGAATGAGCCTCTGATAGTGTGGCTGATGTGATTAGGCCCTATGATGGTGTCCCCCGAATAGATATGTGGGCACAGTTGGCAACGGGCTTTGTTGCAAGGATAGGTTCCTGGGTTAGTGGTTCTGTTGTGTGGTGTGTGGTTGCTGGTGAGTATTTGCTTCAGGTTGCGGGGCTGTCTGTAGGCAAGGACTGGCCTGTCTCCCAAGATTTCTGAGAGTGATGGGTCGTCCTTCAGGATAGGTTGTAGATCCTTGATAGTGCGTTGGAGAGGTTTTAGTTGGGGGCTGAAGGTGACGGCTAGTGGCGTTCTGTTATTTTCTTTGTTGGGCCTGTCCTGTAGTAGGTGACTTCTGGGTACTCTTCTGGCTCTGTCAATCTGTTTCTTCACTTCAGCAGGTGGGTACTGTAGTTGTAAGAATGCTTGATAGAGATCTTGTAGGTGTTTGTCTCTGTCTAAGGGGTTGGAGCAAATGCAGTTGTATCGTAGACAATGGATCGTGTGGTGTGGTCTGGGTGAAAGCTGGAGGCAGGTAGACAGGAATAGGGTGGTGTTTATGTGACCATCGCTTATTAGCACCATAGAGTCCAGGAAGTGGATTTCGTGTGTGGACTGGTCCAGGCTGAGGTTGATGGTGGGATGGAAATTGTTGAAATAGTGGTAGAATTCCTCAAGGGCTTCTTTTCCATGGGTCCAGATGATGAAGATGTCATCAATATAGTTCAAGTAGAGTAGGGGCATTAGGGGACGAGAGCTGAGGAAGCATTGTTCTAAGTCAGCCATAAAAATGTTGGCATACTGTGGGGTCATGCAGGTACCCATAGCAGTGCCGCTGATTTGAAGATATACATTGTCCCCAAATGTGAAATAGTTATGGGTGAGGACAAAGTCACAAAGTTCAGCCACCAGGTTAGCCGTGACATTATCGGGGATAGTGTTCCTGATGGCTTGTAGTCCATCTTTGTGTGGAATGTTGGTGTAGAGGGCTTCTACATCCATAGTGGCCAGGATGGTGTTTTCAGGAAGATCACCGATGGATTGTAGTTTCCTCAGGAAGTCAGTGGTGTCTCGAAGATAGCTGGGAGTGCTGGTTAGGGCCTGAGGAGGGAGTCTACATAGCCAGACAATCCTGCTGTCAGGGTGCCAATGCCTGAGATGATGGGGCGCCCAGGATTTCCAGGTTTATGGATCTTGGGTAGCAGATAGAATACCCCAGGTCGGGGTTCCAGGGGTGTGTCTGTCCGGATTTGTTCTTGTGCTTTTTCAGGGAGTTCCTTGAGCAAATGCTGTAGTTTCTTTTGGTAACCCTCAGTGGGATCAGAGGGTAATGGCTTGTAGAAAGTGGTGTTGGAGAGCTGCCGAGCAGCCTCTTGTTCATATTCCGACCTATTCATGATGAGAACAGCACCTCCTTTGTCAGCCTTTTTGATTATGATGTCAGAATTGTTTCTGAGGCTATGGATGGCATTGTGTTCTGCACGGCTGAGGTTATGGGGCAAATGATGCTGCTTTTCCACAATTCTTTTCCAATTTTCCACACAGACAGAGAGAACCCTTTTTTCTCCCCCCCTCCAACTTTGAAAGTATCTTGTCTCCTCATTGGTCATTTTGGTCAGGTGCCAGCGAGGTTATCTGTAGCTTCTTAACCCTTTACAGGTGAAAGCGATTTTCCTCTGGCCAGGAGGGATTTAAAGGTGGTTAGCCTTCCCTTTATATTTATGACAGAGGGTCATTGGCTCAGTCCTGCCCGAAATTCTCACATGTGGTACCAATCTGACCTAATTCCAGGGGGTCTGTTTCTACAGCATCCCCTGGGTTGCCCCTACTTGGGCTAGGAACTGCCTCCGAGTCCTCACTGCCCTGAATGATCTCCTGGCCTCCTGAATGGGTTCAGTCCTACCAACAAGGGAGGTTTTCTGGTTCTCTGCTAGAAACTCTGCTAGAATCCCACTGCTCACACCACGTGTGGCAAATTGCCGGTACTACTTTGATGGGTCTCACGCTTTCTCTTCTTGGGGAGGGTTCAAGGCACCATTTCTTGCCTCTGAACTGGGGTATTAACTGCCCCACTAATGTCATAGAGGAGGGGAGTGGAGAGAGAGGGACCCGGGCCACCCTCTACTCCGGGTCTCAGCCCAGGGGCCCTAGGGATAGCGGTAAACTGCTTGAACTAGCAGTTCCTTCCCCTGGACTACTTCCCTCTCCTGCCCTTCAGCTTGTGGGGCTTCCTGCCCTCCCTCTGCACAAACCAGGTGTCCATTTACCTAGGGACTTGGCCTTCTTAGCCCACCGCAGCACTTCTCCAAACTCTCCTCTGCTTCCCTCCAAACTGCTCTCTGCTCCAACACCAATCCACTCTGCTTCAATTCCTCCAGACTGCTCTCTGCTCCAATGCCAATCCACTCTGCTTCACATCCTTTTCTTGTCTGATTGAAGCAGGGTGGGTTTATCAGGTGGCTGGCTTCCGGTGCTCTAATTAATCTATAGCAAACTTTCTTCCCTCTACAGGGAATAAGGCTCCCTTCTAACACTCTCCCGCTGCCCTCTGGCCATGCTGTATCACAGTATAAACAGACTGAAATACTACATATTTGGGGGGAAAGTGAGTAGTTAAGCATGTTGATGTTTGTATATACAAACACCCATTTCATCACTGTACTGGAAAATATATCTGAACTTAATTTTCTATGGAATTTGAAGAAAGTTTAACAGCCCCGATTGTTTTCTGTGTTAATCAGTGTGAACCTGAAAAAATTACATGCCCTCTAAGAGAAAACAATCAGTCCACACTTACTGAAAAAAAAATCCTTCCAACTGGTGTTCCGAAGAGTGCTTCAAGACACATACATAACCTCATGAGCAGAGGGCAGAGAGGAGACCCTCCCACATTATGACCAGCAAAAAAATAATTATTATTAATAATAATAATTAATATTAAAATCTCAAAGAGGCAGAGGTTCACAGATTTGCAAATCTGAAAACCTGTGTTATGCTTTGAACTACCTCAGCACATACCAGCTTTATGAACATTAAAAAGTTAACTGCAAAGGAACACTGAAGCTCATTAACCTGAATGTGTGCAAGTATGCCTTCACTGACTAAAGGTGCAGTCACACCTGAAAAGCTAAAAATTAACCTTGCCCTTTTAGGCTAAATGAAGTCATGTCACTGGCTCCATCTCTGTTGTTACATAACAGATAACAAAACTCCAGTGGGGCATGGTGCTGGCACGTAAGGTCTCAGGTACGTGGTGTGATTTTTCAGAATCTCTTTTGGGAATAGTCATGTACGGGAAATAGCTGGTACTTATGATTATGCTATTTCTATGCATGTATATCAATCTTGGTATCTGAAGTTATGAATATTAGCTATGTTTACTACATGTTTTCTCCTGTGGTAATACCCACAAGGTATTTAGCCATCACATGAAGGGACAAGTTGAAGGACCAAAATGGACACTGTGTAGAGTCAAGCACAGGAGTTTATTATGCACAGCACTGGCGGAGTGTCATCTTGCTTATCAGGCTCAGAGACACTGCAAAACAATTAGTTACAATAGATTATATACAGTGCTCATTGGGCGGAGAGAAGTGACAGGGATGGGTTTTCCCAACCCCCTGGATAGGTTCTAGTAGCAACACGAGATAAGCACATTAAGGAATACTTAGCTCACAATGGACCCTGGAAAACCCCTGTCTACACTTAATGGACTTTTTGTGAATGTTCTAACTAGAATGTGGCTGGGGGTGATGGACATATAACTTGCCCGTGTGACTCCAAACACCATCTTTCACAGTGAGAACAGATTTCCCTTTACTTGGCACTTGGCAGAAGCTAAAAGGTCCTGGCCTGGAAATATCCATTTTGCCTCTTTCCTGCTCTGGCCTCTTTCCTGCACCAGCCTCTGGACTGTGAACATATACTAATGCGAGCATTCTAACCAAGGGACTGAGAACTTTAAAGTAATCTGTAGCCTTCATATTTCCTTGATCCTTTGCAGATGGTCTTTTGAGTTGGATGTGGTACAGAGACTGTTCTAGCCCCATTGATTGCTGATTTCTCCCTTGCAATGGACAAAGATCATAGAATCATAGAATCATAGAATATCAGGGTTGGAAGGGACCCCAGAAGGTCATCTAGTCCAACCCCCTGCTTGAAGCAGGACCAATTCCCAGTTAAATCATCCCAGCCAGGGCTTTGTCAAGCCTGACCTTAAAAACCTCTAAGGAAGGAGATTCTACCACCTCCCTAGGTAACGCGTTCCAGTGTTTCACCACCCTCTTAGTGAAAAAGTTTTTCCTAATATCCAATCTAAACCTCCCCCACTGCAACTTGTCAGATGTCTGCTGACTTTCTCACATGAGTCAGCAGCCTTTGATCCTGTGGTATAAGCAACATAGCCCTTGCTTGAGTGGTTTTGTTCTTTCCTCTCCAGATGTCAAGGCCTTTTCCCATTGAACTCAATAGCAAAACTCCTTTTGAGCTCAATGGGGACAGGATTTGCCCCCATGAGATCAGAGAATGTGATTTTGATCAATTGCTTATCTGTCCAAAGACAGTTCTCATGCATGCTCTGCCAGGCTGATTTTGATTGCCCCTCCTGTATGTCATGCTGAAGAAAATAATAAAACAATGTGGGCTGTCATTCTGTCAAGATGCACATGGCACACACCGTTCTATGCCTCTTTCCCATCAAACCCAGATGGCGCAGCATCTTTGCTTTCCTAATACCTGGGGGAGAGCAACACAGATAGAGACAAGCTGGCAGAAGCTTAGTTTGGACATAAGGGAGGCACTGATAGTGTGTTAAGGGAAAGTGGGGTGATTGTCCTTCCTATCCTTCTTTCATTTAAGAAGTTTTCAATTTGGGGTGCTGCTGGATCCTCAATGACACCTGGAAGTACATGTGGCACCAGGGGCCCAAAGCATCATTTTATAACTACATCTGTTTAACAGATGCAGTTGTAAAATTTTAGACAGGTAAGGGGGGTGTCAGAGGGGATGGGGAGAGCGTGGGGGCCCTGGGCTGGGGGTGGGCTGGGAAGAGTCACATGGAGGTTCTCATGCGGCGGTCACATGCCCTCCCTTGTGTCCCTCCCAGGAGTACAGTACCATCAAGAAATTATTTCTATTTGTACCACTGCCCTTGTGAGAGCAAGTGTGGAATGTGTGTTACAGGAAAAGTCCTTTCCAGGCCAGTGAGACAGGTGCCAATAGATTGAAGGATTGTGGAGTTTGCCACAGAATTCACTCCTTGCCACAGAGCCATGCTCCAGAACCTCGAGTTTTTTATTTTATAATTAAAAATTAAAAATTCTGGCTCTTATGGCTGCAAAGATAAATTCAAAAATCTGATCAAGGTGTAACCAATGCCTATGTGAGTCTGCAGACAGCCTGAAATAACAGTTCTGAGAGGTGTGAACTATCCATCCATCATCGCACTCACCCCAATGAACTCTGATAATGTGTCTGTGAAATTTAGCATTTTTCCAAGATACAACAGAATTCAGCATTTTTTGTAGCACAATTCATTAGTCTGTTGCAACCAGGTGGATCTTCCATCTCCCTGCTCTGCTTGGACCTGCCTGGATTTGCCCCTTGCCCTGTACCTTTCCCCACAAGGGGGAATTAACTGGATTGCAGAGCAGACTCCCTTCACTGTTCTACAGAACCAGGCCAGAGGGGATCAGGGCACCAGAACCCAAGTCCAGTTTGTAGCCCGAGAGCAGCTGGTAGCAAGGCAATAGGCAGGGAGGGGAAGGAGGCTCTGAGCCAGGCTGCCAGACAACACTGGAACAACTGATGCCCATAGAGTTGGGTCATCTGAAGAACAGAGTGAAAACAATCCATCCTCATAAATAATCACTGCTAGAAAAAAGCCCTGTCCAACTGTCCAGCAGGGAGTGTTTTCAAGCCAGAGCCCTAGCCATGTGAGTGTTTCAGAGGCGGGAGAACAAAAAGTAGAAAATGGTGGACATGATATATCTTGACTTTAGGAAAGCTTTTGATAAGGTCTCCCACAGTATTCTTGCCAGCAAGTTAAAAAATTATGGATTGAATGAATGGACTATAAGGTGGCTAGATTGTCGGGCTCAAAGGGTAGTGATCAATGGCTCGATGGAAGCCGGTATCAAGCAGAGTGCCCCAGGGGTCGGTCCTGGAGCTGGTTTTGTTCAACATCTTTATTAATGATCTGGATGATGGGATGAATCGCATCCTCAGCAAGTTTGCAAATGACACTAAGCTGGGGGGAGAGGTAGATATGCTGGAGGGTAGGGATAGGGTCCAGAGTAACCTAGACAAATTGGTGGATTGGGCCAAAAGAAATCTGATGAGGTTCAACAAGGACAAGTGCAGAGTCTTGCACTTAGGAAGGAAGAATCCCATGCACCGCTAAGGCTGGGGACCAACTGGCTAAGCAGCAGTTCTGCAGAAAAGGACCTGGGGATTACAGTGGATGAGAAGTTGGATATGATTCAGAAGTGTGCCCTTGTTGCCAAGAAGGCCAATGGCATATTGGGCTGTATTAGTCAGAGCATTGCCAGCAGATGGAGGGAAGTGATTATTCCCCTCTGTTCGGCACAGGTGAGGCCACACCTGGAGTATTGCATCCAGTTTTGGTCCCCCCACTACAGAAGGGTTGTGGATAAATTGGAGAGAGTCCAGCAGAGGGCAACAAAAATGATTAGTGGACTGAGGCACATGACTTATGAGGAGAGGATTTGATAGCAGTCTTCAACTATCTGAAAGGGGGTTCCAAAGAGGATGGAGCTCAACTGTTCTCAGTGGTGGCAGATGACAGAACAAGGAGCAATGGCCTCAGATTGCAGTGGGGGAGGTCTAGGTTGGATATTAGGAAACACTATTTCACTAGGAGGGTACTGAAGCACTGGAATGGGTTACCTAGGAATGTGGTGGAATCTCCATCCTTAGAGGTTTTTAAGGCCCAGCTTGACAAAGCCCTGGCTGGGATGATTCAGTTGGGGTTCGTCCCACTTTGAGCAGGGGGTTGGACTAGATGACCTCCTGAGGTCTCTTCCAACCCTAATATTCTATGATTCTAGTTCATGGAGCTAGAGTCAATTAACAAGCCTGCAGGCCCAGAACCTGGTCCCATCGTACTGTGGACTCGGAGTATGGGGCAGAGGGGCCTGCCTTGAGGAGGTTTACACAGTGGTAAATCACTTCACTCAGCACCAGATTTAGAGCCCGTGTTCACTTACTCCTAATGCTGCTGACAGGGGCAGCTTGGGTGCTAGCAGTGCCAGTTTTCCTCACACAACCAAGCTGGCATGTGCCTCACTGTTACGCTGACGGGCTCATCTTTAGTAAGGGAAGGGGCAGGGCGTTCACTCTCTCTGAGCCATTCAGCTAGGGTTGCCAACTTTCTACTCACACAAAACTGAACCTCCTTGCTCTGCCCCTTCTCCGAGGCCCTGCGCCGCCCCTTCTTTGAGGCCCCGACCCCAACTCACTCCATCCCCCCTCCCTCTGTTGCTCACTCTCCCAACCCTCACTCACTTGCTCATTTTCACAGGGCTGGGGCAGAGGGTTTCGGTGCTGGCGGTGGGGTGTGAGGGCTCTGCTGGGGGTGCTGTGGGGCTGAGGATGAGGTGTTTGGGGTGTAGGAGGGGGCTCCAGGCTTGGACTGAAGGATTTGGAGGGCAGGAGAGGGATCAAGGCTGCGGCAGGGGTTGGGATGTGGGGGGTGGGCTTCAGCTGGGGGTGCAGGCTCTGGGGTGGGACTGGGGATGAGGGGTTTGGGGTGCAGAAAGGTGCTCCAGGCTGAAATCAAGGGGTTTGGAGGGCTGGGGCAGGGGATTGGGGCACGGGAGGGAGTCAGGGGTGCAGGCTCTGGGCAGTGCTTACCTCAAGCAGCTCCCAGAAGCAGTGGCATGTCCCCCCTCTGGTTCAAGCACGAAGGCATGGCCAGGCAGCTCTGTGTACTGCCCCAGCCGCAGGTGCTGCCCCCGCAGTTCCCATTGGCAGCGGTTCCTGACTAATGGGCACTGTGGAGCTGGCGCTTGGAATTGGGGCAGCTCATGGAGGCCCCTAGCTGCCCCTATGCGTAGGAGCCGGAGGGGGACATGCCTCTGCTTCCAGGCGCCACACAGAGACACGGCAGGCAGGGAGCCTGCCTTAGCATCACTGCGCCACTGACCAGACTTTTAATGGCCTGGTCAGCAGTGCTGAGTGGAGCTGCCAGGGTCCCTTTTCGACTGGGCATTCCGGTCAAAAACCAGACAGCTGGCAACCCTACACTCAACCCTTGGCCTTTCCGCTGCAATGGCCAGCCAAAGCATAGTGTGAGATCACGGCTGCTGTATTTTTGTCACAGGGACCCATGTTTGTTACAAGGTGGAGTGAAACCATTAATTCATTCACATAAGCCATCTTTAATAACGGCCTCTGCATCAGGACTTTCAGAAATGGGACCATACCAGGCTAATCTTTCAAAGTTGTGACCAGACACAAGGAATGTAATGAGGCGCTTGGTAGTTTAGTAGCTAAATGAGAGACACTGAGAGTCCAGTGGCTAGGATCTCAGGAGCCCTGGCTTCTAGGCCTGGTTCTGCCTTCCCATAGCCCACATGGCTGGGGAGGGGAGGCTACCTGGGGTCTGGAGCCCCTGAAAGCGGGCTGTCCCCACAGTCTAGTCTGGGGGAGTCCATGTATGGGTTCTGTTGTTATTCCAGCTGCTGCTGAGGGACTTATGCACTGAAATCTTGCTGCACAGTGGGCTCATCAAGCTGGCTCGTCTTTGGGGAGCTGATCCAGCAGGTCTTGAAACATGTGCTTAGGGCTAGACCTCAACCTACAGTTCCCCTGATTACCTGACAGGTTCTAGCATCTCCTGAAACCTCTGGATAATCAGGGCCAGATGTTAGTGTTTCCTTCCCTCCTGGCTGATTGCAATGGCTCCACAAGAGTAAGTGGGGTGCTGCTATTGACATGAATTGTTTGCAGCTACCACCTGCCCGCCAGGGACAGGTTTTGTAGCTGAACAGTTTCAGGTCTTAATGTGAGAGTGGGGACTGGCCAGGGAGAGACACTAGGGCTCCTCGTTTGGGTACTATGTGCAGGGGGTGAGCTGCTGACCCACAGGGTATGTTTGCAGGGTCAACAATATGCCCTTAAGGATGAACTAAAATAGCAGTGTGGCTGCAGTGAGCTGGGTGGCAGCACGGGCTAGCTGCCCAGTACAGTTACACCCAATCCCCTGGTACATGAGCAAGTGGCTACCCCAAGCCACAGCCCATGCTGCCATGGCCCCACTGCTGCTTTTAGTGCCCTTGTTCGAACAGAGCTAGCACCTGTCTGCCTGCCTGCACTGGGGAGCACGCACTCAGCTGCAGTGTAGACGTAGCCTAACAGCCCCCGCACACTGCTACTGGTGACCCACCTAGCTAATGCCCTCCCCAACCCCTTCCAAGAGACACTGTATCTGCCTTTCCAAGGGACAATGGAAAAGCTTCCAACCAAATTAAAACTGATCTCCCTTGGAGCCCGCTGCCTTGTGCCTTGTTCAAGTGCAGCTGTGTCATCCGACTGAAAATGAATGTACTGCCACCAAAATTATGCACAGTGGATGATCTCTTTCCCAGCCATTAGAACAGAGGGATTTGCGCTCACTGAAATGTTTAGCACCTTTCTTTGGAAAGGTGCAAAAGGCCCAGAGTTAACCACCTGTGTGCTGGTAAAGCCTCCGAGCATTTTAATTTATCCCAGATGTGCCATGCTGCACTCGGGCTAGTAACATACACTGTACTTGGCCAACCTGACCCCAGTGCACTATCTTTGAAGACAATGGCTTGACATGAGGGTTGTACTGGCCTAGCGACATTATAATCTATATGACATGCCAAAAATACATTACACCATTGTTAAGGTTGCAGGTTAGGACAGGCCAGAATTAAGATTGTCGATACTCAGTAAATTGAGCACATAAGTAGTTGCCACCTGTGAAAAATGTGGTGTAAATGACTTGCCTGGCATCATGCAGCAACTCTGTGGAAGAGGCAGGGCCAGAATCTAGAGCCCCAGAGCAGCATTCAGCTGCTTTAACCACAGACCCATCCTGCCACCTGTCCCCTGCCTCCGTCGCTACACACCTTCCAACTTCTGCAGCCGACGAGGCAGGGGCCTACAGACAACAGCATCCTTCACTGCACAATCCAGAGTGGGTACATCCTGTGCACTGAATGAGGCAGGGGTCCTGAGGAGAAAACAGACTACTGCATACGCCCAAGGGAGCACAGGTGACCTTAATACATCTGGCATTTCCTAACTGCTGAGTGTTTGACTTTGCAATCTTAATAACGTTGGTTTTGTGTGTAATTTCCTAGATTTTTAGATAAGTCAATTTAAAAATTCCATCAGGTAGAGCCTTACTGACCCCCACATGGGTCATCAGCAGGGCTGGAACCTTCAGTTCCATCCCCAGACCTCTGCCACTTAAGCTAATGGAGTAGCTGGTAGCATCTTATATTGTGCAGCACTGTCCTAGACAACACAAGCTTATATAAAGTCAATTTGATTAATAGAAATGATATGCACAAATTCTATTCTCCCAAATGGAGTTTACCAGACACTTCAAGTCAAACACACTGGTTTAGATGAAACAAGTCTATTAACTACAAAGACATAGATTTTAAGTGACTACAAGTAATGAGGCATAAAAGTCAGGAATGGTTACAGGAGAACTAAAGATAAAACACAACTGGTGCCTAACTTAACAAACTACGTGAAATTCAAAGCAAAATTTCTCTCACCAAATGTTCTCAATATTTTTACTGGACAAACTTCTAGGGCAGGACCTCTTCTTCTGTGTCATGGCTGCTACCTTTGTTCCTTCTGGTGCAATGAATCGATGGCCAGTGAGGGTAGAGGCAGAGGGGTGGCGTCCCTTGGGGTGTTTGTCCCTCATTTTTATAGTGTTAGTCCCCCTCTTAGAAAACATTTTCAGCTGAGATTCAGGAGACAAAAAGGCTGCAGGTGAGGCTATTTCAGCATGTTGGAACTCACTTTCTGCTTGATGACTCTGTTTATTGCTTAAATGTAAATTAAGCAGACCACACATTCTTTTGTTTGAGACAGAAATGTTTGGGCAGGGCTGTGGTTTGGAACGTGTTAATAAAACCACACAGGGGAATCTTATAACTTTACATACTATGTTGCCACATTTTAACAGGACACTATTGATCAGCAAATTATGAGTTTTCAAATGGTATGTCACAAGGCATATGCTGTAAAAAGATTATTACACTCGTGTGCAAGGGGTGGATGCAGGAGCGCAGCCTGTCACAAGTCCCCTTAGAGGAAACTGATTTCTCAGAGGGTGGGTGCTTTGTACTTTCTGAAATTCAGGCCTATTTAAAGTTCCTCAAGTTGGGCAGCCAAAAACTGAGAACCAAACCCCTAGCCCCTTTTGAAAATCTTGTATGTGAACTCTCATGGATTGGTAACTGGTTAAAAGATAGGAATAAATGGTCAGTTTTCAGAATGGAGAGAGGTAAATAGTGGTGTCCCCCAGGGATCTGTACTGGGCCCAGTCTTATTTAACATATTCATAAACAATCTGGAAAAGGGGGTAAACAGTGAGGTGGCAAAATTTGCAGATGATACAAAACTACTCAAGGTAGTTAAGTCCCAGGCAGACTACGAAGAGTTACAGAAGGATCTCACAAAACTGGGTGACTGGGCAGAGGAGAAGATCTTCACAGGACTTTGACCTTTACTAGAATTTGCAGAGTGGGAATTCCACTGGTCAGCTCGATATCCAGCACCACTCCCCATAAATACACAAAGGCAATATCCCAAACCTTTAGTAAGAAGGTGGGAGGACACTGATGTTGGCCCACTCAGTGGGTATTGGAGCCTCCAAGGGATCCTGACTGATTCCTGCTGATTCCTTTTGGCAAGTGCAGTTCAGTAACTTCAGCCCGGGCAGCTGGCAGGTAGAAGTGACCCTTGTGGCAGTAAGAACAAGGACAAAGGCAGTCCTTGGGAGATGTCCTAGGAACAGACAAGCTCAAGGAAGAAGCTCAGAGTGGGTGTCCAGTTGTGTTATTGTTCCTGAGTCAGACGTACCTTCTTATTTGGGTTTGGTTGTGAGTCTGGCCATGGACTCAGAATCTGTGCATTCTGCTGAGTGTAAGGAGTGTAAACAAGTATGTCCATCCACGCTCATTTTATAAATATACACTAGAGTGTGCTAAGGGATTGGATCCTTTTGATAGGACATGCTGACAGTTTTAAGTGGAGCCTTGGGCCCTGAACTCACTTTCTTTGGTTCTCAGGATTCCAACCAATGTGTCAAGTAAAGTGATTGGATCAGCTTGTATTCCCCAGCAGGTGGGGAAACATAGAACACTGCGTTGGACAGTCCCTGACAAGCCCCAGGCTTCCAGATACTAACCACATGGTTTGACATTTCCAACAGCGCCGTCCCATGAAAAAGGGGCTCACATCAGGAAAGCAAGAAAGCAGCTTTCTGGGCTGATAGTCTCAAAACAATGGACCTTCTCCCAAGACTGTGGCCTTTCCTTTCTAAAGATATCGCATATACAGTAACATCCAGTTGGCCACTCACAGGCATTCTGTGCTATCTCCTGGACAACAACTAACTGTAGCTGATACAGCACTAAAGCATGTGATAGCCATGTGAACATACAGTGGAGAGCAGTGTTTTTCAGTCTGACAGGCCAACAGACTGTAGAGACAATGATTCGAGATAAAAGGCTGAAGTGGTTTGGGCATGTTGTACAGATGTCAAAACATATTCCTAGACAAGCCTTTGACTGGATCCCACTTGGTGGAAGATAGAAAAGAGGAGATAGAAAAAATGACATATAAAAACCCATTGAGAAAGATATCGCTGTCGTGGAAGCAGACTACAATGGAGCAAGAAACATGGCACTAGACAGACAGATGTGGAAACACTGGGTTGTCTCATGTCACGAGGCACGGGGGCATCTAATGTGTTTCCCAGTGTAGGGGCAGGCTGCTCATCTAGTCCAGGATGCACAGAGGGGAGGAAGCTGCATGATTGTGAATCCGTCTCTTCTTCGGTTTGCAAACATGATCTTGTGTCTTCAGATAATGCAGGTGGTGACTCCTTGGAAGCCACCCATTTTCCCTCCCTGCTCCCAGGACAGCTTGATGGTGCTGGCCATGGGAGCTGTATATGCAGGGCTGCAGGCTCAGGCATCAGCCTCCTGGTCTAAGCTCTGCTCTTGCAGACCCAGTGACAGCACATTTCAGGATGCATCAGAGTTTGCATTCTGACAAGCGACTTCAACTATAATACTGTATTTCACAAGCTCACTCAAACTTATAAAAAACTACAAGAGTTTGACCCATGTTCTTACAGTCTAGAAGCATAAAATGTTGGCAGCGTCACTTTATATCACCTGCTCCTGGTGGGCACGGGAAGGGAGTAGAGCTGGTTGGGAACTTCTTAACTAAACTTTTTTTTGTAAGAAAATGCCAGTTTGTCAAAACTGAAACTTTTTGTGGACATGTTACCGGTTTTGATGAATGTTCCCTTGGGAAGGTTCCTCAGGACCAAGATGGAATTTCTGCTCAAAATGGAGAGAGAGGGAGTGTGCAAACCTCAGACTAGCCAGCTTGGTTAGGGCACTCACCTGTGAGCTTCAACTCCCAGCTGTTCAGGAGCAAGGATTTAAAGTCCCTATCCCAGGTGAGGGCCCTACCCAGCTGGCTGCAGTCTCTCTCTCTCTCTCTGGCCCAGTGAATGTTTAATAATTTACCCAGAATGAAACAGCTCCAGCAGGAGTGATTAAGAGAGATTCTACATCCTGGTGGATAGGACACTCCCCCACTTAAAGTTCCTCCTCCATCTCTGGCAGAGCAAGGACGTGACTCTGGGTCTCCCATATCCCACGTGAGGACCCTGGGCTCCTCTGGCTCTCATCTTTGGCAGAAAATAACATTGCTCTGAAGGTCTTTATTTCATTCCAATGTGGAATGAAAACAAATTTCAAACCCGCAACATTTTTCACAAAGTTGAATCCTTGTTTTCTAGCCAGCCCTATAAGTGAGTGGGATATTCTATAACAATGAGAGATATTACTCTGCACACAACAGCAATCATTTCAGATATAGCAATATCATTTGCAGACATGGTTAACATAGTTTTAAAATCTCATGCTTTTCCTTTATTCATGTAGGTCGGCAGGACACAATGAAAACTGATCACACCTCCAAGATAGGGGACCGTATCCTGGAAAGTAGCGACTCTGAAGAGGACGTAGAGATAATGGTGGAAACCAACTGACCATGAGCTCCCAGTGTGATGGCCTAAGAAGGTGAACATGATTAGTGGATGTATAAACAGGGGAATAGCAAATAAGAGTAGGAAGGTAGTATTACTTCGGTATAAGGCATTAGTGATACCATTACCTGAATACTGTGTCCAGTTCTCGTGTTCACACTTCAAAAAGAATGTGGAAAAATGGCAAAGAATTCAGAGCAGAGCACTAAGAGGGTTCAAGATCTAGAGAATCTGCCTTACAGTAATTCCTCTGGAGCCTCTCCTGGAACCCAGATGTGTTAACATTCTGGGCACACTGCATCCTCTTCCTCTCTCTTTCTCCTCTAAGGCTGCTGAGGAGCACATGTGCTAAGGTGAAATATTCCTGGGTAGTCCTCCCTATATTTGGGGATTTCAGTTCCTGGGGTAGGTACCCAGAGCATTGGCTGGTTGTATTTTAAAATAGTTATATTTTTAAAATGTGAAGGAATTAATAAAATAATAAAATAAACACCCTCCACACGTCAACCTTTCTAGGCAGAGTTACTGCCGCTGGATGATTGTGAAAGTGTGGGGCATTAACAGGGAAGTGCTGGATACCTTGGGGAATGGGTGTATCAATGTGTAGAAACTATAATGTGTAGGGATGAATATATTGGTTGGCTTTGCAGGGTGTTGGCCCCAGGCACCTCACCCCACAGAGGGACTCTACAGTCATCCTGCTTCATTTTCCAAGTTTAGCTCTCCATTAAACTCATACACACCTAGGAGTTATAAAATACCATTCCCCCTCTTCTGGCCTGATTTCCTGAGCCATTACAAGGTAAATGCATGAGAGGGACTTAGGCAATGCAACTCTCTGCGGGCATCTCATTGCCCTCTGCACCTTCGACAATGCTACTTGCCTGTAAATTTACCTGCATTTGACGGCTGAGATGTCTGTGCTGATTGGGGAGCAGACTGAACTGTCTGCCAACAACATTGTTTTGTTTGGGTTAATATAAAAAAACAAAAAGGAGCGAGCAACTAGACAGAGAAAAGGAGAGAGAACAGCTACCCGCTCAGGCACGGGGCTTGGAGGGATGAAGAGGGCACCCAGCCATTGGTTAGTTACAGCTCCGGCAGCAAAAGTTTGGGAACTGCTCATCTAGAACAACAGGTCCCAAAGAGCTGGGTGTGCCTCTCGGGGAGTTTTGGGGGCAGGGGAAGCACAGAACAGCAGAAGTTCAAGTCCCCCTTGCTGTCCTGCTAACACAGAGGCGTTGAAGAGGTGGGGGGGTCTTAGCTTTCAAAAAAGTTTGGGGTATGCTGTTCTAGAGAGTGAGGGTTATTGTATCAATGCCCCTTTGCTCATGCTGGGGATAATGATAGCCTGGTTCTGCCAAAATCAGGGCGCATGAGTGATGCACCTCAAGCATTTTAGGTCTTGAGCCAATAATTTTCTATAAAGGGTCTGTCTGATAAAAATCTACTGCTGGCTCAACAGTGTGTTGGGAGCTGACTGCACCCGCCTGTTTTCCTTTAAAAGGATGGTTGGTTGTTACATTCCCATACAGTAATACCTCCTGTCTCACTGCCGGTGATTGTGTGACCTGGTGTAGCCACAGCTCATGCTGTTTTCTGTTCCATCTAGGATGGTGCTGTCTCTAGGTAAATGGTTTTGGTGGCACGAATACTGGTTCCCACCAGGATTCACCTGGGAGGACATGAAGGAATCTGGGAGTATCTCATACCCCAAACCTCGAGATCTCCTGAACATCATTCCCTATGCCCTGCTCTTAGTTGGTGTCCGATACCTCTTTCAAAGGTAAGCCAGTTTTTTCCCCATTGCACGTACTTGATCCATCTCGCATTTTACTGCTAGTTTTTCTTCAGGCACTCTCCCTTTCCACTGCTTGGTGGTGACTGAATGGCAGAACTGAGTCCTCAGAAGTTTATATTAAGTTAAAGTTAGTCAAACAACCCTAGTGTTCGAAGCTGTTTACAGTCAACATAGAAACTGAACAGCAAAGTCTATTGTGCATATGCACCTCATTGATGTAAAGCAGGGATTCTCAAACTTCATTGCACCGTGACCTCCTTCTGACAACAAAAATGACTTCACAACCCCAGGAGTGGGGACTGAAGCCTGAGCCCGCTGGAGCTCCACCGCCTCAGGCAGAGGGGTGGGAGGCAAAGCCAGAGCCCAAGGGCTTCCACCCCGGGTGGGGGGCCTGTAATCTGAGTCTTTGGGCTTTGGCCCCAGGGGGTGCAATTCGGGCTTTGGCTTCGGCCACAGGCGGCAGGGCTCGGGCTTTGGCCTCGGGCCCCAATAAGTCTAAACACCAGCCCTAGCGACCCCATTAAAACAACGTTGTGACCCACTTTGGGATCCCAACCCACAGTTTGAGAACCACTGATCTAAAGTATAGACTAAACAACGTAATCTAAAGAAACCTAGCAGAAAGTCATAATTTTGCATGCATGAAAAATATAATGCCACTAACTTCAGAGCCATTGACATTTCCTTCAAACTCAATTTATTCCTTTGATTACAATGAGATTAACAAAATAAGCCAAGTTTCAACAAAATTGCTTTAGCCACTGCTGCTCAGCAATATGTAAAACTTTTTATTGGAACACATGAGAAGGACATTAAGTTTAGGTTCAATTTTTCACTTAAAGTAGTTTTTCCATTTCCAGTCAACCACTTTGTTTTCTCTGAAGAATACAATGTATTTTCCCCAAACTTTTGTCAGATTATCTGTAACTAAAGATTTGATTTGCTGAAGTTTTCAATTTAACATTTTACTTAAGAGTTTAAGAGCTAAAATGTATTAAAAATGGGATCTTTTAAAAAAAAGTTTCCCCAAATTTCAGATCACTTGGCTGGTTTGCTATGTTTCGAACTTCCCACATAGGGAAAATTAGTTTCAAATGTGCATTTGAAAAACTTAGCAAAAAGAACAGGCGTACTTGTGGCACCTTAGAGACTAAAATATTTATTGGAGCATAAGCTTTTGTGGGCTACAGCCCACTTCATCAGATGCATAGAATGGAGCATATAGTAAGAGGATATATATACATACAGAGAATATGAAAAGGTGGAAGTTGCCAGACCAACTCTAAGAGTCTAATTAATTAAGATGAGCTATTATCATCAGGAGAAAAAAACTTTTGTAGTGATAATCAAGATGGCCCACTTCAGACAGTTGACAAGAGTGTGAGGATGCTTAACATGGGAAATAGATTCAATTTGTGTAATGAGCCAGCCACTCCCAGTCTCTATTCAAGCCTGAGTTAATGGTATCTAGTTTGCAAATCAATTCACGTTCAGCAGTTTCTCATTGGTGTCTGTTTTTCTGTTGCAAAATTGCCATCTTTAAGTCTGTTATTGAGTGACCAGAGAGGTTGAAGTGTTCTCCTACTGGTTTTTGAATGTTATGTTTCCTGATGTCAGATTTGTGTCCATTTATTCTTTTGCGTAGAAAATCCGGGCTGCCCACTCTCCCACATGTATTGGGTAGGTGCTTTTGGCCCCTGCTGAAGGACGTCTCATCTCCACATCTGTCTGTCCCCTGCCTAGCAATTAATTCTACCTCATCCAGTCCCCACCCCTCATCAGTTCAGCTCCCAACCTCTCCATTGAGCCCTCAGCAGTCCACCCAGCCCTCACCTCCCATCAGTTCAGCTCTCCTCAATTCACACCCTAGCCCCTCTGTTCAGCTACCCCAATCCCCACATCCATAAGTTCTGCCCCCACAGCCTCACCTCTGCTCCTCCTGGCACAATTCCCTAGCATGCGTGCAGTTATATTGGCATAAAGTTGCTTTATATCAGTATAGCTAGTCCTGTACAGGAGGGGGAACAACCCAGTTATCAGACACCTTTATACCAGAATAACTACAACCACACTAGTCAGTGGGAATAGTAAAAAAAAATCACACCTCTACCCATACCCAACTATATGGACCAGGCCAAGTCCCATAGGGATGATTTCTGGACACACAGGCCCAGATCTTAAAAATCATTGGCCATTTGGGCCTTTCTGATGATGTAATTAACAGCATTACAAAGCTGGGATTTCAGCACTGAAACACCTGAAAAAAATCCCTTGAGCCCTTTTTGTTAAATACGGCCTTACTTTTTCTTTAAATAAGTTCTTACTTTAAAAACCTAATTAATTTTCAGTGTCCTAAAAACAAAGGGTCTGGTCAGTATTCACATTATTCTCAAGTCTCCCCAGGAAAGCAGGTAAAGGGGCTTGGGGGAATATTTTGGGGGAATAGGGACTCCAAGTGACCCTTTTCCTAAATTTTTGTGTAAATCACTTAGTGGTGGTAGCAATACCGTCCAAGGACAAGAAAAGAAATTGTACCTTGGGAAAGTTTTAACCTAAGCTGGTAAAATATAAGCTTCAGGGGTCTTTCATGCGAGTCCTCACATCTGTACCTCAAAGTTCAAAGTGGCAAGGAAACCCTAACAGGGCCTGAGGGTGAGGACAAAGATAATAAAGTGCCTTGTGTGGATGGTGTGACGCTGCCAGACTAGGTGCCAATTTATGCCAAGGCCCCTAGGCCTCAATTGAACACTGACAAATGCATAGTTGGAAACCAGTTGGCTCACCTCTGCGTTAGCATTGGTAAAATAGATTTATAAAAATGCACTTAGTGTTTAGACTTTATGAAATTCTTGTAAGTTGCTGCCTGCATTTATCTGTGTCCCATGTTATAAGGTAATATTTAAGTGTTTGCTCTGTAATTGTAAAAGTGTTTGCTCTGAAACTGTAAATCCTCCCATCAGGAGAGAAGCATTACCCAGTGTGAAATACTGGTTTGCCACAGGAAGTGTTATCTCCTGTCGAACAAAAGAAGGCCCATAGACATCAGACAAACCAGTGTGGAACATCAGAGGACAAAATACTTTGTTGATTGCTCCCCCCACACCCATGAAGAGGAAATGTGCATGGGGACTTATCCCATCAGCTTGAACTCTGGAGGAAGGGAATAAAACTCCCAGACAGAAAAAAACTGAGTCTCTATGCTGCTTAGACTTTGAGAGGGCAAGATTTCTAAGCATAAGCAAAGGATCCCCAGCTGCTCAGCCTGGGTTGGCCCTTGATTATTATAGAGCTTCTACCATCTTTTGGAACCTAAGACCGTAACTCATTGGTGTGTGTATGTTTACTTGCTTTAACCTTGTAAAGAACTCGCTTAGTTCTTTTCCTAGTTAATTAATCTTAGTTAGTTTATTATAGGGTTGGCTATGAACCTTGCCTTTGGTGTGAGATCTGAGGTGCACTTGACCTGGAGTAAGTGATCAATGCTTTGGGACTGGGGGTAACTTGAATATTGTGGTGACTTTTGGTGTAAGGAACCATCTTTCACAAAGGCAGGTTGCCTAGGTGGCAAGACACACCATAGTGCCCAATGGGACTGTCTGTGACTCCATGTTAAGGCTGGTATAGTACTTAAGGGGTTCACACTTGATACTTGGTTGGTGAAATTAAAGTATAGAACTCACAGTCACTTTGGGGTTTGTGTGCTGGTTTGTAACAATCTGCCCTGAGGTTGGTATCCCTGCACTTGAGCAACTCCAGATAGTTTGACAAATGGGGTGGTGGGAAAGAAGAGAGCTAGTCACTGCAACTGGTTGCTGGGCCAGAAACTGCTCCTGAAAGTGGAGCCATGCTTCTTGTGATGGAGTGTTGGTGAGGGTGTCATGATGTCACAGGCCTGGTGCTCTGGAACTGCTCTGTATGAAGCCAGACAGGACTCTGAGTAGCATGACTCCCCTGAGGGCACGTTGTCCAGAGCAAAAAGCCTTTTTGACTACAGCCTTCCTGGGTCTGACCTTGGACTATTCAGCACCCTGCTCTCACTGTGCATTTTCTGCAGCGGGTCCACCTGGATGGGACCCCTGGGGGAGCCAGAGAGGCCCCACACTTCAACTTCGCAGTCAGCAGTGACTCTCAGCCAGCGTGTGACACAGAAGATTTATTAGTCGAAAGGAACATAGCATAGAACAGAGCTTGTTAGAACAGAAATCAGGAACTTTCATCAAAGGCCATATTGGGGGGGATTTAGGTCCTGGCGCCCTGGACTCCTCACTCTGAGTCCCAAATAGTAGACAGACTCGATTCCAGCAGCCCAACCTCCAACATACCAGTTGCCCCATCTCTGGTCTTTGTCTTGCTTCCCTGGGAAAGTGTCACCTGCTCTCATCTCCGTCCTGGTTCTCAGGTTATGAAAGGCATCTGCCATTGCTTACAGGCAGGCAGCTGGAGGAACCTCACCTGTCCCTGAGGGTCTCAACAAAAGTCACACACCCTTATTCTGACCACCTAGGCATTGGTGTAAGGCACAGGGAAACTGAGGTACACACAGTGTTCATGCAAAACAATAAGACTCACATATGCTCACATACAACATAAGGGGAAAAACCCACTTCATCACAGGGGGATAGGTCCAAATGCCACAGTGAACTGGAGAAAAGAAAAAGGAAAGAGGCCAGAAAAAAAATTATACTATTCAGAACAGCAGAGCAAAGATGTTTATAACATTTCCACACTATTGTCTGTTTTCCTTTTACTAGGCACTACTTTTCACAGTGGAACGATATGTTGCATGAAGCCACAAAATTGTTTATTTTTAAAAGAAAAGTTAAGTTTCCAGCCCATACTCAAATAGCAATGAGCCACTCCAGGTGCACATGAGTAAGCTACAAAGGCACTTGGCCTTCAGCCTCGTTCTTTATAATGCACTCAAGCAGGCACCAGTTGGTAAGAGCTACTTAATCAGGAAGTTATTTGCTATGCAAAATCTACTAATTTATTAACAATGCTACATACTATGTGCCAGTAGATGGCACTCTTTCTCTTAACAACTTATCAGCTGTGTTTGAAATAATTTTTCTTGCAGGAAGCTTCTAATTGATTCCAAATGTAAATTTTTGTTTTGACTTAATATGTCATTTCAGTTTTTTTAAATTTTAGTTCAGTTTTTCAGTTTCAAAAACTTAAACAAAACATTTTAAACTGAAATGAGCTGGCTGAGTAACAACTGAAAGCCAAGAGAGGGTTCATGACTGAGAATTCCAAGTCAAGAGAACTGTCTCCCTCTCACCCAGAGTTAAGTGCCTAATTACCTTAAGGGAGAGGCCCCACCCCGCTGACTCCCTGATCAGCATACTGGCCTCAGGGAATCCCACTCTCAGGATATGTCTACACTTGCAGAGCTTTTGCGCTGTAAGTTTCACCAGTGAAAGAAAAGCGCTGGTTTGTGTACTCACTTAATTTCTCAGGCACCAGAGAATGTTTACAGTAGCAGCATTTCCATCACTGATGAGAGCAGCGCTATAGGGCAGCTATCCCACAGTGCAGCTCTCTTGATAGATCTTGTGGGAAGGGGTGGGTGAGCGGAAGGCATTCTGGGTCCCTGCTCAGTGCCCTGTGCTGCCCTGCTTCATGTCCCAGCAGCCCCGTTACTTTCTTGTTTCTTTCAAGGCATTTTTTTTTAAAAAAAAACCCTGCTGTCTGGCTTCTTTCTCACATCTACAAGCAAAGGGAAAGGGAGTTTCAAACTTCCCAGGGTTCACAGGAGGAGGGGCGGACATCCGTTTACCTGGCATCACAGCTGCGGAGATTCTGGTCAGAGTGGTCACTTTTGGAACTCTGGGATATCCTCTGGAGTCCAGAAGGTGTTTACACAGGTAGAAAAGGAGGACTTGTGGCACCTTAGAGACTAACCAATTTATTTGAGCATGAGCTTTCATGAGCTACATCCGATGAAGTGAGCTGTAGCTCACGAAAGCTCATGCTCAAATAAATTGGTTAGTCTCCAAGGTGCCACAAGTACTCCTTTTCTTTTTACACAGGTAGAATGTGTCTTCACTTTCACAACAGCACAAAAAGAACAGTGGAAAGAGCTGTATGCGTCTCTTGAAGGTGGTTTTCTTTTTGTGGTGAAACTTCTGAGTTTCACTGCAAAAAGTCATTAACAAGTGTAGACGCTCCTGTGGTTTTTGGGCAGAAAAGGGACTTTTTGTGCTTTAAATGGCAAGTGTAGACATAGCCTTAGGCACCAACTCTCCCCATGAATTGTATAGAGAGCCTGGGCGCCCAGTTAGGGACTGTGGATTCCACTGAGCAGGCAGGCTCCTAAAATGCTCAGTGTCGCAATGCCTAATTCCCTTTGTGGATCTAGCTCTCCAGGCTTCAGGTCCCTGTCTGTTAAATGGTGGTGTCAAGGTTCCTCCCCCACTCTGAACTCTAGGGTACAGATGTGGGGACCTGCATGAAAAACCTCCTAAGCTTATCTTTACCAGCTTAGATCAAAACTTCCCCAAGGTACAAAATATTCCACCCGTTGTCCTTGGACTGGCTGCTACCACCACCAAACTAATACTGGTTACTGGGGAAGAGCTGTTTGCACGCGTCTTTCCCCCCAAAATACTTCCCAAAACCTTGCACCCCACTTCCTGGACAAGGTTTGGTAAAAAGCCTCACCAATTTGCCTAGGTGACTACAGACCCAGACCCTTGGATCTTAAGAACAATGAACAAGCCTCCCAACACTTGCACCCGCCCTTTCCTGGGAAATGTTGGATAAAAAAGCCTCACCAATTTGCATAGGTGACCACAAACCCAAACCCTTGGATCTGAGAACAATGAAAAAGCATTCAGTTTTTTACAAGAAGACTTTTAATAAAAAATAGAAGTAAATAGAAATAAAGAAATCCCCCCTGTAAAATCAGGATGGTAGATATCTTACAGGGTAATTAGATTCAAAAACATAGAGAACCCCTCTAGGCAAAACCTTAAGTTACAAAAAAGATACACAGACAGAAATAGTTATTCTATTCAGCACAATTCTTTTCTCAGCCATTTAAAGAAATCATAATCTAACACATACCTAGCTAGATTACTTACTAAAAGTTCTAAGACTCCATTCCTGGTCTATCCCCGGCCAAGATGACTACAGACAGACACAGACCCTTTGTTTCTCTCCCTCCTCCCCAGCTTTTGAAAGTATCTTGTCTCCTCATTGGTCATTTTGGTCAGGTGCCAGCGAGGTTACCTTTAGCTTCTTAACCCTTTACAGGTGAAAGGAGCTTTCCCCTGGCCAGGAGGGATTTCAAAGGGGTTTACCCTTCCCTTTATATTTATGACACGCCCCCCAAATCTCAGCTAGGGTGAAACACTGGCTGGGATTTCTTCCTGGAACTCTAGGAAAAACAGAGTTAATAAGACACATGCATCTCTAAATATACTACCAAGTACATAAAGACTAACAATATTTTCCACATCTCAAGGATGATTTTAACCAGTTGATTCTGGGAAACTTTCACGGGAGAGTGCATCAGCCACTTTGTTAGAAGCTCCTGAGATGTGTTGGATGTCGAAATCAAAATCTTGGAGAGCTAAACTCCACCGAAGAAGTTTTTTGTTAGTTTCCTTGATGGTGTGAAGCCACTTCAGTGCAGCATGGTCGGTTTGCAGGTGGAAACGCCGTCCCCAAACATATGGGCGTAGCTTTTCCAGAGCATAGACAATGGCGTAACATTCTTTTTCAGTGACTGACCAGTTGCTTTCCCTCTCAGACAGTTTTTTGCTGAGAAACACTACAGGGTGGAATTCTTGATCAGGTCCTTTCTGCATTAAAACTGCTCCCACACCACACTCGGATGCATCTGTGGTTACTAGGAATGGTTTGTCAAAGTCTGGGGCCCTTAGTACAGGGTCAGACATGAGTGTCGCTTTAATCTTGTTAAAGGCCTTCTGACACTTTCCGGTCCACTGAACAGCATTTGGCTGTTTCTTTTTGGTTAGGTCTGTCAGTGGGGCAGCGATTTGGCTGTAGTGTGGTACAAATCGTCTGTAATAACCGGCCAAGCCTAAGAAGGATTGAACCTGTTTCTTTGACTTTGGGACAGGCCACTTTTGGATAGCATCCACTTTGGCCTGTAGGGGGCTGATAGTTCCTTGACCCACCTGGTGTCCAAGGTAAGTCACTCTGTTTAGGCCTATTTGACACTTCTTAGCCTTAACAGTTAGTCCTGCCTCCCTTATGTGCTCAAGGACTTTTTGTAGATGTTCCAGGTGGTCTGCCCAGGAATCCGAAAATATGGCCATGTCATCAAGGTAGGTGACTGCATATTCTCCTAATCCCGCTAGGAGACCATCTACAAGTCTTTGGAAAGTGGCGGGTGCATTTCGCAGCCCGAAAGGGAGTACATTAAATTCATACAGCCCGAGATGTGTGATGAAGGCTGACCTTTCCTTGGCAGATTCATCTAGCGGTACCTGCCAGTACCCCTTGGTTAAGTCCAAGGTAGAGATGAACTGGGCCCGTCCCAGTTTCTCTAATAGTTCATCTGTGCGTGGCATTGGATAGTTGTCTGGGCGAGTTACAGCATTTAGCTTACGGTAGTCCACGCAAAAACGTATTTCCCCATCTGGTTTGGGAACTAGAACCACTGGAGATGCCCATGCACTTTCAGAGGGGCGGATTACACCCATCTGTAACATATCCTGGATCTCCCGTTCCATAGCAGTTTTAGCTTGAGGAGACACCGGGTAAGGTTGGACCCTAATTGGGTGAGCATTACCTGTGTCAATGGAGTGGTATGCCTGTTCAGTCAGTCCTGGGGTGGCTGAGAACGTTGGCGCGTAGCTAGTGCACAGCTCCTGGATCTGCTGTCGCTGCATACGCCCAAGGGTCATGGAGAGGTTCACCTCTTCCACACCACCAGCACTTTTCCCTTCGTAGTAGACACCTTCGGGCCACTCAGCATCGTTTCCTCCGTGGGCTGTAAACTGACAAACCTTTAATTCTCTGGAATAAAAGGGCTTTAGAGAATTAATATGGTACACCTTAGGCTTTCGGTTGGAGGTGGGGAATGCTATGAGATAATTAACAGCTCCCAGGCGCTCCTGGACCATGAATGGCCCTTCCCACGATGCTTCCATTTTATGGGCCTGGAGCGCCTTTAAGACCATGACCTGGTCTCCTACTTTGAAGGAACGCTCTCTGGCATGTTTATCATACCAGGCTTTTTGCTCTTTTTGAGCATCCTGTAAGTTTTCTTTAGCAAGGGCTAAAGAGGTTCGGAGGGTGTTTTGTAGGTTGGTTACAAAGTCCAGAATGTTAGTTCCTGGAGAAGGTGTAAATCCCTCCCATTGCTGCTTCACCAACTGCAATGGCCCCTTAACCTCACGGCCATATACAAGTTCAAATGGGGAAAACCCTAAACTGGGATGTGGTACAGCTCTGTAGGCAAAGAGCAACTGCTGCAACACTAGGTCCCAATCATTGGAGTGCTCATTTACGAATTTACGTATCATGGCCCCCAAAGTTCCATTAAACTTCTCCACCATGCCATTTGTTTGATGGTGGTAAGGAGTGGCAACCAAGTGATTTACCCCATGAGCTTCCCAAAGGTTTTTCATAGTTCCTGCCAGGAAATTAGTCCCTGCATCTGTGAGGATGTCAGAGGGCCAACCTACCCTGGCAAAAATGTCTGCTAGTGCCTGGCACACACTTTTAGCCCTGGTGTTGCTTAGAGCTACTGCTTCCGGGCATCGGGTGGCAAAATCCATGAAAGTCAGTATGTACTGCTTTCCTCTGGGTGTCTTTTTCGGAAAAGGACCCAGAATATCCACAGCTACTCGCTGAAATGGAACTTCAATGATGGGGAGTGGCTGGATAGGGGCTTTGACCTGGTCTTGGGGTTTTCCCACTCTTTGGCACACCTCACAAGACTGGACATAGGTAGAAACATCCTTGCCCATTCCCTCCCAGTGGAATGATCCCCCCAAACGGTCTTTGGTCCTGTTCATCCCAGCATGGCCACTAGGGTGATCATGGGCTAAGCTCAAGAGCTTGGCCCGGTATTTAGTTGGAACTACCAACTGTCTCTGAGGATGCCAGTCTTCCTGGTGTCCACCAGAAAGAGTTTCCTTGTATAAAAGTCCTCTTTCTACAACAAACCTGGATCGATTAGAAGAGCTGAGAGGCGGTGGGTTGCTCCGTGCCGCCGTCCAAGCTCTCTGGAGGCTTTCATCTGCTTCCTGTTCAGTCTGGAACTGTTCTCTTGATGCTGGGGACATCAGTTCCTCATTGGATTGTGGACCTAGGCTTGGTCCCTCTGGAAGCGATATAGGGGATGGAGCTGTTTCTGTTGACTGTGAACCGCTCTCCGCTGGTGCACTATGTTGGGATTCAGGCTCCGGCTGAGCCTCTTGTGTAGGGTTATCGGCTGCTGCCAGTTCAGGGTCGGTGGGGCCCTCTGGTGTTGAGGTTGCAAGTACTGGATTCAGTGCTGACACGGGGTCTGGTGTTGGTTGTTCGGCTGGTTCCGGTTCTGGGACTGGTTCCGTCTGGGTCTCTGGGACTGGATCCACTACTGCTGTTGCAGACATTGGCCTGGGGTCCGGGTCCATCACCTCTGACCGGGTCCTGATAGAAGTTTCCGGAACAGAGCTAGGCCTCACGGCTTGTTTAGCCTGGCTGCGGGTGACCATTCCCACCCTCTTGGCCTGCTTCACATGATTGGCCAAGTCTTCCCCCAACAGCATGGGGATGGGATAATCATCATAGACTGCAAAAGTCCACATTCCTGACCAGCCCTTGTACTGGACAGGCAACTTGGCTGTAGGCAAATTGAAAGAGTTGGACTTGAAGGGTTGAATCGTCACTTGGATCTCTGGGTTGATTAAATTGGGGTCCACTAAGGAAGCATGGATAGCTGACACTTGTGCTCCAGTGTCCCTCCACGCGGTGACCTTCTTCCTGCCCACACTCACAGTTTCCCTCCGCTCCAAGGGTATCTGGGAGGTATCTGGGCCTGTGGACCTCTGGTGTGATTCCGGTGCAATGAACTGTAATCTGTTGGGGTTCTTGGGGCAGTTGGCCTTTACATGCCCCAGCTCGTTACACTTAAAACATTGTCCAGCTGACGGGTCACTGGGGCGAGGAGGGTTGCTGGAGAACGGGGTGGTGGGACGATAAGGGGTCTGGAGGGTTCTTTGGGAGGTAGGTGGGGCTTTGGGCGGCCCCCGGTAATAGGGTGTGGTCTGGGGTGGTCCCTTCTGGTCTCCGCTCCAACTGCGACCAGTTTTCTTCTTCTCTGCCACCTCCACCCATCTGGCTCCAATCTCTCCTGCCTCAATTACAGTTTTGGGTTTCCCATCTAGGATGTATCTTTCTATTTCCTCAGGAACACCCTCAAAGAATTGTTCCATTTGCATTAGGAAGGGCAAATTTACTGGAGATTCAACACTTGCTCCTGATATCCAGGCATCCCAATGTTTCACAATGTGGTAGGCATGTCGGGTAAATGACATGTCTGGTTTTCACCTTAGGGCTCTGAACCTCCGATGAGACTGCTCGGGTGTTATCCCCATTCTGACTCTCGCCTTGGATTTAAACAGTTCATACTTGTTCATGTGTTCTTTAGGCATTTCAGCTGCCACCTCAGCTAAGGGTCCACTGAGCTGCAGCCTCAGCTCTACCATGTATTGGTCAGTAGAGATGTTGTACCCAAGGCAGGCCCTTTCGAAGTTTTCTAGGAAGGCCTCAGTATCATCGACTGCCTTGTAGGTCGACTTGTGGCACCTTAGAGACTAACCAATTTATTTGAGCATGAGCTTTCGTGAGCTACAGCTCACTTCATCAGATGCATACCGTGGAAACTGCAGCAGACTTTATATATACACAGAGAATATGAAACAGTACCTCCTCCCACCCCACTGTCCTGCTGGTAATAGCTTATCTAAAGTAATCGTCAGGTTAGGCCATTTCCAGCACAAATCCAGGTTTTCTCACCCTCCACCCCCCCACACAAATTCACTCTCCTGCTGGTGATAGCGGGTCACATAAACACCACCCTATACCGGAAACCTACTGACCGCTATTCCTACCTGCATGCCTCCAGCTTTCACCCTGACCACACCACACGATCCATCGTCTACAGCCAAGCTCTGCGATACAACCGCATTTGCTCCAACCCCTCAGACAGAGACAAACACCTACAAGATCTCTGTCAAGCTTTCTTACAACTACAATACCCACCTGCGGAAGTAAAGAAACAGATTGATAGAGCCAGAAGAGTTCCCAGAAGTTACCTACTACAGGACAGGCCTAACAAAGAAAATAACAGAACTCCACTAGCCGTCACCTTCAGCCCCCAACTAAAACCCCTCCAACGCATTATTAAGGATCTACAACCTATCCTAAAGGATGACCCAATACTCTCACAAATCTTGGGAGACAGGCCAGTCCTTGCCTACAGACAGCCCCGCAACCTGAAGCAAATACTCACCAACAACCACATACCACACAACAGAACCACTAACCCAGGAACTTATCCTTGCAACAAAGCCCGTTGCCAATTGTGCCCACATATCTATTCAGGGGACACCATCACAGGGCCTAATAACATCAGCCACACTATCAGAGGCTCATTCACCTGCACATCCACCAATGTGATTTATGCCATCATGTGCCAGCAATGCCCCTCTGCCATGTACATCGGTCAAACTGGACAGTCTCTACGTAAAAGAATAAATGGACACAAATCAGATGTCAAGAATTATAACATTCATAAACCAGTCGGAGAACACTTCAATCTCTCTGGTCACGCAATCACAGACATGAAGGTCGCTATCTTAAAACAAAAAAACTTCAAATCCAGACTCCAGCGAGAAACTGCTGAATTGGAATTCATTTGCAAATTGGATACTATTAATTTAGGCTTAAATAGAGACTGGGAGTGGCTAAGTCATTATGCAAGGTAGCCTATTTCCTCTTGTTTTTTCCTACACCCCCCCCCCCCAGATGTTCTGGTTTAACTTGGATTTAAACTTGGAGAGTGGTCAGTTTGGACGAGCTATTACCAGCAGGAGAGTGAGTCTGTGTGTGTATGGGGGTGGGTTTTTGGAGGGGGGTGAGGGAGTGAGAGAACCTGGATTTGTGCAGGAAATGGCCTAACTTCATTATCATGCACATTGTGTAAAGAGTTGTCACTTTGGATGGGCTATCACCAGCAGGAGAGTGAATTTGTGTGGGGGGGTGGAGGGTGAGAAAACCTGGATTTGTGCTGGAAATGGCCTAACCTGACGATTACTTTAGACAAGCTATTACCAGCAGGACAGTGGGGTGGGAGGAGGTACTGTTTCATATTCTCTGTGTATATATAAAGTCTGCTGCAGTTTCCACGGTATGCATCTGATGAAGTGAGCTGTAGCTCACGAAAGCTCATGCTCAAATAAATTGGTTAGTCTCTAAGGTGCCACAAGTACTCCTTTTCTTTTTGCGAATACAGACTAACACGGCTGTTACTCTGAAACCTGCCTTGTAGGTGGGGAACTTTCTGGGATGGGAAGTGGTACTTGGAGAAGGATTACTAGGGTTTGTTGGGATATTCTGCTGAGCCTTTATCTTCTCCATCTCCTCCACATACTTCCTCTCTTTTTCCTTCTCCTCCAGTTCTTTGTCCCTCGCTTCCATAGCTCTCCTGTGAGCAGCTGCTTGGTGTTGTTCTGCCTCCCTTTCTTGTTCCTTCTTCAGCCGCATGAGTTCTATCTGTCTTTCATGTTCCCTTTGTCTTTTCTCAGCCTGAAATTTGGCTAATTTGAGCTGTAGTCGAGCCGCGGATTTTGCCATTCTAACCTCTCTGTTTTTAACTAACTTTACACCCGAGGTTTAGAAATAAACAAACAAAACTTGGCTGTAAAATTTTGCTGTGCTGGAATAGAATACCTATTCTCTGATAGTGATTGTCAGCCTACAGAAAAAGACAATTCCCTTGTCTCTGCTCTGGGCCCAAATTAAAGCAAAAAACCTCCAACTACTTGGAAACCTGCTTACCCAGCCCAAAGAAAAAAAAATTTCTTTTCAAACCTGTGCTCCTTGTAAAACAAAAAAATCAAAATCCTAAAAAAAAAAACCCTGCCACTTTTGTCTCCAGGCAAATGGGTAGAGCACACCCCCCCTATTTACTTTTAGGAAGAAAAGAAAAAAAACTCTGGGTTGGAAGACTGTGAATTTCCCTGCAGGAGTTAAGTACCCTGCCTCCAGGCAAAGAAAACCTGCAATTCACAAAGATAATCCCCTTTTGTCTCTGCTTGGCCACAAAGCAGAGAAAAACCAAGCTGCTTTCAGTTTCAAAGCTGCTTTCTGGACTTCCTTTCCACAGGAAAAAAAAATTCCTTTTTAAAATCTGTATTTTTAGTTCAAAAAATCTCAACTGGATCTCAAAATGATTTCAGGTTAATCCCACCACTATGCCACCATGTCAAGGTTCCTCCCCCACTCTGAACTCTAGGGTACAGATGTGGGGACCTGCATGAAAAACCTCCTAAGCTTATCTTTACCAGCTTAGATCAAAACTTCCCCAAGGTACAAAATATTCCACCCGTTGTCCTTGGACTGGCCGCTACCACCACCAAACTAATACTGGTTACTGGGGAAGAGCTGTTTGCACGCGTCTTTCCCCCCAAAATACTTCCCAAAACCCTGCACCCCACTTCCTGGACAAGGTTTGGTAAAAAGCCTCACCAATTTGCCTAGGTGACTACAGACCCAGACCCAGACCCTTGGATCTTAAGAACAATGCACAATCCTCCCAACACTTGCACCCCCCCTTTCCTGGGAAATGTTGGATAAAAAAAGCCTCACCAATTTGCATAGGTGACCACAAACCCAAACCCTTGGATCTGAGAACAATGAAAAAGCATTCAGTTTTTTACAAGAAGACTTTTAATAAAAAATAGAAGTAAATAGAAATAAAGAAATCCCCCCTGTAAAATCAGGATGGTAGATATCTTACAGGGTAATTAGATTCAAAAACATAGAGAACCCCTCTAGGCAAAACCTTAAGTTACAAAAAAGATACACAGACAGAAATAGTTATTCTATTCAGCACAATTCTTTTCTCAGCCATTTAAAGAAATCATAATCTAACACATACCTAGCTAGATTACTTACTAAAAGTTCTAAGACTCCATTCCTGGTCTATCCCCGGCCAAGACGACTACAGACAGACACAGACCCTTTGTTTCTCTCCTTCCTCCCAGCTTTTGAAAGTATCTTGTCTCCTCATTGGTCATTTTGGTCAGGTGCCAGCGAGGTTACCTTTAGCTTCTTAACCCTTTACAGGTGAGAGGAGCTTTCCCCTGGCCAGGAGGGATTTCAAAGGGGTTTACCCTTCCCTTTATATTTATCACAGGTGGGAATGACACTGCCCTACCTGACGAGCATTGTGAGGGAAATATGTTGAAGACTGTGAGGCATTCAGACACTGTGGTAAAGGGGGCCATGTATATCCCTAAGATTGCTACGTGGACTGAGAGCAGCTTCTTTTCAGGCTCATTGAAAGGAATGGGAGACGATGGCCATTTTGAATATGAGAACATGCACAAGTGTGACGCTAGCAATCATGAAAAACTTTTATTTAAAAAGCTATTAAGCTTGGGAGAGCCATGCAGCTACGAGTTGGTGGCTTTCAGCACCTCTGGTTACATGTGTCCTGTGCAGGACCATTATCATCTCTCTCCTTTTGGCCTGATCCAAAGCACACTGCAGTTCATGGACAGATTCCTAGTGAGTGCAGCTGGCTTTGGATCAGTCCCCTTGTGTCAACAAATTCAGTCACCTTTTCCTCAAAATTGACACCAATTACTAGGCCTGAGTTATGGCCACACTGTTACTCCAGTTTTATGGCAGTGTAACTGTTGATTTCACCAACAAAGCCTGGAGTAATGCAGTCGTGATTCAAGCCCACAATCTTATTCAATCAATGAGTTGGCAATATTTTTTAAAGCAAATCCCAAAGGCCACTCTTAGACTAAAAATAGTCATGAAGGATATTTGTTTTCTAGAGAGCTGACTTTTGGCCAGGCAATGCTTCAGTTATTCTTTCAGCCCTGATTCACTTGCTCTCTCTCAGTAATTGTGTCAGGTCACTTATTATTGTATAAAGCATTAATGAATATTTAGTCCACAGCTCAGGCTCAGCAGAGTCCAGACTGGCTCCTGTTCACTCTGAATTAGTTAGGCACCTAACCTCATGGCTTGAATGGGCCCACCAACTCCCCTCACGAACAGGCCAGCCCGCAGCACGGGACCATCTGTCTCATTGGGGGCTGACATAGGAAAGAGACAGTCACGTCTTGCTCAGAACTTTACTTCAGGTTTTTGAGTTTTATTTCACAGATTTCCTTGTAGTTATAGCTTGAGTTTCACTAGGAAATGTAGCACTTTGCATGGGACATTTGTGATGTTTGCTAGGAGTGCTTCCCCTCCCTGCTGGGCTGCTGGGACATTCCAGGTGCTCTTACCTCAGCCATTTCTACACTACAAACTGTGGCTGACACGTTACATAGGCACAGAGCCAATGAAGTTGTATGTTGCTCAGGGGCATACATACATGCATAGATGACTCGTGCCTCCCCATACTGGGGGGCACATTCTAAAGGGGAGGACACATAACAGCCCCACGTACCTCCTCTGCCCAGCAACCCCCGCCCTGCACCCAGCCAGGGGCCACCGCGCTCTCCCCGCCTCACTAGAGTTACCTACAAGATGTGGGGGGGAGAAGGGAGGGAGTGGTTGTCCTTCTCCCACTGCACCTCCCCCCCTCCCCTGCCCCCAGCATGTTGGGCCACTCTCCCTGGCAGGCAGGCCCAGATGAGGAGTGGGAGGGAGCTGCTTCTCACGTGGCTGAAGCTTGCTGCTCAGGGTCACTGCAGCGCAGCAGCTACTTGAAAGAGAGCCTGGCTGGGGAGGTGGCAGAGGGCTGCCCCCAGCCTGGGCCCCGCTGCCCGGCACAGGAGCTGAGCAAGCCGGAAGCCTGCTGGGAGGGAAGGGGGACTGACACTGACTGCTGAGATCGCCGGGAAATGCAGGTTTGGGATGACGAGCAGCAGCTACAGAACTCTCAGACGTGCGAAGCCACATTCCTGGAGCCGTGCCCTGAGCTCGCCCCAGCCCGCCAGCGCAGGGACACCAGAGGGAGAGCTGCACTGACAGTGGAGAAGCGAGTGGTGATGGCAGTCTGGAAACTCGAAATGCCAAATTGCTACCAGTCAGTGGGAAATCATCCTGGAGTTGGAAAATCCACAGTGGGGGCTGTTGTCATGCAAATGCGAAGGGTCGTTAATCGTCTCCTGCTACTCAGGGCTGTGACTCTCAGCAAAGTGCAGGACCACAGATGGATTTGCAACAATGGAGTTTCAGAACTGCAGTGGGGAGATAGCGTGCATATCCCTTTTTTGGCATTGGCCATAAAGTACACCACCAGAAAGGGCTACTTTTCTATGGTTTTGCAAGGATTGGTGGATCACTGGGATGCTTCACCAAAAATCAGTGTGGGTTGATCAGGGAAGGTGCATGGCATCTTTAAGAACACAGGACTGTTCAGAAAGCTGGCAGCAGGGACAGTCTTTCCTGACTGGCAGATTACCATTGGAGATGTGGAAATGCCAATAATCATTCTATGGTCACAAGTTCATAACTGCCTTGCCTCATAGCAAGAACACATGCCTAGGGTAGCCTTTCCTTCATACAGCTTAGGTCTTTGATTTTGAGAGACCTTGGCTAGATAATCAGTCAGACTCAGATTCTCTCCTTGGGGTATAGCTTCAAAAGATTGAGTCTGGAGGTGGGGATTTGCGCTCACCTCCCCCGGTATATCCTACGAAACCCAGTGACTTTTGTTTGTCCTGACATTTTTCCCTTGTCTGGCACATCATTTAAAATAGCCCTTGGACATTCAAAACACTACCAAGGGTTTACATTGCCCGAGGCGTGGCATACAAAGACCTCGGCCTGCTTAATGCCATGGCAAATACACCATAAAACCCTTTCAGTCTTTTATTAAGGATAAAGAAAAGCAGGGAAAACAAGTTAAAGCATTTGAAATGTAAAGTATTACATCAGGCTTTCATTTTAAAAACATCCCTTGTTCCCTCTCCCTTTAGCTGGAGAGAGTCTGTAGAAGGGGGAAACACCCTTGTCAGACAGTCTCTTAGCTGGTCTCACAGACGGTGAGAACTGTCCTTTGGGAAAAAGAAGAAGTGAGCTGAGCTGGGCTGGAGCCATTGTTCTTGTTGCTGTTGTTAGAGTCCGACCCCAGGTGGTGTCTGGGATTCAGCTGGAGCCACTGCAGGTGGTGGTGTCATCTGGGCCCCGCTCTCTGGCCCTGCTAGGTCAGAGCAGCTCTGAGGATTAGGACAAAGAAGGTCCAGGGTCTCAGGAGATGATGGGGGTTGCAGCAATGATGATGGGCCTGTCGGTGAAGCTCTCTCCAATAGACAACAATTTTTCTCCCAAAGTCTTTCTTTAAGGACCCACCAAAGGACCCCCACATTATTTTGTCCACCAGTTAGGCCTAGTTTCTGGCACACCAGTTCTGGATCCCTGATTTCTGGTTCCACGTTTTTCTTGCTTGCCAAGCATGATCTTAATACAGTCCTTGAATTATATCAGTAGGCTTTTTTGGTTGGACTAGTTCAGTCTTTCTCCGTTTTGTACCTTTCAACATCACTATTTGTTATTATAGGTTATTGTGACATCTTGTGAACTTTCACATACTTTGTACAGTTGGACTCACAATTATAGTAAATGTATAGGACTAATTGTCACAACAGAACACAACGGCTGCTGGTATCCCATAGGTTCCCAGGCCCATATGGCTCTAGGCTGTGTACTGCAATGGTGGCAGCCAAACTCATCACAGAGTGGTGTGGGAAAGTGTCCTGCTGCAGAGGAAGATACAAGGCTGCCATCCTTAGAAACATTTAGGAGCGGATTGCAGGTACTCTATGAAAGTTTCATCACAATCTCTCAGGAGGATACAAGGGCTGTCCCTATGCACATAAACAAAGTGGTCCCCAAACCCCCTGCCTGACCCAACAGGGGAACGAAAAACAGATGCCAACTCTACCTCTGTTTGTTGTACCGCTACCTCTTCTCATACAAGTAAAGCAATGAAGAGTCGATATCTGTATCTTGTTAATTTGGGGATGGGATGCGCACCATCTTTACATTTAAACACTGTAAGGAAAAATGCATGCACAGACTTACCTGAGGTCCCTTCCACTTCATCAGTCTCATCTACGGTGAAGTCTCAAGTAGGTCCTGGCTCACACCATGGCTGGAGTCCCCCACTGTGTCTCTCCCAAATCGTCCTCGCTGTTCATGGCAGGGATCTCTGTGTCAGGCTCCTCCAAGGTATCCACAGGGATCTGCAGAGTGCTGGAGGGGGTCTCTGACAGCTATGGTATGCAGTTCATTGTAGAAGCACAAGGCTGCACTCTAGCATCAGAACTAGGGACCGAATGTCTAGACAGCAGTTCTGCAGAAAAGGACCTAGGGGTTACAGTGGACGAGAAGCTGGATATGAGCCAACAGTGTGCCCTTGTTGCCAAGAAGGCTAACAGCATTTTGGGCCGTATAAGTAGGGGCATTGCCAGCAGATCGAGGGACGTGATCGTTCCCCTCTATTCAACATTGGTGAGGCCTCATCTGGAGTACTGCGTCCAGTTTTGGGCCTCACACTACAAGAAGGATGTGGGAAAATTGGAAAGCATCCAGTGGAGGGCAACAAAAATGATTAGGGGACTGGAACACATGACTTATGAGGAGAGGCTGAGGGAACTGGGATTGTTTAGTCTGTGGAAGAGAAGAATGAGGGGGAATTTGATAGCTGCTTTCAACTACCTGAAAGGGGGTTCCAAAGAGGATGGATCTAGACTTTTCTCAGTGGTAGCAGATGGCAGAACAAGGAGTAATGGTCTCAAGTTGCAGTGGGGGAGGTTTAGGTTGGATATTAGGAAAAACCTTTTCACTAGGAGGGTGGTGAAACACTGGAATGCGTTACGTAGGGAGGTGGTGGAATCTCCTTCCTTTTAGGTTTTTAAGGTCAGGCTTGACAAAGCTCTGGCTGGGATGATTTAGTTGGGGATTGGTCCTGCTTTGAGCAGGGGGTTAGACTAGATGACCTCCTGAGGTCCCTTCCAACCCTGATATTCTATGATTCTATGATTCTGTTGCTGCACTCCCTGGCCTTGCGGTACCCCTGACCCCTTTCCTTTGCTTTCACACAGAACGTCTGCTGATCCCTGTCATACCTCTTTGCCTGCATCCTCCATGCAATCTGCTCATAGATGTCCACATTTCTATGGCTGGTCCATAGCTGTGCTTGCATTGCCACTTCTCCCACAGGCCCAGGAGATCCAATTCTTCACGTGTATGCCAAGAAAAGGTGCATCTAGTACCTCTTTGTGTTTATGGAACTGGCATGGGCAGTTGGGCAGATCTATACAACAGCAATGAGCTGCTAGGTGTGTTCACCAGGGTGCAGTCAGGAAAAAATCATTTCAAAAACAATTTTAAATTGGGGGTGGCTCCTGGTCTCTGTGAGCCCTAACCAGTGTAGTTTACAATTGTGACCAGAGGGGTCACTGTCACAGAGGATGGGGCACTGTGAGACAGCTGCTGGAGGACTGTTAGTGGCGTCACAGGCCGTGCAATGTTTGCACTTGCACTGTGTCAATCTCAGTAGGTCAGCCATGGCGCCACCCCACTGGGGGAGGTGGCATTACTGTGTCACTGTAATGGGGCACTTACATCGGCCATAGACAAATTGGAGTGTAGACAGGTGCACAAATAGGTAGACACAAGGCAACTTATGTTGGCTCAACTTTGTGGTGTAGACCAGCTGAATGAGGCACTACAGTGTCTGTTCAAGACCCAAAGCTTTTAAACTACTCTCTTTGTTGTTGTTTAATCAAATGCTCTTATTTCTTAATCCCTATCTAAGATATTGCCTCCGTTCATACTGGAGTGCCACAGCCTTGCCAATCTGCAGCTTTGTTTGCAGTACATCCATGTTTGTGAACTTGTGTTCAGTGTTAGCAACTGTAATGCGGGGGTGGAGTTACTCATCTGTCGAGCACCTCCTGCTGTTGTGTGCAGTTCTGCAGTCTTTTCCTCACTCCTGGTGCCCTCTGTAGGTTATCGACTTTGCTTGGTAGGTTTTCAGTGGCTCAGCCCTCTGGCCAGGTCACACTCTCAAAATGAACCTCTTCCAGGGTAGCAGAAGTCCAGCAAACCTGTCTATTTGCCCTCACCAGGGTTTTTAGCCCCAGCTGTAGGGCCTTTAAATTCAGCCCTTCTCTCAAACTTCCAAAAAAACCTTGTTCCCTTCTCTAGGGTTAGGTGAGGTTTGTTCCTCATCCTTCTTGGGGTTTACACCACTTCACCAGTGATCATTGGAGGAACGCAGGCCCACCTACTACGCTGAGTTCAACTCCAGGACCCTATAAACAGCAGTCATGTACCACTCACTTCAATTCATTGCTGCTACTTCCCTGGGCCTCTTCCCACCTGGCCCCTATATCACCACCCCTTACCTCAGGTTAAAGTTCTCCGCTCCTCTCTCTCCCAGTTTAAACTCTGGTTATCCCTCAAGCTCATTTGAGCAGACAGAAGCACCCTTCCTTGCCCCTCTGGTCTCAGCCAGGAACTGTCCTGCTATGGTCCTGCAGCTCCTTTTATCTGAGCCTGCTGGGCTCTGACTGGCTGCTTCTGTGAGGCCTCTGTAGGCAGACCCAACTTCACTGTTCCTTTCCTGGGGCGGAGTGTAGTAGGAACACAGGGCCTCCTGTAGGGAGCTGTAAAGGCCAGGTAAACCCAGTCACTCCAAACTTCACGATTGCATCATGAGTCTCATGATATTTAGTCCTTTTTCTTAAAATCCTGGAGTTATTGACACATCATAATCGCCACTTTCATGTTTTTAAAAAAGCAAGTTTCTAGCAGTGGTTATAGAGATCATGTGGTTTTAGAGAAATGCTGGGAAATGTATGCAAAATACAGAACGGAAATAAAAAAACTTCAAATCCATATTATTAAAAATCTCATGATTTTGAAGCCAACCTTGAATTTTGAGGGCCTGACTCACCATTTTTCAATGCATGGGGTTGGCCATACTGTTTTCATATGTATTTTTGATTGAGTGCACATTAGCTATTGAGTGTATTATTTTGGCAGTGGAGCATGTCACAATTCTGCTCGGATGGTGATACCAGAAATGCATATTTGTGCTGGGACATTATGTAGCATCACCAGGTAACCACAGTGTCTTTATGCTAGATCAGTGGGATTAAATGTGCATCCGCAATACCATGACACCTACAGGACTGACTGACACCTCACTTGGCTGAAACCTGCTTGTGGTCTCTTGCAGATTCATAGCCCTGCCCCTGGGCAGAAAGCTGGGTGTGAGGGACAAGGTGAGATTGAATGCTCCACCCAGTCCTGTGCTGGAAACCTTCTATGCTACTCACAGCAAGAAGCCAAAGGAGGTAAGTTCCTTCTCCTTCTACCATCATCCTAGATTCAGACCTTTCATCCAGGCACCTTCTCATCACTAGCAAGCTACAATTTAATTGAACTGAGCTCTCATTTGCTAGTTATGAATCCCCATATTCATACTAAAAGGAGTACTTGTGGCACCTTAGAGACTAACAAATTTGTTAGTCTCTAAGGTACCACAAGTACTCCTTTTCTTTTTGTGAATACAGACTAACACGGCTGCTACTCTGAAACCTGTCATATTCATATTGTACATTGCAGGTGGCACCTGCATGTAGAACTGCTGAAACCCCCCTTTTTTTCCATAAAATTTTTCAAATAAAAATGTTTATAAATTTTGAATTTTCCCTCCTCTTTCTACCCCTTTGTTTGTTCTCCCTATTTCTGCAACAAGAATAATGATGTATAGGTTGTTTTGTTTTTCGACTTTTTTATTTTGTTTCCTTTTTCTAGTCTTTAACTGCAAAACTTCTCCAATTTTAGAAAAGTTACAAAGTGGCAAAAAGAAAATCAAAACCTAACTCTCTCACTCCGTAACTTTTACAGAGTTGAAGAACTTTTGAAAAGTTAAAGAATGGAAAAAGGGAGAAAAAAAGAAAAGGAACATCATTCATTTTATTGAATTCAGTGAGAAGAAGTTATGATAAAATCAGGGACAAAGAAAAACAAATATCCGAAACTTCAAAATCCCTTGTTTTCAAAAACTGAATGAAATGAAAATTTCCCACAGAAAATTATCATAAAATGAAATCTCCCACAAAAAGTTTTGGTTTTGATGAAATCCCATTTTCAGCAGGAAAATGTTTCAGTCAAAACATTTTGGCCAGCTCTGCCTGCATGTAATGACTCATCTCACTCTGCATTTAATACTAATTCTCTGTAAAGAATGAGTTTAGATTTTGCTGTTGCTGTACCCATTTATTACCTAGATAAGTAATGGACAGCGTGGCAGGGCCCGCTTGCTCCTGCCTCTTCTCATGTCCACAAAGGAGCTCGGACACCTTTATGCTGGTAAAGCACCCAGTGCAGTTTATTTACAATGGTGGTTCCCACCACCCTTCTACAATATACAGCCGTACTCCTACCATTTTAGGGAGCCCACAGCTCCTGAGGCAAATGGAGAAGAGCAATCTCTCTCTCCCTCTCTCTGTCTGCTTCCTCCTCTTAATGAGGTCTTCTCTGGTGTAATTAATTAGAGTTAATTAGAGTTACAGTGACCAGAGTGTGGCTCAGCTGCTGTTGCCCAGCACTCTGTCACAGACAGAAATCCAGAGCATTAGAAAGTGACTTCACCATGATCTTTGTGATACACTTTGATTCCTGGGCTTTGAGTTATGGGCTGGCAGTTTTCTAAAGAGACATTATTAAGGACACAAGAGCAAACTATCCCAATGCATAGGAAAGATAGGAAGTATGGTAAGAGACCACCCTGGCTTGACCAAGAGATCCTCAATGACCTAAAACTCAAAAAAAGAGTCATACTAGAAGTGGAAACTAGGTCAAATTGCAAACATTGAGTATTTTAAAAAGCAACAAAAGAACGTAGGGACAAAATTAGAAAGGCCAAGGCAAAAAAACAAGATTAAACTAGCTAGGAACATAAAGGGTAAGAAGAAAACAGTTTACAAAGCAAAAGGAGAACCAAGGACAAGGTAGGGATATTACTCAATGAGGAGGGAAAGACAATAACAGAAAACACAGCAATGACTGAAGTGTTAAATGCCTTTTTGTTCAGTTTTCACCAAAAAAGTTAACAGGGATCAGATGACTATGACAGAGTAAATGGGGTAGGATCTGAGGCTACAGTAAGAAAAGAAAAAGTTAAGAATTACTTAGACAAGTTAGATGTCTTCAGGTGAACAGGGTCTGATGAAATACATCCTAGAATACTTAAGGAACTGGCTGAAGAGATCTTTGAGCCATTGAGAACTCCTGGAGGACAGGAGAGAGCCCAGAGGACTGGAAAAGGGCAAATATAGTACCTCTCTATAAAAAAGGGGAATAAGGACAATCTAGGGAATTATAGACCAGTCAGCTTCACTTCGGTACCCAGAAATTGGTAAGCATCTAGAAGGAAATAAGGTAATACAGTAACAGTCAACATGGATTTGTCAAGAACAAATAATGTCAAACCAACCTAATATCCTTCTATGACAGGGTAGCAAGCCTTGTGGATGGGGGGAAGCAGTAGATGTCATATATCTCAGCTTTAGTAAGTCTTTTGATACTGTCTCACATGACCTTTTCATAAACAAACTAGAAAAATATAGCCTAGATGAATCTACTATAAGATGGGTACACAACTGTTTGAAAAAGTATACTCAGAGAGTAGTTATCAATTGTTCACAATCTAGCAGAAAGGGCATATCAAATGGGGTCCTGCAGGGATCTGTCCTGGGTCCAGTTCTATTCAATAGCTTCATAAGTGATTTGGATAATGGCATGGAGAGTACAAAGTTTGTGGCTGATACCAAACTGGGAGGGGTTGCAAGCACTTTGGAGGACAGGATTTGAATTCCAGGACTGTATCCTGGAAAGCAGGGACTCTCAAAAGGATTTAGTGGTTACAGTCGACAAGCCACTTAACACAAGCTCCCACTGCAATGCTGTGACAAAAAGGGCTAATGTGATTTTTTGGCTGTATAAACGGGAGTAGTAGGTCAGAATTAGGGAGGTGATTTTACCTCCATATAGGGCACTGGTGAGACTGATACTGGAATACTGTGTCCAGTTCTGGTGTCCACATTTTTAAAAGGATGAAGAAAAATTGGAGAGGGTGCAGAAAAGAGGCATAAAAACTATTCAAGGGCTGGAGAAAATGCCTGGCAGTGAGAGAATTAAAGAGCTCAATCTGTTTAGTTTATTAAAAAGAAGACTGAGAGGTGACTTGATTGCAGCGTGTACATACCTTTATGCGGAGAAAACACCTAAAGGGTACTAAAGGGCTCTTTAACCTAGCCAAGAAAGGCAGAACAAGAACTGATGGCTGGAAGTTGAAGCCAAATAAATTTAAATTAGAAATACTTGCTAATTTTTAACAGTGAGGGTGATTAATCATTAGACAAAACTACCAATTTATACTGCCAGGAATTGCACTCAGGATACTGTGGGGAGAGTCTTTGTCCCCACCCTGCACCCTACTTGAGTAATTTCGATGGAAAAAACATGGGAAATTTGTTTTTAAAATGTCAAACATTTAGACCATTCCAAAACAAAATATTCCAACTTTTAATTTGTAAAAGTTTTAGTTCAACTACTTTGAAATGTTCTTTTTGACTTTTTGGGTAAAAATGGCATCTAATTTAGATATCTAGCTATTTAAAAAAACAACACACAAAGTGTTTTTCACCCCAAAAATAACCTGAAACCAAAAAAAATTACTTTTGGATCAAACAAAACATTTTGTTTGATCCAAAATAAAATGTTTTCATTAATTTTGTTTCAGCACGCAAAACTGAAAAAAAAAATCAGTTTTGATTCAAACCAATGTTTTCCCCAGATTTTTTAGTGTGGCCCTTGAGCTGAAAAATCTACTATTTACTCAGCTCTACACATTGCCCCATGGCTCAAGATGTGCAATGGCCTGTAGCCTTTTTCTTGATGCAGTTTAAGATGTTGGGTTTATCCTTCAAAATCTTGGTTCCTGGGTCACTTAGGGACAGGGGCAGGATTGTGTGTGGAAGGAGCAGGGGGAGGATTGTTTGTGGAAGTGGCAGTGGGAGGATTGTGTGTGGAAGGGGGAATTGTGTGGGGAAGTAGCAGGGGGGATTGTGTGGGGAACGGGAAGGTGGAGGATTGTGTGTGGAGGGGCAAAGGGTGGATTGTGTGTGGAAGTGGCAGTGGGAGGATTGTGATTGGAAAGGGTGGCGGGGATTGTGTGTGGAAAGGGTGGGGGGAGGATTGTGTGTGGAAGAGGCAGGGGGAGGATTTTGTGTGAAAGGGGCAGTGGGGATTGGACTATTAAGAAAAGCTGGACATGCTCAAGTCCATGGGTCCAGACCTAATACATCTGAGGGTGCTGAGGCTGATGGGATGGGAGAGCCATTGGCCATTATCTCTGAAAACCCTTGACGATCAGGGGAGGTCCCAGACAATTGGAAAAAGGCAAATATAGTGCCCAACTTTAAAAAAGGGAAGAAGGAGAATCCGGGGAACTACAGACTGGCCAGCCTCACCTCAGTCCCTGGAAAAATCATGGAGCTAAAGGAATCCATTTTGAAGCACTTGGAGGAGAGGAAGGCGATCAGGAACAGTCAGTATGGATTCACCAAGGCCAAGTCATGCCTGACCAACCTGACTGCCTTCTATGATGAGATAACTGGCTCTGTGGATATGGGGAAAGCAGTGGATGTGATGTATCGTGACTTTAGCAAAGCTTTTAATACGGTCTCCCACAGCATTCTTGCCAGCAAGTTAAAAAAGTATGGATTGGATGAATGGACTATAAGGTGGATAGAAAGCTGGCTAGATCATTGGGCTCAGCGGAAAGTGATCAACAGCTTGATGTCTAGTTGGCAGCTGGTATCAAGCGGAATGCCCCAGGGGTCGGTCCTCGGGCTGGTTTTGTCCAACATCTTCACTAATGATCTGGGATGATGGGTTGGATTGCACCCTCAGCAAGTTCATGGATGACACTAAGATGGGGGGAGAGGTAGATATGCTGGAGGATAGGGTTAGGGTCCAGAGTGACCTAGACAAATTGGAGGATTGGGCCAAAAGAAATCTGATGAGGTTCAACAAGGACAAGTACAGAGTCTTGCACTTAGGATGGAAGAATCCCATACGCCGCTACAAGCTGGGGACCGACAGGCTAAGTGGCAGTTCTGCAGAAAATAACCTGGGGATTACAGTGGACGAGAAGCTGGATATGAGTCAATAGTGTGCCCTTGTTGCCAAGAAGTCTAATGGCATATTGGGCTGCATTAGTAAGAGCATTGCCAGTAGATTGAGAGAAGTGATTATTCCCCTCTATTTGGCATGATGAGGCCACATCTGGAGTACTGCATCCAGTTTTGGTCCCCCCACTACAGAAAGGATGTGGACAAATTGGAGAGAGTCCAGCGGAGGGCAATGAAAATGATTAGGGGTCTGGGGCACATGACTTATGAGGAGAGGCTGAGGGAACTGGGCTTGTTTAGTCTCCAGAAGAGAAGAGTGAAGGGGGATTTGATATCAGCCTTGAACTACCTGAAGGGGGGTGTCATATACATACAGATAAGGGTAGCATAAATCTCTCCTGGGTAGCTGCACTGAATCTTTACCTGTAAGGGATTAAGAAGCTCAAATAACCTAGTTGGCACCTGACTAGAAGGGCCAATGAGGAAAGAAGATACTTTCAAATTTTGGGGGGGTGCGGGGGGATTGTGCTCTCTTTGTTGTTCCCTCTCTGGACAGAGAGAGAGACCAGGCAGGTAAAACATCTCCTGAAAACATTCCTGAAATGATCTATTTAAGTTTACAAAAATTGTAAGTAAGAGCAAGGAAATGTGTTAGATTATCTTTTGTTTTAGCTTGTGAATTTTCCATATGCTAAGAGGGAGTTTTATTCCTGTTTTTTGTAACTTTGAAGCTGAGCCTAGAGGGGAATCCTCTGTGTTTTAAATCTTTTTATTACCCTGTAAAGTTACCTTCCATCCTAATTTTTGCAGGTGTGATTCTTTTACTGTTTCTTTAAATATAGTTCCTTTAAGAACCTGTTTGATTTTCGGTGTCCTAGAGACAAAGGGTCTGGTCAGTACTCCCATTATTCTCAAGCCTCCCCAGGAAAGGGGGTGAAGGGGCTTGGGGAAATATTTTGGGGAAATAGGGACTCCAAGTGATCCGTTTTCTGAATTTTTTTGTAAATCACTTGGTGGTGGCAGCAATACCGTCTAGGGACAAGGAAAGGAATTGTACCTTGGGGAAGTTTTAACCTAAGCTGGTAGAATATAAGCTTAGGGAGTCTTTCATGCGGGTCCTCACATCTGTACCCCAGAGTTCAGAGTGGGGAGGGAACCCTGACAGGTGGTTCCAAAGAGGATGGAGCTCAGCTGTTCCCAGTGGTGGCAGATGACAGAGCAAGGAGCAATGGTCTCAAGTTGTAGTGGGGGAGGTCTAGGTTGGATATTAGGAAACACTATTTCACTATAACAGCCATGTTAGTCTGTATTCGCAAAAAGAAAAGGAGTACTTGTGGCACCTTAGAGACTAACCAATTTATTTGAGCATGAGCTTTCGTGAGCTACAGCATCTGATGAAGTGAGCTGTAGCTCACGAAAGCTCATGCTCAGATAAATTGGTTAGTCTCTAAGGTGCCACAAGTACTCCTTTTCTTTTTACTATTTCACTAGGAGGGTGGGTGAAGCACTGGAATGGGTTACCTAGGGAGGTGGTGGAATCTCCTCCTTCGAGATTTTTTAAGGCCCGGCTTGACAAAGCCCAGGCTGGGATGATTTAGTTGGGATTGGTCCTGCTTTGAGCAGGGGTTGGACTAGATGAACTTCTGAGGTCTCTTCTAACCCTAATCTTCATTGATTCTATGATTGTGTGTGCAAGGTTCAGGAGGGAGGATTGTGTGGGGAATGGGAAGGGGGAGGATTGTGTGTGGAGGGGCAAGGGGAGGATTGTGTGTGGAAGTGGCAGTGCAAGGATTGTGACTAGAAGGGGTGGCAGGGATTGAGACTGGAATGTGGGGGGGGGGATTGTGTGTGGAAGGGGAAGGGTTGTGTGTGGAAGGGGCAGGAGGGACGATTGTGTGTGGAAGGGGGATTGTGTGTTGAAGTGGCAGGGCGGATTGTGTGGGGAATGGGAAGGGGGAGGATTGTGTGTGGAGGGGCAAGGAGCAGATTGTGTGTGGAAGTGGCAGTGGGAGGATTGTGACTAGAAGAGGTGGCAGGGATTGAGACTGGAATGCGTGGGGGGGATTGTGTGTGGAAGGGGAAGGGTTATATGTGGAAGGGGCAGGAAGGAGGATTGTGTGTGGAAAGGGCAGGGGGGGATTGTGTGTGGAAGGGACAGAGGGGATTGTGTGTGGGAGGGAGAATTGTGTGGGGAACATGAAGGGGCAGATTGTGTGGGGGAAGGACAGGGGCAGATTGTGTGGGGCAGGGGGAAGATTGTGCATGGAAGGGGCAGTAGGGCAGGTTGTATGTGGAAGGGGGGATTGTGGTGGAAGTGGCAGGGGGAAGATTGTGTGTGGAAGTGGCAAGGGGATTGTGTGGGAACAGGAAGGGGGTGGATTGTGTGTGGAAGTGGTGGGGGGAATTGTGTATGGAAGTGGTGGTGGGGATTATGTGTGGAAAGGGCAGGGGGATTGTGTGTGGAAGGGGGAGGGTTGTGTGTGGAGGGGCTGGGGGCAGACTGTGTGTGGAAGGATAGGGACGGATTGTGACTGGAAGGGGCAGGGGGAGGATATTAGTTCTGAGGGATTTGGGAGGGGTTTTCATTTAGTTTTAACAGTGGCTTAAATAGGTTTTTATGATTGATTGGTAACATCATTGTGGGTTCCTGGAGTTTGGACCCCACTGACGAAACAGCCATAAATCAGGAGGCCTCTCAGAGGAAATCTTCCGCTCGTTCAAGTGAATGTGATCACTCCAACTGCAAACCACTGCGCAGTTAGGTGCTATTGGGACCTCTGCTCAGGAGACTCCCAACCAGGCGGGTGTGAATGCTGCCTGGAGCCAGCAGGAGGCATGGGTGAGGCCCAAAGAGCCCTGGGCAGAATGGGACAGATAGTGTCTTTATTCCTGTGATCTGAGCTTGTAGATTGTAGACTGATCAAGACTCATTCCGGCCCCTGCCCCAGGTGGGAGAAGGGATTAGTGAGGGAGGCTGGGCACTTCTGCTACTTGTGCCATCAGGGAGTGTGAGTCCTGTTTGCTTGACTGTTTTCCAGGGGCACCTGATCAGCTTATCCAAGCAGTGTGACTTGCCCACCAGAAAGGTGGAGAGGTGGTTCCGATACCGGCGGAACCAGGACAAACCCAGCCTGACTACAAAATTCTGTGAGGCCAGGTGAGCGCTATGGGCAGAGGCCTTGGGTCACTTCAACCTTCCAGCAGGGTCTGAGCTCTACAGTCTGTGCACAGCCTCCCAGCACCGCCATGGTCCCAGCTGGAATGTGCCGTTCCCGCTGCCCCTCTGCTTCGCCTCCCCGCTCCTGTGCTGCCTCCCTACCCTAAATCAGAGGCCTCGCTTTTCCCTCCACCTTCAGCCCCTGGACTGTCTCCTTGGCCCTGTCTCCTCCTACCCCTGCCCTCAGGGCTGGCCCACAACATTTTGGCACCAGAGGCGGGGAGCTCAAATGACGCCCCCATGCCCCCACGCTTGGGCCAAAACTTTGAAAGGTCTCAATTCTGCCTTCTTCCTGCTCTACTCCTCTCATGGTCCTGCCCTGCACCTACCCCAATAAAGGAGAACTAACAACTTAAAATGCCTTGTTCAAACATTTTAAGTAACACTTCACTTTCAAACACCTGAACAGCGAATGTAACTTTTCTTGTCTGCATAGTAAACATTGGCATTTGTATCTGTTTGAATAATCAAAGTGGTGCTTTCCGTGCCTTCTTGGTTGCAAAGATTTGAACTGCTTCCTGCTGAAGGTCCACAGTCTGGGCCAGCTCATGCTCTGTGGAGATGGTTGCAAGGCTGACCAGCCTCTCCTGTGTCATTGTGGAGCATAGTTGTGTTTTTATTAACTTCAGCTTGGAGAAGCTGCGTTCTCCACTGGCAACTGTTACAAGAAGTGTTGGAAGTATGCACAGAGCAACAAAAGCATTTGGAAAGAGGGTGGTCATCTTATTTGTGCACATATATTCCAGAACAGGCTTTGGAGTTGATCCTGCTGAAATATATCTTGAAAGGGCTTTCAGTTCATCACCTAAATCACTCGCATCAATATCGTGCATGTCATCATGCGTCAACACTGTCTCTAGTTCCCTGCATTGTTGGTGTAGGTCTTCTTCAGGTATAGTGAGGAGTTTTGGAATATCATACAACATCCCAAATATACTGCTGTGTTCCGTTAGCTGCATGAAACGTTCTTCAACTGACTGTATTGCACAATCTAACACAAGGAAGAAAGGAAAGCAGCAAAATACGGACCCTGGACTTCAGAAAAGCAGAGTTTGACTCCCTCAGGGAACTAATGGGCAAGATCCCCTAGGAGAATAACGTGAGTGGGAAAGGAGTCCAGGAGAGCTGGCTGTATTTTAAAGAATCCTTATTGAGGTTACAGGGACAAACCATCCCCATGTGTAGAAAGAATAGTAAGTATGGCAGGCGACCAGCTTGGCTTAACAATGAAATCCTTGCTGATCTTAAATACAAAAAAGAAGCTTACAAGACGTGGAAGATTGGACAAATGACCAGGGATGAGTATGAAAATATTGCTCGGGCATGCAAGAGTGAAATCAGGAAGGCCAAATCACACCTGGAGTTGCAGCTAGCAAGAGATGTTAAGAGTAACAAGAAGGGTTTCTTCAGGTATGTTAGCAACAAGAAGAAAGTCAAGGATAGTGTGGACCCCTTACTGAGTGAGGGAGGCAACCTAGTGACAGAGGATGTGGAAAAAGCTAATGTACTCAATGCTTTTTTTGCCTCTGTCTTCACGAACAAGGTCAGCTCCCAGACTACTGCACTGGGCAGCGCAGCATGGGGAGGAGGTGGCCAGCCCTCTGTGGAGAAAGAAGTGGTTCGGGACTATTTAGAAAAGCTGGACGAGCACAAGTCCATGGGGCCGGATGCGTTGCATCCGAGAGTGCTAAAGGAGTTGGCGGATGTGATTGCAGAGCCATTGGCCATTATCTTTGAAAACTCATGGCGACTGGGGGAAGTCCCGGACGACTGGAAAAAGGCTAATGTAGTGCCCATCTTTAAAAAAGGGAAGAAGGAGGATCCTGGGAACTACAGGCCAGTCAGCCTCACCTCAGTCCCTGGAAAAATCATGGAGCAGGTCCTCAAGGAATCAATTCTGAAGCACTTAGAGGAGAGGAAAGTGATCAGGAACAATCAGCATGGATTCACCAAGGGCAAGTCATGCCTGACTAATCGAATTGCCTTCTATGACAAGATAACTGGTTCTGTGGATGAAGGAAAAGCAGTGGACATATTGTTCCTTGACTTTAGCAAAGCTTTTGACACTGTCTCCCACAGTATTCTTGCCAACAAGTTAAAGAAGTATGCGCTGGATGAATGGATAATAAGGTGGATAGAAAGCTGGCTAGATTGTCGGGCTCAACAGGTAGTGATCAATGGCTCCATGTCTAGTTGGCAGCCGGTATCAAGTGGAGTGCCCCAAGGGCCAGTCCTGGGGCCTGTTTTGTTCAATATCTTCATAAATGATCTGGAGGATGGTGTGGATTGCACCCTCAGCAAGTTTTCAGATGACACTAAACTGGGAGGAGAGGTAGATATGTTGGAGAGTAGGGATAGGATACAGAGGGACCTAGACAAATTGGAGGATTGGGCCAAAAGAAATCTGATGAGGTTCAACAAGGACAAGTGCAGAGTCCTGCACTTAGGACGGAAGAATCCAATGCACCACTACGGACTAGGGACCGAATGGCTCGGCAGCAGTTCTGCAGAAAAGGACCTATGGGTTACAGTGGATGAGAAGCTGGATATGAGTCAACAGTGTGCCCTTGTTGCCAAGAAGGCCAATGGCATTTTGGGATGTATAAGTAGGGGCATTGCCAGTAGATCGAGGGTCGTGATCGTTCCCCTCTATTCGACACTGGTGAGGCCTCATCTGGAGTACTGTGTCCAGTTTTGGGTTCCACACTACAAGAAGGATGTGGAAAAATTGGAAAGAGTCCAGCGGAGGGCAACAAAAATGATTAGGGGACTGGAACACATGACTTATGAGGAGAGGCTGAGGGAACTGGGGATGTTTAGTCTACGGAAGAGAAGAATGAGGGGGGATTTGATAGCTGCTTTCAACTACCTGAAAGGGGGTTCCAAAGAGGATGGATCTAGACTGTTCTCAGTGGTAGCAGATGGCAGAACGAGGAGTAATGGTCTCAAGTTGCAGTGGGGGAGATTTAGGTTGGATATTAGGAAAAACTTTTTCACTAGGAGGGTGGTGAAACACTGGAATGCGTTACATAGGGAGGTGGTGGAATCTCCTTCCTTAGAAGTTTTTAAGGTCAGGCTTGACAAAGCCCTGGCTGGGATGATTTAATTGGGGATTGGTCCTGCTTCGGTGACTCTTGTATTCTTGAATGGGTGGGAAAATAGCTTCAGTGTGAAGCTCCTCTGCGAACTTCTGTGTACTCTTCAGAACGTTTTGAAATCCCTCATCTGACCGGTAAGACTGTAGGTATGACTTTGCTTTGTCCAGTTGTTCCATTGCTCCAGATATATCAAGGTCAACACCTTGGAGTCTCTTGCTTACAATATTTATTTCAAACAGTATGTCATGCCACAATACTAAGCCACACAGAAATTTGAAGTTAGGTATGTTTCTGGTGATTCCATTTCCATCTGCCACTGTTCTCCCACAAACAGTTCCTGTCATAGCATTATCCTCCATAATGGCAACTATGGCATCATCTATCTTCCCAGAAACATACATAACTTCACCATTTCTGTGCCTCAGAAACACCCCTCGGAAGGTGTGCTCCACAGCAATGGTTATTCACTACTGGTCTGTACCAGCAACACATTACAACATGTCCTGTGCCACCTCAGTTGTCCTGGCCAGGGTATGATCCCCCATTCCTTGCACTCCCATCCAGCTTGGGCTCCATCTGCTCTGAGCAGGAGTAAGCAGCTGCACAGAGCTAGAGCACAGAAGTTCCTGGCTCCCAGGAAACTATGCTGCCTCCTTGCCAAGCCTAACAGCATCCTCTCCACTAAATCTCCTTAATCTGTCTGCTTGCCTTTGACACAGACGGTCACTCCCACCTCATCCTCCACAGATGAAACTTGACTGCCTGGTGCTTCTGAAACCAAAATATACCAAGCCCCACCCCAAACTGCCCCCTAAGGCCTTGTCTACATTGTGTAATAGAATCACTGATGACTATAGTTGTCATGAGAGTGGCAACTCAACCAGTGGTGAATATGGTGTGTTCTAGTCTATACTCCCATTTAAACCATGGTGAGCTCACAGCCATTACTGACAGCTGTTATCAGCAGTGCTTCAGTTTGACAGTATGTACCAGGGCTAAGGAAATTTAGACTGGGCTTATCAGAAGAGAATATGGAGCAGTGGGCCGAGGCTGATGGAAGTGATACGAGATACACTACTGTGCGTTATGAGCAATTATATACAGTATTACATGTTGCTCCTTTTCTGTGAATGAGGGAATAAAGTGCACCTAGAGCTCTGCTATCAAGTGGAGCTCATTTGAGTGCTATACGCAGTGCAAGTATTTATTAGCTAAGGTCAGGGGTTGCACAAATGACTGACACTAGGTGTGTCCAGAAGAGCTGAGCCTGACCTCTGATGAACTTCTAATTTCCTGTGTTCTTTTCTTACTTGCTTTTAGTTGGAGTTCTTTGTGTTACCTCATTTCCTTCTGCACTGGACTTGTGGTCTTGTATGATGTAAGTATGTAATCAGCACCCACCCTACCTTGCTAGCAATGATGCACAAAAGGAAACATGTTCAATAAATATTTCTGTTCTGTACTTGGAGAGAAACAGGATGATGTGTTTGTGTCACATGAGGATGATGAAGTACATTCCAGTCCATCTACTAGGGGAAAACATTTTTAAATCATCCAAAAACTACACAGGAAGTTCAAAGGGCATAAAAGCTAACACAGAAATTTAACCCTGTGAGGCCATCCACATATTAAAAGAAGCAGGAGTTTAATGTAGTCTAATGGAAAATCTTATTGTAAGACTGTTTCAGAATGCATCCTTTATGATGGGGTCAAAACAAGCACCTCTGTTTTATACTATTATATAATCTATAATGGGAACAGGCCTAATTCATTAGGCAGCTGGTGGGGAGAGGAATGTTTCTGACATTCTCACCATTAGATTACACTGTTTCTTTACAGAAGCCCTGGTTTGGGGACCCAAGAGAATGCTGGGTGGGGTATCCACGGCAGGTAAGTCATCCAGATGTGTTGGTCCATGTAACAGCAACTCAGAAAGTTCACATATTCTCTTGGCCTGTGCCAAGCAGCTGGATGCACCCCTTATCCTGTACTGTTTAAGGTAGACCTCAGAGGGCTCTTTTCAGGCAAGTTACAGCGTGTGCCAGGGACAGACTGGTAAGCATGGAAGGTCTAGGTTTGAGTCCAAAGAATGCAATCACCTGTTAACAGGCAGGCTAACTCTTCAGTTCAGCAGAGGTGTGACTCTGTGTAGACACCCATTTCCACAGATGGTTCATTCAAATCAGTGTAATAGAAAGATCCTATGTGGTAAAGGCAGAATCACCTCCTAGGGCAAGTACATTTCCCCCGTGGAGCTGAACATAGCTGAGCCGTCTGCAAGTCTGCATCCCATTGGTGTAATGGATGGTCAGACATTCACAAGAGGTGAGAGATGTAAAAAGGCTATGGCCATGTCAGGACTTAGCCAGCTCTGCACTCCTACAAGCAATGGGGGACAAACTAATCTGAGGTGATAAGAAGGATCCTGTTAATGGTGAATAAAACAAAAACAAGTCACTTTCGTCAGGGTTCACAAAGATCTCTCAGAGCATGGGAAAGCAAACAGTGCCCTTTCCCAGCTGCTGGAGGATGTGCTGGGGATACAGGCTTCTCCAGTCTGCTTTAGGGACATCTCAGCACATTCTGCCTAATGTCTTCCCCCAGCCTGACACAGGCTTCCCCAAACCATTCTGCTTTGGTCCTCTTGATGGGGAAGCACCCACAGCTTAACCTGCATCACTCCCTTGATACAGGTGCCTTCTCTGGCTTATTTAGGGAGATGAATTTAACCTGTTAATCTCTCAGTACTGGGCAAAAGCTATATACCCCATCTATAGGGGTTAAAACATATATGCTGTGATTTCCAATGTAGTTAATGTTACTTAATTTAAGGGGATGATGTCACTTTAACCTTTGATGGGATGATGTCCGTTCTGTTGATCAAATGGAAACATTGGTTACTGAGAGACAACTAGTTTTTGCTCTTGGGTATTCAAATGCAGAGGAACCTGGGAATGCTATGCTCTGTCCCAACAGGGCCTCATTGAATGGAAATGTCAGTTCTGCATCCCCTTCCTTTCTCTGTCAGCTCTAGGAAGCATGTCCCCATGGCTGGAGCACTAGTATGCGACTAGGAGTCAGGAGACCTGGGATTTTTCTGTGACTTTAGCTACTACAGACATGCTCTGTGACATGGTGCAAGTGCCTATTCCCTGCACCATAATTTTCCTGTCTTTAAAATTATATTCTTCAGATAAACATATTTGTAAGAATGCTTTGAGATCCGCAGAGGCAACGTTCTAGGCAGATGCTAAATATTATTAGTGAATATCAACCGTTTAAATCTAAAGCAAAATTATTTATGTATTTAGACTTATAGAAGTGCTGAAAAGGGTTCCTTGGACAAAAATCGCATGTGATCATGTAATTAAAGACTGTATCTTAATGCATACACCCAAAGGAACTGAAGTAAGTTTGCAAAGGCAGTCTTAATCCTGGCACTTCCTGACTTTTGAGTGCTTGACTTTGCAACCCTTTAAATGGAGGTGTTTTTTAATGTAATATAAATATACAGAACTGGGCAGTGTTTTAAAAGAATAGAAACACACACAAGTTTAAAACAACCCACTGATTTGGTAGAAATAAGCTGCGCCCTTTGCTGGACCATGTAATTTTATAACCTTATTACTATTACTCTTTTGTTCCCTCCATTGTATTGTTTCTTACACCAATTTGTTGAATCTCTTTTTAACCTAGCCCTATTCCTTGTCTTAACCAAGCTGTTCCCTGGGGACAGACCCCTTGTCAAGGTTCCTTCCCCACTCTGAACTCTAGGCTACAGATGTGGGGACCTGCATGAAAGACCCCCAAACTTATTCTTACCAGCTTAGGTTAAAAACTTCCCCAAGGTACAAACTTCGCCTTGTCCTTGAACCGTATGCTGCCACCACCAAGCGTTTTAAACAAAGAACAGGGAAAGAGCCCATTTGGAGATGTCTTCCCACAGAATATCTGCCCAAGCCCTACACCCCCTTCCCTGGGGAAGGCTTGATAAGAACCCTCACCAATTTGTACAGGTGAACACAGACCCAAACCCTTGGATCTTAAGAACCATGAAAAATCAAGCAGGTTCTTAAGAGAAGAATTTTAATTAAAGAAAAGGTAAAAGAATCACCTCTGTAAAATCAGGATGGTAAATACCTTAGAGGGTAATCAGATTCAAAACATAGAGAATCCCTCTAGGCAAAACCTTAAGTTACAAAAAGACACAAAAACAGGAATATACATTCCATCCAGCACAGCTTATTCTACCAGCCACTAAACAAAAGGAAATCTAATGCATTTCTAGCTAGATTACTTACTAACTTAACAAGAGTTGTAAGTCTGCATTCCTGATCTGTTCCCGGCAAAAGCATCACACAGACAGACCAAACCCTTTGTTCCCCCGCCCCCTCCAGATTTGAAAGTATCTTGTCCTCTCATTGGTCATTTTGGGTCAGGTGCCAGCTAGGTTACCTTAGCTTCTTAACCCTTTACAGGTGAAAGGGTTTTGCCTCTGGCCAGGAGGGATTTTATAGCACTGTATACAGAAAGGTGGTTACCCTTCCCTTTTTATTTATTACACCCCTGAATCAAGGCACTATAATAAATCTTGAGTGTTGACTATGCAACTTTAACATGTATTAGTGCATGAGGGGCAGGAGGGGGTTCATGTAGTATAATAAATAGCTGAAGCATATCAGCTTGTAGGTACTGAAACAGAAACAACTGTTGGGACCTCAGTGATCCCAGTGCCAAACCCTGGACCACTAGTCCAATCATAGAGCTGGTTGGGAATTTTTCAACAAAACATTCAACAAAACAGAAAATTCCAATTAGACAAAAACAAAATGTTGTGCAGGAACATCCTAGAATTTCTAATTACAATGAGAAAGGCCAGTAGCGAGGGCACTCAGCTGGGGTGGAAGAGGCCCTGGTTCAAATCCCTGGTCTAAATCCAGCAGAGGAGGGACTTGAATCTGGGTCATCCATGTTCCAAGGAAGAGCCCCGCTGGGCAGTTGGCTCTTCTGGGGTTGTGGCTGGGGGTATGTGTCTCCCTCTCAAATATATTTTTCCATCTAAAGGGGTCAGGTTCATCTCAATACAGATAGGGGGAAAAATTTAAAATCTCAAAATTTTTCACGGAACAGATAAACAATTTCCCACACAGCTCTACTGATTCACTCTTTAATAACTGCTATAGCTGCTCACCGAATTCCCTGTGCCCAAGTAAATCATTTCAGACACAGCTGCAAAAAAAACCAGAGCTGACTACATTTGCTGTCTGCCCCTCCCCACTGTCTATGCATATTAATTAAGCCTCTTTGTTCTGCTGTTGCAGCCACTACAGCACTCTGTGTACTGGTACTACATGATGGAACTCTCCTTTGCCCTGTCACTGACTTTCACTATGGCCTTTGATGTGAAAAGAAAGGTGAGAGGAAGTACTCAGATTCTAGACAGTGATGTGTGAGATGTGACTGGCCAGCCAGAGGTTATCTGGGGTCTGAGGAAAAGTAACAAAGTCAGGTGCCTGTCCAGCACTCTCCCACTTCTTTCAGCTCTGCACCCTCACAACTGTCTCCTGGCTGCCTCATCAGTCTGTCAGTGATCCGCACTTCAGGCTGTGGGGAGATTCACCCCAATCTGTTTTTCACGCTCTGCATCCTATAGTGACTCTCCCTTCAAAGGCCAGTTTGGGAGATGCTCAGGTTCTAGTGTGGTAAGTTCAGTATGGATCAATAGATAGATGCAGACAGAAATCCATTTCAGCAGAGAAAAGTTTTTAATTTAATGTCAAAATATATAAATCTGTGGGACTGAGCTAACTCAAAGAGTCAATTCCTGGCCCTCCGAAACAGCCGCACTCCACAGGGCACTTCAGCTAGAGGGCCAAGGCCTACGTTTAGGCCTTGTCTACACACAGATTTGTACCAATTTAGTTAAGCCAGTGCAAACCCCTGTGTAGACACTCTTATTTCAGTTTCACTTAAACCTATTCCTAAAGGCTGGTCTACATTCAGAAGTTGCACCAGTTTAATTTAAATCAGTTTTAAAACAATTTAGTTAGACCAGTACTTACTCCTCTGCATCCATTTATATCACTTTAAACCTGGCATATTTGGGTTTACATTGCACCTGTAATTTACAGGTACAAGCTAAATTGATATAAATCAGGTTTAAATAGCTTTAAGAGTGTTCACAAGCAAAGTGGCCCCAGGTGAACTACATTGGTTTAAAATCACACCTTTAGGTGAACTGACACAATTTTGTGTTTAGATCAGAACTAATCTATTTAAGTTAAATCAAAATAAGCTGATTTGAAACAAAATAAGGGTTTGCCTACACAGGAAAATTGCACTGGTTTCACCTAAGGGCATGGCTACACTTGCAGATGTAGAACGCTGTGAGTTAAATCAGCACTCGGAGATCGCAGCAGGGAAAGCGCTGCAGTTTGTTCACACGTCAGCTGCAAGCGCACGGCGTGGCCACATTTGCAGCACTTGCAGCAGCATTGGGAGTGGTGCATTATGGGCAGCTATCCCACAGAGCACCTCTTCCCATTCAGGCGCTGTGGCTTATGGGAAAGGGGTAGGGGGGTTTGGGACATTCTAGGTCCTGTCCCAATGCCCTGTGATGCATCACTTTGCATCCCAGCAAACCCTGTGCTTCCATCCACATTTGGCGCCATTTTTCAACGTTTTTTGTACTGCACGCTCTGTCTTCCCTTTCGGTCTGCGGGAGGAGTATGCTGATGGGTCTCGCCAGCATGTCACAAATTGCAGTCGAGTTACTCCTTAAGCTACAAACTGACAGTGAGGAGTCCAACAATGATGTCAACTCACATAATGCACACGACACAAGATTGCTTGTGGCATTCACGGACATGCTCACCACAGTGGAACGCCACTTTTGGGCTCAGGAAACAAACCCGGAGTGGTGGGATCACATCGTCATGCAAGTCTGGGATGACGAGCAGTGGCTGCAGAACTTTCGGATGAGAAAAGCCACTTTCATGGGACTGTGTGCTGAGCTTGCCCCCACCCTGTGGCGCAAGGACTCGAGATTGAGAGCTGCCCTGCTGGTGGAGAAGTGGGCGGCTACTGCAATCTGGAAGCTGGCAACTCCAGACAGCTACCAATCAGTCGCTAACCAGTTTGGAGTGGGAAAGTTGATTGTTGGAATCGTGTTGATGCAAGTTTGCAGGGCCATTAATCACATCCTGCTCAGAAGAACCATGATTCTTGGCAACGTGCGTGACATTGTGACTGGCTTTGCACAAATGGGTTTCCCTAACTGCGGAGAGGGGATAGATCGCATGCATATTCCAATTCTGGGACCAGTCCACCTAGCCTAACCCAACCCTACATCGGAAGGAGTATTTCTCTATGGTTCTCCAGGCGCTTGTGAATCACTGTGGGCATTTCATGGACATTAATGTAGGTTGGTCCAGAAAGGTGCATGATGCACACACCTTTCAGAACACAGGCCTGTTCAGGAAGCTGCAAGCTGGGACTTTCTTCCCCGACCAGAAGATCACCATAGGGGAAGTCGAAATGCCCACTGTGATCCTTGGAGACCCCGCTTCAACAACAAGCTGAGTCAGTGCAGAATGACTGTGGAGTGTGCTTTTCACCATTTAAAGGGCCGCTGGTGCTGTCTGTATGGGAAGCTGGACCTGGCCGATGACAACATCCCCACGGTTATATCCGCATGCTGTACCCTCCATAACATTTGTGAAGGGAAGGGTGAAAGCTTCACTCAGTCATGGACCTCAGAGGTTCAACACCTGGAGGCTGAATTTGAACAACCAGAGAGCAGGGCTATCAGAGGGGCGCACCCCTCTGTACTTTGGTGCTGGCGATCCGCATTCTGCTGGCGGAGCCTCCTTTCTCTCTCCCGCCACTCCTGCACTTTTTGATTTTTTTTAGGGACTGCTGCACAACTTCATGCAGTAGGTCTTCTTTGCGAAGGCTTCCTGAATCTTTGGAGTCTTTCAGCCATTGATAACAAGGATGGCTGGGATCTCAAGGCTGCATCTGTAAAGCCAAAATGCAACACTTAACAGAGACAGCATTGTTCACACCAGACAGAGCAATGATTTGGCCATACTTAAAGACAAGTACAGTGTACACAATATCAGAAATTGCCCATCCCAAATCGAGCACACATAACCCACAGGAGCCCCAAAATGGTGAGTAAGCACAGGGGCAAGGGTGACTGATTGTTTCACGGCTGTACTGTCCTCTGGGGTTCTGTGCCTTGGGAAGACCCAACAGCTACAGGGGGCCCCTGTACTGAACACTGTCCCCACATTTTCCACAGGATGAGTTCATCCTGGAAAATATCTTGCTGCTGAGGGTGACCTGGGAAGCAAGGGAGGGTCTTCTACTACAATGCGGCTTCTGCCCTGGCCCATATGCAACTTGCCTGTGTGCAGCAGTGGTCCCCCTGCCCCTCACGGCACAGTGGCATGGACATGTTAGCCTTACTGGGACAAGGAGCATAGTAGCTCTGCCAAGGAACTTGCACAAGCGGATTGCCCAGCTTCTGCATGAGACCTTTGAAGATATCACTGAGGCCGATTACCGCGATGTGAGAGAGCACATCGACCCCCTATTCCGCGTCTAGGAATGCATGCAGCCCTAACCCTCCTCACCCCAAGAGCCTGCACTGAACAACTTCCTTCCCAAAATAAAAGCTGCTTACCGGGCACCTCCTCTGCTGTTTGTCCTTCCCCAAGCACCAGCTGCTGCGACTGGCTACCTTCCTCCTGGCTTGAGAACAGCTCCTTGCTGCATGCATATAGGGATGCCGGGCTGTACCCCTCCTCCTCAGCACCCTTGCTCCCTCTTTCCTCCTCCTGTCTTGTTGAACTGGGCTCTCAAGTGTCCATGGTGGTCTTCGGAGTGGAGGTGGGGTCACCCCCAAGTATTGCGTCCAGCTCTTTGTAGAAATGGCAGGTCGTGGGGGCAGCAATGGAGCGGCAGTTTTCCTCCCAGGCTTTGCAGTAGGAATAAACGGGCCAAAGGTGTAAACATAACACAGTCACAGTCCAACATTAAACAGTGTTAAATGAGGTCTGGGGTTTGGTATACAGAGACCTCAGCCTGCTTGGTACCATGGCAAACACACCATTAAAAAATCCTTTTAAACTATTATGAAAAGAAAGCAAAGAAGGAAAAACAATTAAAGCATTTGAAAGCTATTAAATCATTTCATTTTAGAAATGTCCTTTGTTCCCTTTCCCTTTAGCTGGAGAGAGATTTTAGAAGGAAAAGCCCCTTGTCTGACGGCTGATCTCACAGATGGTGAGAACTGTCCTTTGGGAGAAAGAAGAAGTGAGCTGAGTTGGGCTACAGCCGTTGTTGCTGCTGCTGCTGTTGTTAGAGTCTGAGCCCAGGTGGTGTCTGGGGTTCAGCTGGAGCCGCTGGAGGTGGTGGTGTCATCTGGGCCCCGCTCTCTGGTCCTGCTAGGTCAGGGCAGCTCTGAGGATTAGGATGATGAGGGCCCCGGGCTCCCAAGAGATGGGGGGGAGATGGGCAGGCATGGTGGTGAAACTTGCTCCAGTAGCTAATTTTTCTCCCCAAAGTCTCTGTCTTTGAGGACCTACAAAGGAAATGGTGGGCAAAATAGCCCATCCCCTCGTTATTTTCTCTGCCAATTAGGCCACTTTCTGACACACCAATTTTGGATTGCTGATTTCTGGTTCCACTTCTGGTTTTCTTGTTCACTAGGCATGATCCGAACACAGTCCTTGAGTTATGTCAGGAAGCTGTCTTGTTTGGACAAACTCAGTCTGTCTGTCTCCCTTTTGAGCCTTTTCCCCTCAACAGTTGTTATTATAGGTTGTTGTGACATCTTATGAACTTTCATGTACTTTTGACAGGTGAGCTCACAGTTAAAGTACTTGTATAGACCCAGTTATTACAACAGCCCAGCCCACAATGGGAGAGATTGAAGGGGCGAAAAGAGAAGGAAAGAAGAAAGCAGGAACAGAACAAAACAAAGCACCCAAATTTGCACGCTGGGAACCAGGCTGTGAGCATGCTGCCACTTAAGGAGCATGCAGTTCTTTGTTGTGTGATGCTATGCTACCCCCGTGATAGCACCACTGAAATACTGAGAGAGATCAGTATTTGCTAGGTAGTTTCTGCCAGCTCAGTAACATTCTCATGAAGCCAGGCTGAAGGATCGCATTTCTAGGTAACCCCCGTCTGAAGCCTTAGGCACAGACATGGCACACACGCAGGATTGAGGTGCCACTATATGCTTTCAGAATGCCACTGATAAAATCTCTCGGCCCAATCCAGTTAGTGGCAGCAGCATTCTTCTCATTGCAGGGGGCATTTGGTCACAACAGGGAGTGGGATGGTTCCAAGGTAAAGACTCATTCCTCCCCCCACCCCCACCTTTCCCTTCACCTTCTGCTTTTGAAGCCAGCATCAGGCCATGTCTACACTACAATGCAGCTGTGCCACTGTAGTACCATAGTGTAGACATTTCCTACGTCAAAGGAAGGGTTTTTCCATCGCTGTAGTTAATCCACCTCACTGACAGATGGTAGCTAGGTTGCTGGAAGAATTCTTCCATTGATCTAGCAGCATCTACACCAGGGATTAGGTCGACCTTACTATGGCACTCTGGGTGTGAAATTTTTAAGTGTAGACCAGGCCTCAGTTCTTAACCAGTGGAGAGGGTCTGAATCCAAATACCCCAAAGATGTGGGTAGCTCAGAGCCCCACCTCCAAATCTGACCTGCAGCCCCTGGTGACAAATACAAGTATGTCTGAGAGGAGAGAGAAACTGGGGAACTAAAGTGCAGTAATGTTCAGAAAAGAAGCTGTGGAAATAACCCTTCTTGCTCTCCGTACCTACTCCCTGTTGTCTTTGTGTCATACTTGCTTCCTTTTCTGACACAAACAGCTCTTACCCCTGCTTAGCCCTGTGGAGCCAATATGGCTGTTCTAAAGTGTGCTCGATTCTTTTCTGCCCTTTGCATCACCAGTCAGGTAAGCTCTGATTACACTCAGGATGATGTCAGAGGCCAAAAGAGCCCACCTGAAATTTCAGATCCCAGTTCCTGGCAGTGCAAAAAATCTCCTGACATAAACTCAGCCCATGCAGTCGGGAGTCACTGAGAAGATAAATATGCAGTCCCACAATGTCTACTTTCATCATTGTGCTAAGATCCACAGTTCCATTACAATGGGTCCTTTGGGCCAAAACCGGACCTGTCCATCACTGGCAGCAGGTGAATGGCCCACCCTCTGAGGTTCCTCCTGCTTTATCTGCCTCCACAGCAGCCAGAGCTCCCTGGCCCTCCCTGCTGCAGCACTTTTTGGAGAGAAACTCCAAACTTTATTTCAAATTCCTGACTAACACTTGGACTCCATAGCACGTCCATCTAAACCCTAGTCCCAGGTCTGCGATTGCCGATTGGGAAAACTGTCCCCTCCACTCCACTTCCCTTCCCCCCTGCAATTCAGTGCAGATGGGTCACCTTGGACCCAGCTCCCGCAGGTCAGGCAGGATAGGAGCCAGCTCCAGGAGCAAGCAGTTCCCCCAGTCCCATCTCCCTAAGGAGAATGATGCCAGAAGGGCCCTGCACTGGGTGGAAGATTGACTCTAAGTCCCTAGAGCCACATCATAGAATCACAGAATCATAGAATCTCAGGGTTGGAAGGGACCTCAGGAGGTCATCTAGTCCAACCCCCTGCTCAAAGCAGGACCAATCCCCAATTAAATCATCCCAGCCAGGGCTTTGTCAAGCCTGACCTTAAAAACTTCTAAGGAAGGAGATTCTACCACCTCCCTAGGTAACGCATTCCAGTGTTTCACCACCCTCCTAGTGAAAAATTTTTTCCTAATATCCAACCTAAACCTCCCCCACTGCAACTTGAGACCATTACTCCTTGTCCTGTCCTCTTCTACCACTGAGAATAGTCTAGAACCATCCTCTCTGGAACCACCTCTCAGGTAGTTGAAAGCAGCTATCAAATCCCCCCTCATTCTTCTCTTCTGCAGACTAAACAATCCCAGTTCCTTCAGCCTATCCTCATAAGTCATGTGTTCCAGACCCCTAATCATTTTTGTTGCCCTTCGCTGGACTCTTTCCAATTTATCCACATCCTTCTTGTAGTGTGGGGCCCAAAACTGGACACAGTACTCCAGATGAGGCCTCACCAATGTCGAATAGAGGGGGACGATCACGTCCCTCGATCTGCTCGCTACGCCCCTACTTATACATCCCAAAATGCCATTGGCCTTCTTGGCAACAAGGGCACACTGCTGACTCATATCCAGCTTCTCGTCCACCTTCACTCCTAGGTCCTTTTCCGCAGAACTGCTGCCTAGCCATTCAGTCCCTAGTCTGTAGCGGTGCATTGGATTCTTCCGTCCTAAGTGCAGGACCCTGCACTTATCCTTATTGAACCTCATCAGATTTCTTTTGGCCCAATCTTCTAATTTGTCTAGGTCCCCCTGTATCCTATCCCTGCCCTCCAGCATATCTACCACTCCTCCTAGTTTAGTATCATCCGCAAATTTGCTGAGGGTGCAATCCACACTATCCTCCAGATCATTTATGAAGATATTGAACAAAACCGGCCCCAGGACCGACCCCAGGGGCACTCCACTTAACACCGTGTGCCAACTAGACATGGAGCCATTGATCACTACCCATTGAGCCCGACAATCTAGCCAACTTTCTACCCACCTTATAGTGCATTCATCCAGCCCATACTTCTTTAACTTGCTGACAAGAATACTGTGGGAGACAGTGTCAAAAGCTTTGCTAAAGTCAAGAAACAATACATCCACTGCTTTCCCTTCATCCACAGAACCAGTAATCTCATCATAGAAGGCGATTAGATTAGTCAGGCATGACCTTCCCTTGGTGAATCCATGCTGACTGTTCCTGATCACTTTCCTCCCATGTAAGTGCTTCAGGACTGATTCCTTGAGGACCTTCTCCATGATTTTTCCGGGGACTGAGGTGAGGCTGACTGGCCTGTAGTTCCCAGGATCCTCCTTCTTCCCTTTTTTAAAGATTGGCACTACATTAGCCTTTTTCCAGTCATCTGGGACTTCCCCCGTTCGCCACGAGTTTTCAAAGATAATGGCCAATGGCTCTGCAATCACAGCCGCCAATTCCTTTAGCACTCTCGGATGCAACTAGTCCGGTCCCATGGACTTGTGCATGTCCAGCTTTTCTAAATAGTCCCTAACCACCTCTTTCTCCACAGGGGCCTGGCCATCTACTCCCCATTCTGTGCTGCCCAGTGCAGCAGCCTGGGAGCTGACCTTGTTAGTGAAGACAGAGGCAAAAAAAGCATTGAGTACATTAGGTTTTTCCACATTCTCTGTCACTAGGTTGCCTCCCTCATTCAGTAAGGGGCCCACACTTTCCTTGGCTTTCTTCTTGTTGCCAACATACCTGAAGAAACCCTTCTTGTTACTCTTGACATCTCTTGCTAGCTGCAGCTCCAGGTGTGATTTGGCCCTCCTGATTTCATTCCTACATGCCCGAGCAATATTTTTATACTCTTCCCTGGTGATTTGTCCAATCTTCCACTTCTTGTAAGCTTCTTTTTTATGTTTAAGATCCGCTAGGATTTCACCGTTAAGCCAAGCTGGTCGCCTGCCATATTTACTATTCTTTCGACACATCGGGATGGTTTGTCCCTTTAACCTCAACAGGGATTCCTTGAAATACAGCCAGCTCTCCTGGACTCCTTTCCCCTTCATGTTAGTCCCCCAGGGGATCCTACCCATCCATTCCCTGAGGGAGTCGAAGTCTGCTTTCCTGAAGTCCAGGGTCCGTATCCTGCTGCTTACCTTTCTTCCCTGTGTCAGGATCCTGAACTCAACCAACTCGTGGTCACTGCCTCCCAGATTCCTGTCCACTTTTGCTTCCCCCACTAATTCTTCTCGGTTTGTGAGCAGCAGGTCAAGAAAAGCTCCCCCCCTAGTTGGCTTGTCTAGCGCTTGCACCAGGAAATTGTCCCCTACACTTTCCAAAAACTTCCTGGATTGTCTATATTGCTCTCCCAGCAGATATCAGGAAAATTAAAGTCACCCATGAGAACCAGGGCGTGCGATCTAGTAACTTCTGCGAGTTGCCGGAAGAAAACCTCATCCACCTCATCCCCCTGGTCCGGTGGTCTATAGCAGACTCCCACCACGACATCACTCTTGTTGCTCACACTTCTAAACTCAGCAGCCATGCTCCTCACTGCAGGGCTCAGCCACCTCCCCACTCACTGCTTCCCCTAGGGCAGAGGGCACTGAACACAGCCTGGACCTGGCTGACTCCACAGAGTGCAGCAACGGGCCTTTGGGCCAAATTCCTTCCCACTGCTGCCACCTCTACAACAGGGCTCCCCAGGTTTCCCTGCTGATAGCCCAGGCTAGGCCCTCTAGGGGAAACACAGACCTATCTGGCCTGGGCAGACCTCATGTGGGTGGAGCCTCTGGAGTCCCTAGTACTTTCCATGAGATACCCAGAAGGGGTCCTCTTGGAAAAACAAGACAATAAGCCTTGACACTTTGAGGACAAGAAGATAGCCAATCATCTCATACACTATAAGGCCAGAAGAGACCATCATGATCATCTAATCTGGCCTCCTGCACATTGCAGGCCACAGAACCTCACACACCCACTCCAGTAATAGACCCAGAACCTCTGGCTGAGTTACTGAAATCCTGAAATCATGATTTAAAGACTTCAAGTTACAGAATCCACCATTTACATTAGTTTAAAGCTGCAAGTACCCCGGCTGCAGATGAAGACAAAACCCCCATCCCAGAGTCTCTGCCAATCTGACCTGGGAGAAAATTCCTTCCTGATCCCAGACTTGCCCTGACCTCGGTTTGTCTCTGAGCATGTGGGCAAGACCCACCATCCAGACACCTGGGAAAGAATTCTCTGTAGTAACTCACAGCCCTCCCCATCTAGTGTCCATCACCAGCCATTGGAGATATTTGCTGTGAACAGTCGCAGATTGGCTACATGCCATTGTAGGCACTCATATCATACCATCCCCTCCATAACTTATCAAGCTCAGTCTTGAAGCCAGTTAGGTTTTTTGCCCCCATTGCTCTGTTCAGAAGGCTGTTCCAGAACCCGAACCCTAACCCTTTGATGGTTAGAAACTTTTGTCTAATTTCAAGCTTAAACTTGTGGATGGCCAGTTTATATCCATTTGTTCTTGTGTCCACATTGGTGCTTAACTTAAATAACTCCTCTCCCTTCCTCCCTCTGATGTATTTGTAAAGAAATATTTTTGGAGCAATCTCTGAGCCCAATTTTGTTTCTTCCTATGCAGTTGGATTACATGGACAAACTCTCAGAGAGGAAATAAATAAACAAAATTAGTAGCCCCCACTACTCACCTTTGTGGAGTGCAACATGGCAGATAATGCTCAACATCTTGTTCCCTTGCTCACTATAATGGAGTTCAGCTTGGCAGTTTAAGGTAGAAAAGGCCAATTAGACCAGCTGATAGCTATTTTCTCCAATCAGATGAGTTGTGAAGTTGGGAGTTTACCCAGATGAGACCCAGAATTATATTTTGAATTCAGATAGGCAGTCGTCACAACTGTCACATTCATTCTCAAAGTAAATTCAAGAAATATACTTCCTACTTTCATGTATCAAAGTCCATTCCTTAGGAGCACAGACAATCTCAGAGCAGAGAAGTCACATGTCCTGTCATGAGGTCTTCTAGGAGGCTTTGTGGCCATCAATACATACATTTGCCAAATGTGATCATAAGAACATAAGAACGGCCATACTGGGTCAAACCAAAGGTCCATCTAGCCTAGTACCTGTCTTCTGATAGCAGCCAATGCCAGGTGCCCCAGAGGGAATGAACAGAACAGGTAATCATCAAGTGATCCATCCTCTGTCATCCAGTCCCAGGTTCTGGCAAACAGAGGCTAGGGACACCATCCCTGCCCATCCTGGCTAATAGCCATTGATGGACCTATCCCCCATGCATTTATCTAGTTCTTTTTTGAGTTTTGAGTCTCTTTTGTTTCTTTTTGGTCATCCAATCTTTAGCCAATTCTATTTTTGGCAGCTGTTTTCTCCACACCTCAGTGCTCAGGGAAAGATACAGGATATATAATTTTACTTCGTTTTCGATGTCCAGATTTAAAGGATAATCCTGCTTCCTGCTCTGGAGGCACAATGACAAATAAAAGCCCATTGTATGATATCTGTGGTTCTTAGCACAATGAAGAATAGGAAAAATTATCGGTGCTCACCTGGAAAAAAAATTCTTTTCTTTGAGTGATAAAGTCCATAGACCTGGCTACCAAACAGAGACAAACAGATCATCCAGAATAGACCTGGAAATTGACATTCAAAATTCAGGTCTGTTTCATTAGGAGAAACTGTCCCCTTGCTCTGGTCTAGGAGAAATTAGTTTTTGCTTGTCCTTTGAAGTATAATTAACACACTCTATAATTTAGGTTTCAGAGTAGCAGCCGTGTTAGTCCGTATTCGCAAAAAGAAAAGGAGTACTTGTGGCACCTTAGAGACTAACAAATTTATTTGAGCATAAGCTTTCGTGAGCTACAGCTCACTTCATCAGATGCATTCAGTGGAAAAATTTGAGCATAAGCTTTCGTAAGCTACAGCTCACTTCATCTGATGCATTCAGTGGAAAATACTTTTTCCACTGAATGCATCTGATGAAGTGAGCTGTAGCTCACGAAAGCTTATGTTCAAATAAATTTGTTAGTCTCTAAGGTGCCACAAGTACTCCTTTTCTATAATTTAGGGAAGTACAGTGGTATTACCCTTGCTGTGGAAGTGGTCTCACATGGAGGGAACTGCAGAGGGTGGGGCATTCCCTTGCTGCTAGTGACAGACCAGTCTTGTTCTACCCCTCCATGCAGCAATCAGGCTGAAGTACCCATTAGAATGGATCTGTGAACCTTGATAACCCAAAGTAGGGTGACCAGACAGTAAATGTGAAAAAACGGGACGGGGGTGGAGGGTAATAGGAGCCTATATAAAAAAACAAAACAAAAATCAGGACTGTCCCTATAAAATCGGGACATCTGGTCACCCTAACTCAAAGAAAGGAAATTTCCAGGTAAGCATGGATACATTTCCTATTAAGGTATGTCTGCACTTCAAGCCGGAGATGTAAATTCCAGCTCGAGGAGTCAGGCCCTCTTTAGGTCTTATAGAGATAGCAGGTTTAAAGTGGAGTGTAGCAGTTGCAGTACAAGTGGCAGAAGGGGCTAGCCATCCCAAATACATACCCATCCAAGAGGTTAGCACTCTACTAGGGTTGATTAGCACCTGCTAAGTGGCTCTGTGGCTACACTCTATTTTTAGTGTGCTAGCTTGATCAGAGCTAGCGTGGGTATGTCTGCTCAATCTGGAATTTTCACCTGCAGCTCAAAGGGTAGACATAGGCCTTATCTACACTTTCAAGTTAGAGAGCATTAAATCAGCCCCGGGCACCCTAACTCCTGAGGTGTCCGCACTGGCAAGGCATGTAGAGTGCTCAGACTCCGCAGCTGGAGCGCTCCTGGTAATCCACCTCCATGAGAAGCATAAAGCTTGCTGCGCCTGGGCTGGAGCGCTACAGTGCCAGTGTGGATGCCCTGGTCTATTAATGCACTCTGATCGGCCTCCAGAAATGTCCCACAATGCCAGTTCTAGCCACTCTGGTCATCACTTTGAACTATACTGCCCTGCCCTCAGGTGACCAACCATCAGACCCGCCCTTTAAATTCTCTGGGAATTTTGAAATTCCCCTTCCTGTTTGCTCAGGCAGGCGTGGAGTGCTCTCAGCTAACCTTTCCAGGTGACCATGCCGCCACATGCCAGGCAAGCCCCAGTCTGGAGCAACGGCGAGGTGCTGGACCTCATCAGTATTTGGGGGGAGGAAGCTGTCCAGTCCCAGCTGCGCTCCAGCCGCAGGAATTACGATGCCTTTGGGCACATGTTAAGGGCCATGCTGGAAAAGGGCCATAACTGGGACGCAGTGCAGTGCAGGGTTAACGTGAAGGAGGTGCGGAATGCCTACTCCAAAGCGCAAAAAGCAAACAGCTGCTCCGGTGCTGCTCCCACCACCTGCCATTTCTAAAAAGAGCAGGACGCAATCCTTGGGGGCAACCCCACCTCCACTCTACATCTGCAAGTGTAGCCATGCCCATACTCTCAAAGTCATTTCTCTGCATCTAACTCATGTCATGCTCTGGGAAACCAGGTGAGATCCCAGTACATCAAGAGAGAGTTTAGATTATCTAGAGACAGTTTCTAAACACTGGAAAGGCAGCGGTATCCCTTGTGCTGGTAGCTGCAGTTTGTCACAAAACTGGAACTCAATCTGTCTTCTTATTCCAGGACTTTAAGGAACAAATGGTGCACCACACAACTACCATCATCCTGATCAGTTTCTCGTACTGTGCCAATTACCTCCGGATTGGGTCTTTGGTGATGTTGCTCCATGTTTCTTCCACTTTTCTCCTAGAGGTAGGTTATTCACTGGTTATAAAATAGCTATGCACTTTGGCTTCCTTTCTTAGAGTATATACTCCTGTTGCACTGTAATGGATACATTGCAATAACCCTCCCATGATGTCTCCATTTTCTTGGTTTATTTTCGTAGAATCATAGGACTGGAAGGGACCTCAAGAGGTCGTCTAGCCCAGTCCCCTGCATTTTATTTTGTTATCTCTAAAAAGAAATGCTAAGAAAAACGTTTTCAAAAGAACTCAGCAGCATTATGTGTTGGGTGAACTAGTTCAGTCTCTCGTGTCAGACAATATTAGGTTCTGATCCTGCTCTCTCTTATACATGCGCTTAGCAACACAAGCGGCTCCACTTCCAACTAACTCAACTTTCATTCTGGAAAAGTAAGAGAGTATTAAGAAAAACCTAGACGATTCAATTGTCCTTCGATGAGCAATGGTGTCAAATTTAGAAATTGAATTTATTAATTAAATTGTGAAGTGGAGGGATTTTAGTCCTGCTTTGAGTGTAAACTTCAGCACAATCTTCACTATGGAATCTCTACTAGAACTTCCAAATTACTGTCACTATCTTTTTAAGAGTGGTGACAGCTTCTGGTGACATTTGATTAGATTATATAGATACTTGGGCCCAAATTTTCCAAAGTAACCACTGACTATGCATGCCCCAGTTTTTGGGTGCCCAACTTCAAACCCCTGAATTTCAAAGTTGCTGAGCCCTGCAGCTCCCATTGATTTCAGGTAGGGCTGTGGGCATTCATTACCTCCAAAAATCAGACTCAAGTGTCACAAGCTGGATGCCCAAAATCAGTGGCCACTGGGAAATCTGGTTATGTGCAGCATTAGGCATGTTTCCTTCTGTTTTACTGTGCATGCTGGCTTGAGTTCCTCTCCGCAAAGAATGGGTGTACACGCACTGCATGGATGTAGTTCAAAGTCTCAGAATATCTAGCAATCACCAAGAGTTTGAAACTTGTTTCTAGTTAGCTGGGTGAACATGTAGTCCAATCCCAAGCAAACATTATACAACAGACTCACTGAAGTTTAGACACTTACACAGTTTCCAAACCTGGGCATGTTCTCTCTTAGAAACATTAGAATTAAAATGACTGTTAGAGAGCTTATTCCTTCACTCTCCCACTTCCCTGGTCCTTCTCACATGAACAGAGAGCAACAATACCCGAAGTCCGAAGGTGCAAACAATTCGATGTTTATTGGGGTGAACTTCCAGCAAGCTTAAATACAAGTTCCTTTTTCCTTATTTTCGAATCCCAACTTACTTCCTGTTTGCCCCTAATTTATATAGTATTATTCTTAGCTATACCTTAACCAATCATTCTACTGAAATTTAACTAACCAATCCTAACATATTGTAACATGATTAGCTAACCAATTATATCCCACCACCTTAATTAGTTTACACCCAGCAAAATTAATTATACAGCAGACAGAAACAATCACAGAACCAGACAGAGATTATACAGACAAACAATAGCAAAGTGGGAACTATAATGACAAAACAATACAGAAGTGAGGATTTCACATCCCAGCTATTGATAAGTGAGTTCTTGCCAGACAGGATGCTATCAAACTAAGTTTCCTTTTACATTTTCTAGGCACTTCCCTTTCTCTGGAGGTGATAGGAATACAATCCTGTCCTGATAGTGCCTGACAGCCCAATAGCACCTTATTTCAATGTGATTAGTTTGGAATGTGAGGATGTGACTGTTCGCTTCAAAGGCCTTAGCCTAAGAACAGGGCCTCAAACTGTCACAGTAAGAGAAGGCCCTTACACCAGCAGACAGTGATTTTGATTCTTTCTTTTATACCTCTAGAACTAGCCAAGTGATAAGAATACCCCTAAATTCTTAAACTACAGGCCTTTGCAGACAGGCCTGAATATCTATATCCTAACAATGACCAGGCTATCACCTGCCTTACAGGTTATAGGTGTGTAAAGTCTGTGTTAATTGTCGAGTAAAAGAATTTATAGATACATATTACTTCTTCTCCAGCTCGTTTGGTGATTCATAATTTGGTGCTTTTTCTAGACAAGTAGCAGCTTTAGAAGGAATTACTATTATTGGGTCTGATTCTCTTGTGCCTGGCACCTTGTGTCACCAGTGATACCTGTGCAAAGTGAAGGCAAAATGCTGCCATTCTGATCTCAGAACACTGTAAACTCATTTTGTCCTGGGGTAAATGAAGATACAAACAGGTCAGGCAGGTGAGAGTCAGTTTCTCGCTGCTGAAAAGACCTAGATAAACATTGTCCCAGGAGCAGGAAAAACTCTCTGGAAAAAACCAGAAAGTACTTTATTAAATAAAATTCAGGGCAGAGTATGTAAAGAGTTCCTTCTCTCTCTCAGGAAATGGAATTTCCTGCACTCACTAAGGGTCTCCACCTTGTCCAGGATGTGCTGCCTGCAGGTCTGAAAGGGGAGTTCAGTTCCTATGACCCATCTTTGACCTCTGTTGAGATTGATGAGGGCTGAATATTGCACTGTGCCTCACTGCGCTGTGTGGGTGTTCATGGTGCTATCACACACTGGCTGACATTAATGGCCTGTTTCTTCTCTCCCCAGCTAACCAAGTTGCTTCATTACTTGAACTGGAGACACGCAAGGGACCTTCTCTTCTTAACTTTCTCATTTGTTTTCTTTGTTACTCGGCTCATCGTTTTCCCATGCAGGTGAGCCTCAGCTTTATTGCAGGTTTATTCACGTTCTCTTCAAATGCACCTCCAAGGAAGCATTCCAGAGTCACCAGGGACTTGCTTGGCTTGCCCAGCTCCCATCGAGTAGTTCAAAGCTCCTTGGAGGGCAAGGTTGATCCCACTGGGTCCTGACCCTGTTGAATCTGGGATAATTTTAAAAATGATTTATTTTCCCTTCGATAAATAAACCCATGTAACCCTGAACCTCCAGGTGCAGCCTCTGCTCCCTCTATCCCCAGACACCTGTTCAGAATAAGCCAATCTCTGAATGCCTGGGGCTGGGAAGAAACTCTGGAGTTTCTCCCACTTTGGAGTTTCTGATACTGGCATCTCTCAGAGAAAGGACACCTGAGGTAGAACATCCTGTATAGAAGGTCTCGCTTGTGGCTATAGGCTGAAGGCTCTTTCAGATCAGAGATCAGGCAGCAGGGTGTGAACAATGTATAGTGAAAGCATAGGAGAGAGACCAAGGGTCAGAGCTGAAATCTGAATACAGATTAATCCAGGTTGGGGAGACACCACAGCACCAGACGCCAAGGAGCTGAGACTGGGATCCATCCCCCTACCCTGATCCTACACCAGCCAGGGCAGGATCCCCTCATAGCCCCTGATCTTCCTCATCTAATTTCAAGCCTAAACTTGTTGATGGCCAGTTTATAGCCATTTGTTCTTGTGTTCACAGTGGCACTTAACTTAAATAACTCCTTTCACTCTTGTGTGTTTATGCCTCTGATGTATTTGCGATTATATCTCCCCTCAGCCTTTGTTTGGTTAGGCTAAACAAGACAAGGTCTTTGAGTCTCATCTGATAAGGTAGGTTTTCAATCTTCTGATCATCCTAGTCGCCTTTCTCTGCACCTGTTCCAGTTTGAATTCATCTTCCTTAAACATGGGAGACCAGAATTGCACACTGTATTCCAGAATTGCACACCGTATTCTCAACAGTGCCTTGTATAATGGTACTAACACTTCCCTGTCTCTACTGGAAATACCTTGCCTGATGCATCCTAGGACTTCATTAGCCTTTTTCATGGCCGCTTCACATTGGGGGCTCAGAGTCATCCTGTGTTCATACAATAGACCCAGGTTCTTATCGTCCTCTGTCATTTCCAACTGATACCTCACCAGCTTATAGCAAAAATCCTTGCTTTTAGTCCCTAAGTGCATGACCTATACACAAATGCAAGAAGCCTGGGAAACAAGTGGGGAGAACTGGAAGTCCTGGTACAGTCAAGGAATTATGATGTGATTGGAATAACAGAGACTTGGTGGGATAACTCACATGACTGGAGTACTGTCATGGATGGATATAAACTGTTCAGGAACGACAGACAGGGCAGAAAAGGTGGGGGAGTTGCACTGTATGTAAGAGAGCAGTATGACTGCTCAGAGCTCAAGTATGAAACTGCAGAAAAACCTGAGAATCTCTGGATTAAGTTTAGAAGTGTGAGCAACAAGGGTGATGTCGTGGTGGGAGTCTGCTATAGATCACCGGACCAGGAGGATGAGGTGGACGAGGCTTTCTTCTGGCAACTCATGGAAATTACTAGATCGCAGGCCCTGGTTTTCATGGGAGACTTCAATCACCCTGATATCTGCTGGGAGAGCAATACCGCAGTGCACAGACAATCCAGGAAGTTTTTGAAAAGTGTAGGGGACAATTTCCTGGTGCAAGTGCTGGAGGAACCAACTAGGGGCAGAGCTCTTCTTGACCTGCTGCTCACAAACTGGGAAGAAGTAGTAGGAGAAGCAAAAGTGGATGGGAACCTGGGAGGCAGTGACCATGAGATGGTCGAGTTCAGGATCAGAAGAAAGAAGAGCCGCAGAATACGGACCCTGGATTTCAGAAAAGCAGACTTTGACCCCCTCAGGGAACTGATGGGCAGGACCCCATCGGAGAATAACATGAGGGGGAAAGGAGTCCAAGAGAGCTGGCTGTGTATTAAAGAATCCTTATTGAGGTTACAGGGACAAACCATCCCGATGTGTCGAAAGAATAGTAAATATGGCAGGCGACCAGCTTGGCTTCACAGTGAAATCCTTGCTGATCTTAAACACAAAAAAGAAGCTTACAAGAAGTGGAAGATTGGACAAATCACCAGGGAAGAGTATAAAAATATTGCTCGGGCATGCAGGAGTGAAATCAGGAAGGCCAAATCACACCTGGAGTTGCAGCTAGCAAGAGATGTTAAGAGTAACAAGAAGGGTTTCTTCAGGTATGTTAGCAACAAGAAGAAAGTCAAGGAAAGTGTGGGCCCCTTACTGAATGAGGGAAGCAACCTAGTGACAGAGGATGTGGAAAAAGCTAATGCACTCAATGCTTTTTTTGCCTCTGTCTTCACGAACAAGGTCAGCTCCCAGTCTGCTGCACTGGGCAGCACAGCATGAGGAGGAGGTGACCAGCCCTCTGTGGAGAAAGAAGTCATTCGGGACTATTTAGAAAAGCTGGACGAGCACAAGTCCATGGGGCCGGATGCACTGCATCTGAGAGTGCTAAAGGAGCTGGCAGATGTGATTGCAGAGCCATTGGCTATTATCTTTGAAAACTCCTGGAGATCGGGGGAAGTCCCGGATGACTGGAAAAAGGCTAATGTAGTGCCCATCTTTTAAAAAGGGAAGAAGGAGGATCCTGGGAACGACAGGCCTATCAGCCTCACCTCAGTCCCTGGAAAAATCATGGAGCAGGTCCTCAAGGAATCAATTCTGAAGCACTTAGAGGAGAGGAAAGTGATCAGGAACAGTCAGCATGGATTCACCAAGGGCAAGTCATGTCTGACTAATCTAATTGCCTTCTATGACGACATAACTGGATCTATGGATGAGACAAAAGCAGTGGACGTGTTGTTCCTTGACTTTAGCAAAGCTTTTGACACGGTCTCCCACAGTATTCTTGCCAGCAAGTTAAAGAGGTATTGGCTGGATGAATGGACGATAAGGTGGATAGAAAGCTGGCTAGATTGTTGGGCTCAACGGGTAGTGATCAATGGCTCCATGTCTAGTTGGCAGCTAGTATCAAGTGGAGTGCCCCAAGGGCCGGTCCTGGGGCCTGTTTTGTTCAATATCTTCATAAATGATCTAGAGGATGGTGTGCATTGCACCCTCACCAAGTTTTCAGATGACACTAAACTGGGAGGAGAGGTAGATACGCTGGAGAGTAGGGATGGGATACAGAGGGACCTAGACAAATTAGAAGATTGGGCGAAAAGAATCTGATGAGGTTCAACAAGGACAAGTGAGGAGTCCTGCACTTAGGATGGAAGAATCCCTTGCACCGCTACAGACTCGGGACCGAATGGCTCGGCAGCAGTTCTGCAGAAAAGGACCTATGGGTTACAGTGGACGAGAAGCTGGATATGAGTCAACAGTGTGCCCTTGTTGCCAAGAAGGCCAATGGCATTTTGGGATGTATAAGTAGGGGCATTGCCAGCAGATCGAGGGACGTGATCATTCCCCTCTATTTGACATTGGTGAGGCCTCATCTGGAGTACTGTGTCCAGTTTTGGGTCTCACACTACAAGAAGGATGTGGAAAAATTGGAAAGAGTCCAGCGGAGGGCAACAAAAATGATTAGGGGACTGGAACACATGACTTATGAGGAGAGGCTTAGGGAACTGGGATTGTTTAGTCTGCGGAAGAGAAGAATGAGGAGGGATTTGATAGCTGTTTTCAACTACCTGAAAGGGGGTTCCAAAGAGGATGGATCTAGACTGTTCTCAGTGGTAGCAGATGACAGAACGAGGAGTAATGGTCTCAAGTTGCAGTGGGGGAGATTTAGGTTGGATATTAGGAAAAACTTTTTCACTAGGAGGGTGGTGAAACTCTGGAATGCGTTACCTAGGGAGGTGGTGGAATCTCCTGCCTTAGAAGTTTTTAAGGTCAGGCTTGACAAAGCCCTGGTTGAGATGATTTATTTGGGGATTGGTCCTGCTTTGAGCAGGTGGTTGGACTAGATGACCTCCTGAGGTCCCTTCCAACCCTGATATTCTGATTCTATGATTCTATGACCTTGCATTTTGCACTGTTAAATTTCATCACATTTCTATTACTCCTATTTACAAGATCATTCAGATCTTCTTGTATGATATTCCGGTCCTCCTCCGCATTGACAATACCCCCCAAGTTTGTGTCATCTGCAAATTTTATTCACACACTTCCACTTTTTGTGCCGAGGGCATTTATGAAAATGTTAAATAAGATTGGTTCCAAGGCCGATCCCCAAGGAATTCCACTAATAACCTCCCTCCAACCTGAGAGTTCACCTTTCAGTATGATCCCTTTAGCCAGTCTTCCCTGTAACCAGTTCCTTATCCACCTTTCAATTCTCATATTAATCCCCATCTTCTCCAATTTAATTAATAATTTCCCACGTGGAACTGTATCAGATGCCTTACTGAAATCCAGGTAAAGATCTACTGCATTTCCTGTGTCGAAAAAAATCTGTTATCTTCTTAAAGAAAGAGATCAGGATGATCTGGCACAATTTACCTTTTGTAAAACCACATTGTATTTTATCCCAGTTACCGTTTGCCTCTATGTCGTTTAACTATTTACTCTTTCAAAATTTGTTCCAAGACCTTGTATACTATGAGGTCAAACTAACCGGCCTGTAGTTTCCTGGATCACTTTTTTTCCCTTTCTTAAAAATAGGAACTATATTAGCAATTCTGCAGTCATGGGATACGATCCCTGAGTTTACAGATTCATTAAAAATCCTTGCTATTGGGCTTGCCATTTCATGTGCCAGTTCCTTTAAAATATTCTTGGATGGAGTTTATCCAGTTTCATCCCAATAAGTTGTCTGAGTTTGAATTTCATCTCGGATGTGAAAAAAGAAAAGGAGTACTTGTGGCACCTTAGAGACTAACCAATTTATTTGAGCATGAGCTTTTGTGAGCTACAGCTCACTTCATCGGATGCATCCGATGAAGTGAGCTGTTGCTAACGAAAGCTCATGCTCAAATAAATTGGTTAGTCTCTAAGGTGCCACAAGTAGTCCTTTTCTTTTTGCGAATACAGACTAACACAGCTGTTACTCTGAAATCTCGGATGTGGTAATTTCTACTTCCATTTCTTCATTTCCATTAGCCACCCTGCTACTATCCCTCAGCTCCTCATTACCCTTATTGAAAACTGAGGCAAAGTATTCGTTTAGGTGTTGGGCCATGACTAGATTATTTTTAATATCTACATCATCCTCAGTGATTAGCAGTCCCACTTCTTCGTTCCTTGTTTTCGTTTTATTTTTATGAGTATAGAACATTTTACTGTTGGTTTTAATCTCCTTTGCAAGGTCCAACTCTGCTTGGCTTATGGGAGTTCTCACTTTTTCCCTACACTTTCTGACTTCCAAGTGGTATCTTTCCTTGCTGATCCATCCCATCTTCCATTCCTTGTAGGCTTTATGCTTTCTCTTAATCACCTGTTTAAGATGCTTGTTCAATCAGCTTGGTCTGCAACCCTTCCCTATGATTTTTTTCTTCTTGCTTGGGATGCAGGCTTCAGCTTGCTTCTGCAACTTTGACTTAAAGTAATTCCAAGCCTCCTCCACATTCAGATCCTTGAGTTCTTCTGTCCAGTCCAATTCCCTAAGAATTCTCTTAATTTATTAAAATCAAGGCCCCTAGTTGCAGCTCTAGTTTTGTTTAGCCTTCTATTTAGTTTAAACTGAATTAGCTCATGATCACTTGAACCAAGGTTGCCCCCAGTTCTTCTGTGAGGTCCTCACTACTCACCAATACCAAATCTAAAATGGCATCTCCTCTTGTTGATTCAGTGACTATTTGGTGAAGAAATCTGTCAGTTATCACATCCAGGGATATCTGGGCCCTACCATTATTAATAGCACTTGTCCTCCAATCTATATCTGGGAAATTAAAGTCTCCCATAATCACACAATTCCCAGTAGTATTTATTTCATTAAAAACATTAACGAGGTCTCTATCCAGATCCAGATCAGATCCTGGGGGTCTGTAGCACACCCCAAGCATATCCCAGGGGAACCTCTAGTAGCTTTCTTCTCCAAAGTGATTTTGGCCCAAACAGACTCTGTTTTATCAATTCCTTCATTTCTAATTTCTATACAGTCTATCTCCTCATTAATATACAGAGCTTCTCCACCACCTTGACTTTTATTCTGTTTTTCCTGAACAGCACATACCCTTCAGTACCTGTGCTACAGCCATGACTACTATTCCACCATGTTTCTGTTACCCCTCTAATATCTGGTTTCACTTCCTGCACCAGTAGTTCTAATTCCTCTATTTTGTTACCCAGTCTCCTTGCACTTGTGTGCAGACATCTTAGTTGTTGCTGCTTGACTTCGCTCACATTCCTCACCCATTTGGGTACAGTCATTCTTCAGACAGTATTGCCTACCTGACTGTTAGCTTCATTGGTATCAGCACTATCTTTCCTCTTGATGTCCATTCTCCCACCCACTGCTGTTCCTTTCTCCATTGCCATACCTTCTCTTACTTGATCTTCCTCCCACTCAATGTTAAAATCAGACGTGGAGATTACATGAGCATCTCCCAAGTTCCTAGTTTAAAGCTCTTTTAATCAGATGTGCCAACCTCCATCCCAGAAGTCTATTTCCCTCCCTATTCAGGTGAAGTCCATCCCATGAGAACAGTCGTTTGTCCGGGAATGCCTCCCAGTGGTCAAACATCCCAAAGCCCTCCTTATAGCACCACTGCCTGAGCCATCTGTTGATTATCATAATCTTGTCTTGCCTTCGTTCTCCTCCTCCAGGGACAGGTAAAATCCCACAGAAGATCACCTGAGCCTCCATTTCCTTAAGCATCTTTCCCAGCCCGGCATAGTCTTCCTGGATGTGTTCCAGTGACAATCTAGCTGTGTCATTTGTTCCCATGTGAAGGACAATCAGTGGATTCTTTCTTGCTCCCATTAGGACCCTCTTCAGTCTCAGGTCCAGATCCTGTATCTTTGTTCCTGGCAGACAGCTCACCCCTCTGTTCTCTGGTTCAGCTCTGGTGACAGGCCTGTCAGTTTTTGTTAGTAGGGAGTCTCCATTCACATAGACCTGCCTCTTCCTGGTGATGATGCAATTCTCCAGCCTTCCTCCTGTTCTTTCAGGCTGCAAGTCCTCTTGTCATTTGTTCTCATTTGCAATCTTCTATGAGACATCCTCTGTCCTCCTAGGGCTCCAAACTCTGGCTATCTCCATTGACTCTTCCCTTCTTCTTGTAGGACTAGCCGCTCTTCATAGAATCATAAAATCATAGAATATCAGGGTTGGAAGGGACCTCAGGAGGTCATCTAGTCCAACCCCCTGCTCAAAGCAGGACCAATCCCCAAATAAATCATCCCAGCCAGAGCTTTGTCAAGCCTGACCTTAAAAACTTCTAAGGAAGGGGATTCCACCACCTCCCTAGGTAACACATTCCAGTGCTTCACCACCCTCCTAGTGAAAAAGTTTTTCCTAATATCCAACCTAAACCTCCCACACTGCAACTTAAGACCATTACTCCTCGTTCTGTCATCTGCTACCACTGAGAACAGTCTAGATCCATCCTCTTTGGAACCCCCTTTCAGGTAGTTGAAAGCAACTCCCCTCATTCTTCTCTTCTGCAGACTAAATAATCCCAGTTCCCTCAGCCTCTCCTCATAAGTCATGTGTTCCAGTCCCCTAATCATTTTTGTTGCCCTCCACTGGACATTTTCCAATTTTTCCACATCCTTCTTGTAGTGTGGGACCCAATACTGGACACAGTACTCCAGATGAGGCCTCACCAAAGTCGAATAGAGGGGAACGATCATGTCCCTCGATCTGCTCGCAATGCCCCTACTTATACAGCCCAAAATGGCATTGGCCTTCTTGGCAACAAGGGCACACTGTTGACTCATATCCAGCTTCTTGTCCACTGTAACGCCTAGGTCCTTTTGTGTAGAACTGCTGCCTAGCCATTCGGTCCCTAGTCTGTAGTGGTGCATGGGATTCTTCCATCCTAAGTGCAGGACTCTGCACTTGTCCTTGTTGAACCTCATTTCAACAGATTTCTTTTGGCCCTATTTTCTAATTTGTCTAGGTCCCTCTGTATCCTATCCCTACTCTCCAGCATATCTACCTCTCCTCCCAGTTTAGTGTCATCTGAAAACTTGCTGAGGGTGCAATCCATGCCATCCTCCAGATCATTTATGAAGATATTGAACAAAACCGGCCCCAGGACCGACCCTTGGGACACTCCGCTTGATACTGGCTGCCAACTAGACATGGAGCCATTGATCACTACCCGTTGAGCCCAACAATCTAGCCAGCTTTCTATCCACCTTATCGTCCATTCATCCAGCCCATACCTCTTTAACTTGCTGGCAAGAATACTGTGGGAGACCATGTCAAAAGCTTTCCTAATGTCAAGGAATAACACGTCCACTTCTTTCCCCTCATCCACAGAGCCAGTTATGTCATCATAGAAGGCAATTAGATTAGTCAGGCATGACTTGCCCTTGGTGAATCCATGCTGACTGTTCCTGATCACTTTCCTCTCCTCTAAGTGCTTCAGAATTGATTCCTTGAGGACCTGCTCCATGATTTTTCCAGGGACTGAGGTGAGGCTGACTGGCCTGTAGTTCCCCAGATCTTCCTTCTTCCCTTTTTTAAAGTTGGGCACCACATTAGCCTTTTTCCAGTCGTCCAGGACCTCCCCCGATTGCCATTGAGTTTTCAAAGATATTTTTTTCCTCCTGGCCCTCCCACCTTCTGTTAGTGGCTGCTGTGCCCCTTCTTCATTCTCCAACTTGGAAAACCTGTTCCTGAGCTCTGTTTCTCCTTCACTAGGCAGTCTTTTCATCCGCCTGGTTCTTGTAGTCATGGGCTTCCACTGGCCCCTTTCCTTACCCAGCAATCTCCCTTCACAGTTCTTCAGTCCAGCTTGCATCTGCAAGTCTTGACTTTTCCCTTCAGCCTCATCTTGCCGTCCCTCCATCATCAACCTGAATCCCCTTTGAAACTCAACCATAGTTACCACCTGCATCTCCAAACTTCAGATCTCTTCCATCAGCTCTATCAGGTGGCACCTCATACAAACAAAGCTCTTTTCAGGTACCTGCTCCAGGATCATGTACATCCTGCAGCTTCCACTTCTGGTCCTCTTCATTTGTCTCTTCCATTCCTTGGGTCACTACCATTTATGCCTCTGTGTCTGTCATAGTCTTCCCACCTAAAGTCCTGTCAAAGAAAAAGACAAAACAAAAATAACCAAACCCAAACAGACACCACACATTTCCCCCCACTCCCAACTCCCATGCAAAATCCCCTGTTTACAGCTCTGACTGGACAGGAAGCAGCAGCTGCTGGGCCAGAACTGAACATGGATCAAGTCCCGCCCCAAGCTGAGCTGGGCCAGTCGGCCAGCACCATGTAGTGACCCACATCGCTACTCCCAAGGACAGGATTGGCCTGCCACCTCCCTGCCCCCTCTGCGATGAAACTGGCCTGCTAACCCCCATGAGCAGGCATAGCCTCAGCATGGAGGTGGGAAGAGGGAATGCCCACTCTGCCTTCCTGCTATTGGAAAAAATGCAGAAATAGAGGAGGGAGTCAGTGTCTATGCATATCCCATGAAAATCCAGCATTCACTCCCGCGGGACACTGGCATGAATTAAAAAAAAAATCTGTGATTTTCTCAGCCTTAACCATGACTCCAAAATCCTTTTCAGAGTCACTGCTTTCCAGGATGGAATCCCTCACCCTGTAACTATGGCTGACAGTCTTTGTTCCCAGCTGTATAACTTTACATTTGGCTGTAATAAAACACATATTGTTTGTTTGTGTCCAACTTCTCAAGTGATCGTGATCATGATGAATCAGTGATCTGGTCTCTTCATTATTTACCACTCCCCAAGTTTTTGTGTCATCCACAAACTTTATCAGTGATGATTTTATGTTTTATTACAGGCGATTGAGGAAAGTGTTAAATAGCACAGGGCCAAAAACCAATCGCTGCATGACCCCACTAGAAATAACCCACTCAATAATGATTCCCCATTTACAGTTACACTTTTAGCTATGCCAGTGAGCCAGTTTGTAGTCCATTTAATATGTGCTATGTTAATTTTCTATGATTCTAGTTTCTTAATCATATATCACATGATGCTAACTCAAATGCCTTACAGAAGTCTCTTTCATCAACACTATCAACCAAACTTGTAATCTCATAAAAAATTATATCAAGTTAGTCTGACAAGATCTATTCTCCATAAACCCATGTTGATTGGCATTAGTTGTATTACATTCCTTTAATTTTCTATTAATGAGTCTTATATAAGCCTCTCCATCATCTTGCCCAGGATTGATGTCTGACTGATAGGCCTATAATTACCCAGGTCATCCCATTTACTCTTGTTAAATTTTGGCACAACATTAGGTTTCTTCCAGTCTTTGGAACTTCTCCAGTGTTCCAAAACTTACTGAAAATCAACAGTAATGGTCCAATAAGCTCCTTGGCCAGCTCTTATAAAACTTTTGGATATAAGTTATCCAATTTAAAAATGTCTAAATTTAGTAGGTGCTGTTTAATGTCCTCCTGTGTTACTGCTGAAATTGAAAGTTTTCATCATCATCATATGACATGACTACATCATTTCTCTCCCCCCCACCCCAAATGCAGAGCAGGAATATTTATTGAACACTTCTGCCTTTTCTCCGTTATTACTGATATGTGGGAGCCCCAAGGTCTAGTCCCTGCTCTATTTATTTATTTATTTATTTATTTATTTATACAAAGTGGAACAACTTCAACAGGAGAGATTAATACAGACCCACACCTGAAAATCCAATAGCCTGGTGGTCAGGATAGAGGAGACCCAAATTACAGTCCCTGCTCCAAATGAGGCAGAGCAGATGTTTGAAAACAGGTCTCCCGTATCCCAGATGAATGCCCTAATCACTGAGCTGTTGGCTATAAGGGGGGCAGGGGTAACAGTCTCTCTCTTTTTGTGGCTTTCGGAGAGAAAGAACTGACCTGGTTTAGGTGCCTAACTCCAGGAGAAGGTTCATGGTTGTGGGTCCCAAGCAAAATACCTCCCTCCAGCCCAGCGTTAGGCACCTAACTACCTTTAAGGGTGTGATTTAGGTCACACCCCTCTCTGAGATTTCCTCCTGGCTAATTTAGATAGATCCCCACTCAGCTTGCTGGCTTCTGTGTCCCCCTTTCTTAGGTGCCTAACTCTCCTCATACCTTGTATAGGGAGCCTGGGTGCCCAGCTCGAGGCTGACAGTTCCACTGGGCCACAGGGCACCTAAAAATAAGGTGTTTCAGCACCTATGTCCTGTTGTGGAACTAGCCCTAAGTGACCATCAGAAAATTAATGTTCATGAAGGGTTTGCAACCTTGTCCCATTAAAATTAAACAAGGAAAACACACATCCAGTGTCTTTGGACACTTCCTGTAATTTTCACATCATCTGCGTTTGTTGCTATAGCAATTTCCTAACCTTACTAAGAGCCTTGAAAACTCCTAATTATTTCTTTTGGCTTAATCTCCCAGTGTTATCTGTGAGTAAGAGGGCTAATGTGATGTTTGAATATATGAACAGGAATATCAGGTAGTAGGGAGGTGGTATTGCTTCTGCATACAGCATTGATGGGACCATTCCTAGAATATTCTATCCAGTTCTGGTGTCCTCACTTCAAAAAGATGTTGAAGAATTTGAAAGAGTTCAGAAAACAGTCACAAGAATGATTCAAGGTCTGGAAAACCTGCCTTACAGTAAGAGATTTAATTACAGATTTCAGAGTAGCAGCCGTGTTAGTGTTAGTCTGTATTCGCAAAAAGAAAAGGAGTACTTGTGGCACCTTAGAGACTAACCAATTTATTTTGAGCATAAGCTATAGCTCACTTCATCAGATGCATTCAGAGATTTAAAGAGCTTTAAGAAGCTCAATCTATTTATCTTATCAAGGACGAAATTAAGAGGTGACTTGAGCACAGTCTATAATTGCCTACATGGGGAAAAGATTTCTGATGGCAGAGGGCTTTTAAATCTCACAGATCAAGGTGTAATGATATCCTTTGGCTGGAAGTTGAAGTTAGACAAATTCAAACTGAAAATAAGGTGCCAATATTTAAGTGATGATAATCAACCATTGGAACAAATTGCCTAGAGAGTTGATAGATTTTTCATTACTGAAAGTCTTTAACTCAAGGTTGGAGGGCTCTCTGGGGCACACGCTTCAGTTATGGATGTGATACAGGATTTACTGAGTGAGGTTCTATGGCCTTTGTATGCACTAGATGATCATAATGGTTCCTTTTGGCAGTAAAACCTATGATATGCACCAATTTATATCAGACTTTGTATCTTCAACTTTTGCTTATTTTATAAATAGTTTCACATGTCAGGGTGACCTAATTGTTTGTTACCTTTCATTTGCTTTGGACAATTTAAGATATTCATCCGGTGTACAGGCCACAACTGGCACAACAGAACTGACCTGAACTTCCACCCAGACCTGGAACTGAACACTCTGAGGTTGGCCTCTTGCTATTGCTGCTTAAATCTCATACCTGTTCTTGACTGAGTTTGTCTCTTGCTATATTGCAGGGTGCTGTACACTTCATTCTATAGTTCCATGGAGCAATACCAGCCCTTCTTCGGATACTATTTCATGAATGCTCTCCTGATGGTTTTGCAGCTGCTGCACGTCTTCTGGGCCAAGCTAATCATTCACATGATCTACAAATTCATCAATGGCACGGTATAGCCATTGCCTATGCAACCTTAATTCAGTCCTCTTATTGTATGCATTATGATATGGCACAGTCTGTAGTTATGGGGTCACGTACTACTTTTTCCATAAGATCCCCAGCTGCATTCAGTGTACAGGATGGGTGTTGCGCAAGGCATGAATCAAGTGTGTTTAGAGAAGAAAACCTTTATAGAATATCAGGGTTGGAAGGGACCTCAGGAGGTCATCTAGTCCAACCCCCTACTCAAAGCAGGGCCAATCCCCAAATGGCCCCCTCAAGGATTGAACTCACAACCCTAGATTTAGCAGGCCAATGCTCAAACCACTGAGCTATCCCTCCCCCCTCTGTGAGCACCCCGTTTTTCACAGGTGGTCACTCATTGTGTGTTCCCTATTTTTCAGGTGTCTAGCTTGAGACCCTGGGATCTGACTTACAGACATGAGCACTCACAGATGCAACTGATGTCCATGGCACAGATAAAGTGCTATATAATGCTATATAACTCTGGAAAATCAGGTCCTAAGCATCTCAAATCAGGCACCCAAAATTAGTGGATATTTCTTACCTTAATCTCTGTGTGCCTCAAGTTCCCATCTGTAAATTGGGGGGCACATTCCCTTCATTGCACGGGGGAGCAGTGAAAAAGGTGAATGTTGGTGAAGCACTCAGATATTTTAGTGATGAGTGCTATGGAAAATCCCCTAGGAAATGAATAATTCTGTCTTCTAAGCAGGGTTTGCAGAGGTTGCAGTAATTAAAGTCTGGGGCTACACATTAACCAATGAGGAGAAAACAAGATATCAAATAGCTGCTCTCTAAGTGAGCACTGTCCACTGTGTGCACTGGGCCCGGCTTCCAGCTGGCCACCACCATTGCTGCTGGACCTGGAGGGGTGCCTGGCTGCTCTGCTCCTGCTGCTTTTCCGGGGGAGGGGTGGTGTTGCTGTGGCTGTCGCTCGCCCCCCTCCGCCTGGGTTCCATTCTGCCAGCAGCAGCAGCTTTCTTGTCTTGTTCCCTATCTCCCTTCCCCTCTTGTGTTTGTTTGGTCTGTTTGTCCCACCCATATTCCCCTTTTTCTCCTCCTGCCCTTCCCTTCCCTTTTGTTGGGAAGACTGCTCCCTTGTGCTCCCCTTCTCCTTCCCTTCTCTTTTCAGCTTCCTCAGCCCCTGCCCAGGGACCCCCTTTCCCTTGGGGGGAAAAGTTTCCCCCTGCTCCCCCTTCCCTGCTTCTCATTCCCTCCTCCCCCGATGCAGAAGGGCACCAGTAGAGCCACTGTAACCATGACAGCTGGGCCAGCCCCTCCCCCGAGCCGCCCTCTGAGCGCACTCAGGTGCCTGGGATGGCCTCTCCATTGCACCCAGACAAGCATGATAGCCAGCGTGCACAGGCCTTGAAGTGGGCGGTGGCAATGGCAGGAGATGGAGAGTGCCCCCTTGGGAGGGAAGATGGAGACCCAAAGGTGCTGCCACTGGCCCCGCTGGCAAATGCCATCTTGCTTGCTGACCTTGATAGTGTTGCTTGGGAGATGGTCTGTGTGTGGAGGGAGGGGAAGAGGAGGGACGGGGCAGAGTTAAGGGGAAGCACCAGGCTGGGGGGCAGCTGCTGCTTTCAGATTTGGAGGATGCCTCCCCTTTACCATTCTCGGGGGTGGGGGGAATGCTGCTGTTTCTGCTACATCCATTTAATGCCCCCAGGAAAGTTCACTGGAAGGAGCTGGCTGACGAGAAGGTTTTGAGGGGGGATGTTATTGCTGTTGTTGCCCCCATTAAAGGAGCCCATTGTGAAGGAAGTTGCCAGTGGGGTTCCCTTGTTGTCAACATCAGTCCCCCCAGCTGGCACCGAGCTTGAGATTTCTTCCTTGGTTGCCAGTGGGGTGGACTTTGTGACTGGGAGCCTTCCAGAAAACTTGGGGGAGATCTGGAACCTGGGTCTGACACCAGCTGACCCAGGCAGGGATGACCATCTTCCCACAGATTCCAGTCTTGGTGCCAAGCTTATTTTGATGCCCTCCCCCATTCTCCTTCTGCACTTGACCCCAGCCCCACTTCAGAGGAGCCCCTTGGTCCTGGCCCTGGCAGCCTCCTCTTCCTGAGCCAGTTAGAGCATGACTTCCTCCGCTACCTCCAAGGGCTGTGATATGACCGGCTGCTCTTTTATCTCCATCTGAGAGTCCTCTCTCAAGACCTCTCTGAGTTCATAGAATCATAGAAGATTAGGGTTGGAAGAGACCTCAGGAGGTCATCAAGTCCAACCCCCTGCTCAAAGCAAGACCACCCCCAGCTAAATCATCCCAGCCAGGGCTTTGTCAAGCCGGACCTTAAAAACCACTCAGGATGGAGATTCCACCTCCTCCCTAGGTAACGCATTCCAGTGTTTCACCACCCCCCTAGTGAAATAGGTTTTCCTAATATCCATCCTAAACCTCCCTCACAGCAACTTGAGACCATTGCTCCTTGTTCTGTCATCTGCCACCAGTGAGAACAGCCAAGCTCCATCCTGTTTGGAAACCCTCTTCAGGTAGTTGAAGGCTGCCATCAAATCCCACCTCACTCTTCTCTTCTGCAGACTAAACAAGCCCAGTTCCCTGAGCCTCAGTTCTCCTCATAAGTCATGTGCCCCAGTCCCCTAATCATTTTTGTTGCCCTCCGCTGGACTTTCTCCAATTTATCCACATCCTTTCTGTAGTGTGGGGCCCAAAACTGGACCCAGTACTCCAGACGTGGCCTCACCAGTGCTGAGTAGAAGGGAATAATCACTTCCCTCCATCTGCTCCTACTAATGCAGCCTAATATGTCGTTAACCTTCTTGGCAACAAGGGCACACTGTTGCCGGTGTTTTGCCAGGACCTTCTCAAGATCTGGAAGTTGGTCTCCAAAGCCAAGTCCATTGTGGCCACTGAGGGTTTAGACCTCCTTGCTGAACCCCTGTTCCACAATCCATATCTTGTGGCACAAGTGATGGAGGTCCCCTTGTTGTGCCGGAGGTTGGTCCTGGCAGGTGTTTCCAAAGCTGGAGATCTTCTGGACTACAGGACAGAGTGGACCCTGGTATGCTCACCCAGCATATGGGGTTACCCATCCCACATGTACTCTGCCATGTGCTGTGGAAGGAAAAGGCTGCCCTGCCTTCTGTCTCTGTAGCTTTCTTCAATGAGTCCTGCAGCAGGGTGTTCCCTGTCCTCCCATCTCCCTTGGCCTGCCAAAGCTTGATGTTGGGCCCCTGCCCAGTGAGCCCTCTCCCGGCTGCTTTTGAGCTGGCTTGGACTTTCAGAAAGTCTTTAACAAAGTCTCTCACCAAAGGCTATTAAGCAAAGGGATAAGAGGGAAGATCCTCTCATGGATCAGAAACTGGTTAAAAGAAGGAAACCAGGGATCACCCAATAAGAACATAAGAACGGCCTGGGTCAGACCAAAGGTCCATCTAGCCCAGTATCCTGTCTTCTGATAGTGGCCAATGCCAGGTGCCGCAGAGAGAATGAACAGAACAGGTAATCATCAAGTGATTCATCCTCTGTCGCCCATTTCCAGCTTCTGACAAACAGAGGCTAGGGATACCATCCCTGCCCATCCTGGCTAATAGCCATTGATGGATCTATCCTCCATGTATTTATCTAGTTCTTTTTTTAACCCTGTTATAGTCTTGGCCTTCACAATATCCTCTGGCAAAGAGTTCCACAGGTTGACTGAAATTAAGAGAGTTCAAAAAAGAATTGGATAATGGAGGATAGGTCCATCAGTGGCTATTAGGCAAGATGATCAGGGGCACAACCCCATGCTCTGGTGTCCCTAAACATCTGGCTGTCCAAACCTGGTACTGGATGACAGGGGGTGGATCATTCAATAAATTTCCCTGTTCTGTTCATCTCCTTTGAAGCACCTGGCATTGCCACTGTCAGAAGACAGGATGCTGGGCTAGAAGGACCATTGGTCTGACCCAGTATGGCCGTTTTTATGTTCTTACATTTTAACTGAAAGCAGGGAGCCTGTCTCTCTTGTGCTTTCTCAGTGATCTCTCTGCTGGGCCCAGGTAATACGGCGGAGGAAGCTGTAAGTTCAAATGGAGAGGTGATAGCCTGACCTGGGGTGGAGGGGTTAGCCAGACTGGGAAAAGGAGAATGGGGAGACTGGTTCTGGAGGCTGTTGGGGGAGACACAGATTGTGATTAGGAGTTGGGGTGGAGGAGATACTGGAACTGGGTGGGAAAAGACCCTGGAACTGTAACCTGAGGAGGAGACGGGGAGCCAGGGGAGACTGGAACTGGCAGAGCAGGGAGACTGGGAGCCAAAGGGGAAACTGCTTGGCACTGGCTGGGGAAGGAAACAATGAGCTGGGGAATTGTAGGGGAATTGCGAATGGCTGGACAAGTAGTCTAGGACTGGTGGAAAGAGATTAAGCCTTGCAGGACAAGGAGACTGGGATGAGACTGGTACTGGCTAGATGAGGAAAAGGCACTGGGACAAGGAGGCCGGAGTGGGGAAGATCTGTGACAGGTTGCTGGGGATGGAGCAGAAGTGGTCACCCTGGAGTGGAATGGGCAGACGCCAGGTCTCCTGTACTCCAATGCTCTATCCACTGCCTCCTGAAGCCCTTATTCACACAAAATGTGCTGCAATCAATAGACTTGCCATGGAAGGACCTCGGGGTTTGGTCCAATGTGCTCCTAGTGCTAGGAAACCCTTTTGTTTGCTGAATTTCATCCCCTTGCTCCAAACTTTGCCACTCTCCTCTTCCCCCCACAGACCAGCACAAACAATTCTTCCCCCTCCTTGGAACTGAGGCTCTGCATAGCCCAGCCAGCTGTAGAAAGCTCTTTTTTCCTTTCCTCTAGCCCCATTAAACAGGGATTTGTAACCCTTCTCTGAACCTAGAAAGGAAATGTGCTCGGGGCCCCAGCTGTCACAGCAGGGCAGCCCAAGCAAAACCACAGGGCAGCATACCTTCACGAGTCTAGCCCAGCTGTGGGTGTTTGGAAGGTAAATCCTCCCCAGCCCAGGAACTTAATGTGCTCCTTTGAGCTCAGGCTGCTTCATGACTGTACAGCCATTCCTGGCATGGGCTGGGCTTGTCCCTGGGTCGCCCCTAGAGTGAGACAGAGGGATAGTCAGAGTCCATTTCAAGGAGAGACTCTCCAAAGGGCAGCCCGGGAGGACATGAGAAAGGGTTTGCTAAAGCCCAAAGATGGAAATGGCAGCTGGACTCGTCATCCAGTGGCTCAGCTGTTTCTTGTGCAGCTTTCCATGTATTATTGCCTCTGATTTAAAATATCTCTCTCCTGCAGATGAAAAATGATGCAAGAAGTGACACAGAAGAAAGTGATGAGAGTGAAGAGGAGCAAGAACAGAACAAAAAAGAGAAAAATGGGACCATGCATTTCGGCAATGTCACAAAGAATTGCAGCCAAAGTAATGTGGCCCAACAGAGCCCATCTCACTAATGGGTGTGCTAATGCTTCAGAACTGCTGACTGCCCCCATCTATAACAAAGCTAGCCCAGTGTCCTTAGGACCTGTCATGCTCACTGTGTAGACCTGTGGTGATCAGATGTCCTAATTTTATAGGAACAGTCTCAATTTTGGGGTTTTTTTTCTTTGGGAGGCAATATAAGCTGATAGTTAAAAGTGCCCAGGGTCAGTGCATAGGGGCAGCACAGAGCTGCCTGGCTTTGTGCAGCTCCATGTGGCATTTTATGAAAATTAAGTCATGAGTTAATGTGTATATTTTCAAATAATTTGCATATAGCCATAAATGTCAGCTTGTAAACAAGTGTTGATTTAGCACTGGTGAATGGAGTCTCTTGTTCATCTTCTAGGGGGCAAACATTGCCCCCATTACCCTGCCCTGGCAGTCTGCTCAGCCCTATTCTGGGGTGACACCTTCTACGGGTGGTTTAGTGTCCAGAGCCCAGGCAGTTCTTGGCTTCTCTGCTGTCCAGGAAACCTTAAATCAGCCCCCTCGTGCATATGGAGGGAGGGTTATCATTGCGCATATAGGAGGGACAGGCTCCCAGCTCTCAGTGCCAATTTCTGGCACCACATCGGCCTTTGGTCACCAGGAAGCACAACTGCAAGGGACGTTTTGGTCGGCACTTGCTGCCCTGGAAGAGCTGTGTGAGAATGGCACGTGCTCACTGGAGGTGGAATTGTAATAATAGCACCAGCCTCTAACACCCCTACTGAGCACGTGTGAACTTGGCCAAGAGGAGGTATATTTTGTGAGGAAAGGCACATCCCTGACATCAGAGCATCTGCCCTCCCCCTGTCCATGCACACACACTCCATGCTCCCAAAGTTCAAATCTCTGGGCCAAAGCATAGAGGTACAAGAGCTTCTCAATGAAATGGCTACATGAACTTTTTACTATTGGCAAAACAATTTATTTTTTCCTAACATCATTCTCAGAAATGGCCAGACTCTTCTAGCTGAACTTAAACCAGAAAACCCAGAGAGCAGCAGCCTGAGGCAGGCACCCATGAAAAGAACATTAAGATGCAATGACAAGCACTCAGAATTACTGCTGTCTGTTCAATCTTCATTCAGCCCCCTTGTGTGCATGCATTTTAATACTGTCTTGAATTACAGATTCACATACTATTTTTCCTGCATGGGTGATCAGCAGGGCTTAAATGCAGGTTTTACAGACCTGTCCCACTTGAGTTAAAGGATCAGCTTGTAGAAGAAGTAGTCTGTTATCCTCTGTATGGCCCAACCTTTAGAGAGAACGTGACTTTGCCAGGGAGGCAGCTGTGAAACGTTGGGTATCAGGATTTCTCAGATGCTTCTTTTCACTTCCAAGGTGCTTCATGTCCAATTCCTACACTACATATCATCGTCATTCACGATTGAACTGTTGATACTCATCTCTGATTCACCCATGATGCAGGCCTCCTTTGCCCACTTGTCAACTTTTCAAACGAGCCCTTTCATTTTTTCTCATTTTGAACCAAAATTGAATTTTTTTTGTTTGTTTTTTCTCACTGAAATGAAAAGGTGAAACATTTCAAGTTGGGTCAAATTAAACCTTTTAGATGCCCATTCAAACTGAAATGTTGACATGAACCACTTGGACATTTCAGAATTCTTCTTCTTCTTCCCCCCCGCTCATAATTTTTTTGGCCAAATAGTTTCTGCACCCTGAAAAAAATACCAGCTCTATTCCTAAGTGCAACAGTAACACAAATGACTAACTAACAATATATATTCCTAGCTGTGTGAGCAGAACTTAGTCTATTGGTTTGATGAGTGGTGCCACAAACTGGTGGCACAGCTGTTGAGAAAGGTGATTTGTCTGAGTGGCTAAGCCAGGGCTATGTCATATTAGAGATCTGGGTTCAATACCTAGTTCTTCATGAAATTACTCTATGTTACCTTATTTGTAAGATGAGAGAGTAATTGTTGCCTGTCTCCAGGGACAGTGTGATAAGGCTTGTGTGAACCCAACAGAAATACTACCAGTTTTCAAGAGAAGTGAGAGTAGACACTGTGCTCTGTGCCCCTTTAATAATAGAAACATAGAATATCAGGGTTGGAAGGGACCTCAGGAGGTCATCTAGTCCAACCCCCTGCTCAAAGCAGGACCAATCCCCAACTAAATCATCCCAGCCAGGGCTTTGTCAAGCTGGGTCTTAAAAACCTCTAAGGAAGGAGATTCCACCACCTCCCTAGGTAACCCATTCCAGTGCTTCACCACCCTCCTAGTGAAAAAGTTTTTCCTAATATCCAACCTAAATCTCCCCCACTGCAACTTGAGACCATTACTCCTCGTTCTGTCATCTGCTACCACTAAGAACAGTCTAGATCCATTGTCTTTGGAACCCCCTTTCGGGTAGTTGAAAGCAGTTGTCAAATCCCCCCTCATTCTTCTCTTCTGCAGACTAAACAATCCCAGTTCCCTCAGCCTCTCCTCATGAGTCATGTGTTCCAGTTCCCTAGTCATTTTTGTTGCCCTCTGCTGGACATTTTCCAATTTTTCCACATCCTTCTTGTAGTGTGGGACCCAAAACTGGACACAGTACTCCAGATGAGGCCTCACCAATGTCGAATACAGGGGAATGATCACATCCTTCAATCAGCTGGCAATGCCCCTACTTGTACAGCCCAAAATGCCATTGGCCTTCTTGGCAACAAGGGCACACTGTTGACTCATATCCAGCTTCTCGTCCACTGTAGAATCATAGAATATCAGGGTTGGAAGGGACCTCAGGAGGTCATCTAGTCCAACCTCCTGCTCAAAGCAGGACCAACCCCCAGTTTTTGCCCCAGATCCCAAATGGCCCCCTCAAGGATTGAACTCACAACCCTGGGTTTAGCAGGCCAATGCTCAAACCACTGAGCTATCCCTCCCCCCTGTAACTCCTAGGTCCTTTTCTGCAGAACTGCTGCCGAGCCATTCGGTCCCTAGGCTGTAGCGGTGCATGGGATTCTTCCATCCTAAGTGCAGGACTCTGCACTTGTTCTTGTTGAACCTCATCAGATTTCTTTTGGCCCAATTTTCTAATTTGTCTAGGTCCCTCTGTATCCTATCCCTACCCTCCAGCATATCTACCTCTCTTCCCAGTTTAGTGTCATCTGAAAACTTGCTGAGGATGCAATCCACACCATCCTCCAGATCATTAATGAAGATATTGAACAAAACCATCCCAGGACCAACCCTTGGGGCACTCCACTTGATACTGGCTGCCAACTAGATATGGAGCCATTGATCACTACCTGTTGAGCCCGACAATCTAGCCAGCTTTCTATCCACCTTATTGTCCATTCATCCAGCCCATACTTCTTTAACTTACTGGCAAGAATACAGAGGGAGACCGTGTCAAAAGCTTTGCTAAAGTCAAGGAACAACACGTCCACCGCTTTCCCCTCATCCACAGAGCCAGTTATCTCGTCAGAGAAGGCAATTCAATTAGTCAGGCATGACTTGCCCTTGGTGAATCCATGCTGACTGTTCCTGATCACTTTTCTCTCCTCTAAGTGCTTCAGAATTGATTCCTTGAGGACCTGCTCCATGATTTTTCCAGGGACTGAGGTGAGGCTGACTGGCCTGTAGTTCCCAGGATCCTCCTTCCTCCCTTTTTTAAAGATTGGCACTACGTTAGCCTTTTTCCAGTCTTCCGGGACTTCCCCTGATCGCCATGAGTTTTCAAAGATAATGGCCAATGGCTCTGCAATCACATCCGCCAATTCCTTTAGCATTCTTGGATGCAACGCATCTGGCCCCATGGACTTGTGCACATCCAGCTTTTCTAAATAGTACCAAACCACTTCTTTCTCCACAGAGGGCTGGCCACCTCCTCCCCATGCTGCGCTGCCCAGTGCAGTAGTCTGGGAGCTGACCTTGTTCGTGAAGACAGAGGCAAAAAAAGCATTGAGTACATTAGCTTTTTCCACATCCTCTGTCACTAGGTTGCCTCCCTCATTCAGTAAGGGGCCCACACTTCCCTGGACTTTCTTCTTGTTGCCAACATACCTGAAGAAACCCTTCTTGTTACTCTTAACATCCCAAGGCAAAGAGAATTCTGTAGGGCTAGCTCCCCCTACATACATATCTTTGACATTCTTCCGAGCAGTGAGAGGGCATCAAAATGCTGGACACTTAGCACTCTGCCAGTTTAACATCTATGCACCAATTAAGTGTCACTTAAACTTCGAGCTGGACCTTGGTAAAAGGGGGAATTTCACCCGCAGTGAATATGACTATAGAGAGTTAATCTAGGGTCAGATTCTGCACTCAGCTACCTCATTGAAGCCAATGAACATGCACAGGGTGAAGCGCAGAGTAGGGCCCCACAAGAGTAAGTGTTATTAAAATATCTGTGTGTTTTGGGATGGCAAAGTCAGGAGTCCCAGCAGTAGTGTGCTGGCTTTTCCTGTGCAGCTGGGGAGCCAAACCCCCATTCACTGAGAAAGGGTTAACAATCAAAGCCTGGGACTGGGGGCCAGATTCACAAAGGGACTTAGGTACCTAAATCTCAGAATCAGGTCTCACTGGGATCCACAAAACCCCTGCTCAGCTGCCCCCAAACCCTGTAGGCACCTACAATTGTTTTTGCAGTAAAAATTCCCTAGGCACCTCTGTGCATGGGCATGGCAGCCCCACATCCAGATGTCCATGCCCCAGAGCGATACATGACCTAGGGGAAGATAGGCGTTCCGCCGCCTAACTCACTTGCAGGGCCTGATCGTAGGCATACTCAGAACTCACCTATTCGATCAGGCCCCATAGTCAAGCTTACACAAAACAGGGCAACTTGTCTCACGTCTCTTAGCTCCATGCCCAGTGTACTCGCTTGGGATGTAGGAGATCTCTGGGTCATATAGTCCCTGAGATGGTGTGGAAGAAGGGATCAAAACAGGGATCTGCCACTGTCAAACTGTCTGGAGTGACTCACAAAGGTGGGTGCCAACCTCAGGACAGATTGTTACAAGCCAGGGCTGTGTGTTCTATGATTAGATTTCACCAACCAAGTATCAAATGAGAACTTCTAAAGCACTAAAACAACCTTAACACGGAGTCACAGACAGTCCCCTTGGGCACTGAGGATTATCTTACCACTCAAGTGGGCCTGCCTTTATGATAGATGTTCCCTTACCCCCAAAATTACAACAATACTCAGATTTACTCCCAGTTCCAAAGGACCAGTCACTTACCCAAGTCAAATGCACACTAGATCTCTCATCAAAGAGAGCACTTGTAGCCAACGCTGTAATAAACTAACTAAAGGTTTATTAACTAGGAAAAAGCAATTAGAGACTTATTTACAAGGTTAAAGCAGGTGAACATACTTATACAGGAGTTACAGTATTAGGTTTCAAAAAGTAATAGAAGCTGCTGTAACATACAAGCTCTATTGTCTTTTAGGCTAACTCAAGCTAAATAGAATCACAGAATATCAGAGTTGGAAGGGACCTCTGGAGGACATCTAGTCTAACCCCCTGCCCAGAGCAGGACCAATCCCCCACTAAATCATCGCAGCCAGGGCTTTGTTAAGCCTGACCTTAAAAACTTCTAAGGAAGAGGATTCCACCACCTCCCTAGGTAATGCATTCCAGTGTTTCACCACCCTCCTAGTGAAAAAGTTTTTCCTAATATCCAACCTAAATCTCCCTCACTGCAACTTGAGACCATTACTCTTTGTCCTGTCATCTGCTATCACTGAGAATAGTCTAGATCCATCCTCTTTGGATCCACCTTTCAGGTAGTTAAAAGCAGCTATCAAATCCCCCCTCATTCTTCTCTTCCACAGACTAAACAATCCTGGTTCCCTAAGCCTCTCCTCATAAGTCATGTGTTCCAGACCCCTAATCATTTTTGTTGCCCTTCGCTGGACTCTCTCCAATTTCTCCACATCCTTCTTATAGTGTGGGACCCAAAACTGGACACAGTACTCCAGATGAGGCCTCAGCAATGTCGAACAGAGGGGAATGATCACGTCCCTCGATCTGCTGGCAATGCCCCTACTTATACATCCCAAAATGCCAATGGCCTTCTTGGCAACAAGGGCACACTGTTGACTCATATCCAGTTTCTCGTCCACTGTCACCCCTAGGTCCCTCTCTGCAGAACTGCTGCCTAGCCATTCGGTCCCTAGTCTGTAGCGTTGCATGGGACTCTTCCGTCCTAAGTGCAGGACTCTGCACTTGTCCTTGTTGAACCTCATCAGATTTCTTTTGGCCCAATCCTCCAATTTGTCTAGGTCCCTCTGTATCCTATCCCTACCCTCCAGCATATCTACCACTCCTCCCAGTTTAGTGTCATCCGCAAACTTGCTGAGGGTGCAATCCACACCATCCTCCAGATCATTAATGAAGATATTGAACAAAACCGGCCCCAGGACCGACCCTTGGGGCGCTCCACTTGATACCGGCTGCCAACTAGACATGGAGCCATTGATCACTACCCGTTGAGCCCGACAATCTAGCCAACTTTCTACCCACCTTGTAGTGCATCCATCCAGCCCATACTTCTTTAACTTGCTGACAAGAATACTGTGGGAGACCGTGTCAAAAGCTTTGCTAAAGTCAAGGAATAACACATCCACTGCTTTCCCTTCATCCACAGAACCAGTTATCTCATCATAGAAAGCAATTAGATTAGTCAAGCATTACTTTCCCTTGGTGAATCCATGCTGACTGTTCCTGATCACTTTCCTCTCCTCTAAGTGCTTCAGAATTGATTCCTTGAGGACCTGCTCCATGATTTTTCCAGGGACTGAGGTGAGGCTGACTGGCCTGTAGTTCCCAGGATCCTCCTTCTTCCCTTTTTTAAAGATTGGCACTACGTTAGCCTTTTTCCAGTCTTCCGGGACTTCCCCTGATCGCCATGAGTTTTCAAAGATAATGGCCAATGGCTCTGCAATCACATCCGCCAATTCCTTTAGCATTCTTGGATGCAACGCATCTGGCCCCATGGACTTGTGCACATCCAGCTTTTCTAAATAGTACCAAACCACTTCTTTCTCCACAGAGGGCTGGCCACCTCCTCCCCATGCTGTGATGCCCAGTGCAGTAGTCTGGGAGCTGACCTTGTTCGTGAAGACAGAGGCAAAAAAAGCATTGAGTACATTAGCTTTTTCCACATCCTCTGTCACTAGGTTGCCTCCCTCATTCAGCAAGGGGCCCACACTTTCCTTGACTTTCTTCTTGTTGCCAACATACCTGAAGAAACCCTTCTTGTTACTCTTAACATCTCTTGCTAGCTGCTACTCCAGGTGTGATTTGGCCTTCCTCATTTCACTCCTACATGCCCAAGCAATATTTTTATACTCATCCCTGGTCATTTGTCCAATCTTCCACTTCTTGTCAGCCTCTTTTTTGTGTTTAAGATCAGCAAGGATTTCACTGTTAAGCCAAGCTGGTCACCTGCCATATTTACTATTCTTTCTACACATCGGGATGGTTTGTCACTGTAACCTCAATAAGGATTCTTTAAAATACAGCCAGCTCTCCTGGACTCCTTTCCCCCTCATGTTATTCTTCCAGGGGATCCTGCCCATCAGTTCCCGGAGGGAGTCAAACTCTGCTTTTCTGAAGTCCAGGGTCCGTATTCTGCTGTTCTCCTTTCTTCCTTGTGTCAGGATCCTGAACTCGACCGTCTCATGGTCACTGCCTCCCAGGTTCCCATCCACTTTTGCTTCCCCTACTAATTCTTCCCGGTTTGAGAGCTGCAGGTCAAGAAGAGCTCCGCCTCTAGTTGGTTCCTCCAGCACTTGCACCAGGAAATTGTCCCCTACATTTTCCAAAAACTTCCTGGATTGGAAATAGTGGAGGATCCCTTGCTTATGCTTCGAAGTCTGGCCCTCTCCCTGAAGTCCAAGCAGTGTAGGGATAACAATTTCTTTTTGTCAGGATTTTTATTCCCTTCCCCCAGAGTTCAAGCTGTAATGGGATGAGCATTTGTGCGCATCTTCTCTTCGTGGGTGTGAGGAAAACAATCAAAGACATGTTTTGTCCACTGAGTCTAGCCGTGAGTGGTTTTTAAAATCAGTTTCTGATCAGTGATCTCTCTGAATGGCCCAGCTCATTTTATCCTGTTGTGGTCTATCTAGGTTCTTATACGGCATTCATCACTGTAGTATCTGAGTGCCTCCAGCAGGGCATTATGCAACATGACTAACACTGGTCATGTGTCTGTTCTCATCCTTGCCCCCGGGGAGAAGGGTGTGCAGGGAGTGTCTTGTTTTGGAATTTGAATATATTTTCTCTGAACACACATGTACATATGTTGCTGTCTGTTTCTGCTAGAGGAGGCAAGGTCAAAGAAATGCTCCTTGCCCTTGCATGAAGGTGGGGACATTTGTGATGGCCCTTGGTTCCTGGGGAGTTCATCCCACATTCTTGGACTGGCTCCCACACAGATGAGCTTTACCCTTATGTTTCAGAGTGGTAGCCATGTTAGTCTGTATCAGCAAAAACAACGAGAAGTCCTTGTGGTAACTTAGGGTATGTCTACACTACGGAATAAGGTCGAATTTATAGAAGTCGGTTTTTTAGAAATTGGTTTTATATATTCGAGTGTGTGTGTCCCCACAGAAAATGCTCTAAGTGCATTAAGTGCATTAACTCGGCGGAGCGCTTCCACAGTACCGAGGCTAGCGTCGACTTCCGGAGCGTTGCACTGTGGGTAGCTATCCCACACTTCCCGCAGTCTCCGCTGCCCATTGGAATTCTGGGTTGAGATTCCAGTGCCTGATGGGGCTAAAACATTGTCGCGGGTGGTTCTGGGTACGTATCGTCAGGCCCCCCCTTCCCTCCCTCCCTCCGTGAAAGCAAGGGCAGACAATCGTTTCGCGTCTTTTTACCTGTGCAGACGCCATACCACGGCAAGCATGGAGCCCGCTCAGGTAACAGTCACCGTATGTCTCCTGGGTGCTGGCAGACGTGGTACGGCATTGCTACACAGTAGCAGCAACCCATTGCCTTGTGGCAGCAGACGGTACAGTACGACTGGTAGCCGTCATCGTCGTGTCCGAGGTGCTCCTGGCCACATCGGCTGGGAGCGCCTGGGCAGACATGGGCGCAGGGACTAAATTTGGAGTGACTTGACCAGGTCATTATCTTTAGTCCTGCAGTCAGTCCTATTGAACTGTCTTATGGTGAGCAGGCAGGTGATATGGATTGCCTGCAGTCCTATTGCATCATCTTCTGCTGAGCAGCCATGAGATGTGGATGGCATGCAGTCCTTCTGCACCGTCTGCTGTAAGATGTAAAAGATAGATGGAGTGGATCAAAACAAGAAATAGACCAGATTTGTTTTGTACTCATTTGCCTCCTCCCCCGTCTAGGGGACTCATTCCTCTAGGTCACACTGCAGTCACTCACAGAGAAGGTGCAGCGAGGTAAATCTAGCCATGTATCAATCAGAGGCCAGGCTAACCTCCTTGTTCCAATAAGAACAATAACTTAGGTGCACCATTTCTTATTGGAACCCTCCATGAAGTCCTGCCTGAAATACTCCTTGATGTAAAGCCACCCCCTTTGTTGATTTTAGCTCCCTGAAGCCAATCCTGTAAGCCGTGTCCTCAGTCGCCCCTCCCTCCGTCAGAGCAACGGCAGACAATCGTTCCGCGCCTTTTTTCTGTGCGGACGCCATACCAAGGCAAGCATGGAGGCCGCTCAGCTCACTTTGGCAATTAGGAGCACATTAAACACCACACGCATTATCCAGCAGTATATGCAGCACCAGAACCTGGCAAAGCGATACCAGGCGAGGAGGCGATGTCAGCGCAGTCACGTGAGTGATCAGGACATGGACACAGATTTCTCTGAAAGCATGGGCCCTGCCAATGCATGCATCATGGTGCTAATGGGACAGGTTCATGCTGTGGAATGCCGATTCTGGGCTCAGGAAACAAGCACAGACTGGTAGGACCGCATAGTGTTGCAGGTCTGGGACAATTCCCAGTGGCTGCGAAACTTTCGCATGCGTAAGGGCACTTTCATAGAACTTTGTGACTTGCTTTCCCCTGCCCTGAAGCGCATGAATACCAAGATGAGAGCAGCCCTCACAGTTGAGAAGCGAGTGGCGATAGCCCTGTGGAAGCTTGCAACGCCAGACAGCTACCGGTCAGTTGGGAATCAATTTGGAGTGGGCAAATCTACTGTTGGGGCTGCTGTGATGCAAGTAGCCAACGCAATCAAAGATCTGCTGATATCAAGGGTAGTGACCCTGGGAAATGTGCAGGTCATAGTGGATGGCTTTGCTGCAGTGGGATTCCCTAACTGTGGTGGGGCCATAGACGGAACCCATATCCCTATCTTGGCACCGGAGCACCAAGCCACCGAGTACATAAACCGCAAGGGGCACTTTTCAATAGTGCTGCAAGCTCTGGTGGATCACAAGGGACGTTTCACCAACATCAACGTGGGATGGCCGGGCAAGGTACATGACGCTCGCATCTTCAGGAACTGTGGTCTGTTTCAAAAGCTGCAAGAAGGGACTTTATTCCTAGACCAGAAAATAACTGTTGGGGATGTTGAAATGCCTATATGTATCCTTGGGGATCCAGCCTACCCCTTAATGCCATGGCTCATGAAGCCGTACACAGGCAGCCTGGACAGTAGTCAGGAGCTGTTCAACTACAGGCTGAGCAAGTGCAGAATGGTGGTAGAATGTGCATTTGGACGTTTAAAGGTGCACTGGCGCAGTTTACTGACTCGCTTAGACCTCAGCAAAACCAATATTCCCACTGTTATTACTGCTTGCTGTGTGCTCCACAATATCTGTGAGAGTAAGGGGGAGACGTTTATGGCGGGGTGGGAGGTTGAGGCAAATCGCCTGGCTGCTGGTTACATGCAGCCAGACATCAGGGCAGTTAGAAGAGCACAGGAGGGCGCAGTACGCATCAGAGAAGCTTTGAAAACCAGTTTCATGACTGGCCAGGCTACGGTGTGAAAGTTCTGTTTGTTTCTCCTTGATGAAACCCCCCGCCCCTTGGTTCACTCTACTTCCCTGTAAGCTAACCACCCTCCCCTCCACCCTTCGATCACCGCTTGCAGAGGCAATAAAGTCATTGTTGCTTCACATTCATGCATTCTTTATTCATTCATCACACAAATAGGGGGATGACTACCAAGGTAGCCCAGGAGGGGTGGTGGAGGAGAGAAGGAAAATGCCACACAGCACTTTAAAAGTTTACAACTTTAAAATTTATTGAATGCCAGCCTTCTTTTTTTTGGGCAATCCTCTGTGGCGGAGTGGCTGGTTGGCTGGTGGCCCCCCCACCGCGTTCTTGGGCGTCTGGGTGTGGAGGCTATGGAACTTGGGGAGGAGGGTGGTTGGTTACACAGGGGCTGTAGCGGCAGTCTGTGCTCCAGCTGCCTTTGCTGCAGCTCAACCATACACTGGAGCATATTGGTTTGATCCTCCAGCAGCCTCAGCACTGAATCCTGCCTCCTCTCATCACGCTGCCGCCACATTTGAGCTTCAGCCCTGTCTTCAGCCCACCACTTACTCTCTTCAGCCAGCCACCTCTCCTCCCGGTCATTTTGTGCTTTCCTGCACTCTGACATTATTTGCCTCCACGCATTCGTCTGTGCTCTGTCAGTGTGGGAGCACAGCATGAGCTCGGAGCACATTTAATCTCGAGTGCGTTTTTTTTTTCTTTCTAAGCTTCACTAGCCTCTGGGAAGGAGAAGATCCTGTGATCATTGAAACACATGCAGCTGGTGGAGAAAAAAAAAGGGACAGTGGTATTTAAAAAGACACATTTTATAAAACAGTGGCTACACTCTTTCAGGGTAAACCTTGCTGTTAACATTACATACATAGCACATGTGCTTTCGTTACAAGGTCGCATTTTGCCTCCCCCCACCGCGTGGCTACCCCCTCAACCCTCCCCCCTCACTGTGGCTAACAGCGGGGAACATTTCTGTTTAGCCGCAGGTAAACAGCCCAGCAGGAATGGACTCCTCTGAGTGTCCCCTGAAGAAAAGCACCCTATTTCAACCAGGTGACCATGAATGATATCTCACTCTCCTGAGGATAACACAGAGAGATAAAGAATGGATGTTGTTTGAACGCCAGCAAACATACACTGCAATGCTTTGTTGTACAATGATTCCCGAGTACGTGCTACTGGCCTGGAGCGGTAAAGTGTCCTACCATGAAGGACGCAATAAGGCTGCCCTCCCCAGAAACCTTTTGCAAAGGCTTTGGGAGTACATCCAGGAGAGCCGCGAATGCCAGGGCAAAGTAATCCTTTCACATGCTTGCTTTTAAACCATATATAGTATTTTAAAAGGTACACTCACCGGAAGTCCCTTCTCCGCCTGCTGGGTCCAGGAGGCAGCCTTGGGTGGGTTCGGGGGGTACTGGCTCCAGGTCCAGGGTGAGAAGCAGTTCCTGGCTCTCGGGAAAACCGGTTTCTCCGCTTGCTTGCTGTGAGCTATCTACAACCTCCTCCTCATCATCATCTTCTTCATCCCCAAAACCTGCTTCCGTGTTGCCTCCATCTCCATTGAAGGAGTCAAACAACACGGCTGGGGTAGTGGTGGCTGAACCCCCTAAAGTGGCATGCAGCTCATCATAGAAGCGGCATGTTTGAGGCTCTGACCTGGAGCGGCCGTTCTCCTCTCTGGTTTTCTGGTAGGCTTGCCTCAGCTCCTTAAGTTTCACGCGGCACTGCTTCGGGTCCCTGTTAAGGCCTCTGTCCTTCATGCCCTGGGAGATTTTGACAAAGGTTTTGGCATTTCGAAAACTGGAACGGAGTTCTGATAGCACGGATTCCTCTCCCCATACAGCGATCAGATCCCGTACCTCCCGTTCGGTCCATGCTGGAGCTCTTTTGCGATTCTGGGACTCCATCACGGTCACCTCTGCTGATGAGCTCTGCATGGTCACCTCTGCTGATCAGCTTGCCACGCTGGCCAAACAGGAAATGAGATTCGAAAGTTCGCGGTTCTTTTCCTGTCTACCTGGCCAGTGCATCTGAGTTGAGAGTGCTGTCCAGAGCGGTCACAATGGAGCACTCTGGGATAGCTCCCGGAGGCCAATACCGTCGAATTGTGCCACAGTACCCCAAATTCGAGCCGGCAAGGCCGATTTAAGCACTAATCCACTTGTCAGGGGTGGAGTAAGGAAATCGATTTTAAGAGCCCTTTAAGTCGAAATAAAGGGCTTCATTGTGTGGACGGGTGCAGGTTTACATCGATTTAATGCTGCTAAATTCGACCTAAAGTCCTAGTGTAGACCAGGGCTTAGAGACTTACAAATTTATTTGGGCATAAGCTTTCGTGGGCTAGAACCCACTTCATCAGATGCATAGAGTGGAAAATACAGGAGCAGGTATAAATAAATGAAAAGATGGGAGTTACCTTACCAAGTGTGAGGTCAGTCTAATGAGACAATTCAATTAACAGTAGGATACCAAGGGAGGGCAGGCATAGGTGCAGGAACTAGGGGTGAGAAGGGTGCTGCAGCTTGAAATGGTTTCCATCATATACAGGATTCACAGTTTGGTTCAATGGTTCCCAGCACCCCCACTATACAAACTGTTCCAGCAGCCCTGAGGGCAGGCGGTGTGCTGCCAGCCCGAGCCAGGGGCCACCACACAGGGGGACTGGAGCTGCCAGCACACAAATAGCAGGAAGCAGGAGGAGGGACCTGGGGGCGGGGCATGAGGAGGGCCACACCTGGCTGTGGCCAATTTATCAACATCCTTTTTAAACTGAGGGGCACCAGAACTGGACACAGTATTCCCACAGCAGTTGCACCAGTGCCAAATACAGAGATAAAAAAACCTCTTTACTCCTACTTGAGTTTCCTGTTTATGCATCCCAGGGTTGCATCATCTCTTTTGGCCACAGTGTCACTTTTAGAGCTCATGTTTAGCTGATTATTCATCACGACCCCCAAATCTTTTTCAATGTCACTGCTTCCCAGGATAGTCTCCCATACCATGAATTTGGCCTCCATTCTTTGTTTCTAAATGTATACATTTACACATAGCTGCATTATAAAACATATTGTTTGCTTCAGTCCAGTTTAACCAAGTGATCCAGATCACTCTGAATCAGCGACCTGTCCTCTTTGTTATTTACCACCCCCCCAATTGTTGTGTCATCTGCAGACTTGATCAGTGATAATTTTATGTTTTCTTCCAGGTCATTGATAAAATGTAAAATAGAGCAGTGCCAAGAACTAATCCCTGGCGGTCCCAACTGGAAACACACCTACTTGATGACGATTCCCTATTTATCATTACATTTTGAGACCTATCAATTTAATGTGTTTGCCATTATGATAATTTTTTATCATTCTAGCTTTTTAATCAACATATCATGTGCTACCAAGTCAAACAGCTTACAGAAATCTAAATGTATTGTGTCAACACTATTACCATTATCAACTAACTTGTAACTCATCAAAAATAGGTATCAAATAAGTTTGACAGGATCTATTTTCCATAAACCCATGTTGATTTGTATTAATTACATTACCCTCCATTAACTCTTTATTAATGGAGTCCCATATCAGCTGCTTCACGGGGGAATGTGATGCTGTGCAGTATTGGTAGTGTACATACATATCTACTATTGCTTTGAGTAGTGATCAATGGCTCCATGTCTAGTTGGCAGCCGGTATCAAGTGGAGTGCCCCAAGGGTCGGTCCTGGGGCCGGTTTTGTTCAATATCTTCATAAATGATCTGGAGGATGGTGTGGATTGCACTCTCAGCAAATTTGCGGATGATACTAAACTGGGAGGAGTGGTAGATACGCTGGAGGGGAGGGATAGGATACAGAAGGACCTAGACAAATTGGAGGATTGGGCCAAAAGAAATCTGATGAGGTTCAATAAGGATAAGTGCAGGGTCCTGCACTTAGGACGGAAGAATCCAATGCACCGCTACAGACTAGGGACCGAATGGCTAGGCAGCAGTTCTGCGGAAAGGACCTAGGGGTGACAGTGGACGAGAAGCTGGATATGAGTCAGCAGTGTGCCCTTGTTGCCAAGAAGGCCAATGGCATTTTGGGATGTATAAGTAGGGGCATAGCGAGCAGATCGAGGGACGTGATCGTTCCCCTCTATTCGACATTGGTGAGGCCTCATCTGGAGTACTGTGTCCAGTTTTGGGCCCCACACTACAAGAAGGATGTGGAGAAATTGGAGAGAGTCCAGCGAAGGGCAACAAAAATGATTTGGGGTCTGGAACACATGACTTATGAGGAGAGGCTGAGGGAGCTGGGATTGTTTAGCCTGCAGAAGAGAAGAATGAGGGGGGATTTGATAGCTGCTTTCAACTACCTGAAAGGGGGTTCCAAAGAGGATGGCTCTAGACTGTTCTCAATGGTAGCAGATGACAGAACGAGGAGTAATGGTCTCAAGTTGCAGTGGGGGAGGTTTAGATTGGATATTAGGAAAAACTTTTTCACTAAGAGGGTGGTGAAACACTGGAATGCGTTACCTAGGGAGGTGGTAGAATCTCCTTCCTTAGAGGCTTTTAAGGTCAGGCTTGACAAAGCCCTGGCTGGGATGATTTAACTGGGAATTGGTCCTGCTTCGAGCAGGGGGTTGGACTAGATGACCTTTTGGGGTCCCTTCCAACCCTGATATTCTATGATTCTATGATGTGATTTTAAGAGAGTTTAAAAGATTGTTAAAAGCTTGGATAAAACTTCCTGTCTCTTTCTTGTTTCCCAAGCACTTGCACAGCAGTGTAGTATAAAACCAAAATCTTAGTTAAATGATAATGTATTAAAACTAAAAGAGGCAGCCCTGCTGCCAGTAAATAGCCATTGTAATACTCATGAAAAGTGCAAACTAACAGTGAGGCCAGTCAGTGCAATCTCATAGGTCGTGGAATTGCCCATTGCCAGGGTCTCTGTTCTCTTGATCCCATGGATGCATGGGGGTTGAGTGAACAGGGTACATCTGCCCATGCACACTTCAATCCCAGGAGTGCATCGATGAGCCATGACCCACATCCTCCCAGCACTGTCCAGTGGCTGCATCGGCTGCTGGAGATGGTAGTAAGAGATGAGTCCTGGTGCAGGTGCTAGAGTCTGCAGCCTTCTAGCATCAGTGCTTTTCAGTGAATATAACACAATTTGGGCCCCTTAGGTCAATGGGGTCAATAAGACTCAACTATGTACCATGAATTGTTCATAATTAAACAGAATTCAATTGCAGAGCCAGGATAAGAACCACATTCCGATACCTACCCTCCAAACCATTGTTACATAGTTGAACTTTAAAAATAATGATAATACAAGATGTCAGACAACCATCTCAATCAGAATTTATTTAATCAAAGTTTACTAGCCAAAGATTAATACAGCACCATTCAGAATACAGAAAGGAAGATTTTGTACTTTACCCAGCCAATCTGAAGTCTGCTTGTATGCATACATAGTCACATGCATTGCTCTATGGCTAATTAATTTCCTGTCCATCATAGCTCTAGACCGTAATGTTTAACAAATTATATCATTTGTAAGTTCTGACACTACCATCTTTGGAGTGTCTCTCTTAGGGAGCAGCTGTTGCACAAGTAAAGTGCAGGTAAATTTTCAAACATGACTAGGAATCAGGTCTTATTTCTCTCATTATACATGTAGTGGGTAGAGCTGGGCAAATAACTAAGTTTTTGGTTTGGTGGCAGTTCCATATTTTTAAATGTTGAATTGACACGAAAACAATTTTTTTGACACTTTTGGCAAATTGAGGGGTTAAAAAAAATCATTTGGCCTCAGACAAAACATTTCACTTTGATTTTGAGCATTTTTATAAAACATTTTAAAAACTACAATTGAAGGAAATTTTGTAACGAAAAAGTTATTTTGAATTTAAAAATTTAAATATTTTGTTTTGAAAATGTCAAAACAAAATGTTTGGACTTGTTTGGAGTTTGTTGGCTTTGTTTTCAAAATTGGTGATATTACCTCACCCACCTTGTCTCACAAATTAGTGAAACATTTCAGTGACACCAAATCATTTTTTGCAGAGAAACAGTTTCAGTCAAAAACTGTCACCCAGCTGTGAAGCAAGCAGCCTCATACATAATAATGAACTGAAATGTTGCAGCAGGGAGTTACAATGTACCGGTTCTGTGTGAAATCCTGGCCTCATTGTAGCTAACTGCAAAATTCCATTGACTTCAATGGCCAGGATTTCATCCCCTGACTGAGCACCATAGGATTAGAACAGCTCAAAGTGTATGTGGGCTCAACTCCTCTTGTCATTTGTACAACTCTCTCCATAGCCATCAACAGCAGCTCTGAACAGGGTTCCCTAGGTGCTACCTAACACCTGAGTGACACTTTACACATGGAACTGAGTCAGCACAGAGGTGATGAAGGCATTGGCTTAAATAAAGAATCAGTTTAAATCCTACCATATGCTTGCTCTTTTCCTTCCAAATAAAATCAGGGCCCTGCCCAAGCTCCTTAAGAACCCAGAGGAATGAAGCATGAAGTAGCTCAGGTCTTTATAGTCTCCCTATGGCTCTATTTGCATTTTAGGTACTGTCGTCCCTATGAGCTGAAAATAAAAATAAATTTTCAACTACTGAAATTTGGATTTCTTTGGACAGATGCCTTTCACCTGCTGCTGCCTGGAGTGCTCTTTAGCATTTGAGAAGCTGCAGTCCTGTCATTTGGAAAAATCAAAACAACACAAACAAAAACCCAACAGCCATGACTGATCCTGCAATGCTATAATTTCTTCTGCTGCTGCAGAGGCCAAGTTAGTGAGTTTGCTAACAAATGTTTTCATGGAATCATGCTGACACCAGCAGAGATGTCTTGATAAAGAAAGGAGCAAATCTTCCATTTCCATATTGGTTCCTTGAGGACAAAGGATACCAGCATTTGCCAAACTGGAAAAGACAAAATCAGGAGAGGAATAAATGATGTTTTCAAGATTCTACAAGTTCTACAGACAATAAATATCAGCGCTTGTAAGCGTTAACACACTGGAATCCCTCTCTGTATAGTGACCTGGCCAGCCTTGCTTAAGCCCATGTGTCAAATCTTCGTATAGAGACACACCCATAAATAGGAACTGGGCAAGGGACTTTGCTATCTACCACCTGACATGTGTCAGTATAAGGGTCAAAGAGCACCATGTTGGGGACAGCCATGTTCCCCTTCCTCTGTCCCAGGAGATAAATTTGGCCATTGGCAGTGCTGCATCCCATGAAGAATTTCTGAGTCAGGCACTCTTCATCCACTTGGGTCCATTCATCTGTGTCCATATCAAAGCGAAAGGCTCCACCTCCTATGGTGTAGAGAGCTCCATTCAGAGCTGTAACACAGAGGTCATACCTAGGGAGAAGGAAAACTGGTGATCTCTGCAGGACACAAAGAGGAGGGTCAGCACCCCCAGCATGCATCTAGTTTCATCTAAACTGAAAACCATTGAACAATTGGTATAGATGCTGAGAATAACTCAGTTTGATGATAGTGAGTGAAGATCTCAGGCCCTTTCTGCAATATTTTTACTAATCAACTCTGCTTTACTTGCATCAGAAGTTAACTGAAATGTTGCTACTCTTTAGCTTTCAATAGCAACCATCCACTTCAGGAAAAAATCACCTCCTTTAAATAGTTATTAATCTTTCCCAGGACACTTTCAGGGAGTTTAGGGCCTGGGATTTAATAGCAATTGCCTTTCTTTTCTTCTTTAATTCAATGAATACTGCTTTTATTTTGCATTTAAATATCCCCCTGCAGCCCCAAACAAGAGCAAAATGCTAGGGCAAGACCACTAGATAGTGAAACTGACTAGAAATTGAGCAGTCTAGTATCACTGTCCAAGTCCAGTGAAAGTGAAAAAGTAAACAATAGAAATAATGCCAGCCTTTGGTGATCATATTTTAAAGTGTGGTTATTGTCCAAAATAGCAACTTGGGGCTGTTTTTATAATCTCTCTCAACAGATCTGCTCTTAGAATGAAATTCACTTGTGCAGAGGAGAGCATCAGGCCTTCACACCAGTGCATCAGCTTTGTGTTGGCCCTGCACAGAGGTAAATTTCAACCTTTGCCATCAGATTAAAGGGGCACCTAAGCATAGAGAAAAAACTGCCTTTGTGATACCCTAGGGAATATTTCAGTTCTGCAGAACACCTTTCAGACTCATGAATGCATCAAGGACATTTCAGAGGGTAGCAAATGGTCTAACCCAAGTTTTGATAATTGAAGACATACTAACATACCTAGATGACTTCATTTGTTCCCCAAAAACTGGGAAGGAACATCTGGTAGGAATGGAAAGGATCCTAAAGCTTTTTAAGGAGTCAGGGTTTAAATTTTTGGGAAACAAATATCAGTTTACAAGGAGTCACATCTCCTTCCCAGGACATCTAGTCAGTGTGAAGAGCACCAGGAAGAGGTGGTTCAACAGTTTGTAGTTCTCTGTGGGTTCCACAAAGATGTGTACAAAATTTTGCAGCATGGGCAGCAGCGCCATTATACCAGCTAATTAAGAAGAACTTTGTCTGGACAGAGCAACACCAAAAACCATCGGCGTCACTGAAAGAAGGACTTCTAAACCATGATGTGCTTAACTTCGCAGATCCATCCCATCCATTCCTGGTAACCTTGTGATGCCTCAAAGTTTGCTGAAGGATTTGCACTTAAACAAATGGATGAGCTTGGTAGGTGCAGAGTGGTGGCTTTTGGAGGTCGCAGATTAAATTAGAGGGAAATCAAAGATTTGGCTATAGAACTGGAGTGTCTAGCAAGTGTGGAGGCCTTCAAGGCCTATCTTCCATACTCAGAATTCACAGTGTACACAGGGCACAGTGCCCTGCAGTGGCTCTGATGAGGGACATTTTCAGCAAGCAGCCGGGTGCCCAAGCCACTGCCAATTATTAAAATGGACTATCAATTATTCTCCTCATTGCATTTAGTAGGCCTTTGCAGGAACTTAGCACTACTAAGGTGTTGCTGGGAGGGAGAGGATAAGACAATCCCCAGAAGTTAACCTGACTCTGTGTCCTCCCTAATACGCTGGGATAAGTGTCTGTAAAAAACAGGAAGTCTGAATATATTTTAAAACTGTCATTATGGAAAAATATAGCTGCCAGCCTAACGGCTCCAAACTGCTTGCTTAACCATTTTTGGTTTTTGTTTTGTTTTGTTAGTAACATGTTTTTGTAACACCTGCTTTTTGCCCAACAGTTGATTTTGTTTGGTCAGCTATATAACACTTTTGATTAACATATCTTTGTAGCTTTTTAAGTACAGTAACTCCTCACTTAACATTGGAGTTACGTTCCTGAAAAATGCAACTTTAAGTGAAATTATGTTAAACTAATCCAATTTTCCCATAAGATTTAATGTAAATGCGGGGGGTTAGGTTCCAAGGAAATTTTTTGGGGGGGCAGACAAAAGGCATTATATACTGTACAGTACTGTACTGTGGTTAGGAGGTGCCCCTGGCTTACCCCACACAGGCACAGCCCGCTGCAGATAATGAGGCAAGCAAGGACGCTAGGAAGCACCTTGCGCAGCAGCAGCTTCCCCTCAGAAGAACAGGCGCCGACTTTGCCAGGGGATGCTCCAGGCCTGCCTCTTCCCACCCCCACTCCACACCGGAGCACACCGCGTCCCCACTTCCACTCCCCCATCCTCCCAGCGCTTCCCTGCCACCAAACAGCTGTTTGGCAGCACTTAGGGCTTTCTGGGAGGAAGGGGGAGGAGCGGAGACGTGGCGCTTCCCCGTTCCTCCCCCTCCCTCCTAGCACTTCCACTTGTTAAAATTCCACCCACAGGCTGCACAGAAAGTTAGGGATGGATTCCACACCTTCTCTTAGAAGTTTTGCATGCTATTTAGGCTAAGATGATATTTCTCTTAATTTCACCACATTACCTTTAAGTATCTCACTTACATTTTTAATCTCTACAACCTGTTCTTGTTCTCCTTCCTTGGGGCTGGATTCTGAGTAGCTCTGGCCCAGGTGTGCAGTAGGAGAGGAGGAACTAAGGCTCCCCCTATCCTGACACTTGCATGACATAAATTCTGGGCAGAATTTCAGTTCCACAGCTCTGAGACTCCTCCAAAATTACTTCCACAGAGGCACTTGGCACCCCAGATGGAGCAGGGAGAATTAAGTAGAACCATGGCTCTGTCCCTTCCTGTTATCAGCTATGCTGGGGAGTACATGTCCCTAATGAAGATCTATGCTGAAACGGCATGATCTTGACCTTGGTGTTTACAGCCAGTTAATACCTGTGGATGGTATCATATCACCTCCTCAGAGCTGTACTTTGGCAAAGGGGTGCCTATTTAGGGTCTGATTTTGACATGCTAAATCCATAATCTACAATTAATAACATTGCAGTGCACATCATCATATGATGCCACTTCTGCCTGCACCTAATGGTCACCTGACTTCCTTCTTAAAAGACATGGGTATTTCCAATTTGAACTGGAAATACATTTTATGCCACACTAGAATTCCATCACAAAAGGTACAATATTTGTATAATGGAAGTGGAGAAGAGGAACTTGTCCAATGCTCCCTTGTAAAGCTGCTGCTCTTCCAGCAGCGGTAGATACACTGGAGGATAGGGATAGGATACAGAGGGACCTAGACAAATTAGAGGATTAGGCACATGACTTATGAGGAGAGGCTGAGGGAACTGGGATTGTTTAGTCCACAGAAGAAAAGAATGGGTGGGTGCGGGGAGATTTGATAGCTGCTTTCAACTACCTGAAAGGGGGTTCCAAAGAGGATGGATCTAGACTGTTCTCAGTGGTAGCAGATGACAGAACAAGGAATAATGGTCTCAAGTTGCAATGGGGGAGGTTCAGGTTGGATATTCGGAAAACCTTTTTCACTAGGAGGGTGGTGAAACTCTGGAATGCGTTACCTAGGGAGGTGGTGGAACCTCCTTCCTTTGAGTTTTTTAAGGGCAAGCTTGACAAAGCCCTGGCTGGGATGTGTGATAGACCCAGGCCAGTTGGGAACAGCAGAGTAGCCCTACTGGGATCCGGGAAGTGCTAAAGGATCTCCCCTTCCCCCCAGCCTAAGAGGGAGATCCACAGGTCCTGGACACCAAATGATTACGGGGGACAACTAATGAAATAACAGGGACAGGGGTGTGGTCAAAGGGTCAAACGAACGGAACCAGATGGGGACACTGAGCAGAGAACCCCGGACAGCATCCACTGCTCCTCGAAGGCGTCAAGGCAGTCAGTGGATGCCGCCCAGAGGAACTCTGCCCAGATACGTGAATGGATGGAGGATCGGAAATAGGCCCCACAGTCACAAGAGACTCCATCGGCCATCCTCCTCACCCTGGTTTTATAGATGGCCATTTTAGCCAGGGCCAGGAGGAGGTTGACCAGGAGGTCCCATGACTTTGTGGGGCTGCGGATAGGGAGTGCATAAATAAAAAGGTGAGGGGGAAAGCGTAACCAAAAGCACAACAAAATATTTGTGAGGAGCCAGAATATGGGCTGCAGCCTGGCACACTCCAAGTATGTGTGCACCAGAGTTTCCCTCACGCTGCAAAAGGGGAAGGTGCCTGGGATAGGGGTGAACCGCACCAAGTACACGCCTGTGCTCACGGCTCCATGAAGGAGCAGCCAACTGATATCCCCAGCGGGACTCAGGACCAAGGTGGAATATAGGCTGGCCCACCGGGGCTCCTCACCCTCCAGAGGTGGCAAGAGGTCCCGCCATTTTGTATCAGGGCGGGATGCGATGGTGAGGACGTGAAGGGTGTGGAGCACGAGCGTGTATAGATGTTTCCTTGGCGCGGTCTGGAAGCAGACTAGCTGCAGCTCATGCAGCTGGCTCACGGTGAAGGGGCAGGGGGGTTAGTTGGGTCCACAGGGCAGGGGCCCGATGAAAAGGTCAGGTGGGCCTGGGGTGGAGGGTGGATGGGGCACGCTGTCATGCAGGAGCCTGTCGAGGTAAACCAGAACAGCGGGCGGCAAAGTGGCCCTCACCTCCTGAAGTACGCGCCAGGGAGTACGAGGTCTGGAGAGCCCCATGCGCTGAGCGAGTGTCAGGGGATCCAGCCAATCTCCCCAGTTGTAGTCCAGGAGGTCTCCAACTCTTGTGACTTCTGCCAGGACGAACCTCTGGCGCACCAAGGGGGACTCCGCCACCTGCACGTGGAGCTGGGGGTTGTGTAGCAGGGGCTCCATGAGATCTGCCCCCTTGGTGGCTGCCACGGACCTGGTCATCGAAAGCAGTTTCCAGGTCCGGAGGAGGTCCTGGTAGAAGAACGGCAGCCCGGGTCCTGGACCACAAGGAGCACATCGTCGGCGTACACTGACAGGACCAGCCGCAGCTCCGGCTCCCGCAGGGCCAACCCCGTCAACCTCCTGTGGAGGAGACAGAGGAAGGGCTCAATCGCCAGAGCGTACAGCTGGCCCGAGAGGGGGCACCCCTGCCGTATTTCTCGCCCAAAGCTGACCGGTTCGGTCAGGGTCCAGTTGAGCCTGACCAGACACTCTGTGGAGGTGTACAGCACCTGGAGAAAACCCACAAACTGGGGTCCAAAGCCAAATGCTCGCAGAGTGCTCAGGAGATACCCGTGATCCACCCTGTCGAACGCCTTCTCCTGATCCAGGGACAGGAGGGCGAACGACAGACCGTCCCTACACCCGAATTCCAAGAGGTCCCAGACCAGATACAGGTTGTCGAAGATGGTGCGGCCCGGGACGGTGTAGGTCTGGCCTGGGTGGATCACATCCGCCAGCATGGACCCTAACCGCAGCGAGATGGCTTTCACTACGACCTTGTAGTCCGTGCTGAGGAGCAACATGGGACGCCAATTTCGTAAATCGTGGAGGTTCCCCTTCTTTGGCAATAAGGCGAGCACGGCTCACCTGCACGAAAGAGGGAGGACTCCGCTCTGCAAAGACTCAGCCCAGACGGTGACTAGGTCTGAGCTGAGGACGTCCCAGAACACGCGGTAGAACTCCACAGTCAGCCCGTCCATGCCCGGAGATTTATTGGTGGGCATGCGGCGGAGGGCTTCCGAGAACTCGGCCAGAGTGAGAGGCAGCTCTAGCCGGTCTCGGTCACCTGCGCTGACTGTCGGGAGTTCGTCCCAGAGCACTCTGCAAGCTTTAGGATGGTCGGATCCGGGGAGAAAAGGCCTGCGTAAAAGCCCTGGCCCTCCCGCACATCTCCGCCGGATCCGTGAGGGGGGTGCCATCCTCTGTGAGGAGGCAGGTGACGTGTTTCTTGGCCCCCCTCTTTTTCTCCAGGGCATAGAAGAAGCGGGAGCATGATCCATCTCCCGAAGGAGGCAGATGTGGGATCGAACAAAGGCACCCCGGGTCCGATGCTCCTCGAGGGCCTGGAGCTCCTCCCACTTCTCCCGGCACACCCCGCAGAGGGATGGATCCTCGGGACTGGTGGCCAGACGCCTCTCCAGCTCTAAGACCTCCCATTCCAACTGCCCTATCGCCGCATCCCTCTGTCGGCTGGCGCCCCGGGTGTAGTCACGGCAGAAGAGCCGGGCACACACCTTCCCCAGGTCCCACCACCGCTGTGCCGAGGGAAAGGCATGCTGCTGCCCTTACCAGGCCAGCCAGAACTCCCAGAAGGACGCCACGAAACCCACATCCTCCAACAAGCTGTTGTTAAAATGCCAATAGGCTGGCCCCAGCCTCTCTGCACAGAGAGAGACCGTCACGGTGGCTAAGTGATGATCGGAGAACGGGGCCGGCCGGATGCTGGAGGAGTGGGCCTGTGAAAGGTGGAAACGTGATAAATAAATGTGGTCCCACCGGGAGTGGCGCAACTAATGGGCCTCCACCCAGACAAAGGTGAACATCAAAACATCGTCCGGGTGATGGTCGCACCAGACATCCACCAGGGAGTGGTGTTCAACTATCTCCCGGAGGACGTCCGTGGCGGCCGGGCACTGCTTGGTCCCTGAGCGAGCCCGCTCCTCGAGGGTGGTGTTAAAGTCCCCGCCCAGGACCAGGCACTTGCGAGGATCCAAGGTGCCAAGGAAGGTGGACACTTGCTGATAGAATCGTAGCTGCTCTGGGCCCGATGTCAGGGCATAGATGTTAACAAGATTGACCATGAGCCCCTCCATATGGGCCCAGAGGTGCAGCAGGCAGCCCGGCACAGCCTTGGTGACCCCCAGCACCTCAGGCCGGGGGAGAACAGGGTCACCACTCCAGCCATACAAACTGTGAGAGGGCTAAAGAAGACCCTTTCCCCCACAGCGGAGGCAGTAGCAGGTGGTTCGGCTGCAACAACGGAGGTAGAGGCTTGGGGGGAGGGCAACAGGGCGGCAGGTGTGGGAGGGACGGCGGGGTCTGCCAGAGGGGTCCCACCCACCTTGTCCCCTGCCATCATGAGCAGGGAGGGACGGGGAGACACCAGAAGGAGGAGGGGAAAGGGGAAGCAGGTCGATCACTCCTCCCCGCTAGGCTGCAGGCAGGGGAGGAGGGTCCCAAAAGGGGTGGGCTGGACAGGGGTGCAAATCAGGGGCTAGCGGTCAATCAACAACATAGGGTGGGATTCAGGCTCCTCTAGCTGCACTAGGGGAGGGGGGAATACAACAGCATTGAGGGGTGCAGTGAAGGGGGTTCAAACTAAAATGAGGAGTGGCACAAGCGCATGGGAGGGGGCATTGGCGCACGGAGCAAGGGGCTAAGCGGGCTGGAGGTAGGACAGGGAAACCAAGGGGCTAGCTTCGGAGGCTGGGGCGGGCCAAACACACAAAAGCTGCAGAGGGAAATGGGCAGGGCAGGCAAACAAACTGAAGCTAGTAAGGGGGCTAGGGCAAAGGGGAGGGGCAAAATGCTGCAAGGGGCAAAGCTGTGGAGTGGGCAGTCCGGGGGGGGGCCCAAATGGTGGAATCAGGGCGTGGCAAGCTAAGCAAGCAGCTGAGTCCAGAGGTAGGAGCTGAGGCAGGTGGTAAAAACTGCCAGTGGGGGTGGTGGAGGGGGCAGTGGTGGAGGGGGCGGTGATGCAGATGGATCGGGGGGCAGCTCCACACTCCACCCCCTGTGTCCCCACACACACAGTCAAAACCCCCACCACAAGAGCACAGTTCGAAAGTTACTCAGTCCTTCATGGCCCCCTCCACAGTGGTCTGCAGAGTCTCTGCGCGCTCCCCCAGTAACGGCAGGCCCTCTTCGTCTTCCTCCTCTAGGGCCCAGCAGCTCCCGGGCAGCAAGGGCAGCAGCAGCTCCAGACGGCAGTCCGGTGGCCAGGCACTGGCAGGCAGAAAGGGCCCCTCTCAGGCGGTGGTGGTGATGGTGTTCACAGCAGCAACGGCTGGGGCTGGGGTCCCTCACTCCCCCCCCGTGGGGGGCAGGCCAGCAGCCCCCCGCAAGGAGCAGTAGCAGCACCCGAGCGTGTGTGTGGGCAGGGGAGGTCCAGCAGCTGGTCAGCAACCAGGTAGCAGAGAAGGGGGGTGGGTGGGTGGTGTCCGGCCCAGCCAAGGGAGCAGCTGGAGTGGTGACAGCAGCAGCAGTCTCCCTCCTCCCTCCACGCCAGCCGGGTTCAGCAGAGGAGCCGAAGATGGGTCTACTGGCCACTGGATGAACAGGGTTCTGTTCCCTGACTGACCAGAGCAGGGGCTGCTCCAGGCTAATGAGAACACCTGACTCCAATTAACCTGCAAAGAGTCAGGTGAGGCCATTAAGCTAATGTAACCCCCTGACTCTAAGGCCCCTCTGATAATATAAAAGGGCTCACTCCAGTCAGGCAGAGAGGAGCCAGGGAAGAGGAAGTGTGGCTGAAGGGCTGGTTAATGAAGACACCCTCAAGTCATTGGTAAGGGAGCCCTAAGGTAAGGGAGAAGCAGGAGAGTTGTGGGGAAGTGGCCCAGAGAAATGTAGCAACTCTGGCAGTGAAAGGTCAGCTGCCAACAGCTGCTACCATTAGGGTCCCTGGGCCGGAACCCAGAGTAGAGGGCTGGCCCAGGATTGGTCCTGTTTTGAGAAGGGGGTTGGACTAGATGACCTCCTGAGGTCCCTTCCAACCCTGATGTTCTATGATTCTATGATACACACAGTGGACAGAGCAGGCAGCCAAATGACACTATCAGGGAGCATTGCACAACTTTAAAGGAGCATGTTTCTTAATGGAGCAGCGACGTAACTTCGAAACAATGTTAAGCAGGAGGACGTTAAGTGCAGGTTTCAGAGTAACAGCTGTGTAGCTGTAGCTCACTTCATCGGCTTACGCTCAGATAAATTGGTTAGTCTCTAAGGTGCCACAAGTACTCCTTTTCTTTTTGTTAAGTGCAGAGTTACTGTATAAAAAAAATTAAGGGTCTGAGACAGGCGGATTGCTTTGTGAACATTAAAAAAATCTCCAGCAGCAGACTGAAAGCTGGCCACCAAAACTCTGCTGTTAAAATACTCAAAAACCACTCCAGACTAGTGGGATAATGCTATAATAGACTGTGTTTGTATGTCCTCAAGACTAAACAAAGCAAAAGCTTTCAGTAAAGGCATTCCTGTAAAAGTGCTGAAGACTAAAAGTAAAGACTTTAAATAAAAGCACTTAACTTTGGCCTTCTCTACACTAGGTGGGGAGATCGATCTAAGTTACGCAACTTCAGCTATGTGAATAACATAGCTGAAGTCGATGTACTTAGTGTGGACCCCATGGTAAGTAGATCTATGTGATGTTGACTAGAGCTGCTCTACCATAGACTCCCCTTGCGCTTCTCGTTCAGGTGGAGTACAGGAGTCGATGGGAGAGCAATCTGCGATTGATTTAGTAGGTCTTCACTAGACCCGCTAAATTGACTGCCGATGCATCAATCACTGCGCATCAATCCCCCAGAGTGTAGACAAGCTTTGTATGATTTATGCCAACCATCTAGCAGACAGACGTAATGTGTCTCCATTAATTTATTTCCTGATACCACCTCACAAAAAGTAAAGTTACCTAAAGCTTTGGGTTTAAAAAACCCTGGGTAACCGCTCCTTATGAAGCGCCACCCAGAAGGATGCTTGTGCAGATGGATTCACAAACTGTCTGGATATACACTCACAGTTCACCATAAATCTGGAAAGCAAAACATGGCTGCAGATGCGCTCAGCTGGGTGAGGGCAATGAGAATAGACTCTGCCTGCTCTTGTGAGGACATCTGACAAGAACAGCTTAAGGACCCTGAGTTATGTTTGGTGCCAAAAGATCTACTGAAGGACACCCAGATTAGCACAGTGCAAGAATGATTATCCATTGATCTCGCTATCAACTGGCTGATGTATGCAGGCAACAGGATTGTCTTGCAAGCAAGCTTGCAGAGAACTGTACTGGAATGTCTTCATGATAACAAAGCAACAGGTTACCTGAGGTATGAAAAGACACTGAACCAGGCATACAACAGATTGTTTTAGCTGGTATGGCTGCAGATGTGAAGGCCTGGGTGCATTCCTGCTTTACCTGTCAAGAAAGGAAAGCACCAGCAAGAAAAGGAAGAACTCATTTAGAGGAAATACCCCACCTAGTGAGCCCTGGGAGTTCATACAAATTGAAAAGACACACTACCAGAAACACTTGGTGGAAATCAGTATTTGCTAGCAGCATATTACATCTTCTCAAAGTATGTGCTATCACAGCCATGAAAGGATAAAAGAACTGAGGCAGTAACGGATAAATTGATAAAACATGGAGTGTTATATTTTGGCCCATCAAGCTGCATCTGCAGTGATCAGGGAAGGAATTTGAACTGTTATTATTACACATGGTTGTCAGTATCTCCAGATAATCAAAGTGAGGACCAGTGCTATTCAATATTTTTATCAATGTCATGGAAGGAAACATAAATAATTGTAAATAAAATTTGAAGATGACACACACATCAGTGGAAATCTAAATAACAATGAAGACAGGTCACTGATAACCAACCGATCCAGACTGCTGTGTAGCTGGATGCAATTAAAGAATATATGTTTTGATTATACCTAAATGCAATGTCATACATTTAGGAACAAAGGATGTGGGCCATACTTCTAGGATGGGGAACTGTCCTGGAAAGCAGTAATTGCAAGAAGGATTTAGGGGTCATTATAAATAACCAACTTAACATGAGCTCCCAGTGCAATAGTGTGGCTAAAAGAGCTAATGCAATCCTTAGGTATATAAACAAGGGAATATTGACAAGGAATATGGAGGTGGTATTACCTCTGCATACAGTACTGGTGAGACCATTACTGTATACTGTGTCTTCTTCTGGTGCCCACACTTTACATAGGATGTTGACAAATTGGAAAGGGTTAGAGCAGAGCTACAAGAATTATTCAAGGTCTGGAAAATACTCCTTACACTCAAAGACTCAAAAGAGCTCCGTCTATTTAATTTATCAAAGAGAAGATGATTATGTGATTTAATTACAGTCCAGCGAGGGCTTATACATCTGATGCAATACTACTACTGCAGAGAAGGATTTGGAAGAGCCTGCTGAGGGAAGGGATCAGAAGGAGACTCCATCGGCAGGAAGGCACGGGCTGCATTGTCCTAGGGACGGGGGTTCCATGACCACTACTCCCAAGAGGAGGAGAATGGTGGTGGTGGTCTGGGACTCCCTCCTAAGGGGGACAGAGTCATCCATCTGCCGACCAGACCAGGAGAATCAAAATGTGCTGCTTGCCTGGAGCTAGAATCCAGGATGTGACAGAGTGTTTCCGAGACTGATCAAGCACTCGGACCATTACCCCTTCCTACTTCTCCACGTGGGCACCAATGATACTGCCAAGAACGACCTTGACCAGATCACTGCATGGCTCTGGGAAGAAGGATAAAAAGAAGTTTGAGGGGCAAGTGGTGTTCTCGTCCATCCTCCCTGTTGAAGGAAAAAGCCCAGGTAGGGACCGTCGAATTGTGGAGGTGAATGCGTGGTTACGCAGGTTGTGTCGGAGAAAGGGCTTTGGATTTTCCACCATGGAATGTTGTTCCGGGAAGAGGGATAGCTAGGAAGAGATGGGATTCACCTAGTGAAGAGAGGGAAGAGCATCTTTGCAGGCAGGCTTCCTAACCTAGTGAGGAGGGCTTTAAACTACGTTCGCTGGGGATGTTGATCTAAACCCAGAGGTAAGTGGGGACGGGGGATACTGGGAGGAAACACAAGGAGGAGCGTACAAGATGGGAAGCCTCCTGATTCATAGTGAGAAAGTAGAGCAATCGGCTAGTTTTCTTAGGTGCATGTACATAAACGCAAGAAGCCTAGGAAACAAGCAGGAAGAATTGGAAGTCCTGGCACAATGAAGGAACTATGATGTGATTGGAATAACAGAAACTCGGTGGGGCAGTTCACATGATTGGAGCACTGTCATGGATGGGTATAAACTGTTCAAGAAGGACAGGTATGGGATAAAAGGTGGAGGAGTTGCACTGTATGTAAGGGAGCAGTAGGATTGCTCAGAACTCCAGTTTGAAACTGAAGAAAAGCCTGTTGAGAGTCTTTGGGTTAAGTTTAGAGGCGAGAGCAACAGAGGTGATGTCATGGTGGGTGCGTGCTATAGACCACCGGATCAGAAGGATGAGGTAGACGAGGCTTTCTTTGGACAACTAACTGAAGTCTCCAGATCACAGGCCCTGGTTCTAATGCTGGACTTCAATCACCCTGACATCTGCTGTATTTTTAAGGAGAGCTGGCTGTATTTTAAAGAAGCCTTATTGAGGGCACAGGAACAAACCATCCCAAAGTGCAGAAAGAATAGCAAATATGGCAGGTGACCAGCTTGGCATAACCGTTAAATCTTCGGTGAGCTTAAACTCAAAAAGGAAGCTTACAAGAAGCGGAAATTTGGACAGATGACTAGGGAGGAGTATAAAAGTATTGCTAGAACATGCAGTCAGGAAAGCCAAGGCACAGTTGAAGTTGCAGCTAGCAAGAGATGTGAAGGGTAACAAGAAGGGTTTCTACAGGTATGTTAGCAACAAGAAGCTGGTCAGGGAAAGTGTTGGACCCTTACTGAATGGGGGAGGGAACCTAGTAACAGATGATGTGGAAAAAGTTGAAGTACTCAATGCTTTTTTTGCCTCAGTCTTCACAGACAAAGTCAGCTCCCAGACTGCTGCACTGGGCAACACAGCATGGGGAGGAGGTGAGCAGTCCTCAGTGGTGAAAGAACAGGTTAAGGACTATTTAGAAAAGCTGGACATGCACAACTCCATGGGTTCAGATCTAATGCATCCAAGGGTGCTGAGGGAGTTGGCTGATGTGATTGCAGAACCATTGGCCATTACCTCTGAAAATTCGTGGTGATTGGGGGAGGTCCCAGATGATTGGAAAAAGGCAAACAGTGTCCATATTTAAAAAAGAGAACGCGGGGAACTACAGACTGGTCAGCCTCACCTCAGTCCCTGGAAAAATCATGGAGCAGGTCCTCAAAGAATCCATTTTGAAGCACTTGGAGAGGAAGGTGATTAGGAACAGTCAACATGGATTCACCAAGGGCAAGTCATGCCTTTGATTGCCTTCTACGATGAGATAACTGGCTCTGTGGATATGGGGAAAGCGGTGGATGTGATATATCTTGATTTTTAGCAAAGCTTTTGATTCGGCCTCCCACAGTATTCTTGCCAGCAAGTTAAAAAAGTATGGATTGGATGAATGGACTCTAAGGTGGACAGAAAGCTGACTAGATTGTCGGGCTCGGTGGGTAGTGATCAACGGCTGGATGTCTAGTTGGCAGCCAATATGAAGCGGAGTGCCCCAGGGGTCGGTTCTGGGGCCGGTTTTGTTCAACATCTTTATTAATGGTCTGGATGATGGGATTAATTGCACCCTCAGCAAGTTCACAGATGACATTAAGATGGGGGGAAAGGTAGAGATGATGGAGGGTAGGGATAGGGTCCAGCGTGACCTAGGCAAATTGGAGAATTGGGCCAAAAGAAGTCTGATGCGGTTCAGCAAGGACAAGTGCAGAGTTCTGCACTTAGGAAGGAAGAATCCCATGCACTGCTACAGGCTGGGGACCAACTGGCTAAGCAGCAGTTGAGCAGAATAGGACTAGAGATTACAATGGATGAGAAGCTGGATATGAGTCAACAGTGTGCCTTTGTTGCCAAGAAGGCCAATGGCATATTGGGCTGTATTAGTAGGAGCATTGCCAGCAGATCGAGGGACGTTATTATTCCCCTCTGTTCGGCATTGGTGAGGCCATATCTGGAGTATTGCATCCAGTTTTGGTCCCCCCACTACAGAAGGGAGGTGGACAAATTGGAGAGAGTCCAGTGGAGGGCAAAGAAAAGGATCGGGGGCTGGGGCACATGACTTACGAGCAGAGGCTGAGGGAACTGGGCTTGTTTAGTCTGCAGAAGAGAAGAATGAGGTGGGATTTGATAGCAGCCTTCAATTACCTGAAGGGGGGTTCCAAAGAGGATGGATCTAGACTGTTCTCAGTGGTAGCAGATGACAGAACAAGGAGCAATGGTCTCAAATTGTAGTGGGGAGGTTTAGGTTGGATATTAGGAAACACTGTTTCACTAGGAGGGTGGTGAAGCACTGGAATGGGTTACCTAGGGAGGTGGTGGAATCTCCATCCTTAGAGGTTTTTTAAAGCCCAACTTGACAAAGCCTTGGCTGGGATGATTTAGTTGGTGTTGGTCCTGCTTTGAGCAGGGGATTGGACTAGATGATCTCCTGAGATCTCTTCCAACCCTAATATTCTATGATTATGTGGTACTAGATGGTTCTTTAATCTAGCAGAGAGGGAAGGAGGATGATCCTGGGAACTACAGGTCAGTCAGGGAGGTGGTAGAATCTCCTTCCTTAGAAGTTTTTAAGGTCAGGCTTGACAAAGCCCTGGCTGGGATGATTTAATTGGGGATCGGTCCTGCTTTGAGCAGGGGGTTGGACTAGATGATCTCCTGAGGTCCCTTCCAACCCTGAGATTCTATGATTCTATGACATAAGATCCAATGGCTGGAAGTTGAAGTCAGCAACATTCTAACTGGAAATAAAATGCACATTTTTAATAGTGACTGTAATTAACCATTGGAACAGATTAGCAATGGATGTGGTCAATTTGCCTTCATTTGAAGCCTTTAAACAAACACTGGATCAATCTTTCTATTAAATATGCTCTAATTCAATTACAAGCCATTGCCTGAAATTAGCAAAGTTCTAACTGAAATAAGATGTCTATTTTAACAATGAATGAATAACCATTGGAACAAGAAATCAAGGGGTGCCGTAAATCCTCCAGTACTTCAAGTCTTTAAATCAGGATTTGCTGTCATTCTAAAAGCTATGCTGTAGCTCAGCTATAAGTTGCTGGATTAGATATGAGGAGTGTGTGAGGTTGTCTGGCCTGTGGAATGCAGGAGGACAGACTACATGATCATAGGGATCCCTTCTGGCTGTGAAATATATGGACCCATGAATGGGATAGGACATGTGGACACATTCTCTATTCACCATCCTGTGAAGCAAAAAAATCTGTTAAAATACTGTCAAGGCAGCCAATGAAATGTCTGAGGATCCTTTAACTAAATGCTTTGTGATTCTTTACTTTGCAAATCTTTGATGTGATTTTCATCTTGGCATTGTCCCTTTTTATATCGATTCAGACTCACACTAATTTGAGAGCAGACAACCTCAACCTCTGGCAAGGGGGCAGAGCAGGAACTTCTACTACTGGTATGTTTATTTCTAAAGAGAGAAGTAAATAAACCCTCAGCAAACCGCATGCACTGTTCTGGGCAGAAGCAGATGTGTGTGACTCATGAACCCCTTTTCTGCTCCCTCCACACATTTGTTTGTAACACTCACTTGGGGCACCTGGAGTTAAATGAAGTGTATGCTCTTTGGGGCAGAGGTAGCCTCTTTGGGGCAGATAGATTTGAGCTGCACCCTGCACATTGAGGCTCTGAGTGCAGCCTCTTGTGTCACTGTAACAGAAAGCAGCATGATCAGATGGATCATACCAGACCAACCAGAGGTGAAATTCGGCTCTACTGAAGTCAATAGGAGTTTTGCCATTGACTTCAATGAAATCTCTGTGAAATCTTTTTCAGGGAGTCACATCCCAGAGAAAAGTTCCTCACCTGGGAAGCGGTGAGAAGGATATGACATCCCAAACATCCTTCTCCATGTCCAGTCTCTGCACGCCACCATACACATCTCCCTTTTCATCCAGGCCACAGACCACGTAAAGCCTGGTCCCCACACTGACTGCACCTGCTCTCTCCACAGGCTGAACCATGGGGCTCATGCTTTGCCACTGAGAGTCCATTAATGCCAGGCGCTCCACATCTGGGATTATCCCCTCATCTGTGCTCCCTCCAAGAGCGTACAAATACAGCCCAGCCCCTACGGCACAATGGCTGTTGCGAGACTGCTTCATAGCAGGCCCTTCCAGCCAGTTGTTGTCCCAGCAATTATAGATCAACACCCAGTCCACGCTGTACCACACAAACTCATCTCGGAAATAACCTCCTGTCACAAAAAGGAAGTTCCCTGAGGATAGAATGGAAAGAAATGTCAGGCAGAGGCATCTCTCAGCCATCCTCATGCATATCCTGCTGCCCACTTCCCCTCAAGCAATTTGCACATTTAGGCTTCCTTCCTTCAGCCTGATCTATGTGGAGTCCCTTGCACCTGAGTAAGTTCTCCTTGGAATCAATGGGACTCCAGGTAGATATGGGGTCTGCCCGTGTATATCAGAGTGCAGGACTGGAGTCTTAATCTCTCCTTCAGCTTCTAATAAGGAGGAGTCATGAATAGTTTGCTGCAAATATTTGACACTCGGTATTTGAAATTTAGCTGCACTGCCTGCATTGTGATTGGTCATGTAAGTCAGATGGCCTTGTTTCTCTTCCCTTATAGGAGGAAGCTAACTCTTAAAATAAGGTTTTCTGTATAGAACTAAGCTTAAATGTGCATTCCACGAGTATTCATCCCTTTACAAATTGATCACCCCAAAGCCATCACAAAATGGCTGCAAAGATAGACATAGCTAATCTGCCCTTTAATTTGCACTGTCTCACCAGTTTACAACATTTCTTTCAGTATTTGCTCAGATGTGTCAGGCTAACAGAATATAATGACTCTCCCATAAGAGTAATGCACTCAGTGTAAGGCACTCAGGTCCGTGGAGTTAATTCTGAAGCTCATCCCTGTGACAGAGAGGGCTCTGGCCCAAAAAGGGAGCTATACAATAGAGTTACTCTGTACAACCAATGTAAGTGGGAGTAGAGTCATAGCTTTAATGTTTATGCCCCATGGTCATCACATTCAGAAAGAATGAATATTTCCTTTTTTCAGTCAAGTCCCCATACAAACCCCTTACAGCCAGACCACCAGGACTAACAGGTCTTTGAACCAAAGAGAACTTTAGGTCTGAGTTAAGTCACTAGCAGCACTGATGGTTTAATGGGGGGAGAATCTGAGCCCATGGCAATCAAGTCTCCAAACCCTGACTTCCTCTGAGTTTGCCTAGTTCTTACTAGGTGCCACCTGCATTATTTGCTGCAAAGAGTTCTCCTGGGTACACATGCATCTAAGGGAGAGTTACCTACTGCTGCCACTGCGTACTGGATGAGGTTCCTGCGTTGCAGTGGAGAGCAAAGATGCCAGGTGCCAGATTTAGGTTGAAACTGAAACAATTCTTGCTGCTCCTTGTCATGCTTCCCTCCCAGAACATATAGGGTCTCATAGCTCCTGCTGGTGCACGAAGACAGCTCCATGTTCCTCCAGCTGAGTGGAGGGCAGCTGTCTAACTTCTTTAGCAGCCTGGCAGAAGTATCCTTCTCTCCAGGGCATTTGCTTTGTTTCACCAAGATATCAAGGAAAGAAAGACTCAGGAAGGTTACTCTGACCTGCCCCACCAAGTCCAAGAAGGCCTCCTCCCTAGATGCTGCGTCCTGCATAACCCATTTCATCACAGTATCAAAAACCACATCCTCTCGGGGAACAAAGAGGTCATCATTTTGCAGGAGCTGGAGCAACATTTCTTTGGGAAGTGTCTCAAATTCTTCCTGAGAAGTCACTTCTGTCCAGTGCGTGAGAGCCACACTGAGAGCTGATGCATGAAGCTCTGGACAGGCGAAGCATTGGGCATAGGCCATCAGGCTCAGACAATTGGAAACGTGCAGTTCCCTCTCCAGGAATTTCTCGCACATCCTTTTCACTCTCTCAAACTGGAGGAAGTCAGCTGTTTCCAGCAGGCGAGTGACATTGTGCAGAGTTATGAGCACCTTCGCTGTGTGAGTGAACTCGAGAAGCACTTGGAAAGTCTCTGCATCTACTCCTCTGATCACTATGTGGTGTTCGGCGCTCTCTCTAGTGCCCCCAAAAAACATGGCCTCAAAATAGCGACTGTGGAGAGATAGTGCACCACGGTTGACCTGGAAAAGTCTCTGTCCAATCTCAAGAGTGGTGTCAGGAACTGGTTCTGCCTGAAGTCTCAGCCCTTCTGGTTCCTGCGCACAGTCCATGTTGGTTGTCAGCTGGAGGAGTTAATTTTAACTCAGCCCTTCAGCACCCTTTGCTCATGTGAGGCAGCTGGAACTGTGACTTCGATAAATATGGGATATGCCAGCCTTGTCCTAAAAATAGACCATGCTTCCTACACTCCTGTCTGGCTCCACTGTCTTTCCCACTCTCATTAAACTTACTCTGCCACCACTTTGCTCCCCTCAGACCCCTCAGCAGTTGCAGCAGTAAGGCTCTAAATCAATACTGAGGTTTTGTGGCTAGTTTATAAACCTAAAGAGCAAGGGGTAACAAGCCCCATTAGAGGGGCTGATTGATTTCAGAAGCCTAATGGTGAGTGAGTGGGAAAAAACCCTGCACACCCTAGAGAAATTCCATAATTTAATAAGAAATAAATACTTGGCAGTTACAGCAGTTTTCATTCAAGGTTTTACAAAATCCGGTTAATTAACCCTAACCAGTCCCTGTGGGTGGACAGGCAGCTGATCTCAACTCCCAAGGAAACTGACTCACAGAGAGGTGAGGTGATTTTGTCCTGCCCCCACAGGGTAAATCTTAGATTTGGCAAGAGCTCAGAACTCCCGGCCCCTGTACTCACCAAAATGAGATTAAATGGTTTGACTAAGCTACAGATGAGGAATTGTGTGTTTTTAAACCATCAGATCTCTCTGCAGTTCTGGGAAGCAGAGGAAGTTCAGAATGATGTGGGCTTCACGAAGTAAAACCAAAAGGAGCCAGCCAGTGTTCTCCACTGCAGAAGGTCTGTTGTAAAAAAACCAAGAACTAGGAGTCATAACTCCCAGGTCTTTCTCTAAATGAAGAAGTTCAATCTGCAACTTAATACTGGATAAAACACAAGCAACCAACTAAACTGAGGCACAAATCTAGGTGCCCTGGAATGGATCCAGATCCTGCCAGCACCACTCTACTTCTCACAGAGAACAGTGTGAATGTGCCCTCCCTCCCTGTTCCCAATTAGCTAGGCCTTCACAGATGGGGGTATTTCTGCACAGTAAATGGGGCTCAGAAAGCCAACTACAGTTGAAAGTCCCCCTCTGTTCCACCAGCTAAGGAGAAACTGTCTCCTAGCATGAGGTTCACAATAATATTTCTTTAGCAGTTAAGAGCCCTTTTCTGAGGACCTTGGTCCAGAAAGGTACTAGAGTCTCAACTATCTCCTACTCTGAACCTCACTCTAATCAATCTGACATGATGGATTTAAATCCTATTGGGATCCAGGAAGTGGGCAGGATCCACAGGACCTGGAAGCCAAGTGATTTCAGGGGACAACTAATAAAATAAGAACCTGAGTGCGGTCAAAGATTTAAATGATGCTGGGTGCTCTGATGTAACTGCCTCCAGATTTGTTACCAATCCTTGACATTGAGCTCTGCAGGTGCACTGCAGAACTCATACCAGGCTGCTACAGCTTGGAGAGATTGGGCTTCTGCCCTTTAACATTGACACTATCCCTTTCTACCAACCCAACCCCTCATTAATAACACATGGGCTGCTCCAGAGAGCAGTTGTAATTTGCCAGTCAGTCAATGTAAAGTGCACAAGCTCCCAGCTGATATGGTCAGATTCTAAGATATGTGACCTGAGGTAGATTTGGCTGTTGCCAGTAGCACTGGCAAAGGCAATGTTATTCTCTAGAAGTGCTCTGGGTCATCATATTGATGGTCTATTAGTAGGTTATACTATCCATCCATCTAAATACTTATACCATGGTAATGAGCCATAGTATATGAGAGCCTTTTGAAAGAACAAGAACCAGGTAGTTCTCCACATACTGATCCAACTCTCTTCATCTATCCATGTCAAGGAACAGGCTGGGATAATTGTTATAACTGATTTTAAAACAATTTCTGTCCCGTGGGAAATTCCAATATTTCATCATGTTTTCATCCTCAATTGGGACAAAAAGTCAAACTATCAAAACTTTTCTTCTAAAAGTTCAGAAAAAATTTGATTTGGCAATATCTGATTATTAAGAGTGAATATTAACCAGTGCCTGCTTGAGTTGCCCTGGTGCCTCCTAGGAGCGTGTAGTTCATTTGCCCCATGGTCCCATTCTTCTTTATGAGCCAAGGTCCCCTGCTAGACTAACTCTCCCATGATGCAACATGATACACTGCAGCAGTTTAGACAGATATAGATTAACACTGAATCCTCCTGAAACTACGTTTTAATTTTCCATTAGGAAAATGGATAGTTGTAAGCAAAACTGACATTTTCCATGGAAAATGTTGATTTTCCAGAAACCACATTTTCCATCATTAAACGGAGCCAAGTCATGGAGAAGCAGTGATTCTTATTCTTTCGCTCAGTCCCACAAATGTAGAATGAAGATGGGGCAGAGGAGATGGGGGAAGTCTTATTTCTGGGAGTTTTCTCAGCAACCATGGGAGCCATCCTTCCTCACCAACTTCCATCTCCAAATGGAGTGGTGGCCCCACATCAGAATCCATATCTACATCTGACTTGGTCTTTCACCTTCCCCTCTACCCTCTCTGCTTGCAAACATCTCTATGCCTTCTTCACCACTGCCATATATGATTGGCATGCTCTTCCAAGATCTATGCAAAGACATGGCAGAGTTAAGGTTCTGGTGCACAGTCAGCAGGGGAGGCGCCTGGTTGTTAGAGAAGGCAGACATGCACTGTTAAATAGCTTAACTTTTCATTTCCTTGCTTTGGTAGTTTTGCAGCAGGTATGTTTCCAAAGTTGTGTGAATTAGTCTACGTAAGTCTGTAGGACAGAACCAGTTTTGTAGATTTTCTGCAGAAGCCCTAGTACATTTGTGAGTTCTATAACATAGCATGTTATACAGGTAAAATTCCTGTCAATTACTGAAAAGTATCACAATTACAGAAAAGAAGAACTTAAAAAAAATAGATGGCACAGCTTTGATCAAGAACTAGCAAAAGCTTATAAAAACTAAAATCCAACACCTCTTCTCCCTGAAGTTTTACTTATATAAACATACTATTGAATTAATCTGCAACTTCACATATGTATTCAGAGACTGTCAACACTCTAGTGACAAAAAGGGAGATTTAGAAGCCCCCACTCTTCAAAATACTCTCTTTTAGTTGCATGGACTCTGTAATTCTATTTCAACTCCTACCTTAGCAAGACTACATAACCAAGTTCCAATTAAAGAACAAAGTTGACCTTCAAAGCCATGCAAAATCATGTTCAATGGAGCACCCAGACCAAGTTGTGCTTTCACGTATATGGACAGCATTGTTCTTATTGATGTTGCATGAGTCAGAAAGAACTCTAGCTGACTTTTATATGTTATGTTGAGTTTACAAGACTGGCTTTCCAGATTAAAATTGACAGATAGGCACAAGAGCAGCAAACTAGTCTCTTAAGAGCTTTTTTTATTTATTCACGATTGTGCTGAAGTTTTCCCATGTATCATGTATAAAGTTTAGAAATGCATAGTTACAAGTCAACAAGAAGAAGAAATCACAAGTGGAAGTATGAATATGTATGCAAGGTGCAAAGTAATCTAGTACTACTAGACTGCCTGCAGTAGAAAATTAAATTTTAAAATAAGCATACAGGACAAAACCAATGTTCCTTCCCCATGGTTCTATCTGCTATATAGAAGAAAACAGGTAACTTCAGTAGGTTTTAGGTCACTCAGCCAAGCCTGAAATTTTCTGGGGCCACTCAACACAGATGTCTCTAGGGAAGACTGACTTTACAAATTCCACCAAAGGCAAGGTTTGGAACAAGAGCCAGAAATTGATAAGATTCCCTCCTTAGCTCTGGTGTTTATAAAGAATGGTAACAAGTCAGTAAATACTCAAATTCATTTCCCTATAAGTATCCGAGTGGGCAGGCAGATAAGAAATCACTAGTACAGAGCCTAAGATGCTCTGTGGAATGGTCCCTGCCTGTAAATTCTGCTGCATAGAGGAAAGAAAAGAGAATTGGAAAAAACAGACCTGAAGAAGAGCTCTGCGTAAGCTTGTCTCTCACTAACAGACATTGGTCCAGTAAAAGATATTACCTCACCCACTTTGTCTCCCTATTATGAAAACTTGGTTTTGGGGGTAGTTAGTCTTTTAGATCCAATCTTCATGCATGCCTGCTGGCTACCACTACTATTAGTTCCAAGCAGTCATTTTAAACCCAGAATAGAGAAAGGGATGCCTGTACCATTTAAGACTTCAATTTGAACACTGACTAGAGCAGTAATGAAGTTTTTCTTTATTGAACAAAATTAGATCTTATTTTGCAGTCGTCATTCCGTGTTCCTGCTATCACTGGTGGCAAATGACAAAGTAAAAAGGTCAAGGTCCTTCTGCCCCTTATAAAATGAACATTAAAAAAACCAAACAATCTATTCCCCAAAATGGGAAGGTTTCTCATACGCTGTTCATTATCTCCAATGATTTGCAACCTTGAGGTTTCAGTGAGTCCCAAGAAAACGTTAGCCCTCCTGCTGCTGAATGAAAGGGTTTGGAATAGCTTCCATTCCATCTTGTGGACAAATAAGAACCACAGATGTTCCTCTGCAAACCACCAGTCCCAGCTGACGGGTATCCTCTGTTAATTTGTATTGGTCATCTGGATCTGAAAGTAAACCACCCAGGAGGGCTTAGGGTTACAATGACAGCATAAAGAAAAGAAACAGAATTCAACTAGCTTCAAAGATGTACACAGCTCCCTCCACCCCCATCCCCAGGTTTTTCTGAATTATTTTATAGAGATTAAATTTCCTCTATCATTCTTCATAGAACCATAGGACTAGAAGGGACCTGGAGAGGTCATCTACTTCAGTCCCCTGCACTAATGGTAGGACTAAGTATTAGTCTTATAACTTTTGATTCCTATTAGTACCTCTTAACACTCACTTTGTTAGTCTTCTTTTCTTTCTATATTAAACTCATTTGCACATTAACTATTCTCCTCAAATCTGTACCATATTAGCAAGAGTGTGTCTAAGTTCTAAGGCCCAGCATGTTGGTCCTTAACCTGTGAATGACTGGTACTCAGGAATTTCAGGTGATTGAGGGCTGGGCTGTATCTAATTATCCTCAGGATCTCCGAGCCCGTGGGAATCCAAGTATCCACAGAAAAGACCCCTCAAGCTAATAAAAAAATGTCTAGAGAAGTATGTTATAAAAAACTGGGTGATCAATAAGGAATATTTGTTATGGCACATGGGTTCTATAATGGAGGAAAGAATGACTACTGAAAAAGATTTTAACTCATTCAGAACTGGCAATTGCCATAGCTGTAAGTAACAGTGACAAGACTAGAGATTCCTTTTTACTCAGTCAGGTAAGCTGAGGACTACAAAAGACAGGTTTCAGAGTAACAGCCATGTTAGTCTGTATTCGCAAAAAGAAAAGGAGTACTTGCGGCAAATTAAAGACTAACCAATTTATTTGAGCATAAGCTTTTGTGAGCTACAGCTCACTTCATCAGATGCATACTGTGGAAAGTGTAGATGATCTTTTTATACACACAAAGCATGAAAAAATACCTCCCCCCAACCCACTCTCCTGCTGGTAATAGCTTATCTAAAGCGATCACTCTCCTTACAATGTGTATGATAATCAAGGTGGGCCATTTCCAGCACAAATCCAGGGTTTAACAAAAATGTCGGGGGGGGGGGGAGGGGGGGAATAGGAAAAAACAAGGGGAAATAGGCTTGAATAGAGACTGGGAGTGGCTAAGTCATTATGCAAGGTAACCTAAGTTAATTGTATCCAATTTGCAAATGAATTCCAATTCAACAGTTTCTCACTGGAGTCTGGATTTGAAGTTTTTTTGTTGTAATATCGCAACTTTCATGTCTGTAATCGCGTGACCAGAGAGATTAAAGTGTTCTCCGACTGGTTTATGAATGTTATAATTCTTGACATCTGATTTGTGTCCATGTATTCTTTTACATGGAGACTGTCCAGTCTGACCAATGTACATGGCAGAGGGGCATTGCTGGCACATGATGGCATATATCACATTGGTGGATGTGCAGGTGAACGAGCCTCTGATAGTGTGGCTGATGTTATTAGGCCCTGTGATGGTGTCCCCTGAATAGATAAGTGGGCACAGTTGGCAACGGGCTTTGTTGCAAGGATAGGTTCCTGGGTTAGTGGTTCTGTTGCGTGGTATGTGGTTGCTGGTGAGTACTTGCTTCCGGTTGGGGGACTGTCTGTAGGCAAGGACTGGCCTGTCTCCCAAGATTTGTGAGAGTGTTGGGTCATCCTTCAGGATAGGTTGTAGATCCTTAATAATGTGTTGGAGGGGTTTTAGTTGGGGGCTGAAGGTGACAGCTAGTGGCGTTATTTTCTTTGTTAGGCCTGTCCTGTAGTAGGTGACTTCTGGGAACTCTTCTGGCTCTATCAATCTGTTTCTTCACTTCCGCAGGTGGGTATTGTAGTTGTAAGAATGCTTGATAGAGATCTTGTAGGTGTTTGTCTCTGTCTGAGGGGTTGGAGCAAATGCGGTTGTATCGCAGAGCTTGGCTGTAGACGATGGATCGTGTGGCGTGGTTAGGGTGAAAGCTGGAGGCATGTAGGTAGGAATAGCGGTCAGTAGGTTTCCGGTATAGGGTGGTGTTTATGTGACCATTGTTTATTAGCACTGTAGTGTCCAGGAAGTGGATCTCTTGTGTGGACTGGACCAGGCTGAGGTTGATGGTGGGATGGAAATTGTTGAAATCACGGTGGAATTCTTCAAGGGCTTCTTTTCCATGGGTCCAGATGATGAAGATGTCATCAATATAGCGCAAGTAGAGTAGGGGCATTAGGGGACGAGAGCTGAGGAAGCGTTGTTCTAAGTCAGCCATAAAAATGTTGGCATACTGTGGGGCCATGTGGGTACCCATAGCAGTGCCGCTGATCTGAAGGTATACATTATCCCCAAATGTGAAATAGTTATGGGTAAGGACAAAGTCAAAGTTTAGCCACCAGGTTAGCTGTGACATTATCGGGGATAGTGTTCCTCATGGCTTGTAGTCCATCTTTGTGTGGAATGTTGATGTAGAGGGCTTCTACATCCATAGCAGCCAGGATGGTGTTATCAGGAAGATCACCGATGGATTGTAGTTTCCTCAGGAAGTCAGTGGTGTCTCAAAGGTAGTTGGGAGAGCTGGTAGTGTAGGGCCTGAGGACGGAGTCTACATAGCCAGACAATCCTGCTGTCAGGGTGCCAATGCCTGAGATGATGGGGCACCCAGGATTTCCAGGTTTATGGATCTTGGGTAGTAGACAGAATATCCCAGGTCGGCGTTCCAGGGGTGTGTCTGTCCGGATTTGATCTTGTGCTTTTTCAGGGAGTTTCTTGAGCAAATGCTGTAGTTTCTTTTGGTAACTCTCAGTGGGATCAGAGGGTAATGGCTTGTAGAAAGTGGTGTTGGAGAGCTGCCGAGCAGCCTCTTGTTCATATTCCGACCTATTCATGATGACAACAGCACCTCCTTTGTCACCCTTTTTGATTATGATGTCAGAGTTGTTTCTGAGGCTGTGGATGGCATTGTGTTCTGCATGGCTGAGGTTATGGGGCAAGTGATGCTGCTTTTCCACAATTTCAGCCCGTGCATGTCGGCGGAAGCATTCTATGTAGAAGTCCAGTCTGCTGTTTCGACCTTCAGGAGGAGTCCACCTAGAATCCTTCTTTTTGTAGTGTTGGTAGGGAGGTCTCTGTGGATTAGTATGTTGTTCAGAGGTATGTTGGAAATATTCCTTGAGTCGGAGACGTCGAAAATAGGATTCTAGGTCACCACAGAACTGTATCATGTTCGTGGGGGTGGAGGGGCAGAAGGAGAGGCCCCGAGATAGGACAGCTGCTTCTGCTGGGCTGAGAGTATAGTTGGATAGGTTAACAATATTGCTGGGTGGGTTGAGGGAACCATTGCTGTGGCCCCTTGTGGCATGTAGTAGTTTAGAAAGTTTAGTGTCCTTTTTCTTTTGTAGAGAAGCAAAGTGTGTGTTGTAAATGGCTTGTCTAGTTTTAGTAAAGTCCAGCCACGAGGAAGTTTGTGTAGAAGGTTGGTTTTTTATGAGAGTATCCATTTTTGAGAGCTCATTCTTAATCTTTCCCTGTTTGCTGTAGAGGATGTTTATCAGGTGATTCCGCAGTTTCTTTGAGAGCGTGTGGCACGATGGTCACATAAACACCACCCTATACCGGAAACCTACTGACCGCTATTCCTACCTACATGCCTCCAGCTTTCACCCTGACCACACCACACGATCCATCGTCTACAGCCAAGCTCTGCGATACAACCGCATTTGCTCCAACCCCTCAGACAGAGACAAACACCTACAAGATCTCTATCAAGCATCCTTACAACTACAATACCCACTTGCGGAAGTGAAGAAACAGATTGATGGAGCCAGAAGAGTTCCCAGAAGTCATCTACTACAGGACAGGCCTAACAAAGAAAATAACAGAACGCCACTAGCTGTCACCTTCAGCCCCCAACTAAAACCCCTCCGACGCATTATTAAGGATCTACAACCTATCCTGAAGGATGACCCAACACTCTCACAAATCTTGGGAGACAGGCCAGTCCTTGCCTACAGACAGCCCCCCAACCGGAAGCAAATACTCACCAGCAGCCACATACCACACAACAGAACCACTAACTCAGGAACTTATCCTTGCAACAAAGCCCATTGCCAACTGTGCCCACATATCTATTCAGGGGACACCATCACAGGCCCTAATAACATCAGCCACACTATCAGAGGCTCGTTCACCTGCACATCCACCAATGTGATACGTGCCAGCAATGCCCTTCTGCCATGTACATTGGTCAAACTGGACAGTCTCTACGTAAAAGAACAAATGGACACAAATCAGATGTCAAGAATTATAACATTCATAAACCAGTCGGAGAACACTTTAATCTCTCTGGTCACGCGATTACAGACATGAAAGTTGCGATATTACAACAAAAAAACTTCAAATCCAGCGAGAAACTGTTGAATTGGAATTCATTTGCAAATTGGATACAATTAACTTAGGCTTGAATAGAGACTGGGAGTGGCTAAGTCATTACGCAAGGTAACCTATTTCCCCTTGTTTTTTCCGACCCCCCTCCCCCGACGTTCTTGTTAAACCCTGGATTTGTGCTGGAAATGGCCCAACTTGATTATCATACACATTGTAAGGAGAGTGATCACTTTAGATAAGCTATTACCAGCAGGAGAGTGGGGTGGGGGGAGGTAATTTTTCATGCTTTGTGTGTATAAAAAGATCTTCTACACTTTCCACAGTATGCATCCGATCAAGTGAGCTGTAGCCCACAAAAGCTTATGCTCAAATAAATTGGTTAGTCTTTAATTTGCCGCAAGTACTCCTTTTCTTTTTGCGACTACAAAAGAAATTCCATTAGTAATTAGAAAAACAAGAATACATGGTAATCATCATGGGAAAGTATTTTTTCCCCTCCAATAACAGGTTTTTGATCTCATATCTTATTTAAAAAAACAGGTCTTGGAAGTCAGGTTGGGGAGTGCAGTCTATCAGCATCCCACCAGAGAGCAAGGAGAGAGAAACAGAGGCCAGCTCTTTTCCTTACAAAAATGTGGTAATGTATCTATTCTTTCTGTATTCTGCATAGTGCTGTACTAATCTGATAATTTTTGATGAAATAATTCAAGTGGAGCCTGTTATTTGATTATCGTGACTCGTTAGTAACTACAAATGTGCAACATACCTTAAAATGAAGTTATTGATAACTGAGGATTCAAAGCTGCACATATCCTGTGCTATGACAATGACCATGTGTGACAGAATGCACCTATATCCACACCCTACACACTATTTTAATAATGTTTGTACCAAGTGTGTCCTGCAAGGGATTGCTTGAAAACTCGTAATTTACTTGTTGTCAGTGTTCTGATAAAGCGTGTGTGACAACATTGTATGTGAAGTTATAAGATTGTATGTTATAAGATTCCATTGTATGGTGTTATTAACATATGCTCCAAACTGAGGCTGGCTAACGGGTCTGTCTCAAACAAAGGAATGTGTGCTCTGTTTAATTTGCATTTAAGCAGTAAACAGAATCATCATATAGGAAGGGTACACAAGAAACCCCAAATAGGTGAGGAAAAGCAGAAGGGAACATTCTTTCCTACAGACTGTCTCCTGAATCTCAGCTGGAAATGTTTTCTAAGAGGGGGACTGACACTATAAAAATGAGGGACAAACACCCCAAGGCACATCATCTCTCTCTCTCTGCCCATCAATGCACTGCACCAAAAGGAACAAAGGAAGCAATCAATGAACTGGGGAAGGGGTTCTGTCCTAAGAAGTTGGTCTGTAAGACTGCTGAGTGAGAAAAACTTTGCTTTGAATTTAATATAGTTTAAGTTATGCATCAGTTGTGTTTTATTCTTTATTTTTCTTGTAACCATTTTGACTTCTATTCCTCATTACTTGTACTCAACTACAAAAAAGATAAGTGTAAAACTTATCCCATTGTTTTATATAATCCAGTGTGTTTACACTGAAGTGTCTGTGCATATTATTCTTATTAAAGAAATACAAATTTTATATGAATTTGTATGGTCTTAGGAGAGGGCAGGGAAATACAAGACATACATGCATGTGGGGGGGGGGGGGAGAGAATCTACAACTGGGAGTGCGGTGGGGTCACCCTGCAGTAGAGCCAAGCTATGGCTGGCTGCCTGTAGTGCATATGTGCGCACACGCACACACACAAGTGACTTGCATAGTACAGACTATTTGTGAGCAGTCCAGACTAGAAGCACCCCAGGTTAGTGGGCAGGGATTGTATCCTGGGTACATCCAAACTTGTCAAATAAATATATCAAATGGAAAACAAGGAGAAATTAACAGTAATTAATATAGATCAGAAGTTAACTGTAAATAAAAAGATTGATAATGGAAGCAAACGGACACAAGGAGAAATCTATGACCAGCAGAGTTAAGGACAATAAGGAGGAATATTTTTTTAAAAATATTTTATGAACAAAAAGAATAGAATAATTACTTAATCACACTGTTAAATTCTAAATAAAATAGTAGAATCTCCATCCTTAGAGGTTTTTAAGGCCTGGCTTGACAAAACCCTGGCTGGGATTGGTCCTGCTTTGAGCAGGGGATTGGACTAAATGACCTCCTGAGGTCTCTTCCAACCCTAATATTCTATGAATACCAATTGAAATTTACTAAATATTTTTGGATGTTTTTCTACATTTTCAAATATATTGATTTCAATTACAACACAGAATACAAAGTGTACAGTGCTCACTTTATATTATTTTTTTATTACAAATACTTGCACTCTAAAAATGACAAAAAAGATATTTTTCAATTCACCTCATACAAGTACTGAAGTGCAATCTTGAAAGTACAACCTAAATGTAGATTGTTATATAACTGCATTCAAAAATAAAAATGTAAAACTTTAGAGTCTACAAGTCTACTCAGTCCTACTTCTTGTTCAGCCAATTGTTAAACAAACAAGTTTGTTTACATTTATGGGAAATAATGCTGCCTGCTTCCTATTTACAATGTCACCAGAAAGTGAGAACGGGCATTTACATGGCACTTTTGTATCTGGCATTGCCAGATCAGCATACGAATGTTTAGCCTCTTCACGCTTCATCCTCTGGAATGGTGGCCATGCTTCCATGCGGATGACACTCATTTAAAAAAAAAAAAAAGTTCATCAATTTGTGACTGAATTCCTTGGGGGACAATTGTAGGTCTCCGGCTCTGTTTTACCTGCATTCTGCCATATATTTCATGTTATGGCAGTCTCAGATGATGACCATGTTGTTCAAGAACACTTTCACTGCAGATTTGACAAAATGCAAAGAAGGTACCAATGTGAGATTTCTGAAGATAGCTACAGCACTTGACCCAAAGTTTAAGAATCTGAAGTGCTGTCCAAAATCTGAGAGGGATGAGGTGTGGAGAATGCTTTCAGAAGTATTAAAAGAGCAACACTCCTATGTCGAAACTACAGAACTCAAACCACCAAAAAGGAAAGTTAACCTTCTGCTGGTGGCATCTGACACAGATAATGAAAATGAAAATGCATCCATCCGCACTACTTTGGATTGTTATCGAGCAGAACTTATCATCAGCATGGACGCACGCCCTCTGGAATGATGGTTGAAGTATGAAGGAACATATGAATCTTTAGCACATCTAGCACGTAAATATCTTGTGACGCTGGCTACAACAGTGCCAAGTGAATGCCTGTTCTCACTTTCAGGTGACATTGTAAACAAGAAGGCGGCAACATTATCTCCTGCAAATGTAAATAAACTTGTTTGTCTTAGCGATCGGCTGAACAAGTAGTAGGACTGGATTGTAGGCGCTAAAGTTTTACATTCTTTTGTTTTTGAGTGCAGTTATTTTTTTGTACACAATTCTACATTTGTAAATTCAACTTTCATGATAAAGAGATTGCACTACAGTACTTGTATTAGGTGAATTGATAAATTTTTTTTTACAGTACAAATATTTGTAATAAAAAATAAATATAAAGTGAGTAATGTACACTTTGTATTCTGTGTTGTAATTGAAATCAATATATTTGAAAATGTAGAAAACATCCAAAAACATTTAAATAACTGGTAATTATTGTTTAACAGTGAGATTAATCACAATTAATTTTTTTAATCGCTTGACAGACCTAATTTTTATTAATGACTTGGAAGAAAAACAAACCCACCAATAAAGTTTGCACATAACACAAAAGTTGGAGGAGGGGTTAATAAAGAAGGTCACTGATTTAGAGAGATCTGGATCAAACTGGGTGCAAGCAGACACTATGCGTTCTCGATGCATACATTTAGTCATCGTAGAAGGCCATACATACAAGATGGGGGACTCTACCCTGGGAAGCAGTGACTCTGAAAAAGGTTTGGGGGTCATAGTGGATAATCAGCTGAACATGTGCTCTCTGTTGCATGCTGTGGCCAAAACAGCTAATGCTATCCTGGGACGCATGAACAGGGGAATGTTGAATAGGAGCAGAGAGGTTATTTTACCTCTATATTTGGCACTGGTATGATCATTGCTGGAATACTGTGTCCAGATCTGGTGCCCACAATTCAAGAAGGGTGTTGATAACTGGAGAGGGTTCAGGGAAGAGCCATGAGAGTTATTAAAGGTATAAAAAAACCCATGCCTAATAGTGATAGACTCAAGGAGCTCCTTCTGTATAGCTTAACAAAGACAGTTAAAGGATGACTTGATTACAGTCTACAAGTATCTACTTTGTGAACAAATATTTAATAAGGGACTCTTCAATCAAGTAGAGTAAGGTATAACATGATTCGACGACTGGAAGTTGAAGCTAGACATATTCAGACAAAAAAATACACGCTTTATTTCCAAATGATGAGAGTAATTAACCCTGTGTTGTGGTGGATTCTCCCTCACTATTTTTAAATCAAGACTGGATGTTTTTCTAAAAGATCTGTTCTAGGAATTATTTTGGGGAAGTTCTATGATACTATGTTATACAGGAGCTCAAACTAGATGATCACAATGATCACTTCTGGCCTTGCAATCTATGAACTTTACTTTGAAGGACATACCATTCAGATCCCTCAAATGGCAGAAATTAAAAGCTTTTATCAAATGAGACACCTAAGAACTGGTGTCCAGATGACAAAAGAACTTCCCAATCCCTAAATCCAAACAGATTCTAGGACCACTATAGAATAGTCCAAAAACTACAGGAAGACAGACTTTTCCATATATAAATTCCACATTCACCCAAAAATTACATTTGCACATCCGGAGGAGGGAAAAAAATTGTTCTCTTTAACCTCTGAGGATACAACAAGAAACAATGGGCTTAAATTGCAGCAAAGGCGGTTTAAGTTGGACATTAGGAAAAGATTCCTGACAGGGTAGTTAAGCACTGAAATAAATTGCCTAGGGAGGTGGTGGAATCTCTATCGTTGGAGATTTTTAAAAGCAGGTTAGACAAACACCTGTCTAATGGTCTAGATAATACTTAGTCCTGCCTTGTGTACAGGGCTAGATGACCTCTTCACGTCCCTTTCAGTCCTACAATTCTATGACTGGACTTCATCGGACATTGGTAGGGGAACATTCTCTTGTCTGGATATTGCAACATCAAATGCTATACTTTTTTCTAGTCACCACACTTAGCAATTATTTTTAGCATTCCACAGATTTTGTTTTTAAGTCTACTTCTGAAAAATAAAATTTTATTCTAAAACTGTGGCCAACTGGACAGATGATACTTTGTGACACAATAAACATGCATTCTTTTGACCCTGTATACCTCCCTGGAAGTTAGGTCATGAGCATCATGCTGTATCATAGGATATGCTAAAAAACAAGGTAAAGATCATAACACAGCAAGAGTTTTGTTTTTAAACAAAAAAGGGGAAGCAGGGTCAGCTGTAGCAGATCACCTGTTTGTGCTGATGGTAATTTTACAAGAGTGCCCCTGGGTTCATAAGACAGCTAAGACCGGAATTTTCAAAGAAGACTAATGAAATCTCAGTAGGTGCTGGATGTTTAACTCCATTAGCTTCTTTGAAAATCCCAGTCTGAAGCGTTAAAGGCATTTTGTGGGAGGAAGTGATGTCATGCAATTAGCTGCTGTGAATCAGTGTCATAGGTAGTAAGATGATCTGCCCCTTAGCAGTGATTCCTGGTTAAGACTACGTTTTAGTTATGGGCATTTTTAGTAAAAGTCATGGACAGGTCACGGGCAGTAAAGAAAAATTCACAGGCCCATAACCTGTCTGTGACTTTTACTAAAAACACCCGCTCTGACTAAAACTTGGGTGGGGAGCTGCGGGTGCTCTGGGGGGAGGGGACAGTCCAGGAGCACCATAGATGCTGGGGGAGGTGGCCCAGGAATCCCGCTGGTGCTGGGGGAGGAAAGGGGGGGGCCGCGGAGCGTGTCCCACGATCCCTGTTAGTGCTGGGGAGGGGAGGAAGGGGGACCGCAGCATGTGACCTGGGACCCCGCTACAGCTGGGGGAAGAGGGAGTTGACAGGACTTCCTACCGGCTCCGTCTCTGCAGCTCCTAGGTGGCAGAGTCACGAGCCAGGGCAGGGGCTCCACTGCTCCCACCACAAGTGCTGGCTGCTGCAGCTCCCATTGGCCAGAGACCCTCCGCCGCCTAGAAGCTGCAATGGGGCCCCCCTCACCCCAAGGTAAGCGCCCCTCCCCGTGCACTCCCCTACTCCTAGCCCCTCCCACACACCCGAACTGCTGCTACTGGGCTCAACCGCTGCAGAAGTCACAGAATCCATGACAGACTTGCAGCCTTATTCCTGGTTATTCAGTTGAGACTAGGGTGTTTTATCTGTAAGTGACTCCTTGACATTACAAAATCAGCTTCCATAGTTACTCTAAGCTTTTAGATGGCATGTTACATACCTCTCATATATTCAATAGTGCCATCAAGCACAAGGTTTAGAAGAGGGTCAAATCCTTTCAAGACTCCGCTAGCTGAAGACCACACACACAAAAAAAAAAGTTAGAAACTAAAATACACATTGCTACAGTCTTGTAAAATAGCAAAAGGAAGAAAAATCCCAAAGCCAAGACGTAAGAAAATAAATTCCTAAATTCCACCCCACTCCCAAACTTCGAAGGGGAAACAAATGGGAGCAGCCACCAAAAAGTGCTTGGTCTGGGAGAGAAAGGGAACGGAGGATGCCCTTCTCATCATGTTAAGATGTCATTAGTAAACACACTGAAGCATGACAAGTTGCTTCTAGAACTTTCAGGTTGTTCAGACAATTAAGAAACGAAAAAGCCATTTCAAGTAGTGAAACTTTTACATTCTAGTTTTGTGGTCAGTAGCTTAGCACAGCCTTTCATTCACAAAATGAACTGTCCATGTGTTAACTGGAGCAAAAAAGTAGTTGTTTAACAGGATAGTAATTGTTTAATTGACATCATCATCATAAATCAGAGTAGATTGTGTCTGTGCTGGTAAATGTTCATATTTTGATTAACAAAAAAAAAATACTCCACATACTAAGTCCCCCTAAACAGCCCAACGCATCCCATCTCCTGTATATCTTTTCTAGAATGTAAGCTCTTGTGGCACAGGCATTGTCTTCATGTGTATATATTGTAAAGAGCCAAGTTCCTGGTTCATGCTAAAGTAGATAGAGTGATGATTTGCAAGGCTGGGCAATGAATACATTATGCAGGATCACAAGTTGACTTTCCCACCTTGTAAAAGCCAGTTTTACCATTTATATTACCATAATATCCAAGATCCCCAGTCACGGTAAGACTCCATTGTGCTGGGCACTGTACAAACAAAGAACTAAGAAAATAATCTATGCCCCAAAGAGTTTATAATATAAAGCAGCAGACAAAACTGAGATAGATGGGAGTATAAGGAAATGACGAACCAGCCAGCATGCTAGACAGCGGTATCACTGCACTAATGGGCTAACTGTTATCAAGTTCTTTATAGGCATCACAGCAAAGGAGAGTTTTAAAGAGATTTGAAGCAGGATAATGAGACAGTTTTATGTGGGTTTTTGGTGAGCAACTCCCACAAGTGAGGGGCAGCATGGAAGAAAGCATGAAAATGCTCGTTTGAAAATTTAACAAGTGGGTGATGGAGGCTGGCATCTTTGGGTAATGAGAGAGGTGAATCAATATTTCAATACTGAATGAGAGATGATAGGTAGACCATGGATAGGTTGTCAAGGGCCTTGAAAGTGAAGACAAGATGTTTGATGTGTTAGAGAAAGGGAGTCATAGTTGAGGGATGCAAAGAGAGGGGTGACATGGTGAAAGCAATGGGCTGGGAGAATGATCTTTGCGGCAGCATTCTGAATCGATACAGGGCAAGACAGAATGTGTCAAGGTCAGAGAAAAAAGGATGCGGTAGTAATTGAGACATGAGATGATGAGAGCCTGGACAAGAGTTTTAGCTGCTTGGATGCATACGGCTGGTAAGGCCATATCTTAGGAGATGTTATGCAGAAAGAATCTCCAATATTTAGATGCATCACCTAGATATAAAGTGCCTAAACAGAGGTTTCAGTAAAAAAGGATAGGCCTGTGACATGGGCATGAGTGACAGGCAGAATAGTGATGTTGCTTGCAGTGACAGAGAAAGAAGGTGGGGGGAGAAGGCTTGAGGAGAAGATTAAGAGCTCTGTTAAACACGTTGAAAGGATGGATGGCTAGACATCCATGGGGAGATGACAGAGAGACAGGCAGAGATTTTAGTTTGAACAGAAGAACAAAAGTTGGGAGTAGAGAGTTAGATCTGGGAGACGAGCACAGAGACAGTAGCTGAATTTGTGTTTGAGAATGAGTCTACTCAGAGATAAGGTGTGTTGAAAGATGAAGGGACCAAGGAGAGAGCCCTATGGAAGTTCCTCTTCCCCCAACTGGAGGGGGGGGGGGGATGAGGAGGATCATCCAATGGACATGCTTAAGGAGCAATTAGAGAGGCAGGAGGAGAACCAGGAGAGGACAGTCACAGAAGCCAGGGTAGGACAAGATTTAAAAAAAACAAAAAAACAAAAACACAACATGGTCAAAGGTGAATAACAAGTTAAGGAGGAAGACGATGGAGTACTGGTTCAGAGTTTTGGCTAGGAAAAGGTCATTAGAGATTTTGATGAGAGCAGTTTCAGTTGAGTGCAAGGGGTGGAAGCCAGACTGGAGAGTCTTGGACTGAATTGGAGGAGCAGCTTCAGACAGCAATTGTAGACAGGCATTCAACAAGCTTAGAGATAAGAGGGAGAAGGGAAACAAAGAAAGTGGGGACAAGGATGAGATTTTTAAGACAGCAGAAACAGATTTGTTTTGTGAGATGAAAGAACAGAGGAGAGTGAGAGGTTAAGGAGAAGAATAAGGGAGGGGGGAGATAAGAGTGAGCACCAGGGAGCTCTAAAGATGCAGTGGTGTTACTGGAGCATGTGGAGGGATTACAGGAGGCAAAAAGCAGTTAGAATTAGGGATGTGGGATTCATTATACCACAAATGTGTGATGATCTGCAAATCAGCATAGTTCAGATTGAAGCTTACCTTCCCTACCACCTTGGAATTTTACTCGAATTGTTTTGTCAATGTATTTTGAGAGATCCAAGATGCTCTCTTTCTTCTTCTTCTCTTTATCCTATGGAGGGGAAAAAGGAAGCAGAGCTAACATAACTAAAAAGTAAACCAGAACCATCTCTTGGTTACATGTTTGGCCAGTGCTTGGCACAAAGGGGTCCTGCAATACAAATAATTAATAATACATTACTAATAGTTAGAAGAAGAATGGTGAAAGTGTTCCCTGCTTAATTGCAAGGGAGCTCATCAGCATAAACTACTGGTGCCTTCAAATTACAGATTAGCCCATGGAAACTTAAAGTCCCCATAAACATACCTTTGTTTGGATCTAGACAGACTCTTGCATGAATTTTAGGTCATGCAAAATGCAACCTGCTTCATCAGGCAGGCCCTTCAAACTCTGGAGTATAATGTACACACCAAACCATCCACCCATCCCACCACATAACACACTTGCCAAACTGAGGGAGTATTCAAGTAATAGCTTAATCTCTAAATGGAGCCATAAAACTCTGACACCTCAACACGCTAGGTTCAGGAATGACAGCAGCGATAGATTATAAGAGTCTACACAGCTAGTCCAAACCTTTGGGTAAGGAGACTTTCAGCGTACTAGATTCTTCTTCATCAGTGATAACTTGAAAGTTACACTCTGGTTTGCGGCTTTACGGCGCCCCTCTGCGTTTGGCATTTACCTCAGCTTGTGCCAGACCCGACACTTGCGGTGCTGCCCCCGCACCCGCAACGCGGCTCGGCCTTCGCCCCGCACGCGCCGCAGCCGGGTGCTCGCCAGGGCAGGGTCTGGCCGCGGGACCCCAGGCGGACTCACCTCCGCTCGCACCCAGCGCGGCCCGAGCCCCCCGCACGGCTTCCCTCGCCTCTGGCCCGCCGCACGCACGGACGGGCGGAGCTCTCCGACCGGCCCCTCTCAGGCCGCGGGGGCAGAGTTCCAACAGCCTCCTCCCACTCGCTCAGGCGAGGGAGCTCGGCGGGCTGCTCCGCGAGCCTCCCCTGGCAGAGCCAGACCTAAGCCCGCCCCACCCCGGCGCCCGGGGGAGTCACGGGCAGGGCAGCCCCGGCTCTCCTGCTACTTACCGCCATTTTGCGCCTACCAAGCAGCTCAGCCCTCTGCTCTTTCACCCCGCCACTTCCGGAGCCTGGGTCACAGCCCCGTCCTCTCGTTGGCCGCTTCGCCCGCTTTGGCCCCTCCCAGAGGCGGGACTTCCGGGCTGAGGGCCGGGTTGCTGGGTAACAGGCCGGAGCGGTGTCAGTCCCAGCTCTGCTCACCAACGAGCGGGGCTACGGCGGCGCTGGGGATGGCGGCGGCGGCGCTGACAAGCCGGGTCCAGCCTGGGTTGCTCCTGCTCCTTGTCGCTCAGGTGAGTCCCTGGCTCCGCCTCCCGACACGGGACAGAGGCGGAGCGCGCTAGGCCCCGCTCCCCCTTCCTGGGCCCCGAGGCAGCCCGCGGCTCCTTCCCACCGCCCCGAGGCAGCGCGCAGGGCTGGGTCCCTCTGTGGCCGCCGTGCGGCGCGGCGCGCCCCGCCCGGGTGCTGTCGGTGCGGGACTCCGCCTTCCGAGCGACCTCCTCCCGCCCGGCAGAGCCCCTCGGTCTTGGGCTGTCTTCGTCCCCCCAGCCCCTCGGGGCCTTCGGGCGGGCTCCAGCTGCCTCTCTGGCGCTGCGGCCCCGCACCAAGGGGGCAGGCGAATCCCCGACTCGTAGCAGGGAACAGCCAGGTCCTTGGCTCCCAGCCCCTGCCCCGGAACGGGGGTCTCGCTGTGCACTCAGCGGAGGGCTCTGAGAGCAGCTGGGGTTTGACTGCGACCTGCGCTTCCAAGTAGGCGACCTGGGCTCACTGCCGCAGCTGGTACCACTGGGTGCTTCCTGGACAAAAGACTTCCGAGTCGACAGGTACTTTCAGTGCCCGATGTCTGTTCAAGACCAGTCAAGCTGACATGTCCTTGATTTGTAGGAAGCTGTGAAAATCATATCCCTGCACTACACAGAGATAGAAAATAAACTTGGAAACGTCTGCAAAATGGGGTTCAGGTACAAAGACAGGCTGCAATAGTAAAACTACAGTAAGGCTATGTCTATACTACCACTTAAGTTGGTATAACTTATGTCTCTCAGCCCTGGTCTATGCTGGGCGGAAGTCGATGTAAGGTACGCAACTTCAGCTATGAGAATAGCGTTGCTGAAGTCGACGTACCTAGATCGACTTACTGTGGCGGCGTCACGGCGGTGAGTTGACTGCTGCCGCTCCCGTTTTGACTCCGCTTGCGTCTCTCGTGGCGCTGGAGTTCCGGAGTCGACGGGAGAGCGCTCGGGGATCGATATATCGTGTCTAGACTAGACGCGATATGTCGACCCCCAATATATCAATCGCTACCCGCCGATCTGGCGGGTAGTGTAGATCTACCCTCAGGGTGTGAATATGTCACCCCCTTAAGTGACATAAGTTACACTGACCTAAGCACTTGTGTGGACAGTGCTATGCTGGCAGAAGAGCTTTTCCTGAAGATTTAGCTACCGCAGCTCTTTGGGGATGGATTACTTAAGTCAATGGGAGAACTTTCTCCCATTGGTTTAGAGCGGCTACGCTAGAGAGTTTACTGAGGTGCTGCTGCATCAGTAGCCTAGATGTGGGAGGGAAGAGAGACCAATTCCAGTAATAAAGCAAACTGGGACTTCAGTAAGTCTCTCATGCCCATCATGCCATATACATTTTGGGATTACCCATTACTATTTTCTTAAGGCTGGTCTACGCTACATAGGTAGACATAATGCAGCTTATTTAGACCCAATTATGTCAGTGTCTATACTACAGCCTTCCTCCCACTGACTTAAGTGCCGTACTACACCAACATAATAACTCCACCTCCATGAGAGGTGTAAGGCTTATGTTGGTGTCTTTGGGTGATGCAGTGTCTGTGTAGACACTGTCCCTTACATGGGCTGTCTTGTCAATTTCATGGCAGGAGCTGTGAAATTGACAAGAAAGCCCCTGCTTCCCTGGAGAGCTTGGTGGCTGGACCCTGCTGTGGCTGGAAGTCAGGGCCAGAAGCCGGGGCGGCTTTGGATCCCTCTCCCAGCTGGGAGCCAGGACCAGGAGCCGGGGCAGCCCCCTGCCCACTCCCTGCTGGGAGCCCAGCAGCCTTGTCAATTTCACAGCAGGAAACAGGGGGGCAGCCCCCCTGGGAGCCTGTGGGGTAGCTAGCCTCCCGGCAGGGAGCTATCAGTGGAGCTGAGAACCAGGCTCTCAGCTTTCCACACTGCTCCTGTTAGGTTGGTGGAAGCGCTCCTGGTTAGGACGTGCACCCCTGTCCCAGGGAGGATAGTGTGGACATTCACCACCGCAGTAATTAGTGGCTGTAAGTCAACCTAATATACGTCAGCTTAGGTTTGTAGTGTAGACATACCTTTAGTGTTGACAAAACCATGTCTTTCTCATAGTTCCTGAAAACGTAGTCTTTCTGTCCCACTCATGGGCGTCCTGCCTGTGTACTCTGCAGAGAAGGTGATGTGGATCAGAATACTTAATCCTGCATAAGCACACCAGTGGAAATTTTTTCTTGATGTTGTGTCCTGAAATTCTCAGCCTTCTTACATTTTCTAACAAGCACCTTCTTGCTTTCTCCCATGCTACCCGTCACATTTGGGAGGAGCTCCCAATAAACATCAGCACAACAAACTCATTATTCTCCTACAAAACCCCCTTAAAAATTCTCCTTTGCTGTGATGCCTACAAAAAAACCCCAAACAAACTTGACAATGGTTAGGTTGCTGATGTGCTGAGACCACTGCTTATGGTACTGACCATTATTGTCTCTGTTTCCTTGTACTCACCCACCTGTCTGCAACCATTTGTTGTATATTGTCTTATACTTAGCCCATGCCCCAAAGAGCTTACAGTCTATCTTTTTTTGTTCTGAGTTTGTATGATGCCTAAATACAATGGGATTATAATCAATGTTCCCTCTAATTTTTTCCATCCATGTGCTGAATGAATTTTGTTATGGGCACCAATATCAAGGTAATGGGCAGATGTGCGCCACCAATAGAAACAAAACACCTAGATATAATATATATTTTTAAAAAGTTACCATAGGGATAATTACTCCAGCCAGGATGGGTTAGGCATTTTAGAACTCAAAAAAATAAATTTAAGCATAAGAGAGAAATAAAATTATGAAATGCATTGACCAGTCAAAAACCTAAAATAACAGCACTTTGAAAGAATAAAATTAGAGAGAGATATGTAAAAAGAAAAGGAGTACTTGTGGCACCTTAGAGACTAACAAATTTATTAGAGCATAAGCTTTTGTGAGCTCCAGCTCACTTCATCGGATGTAGCTCACGAAAGCTTATGCTCTAATAAATTTGTTAGTCTCTAAGGTGCCACAAGTACTCCTTTTCTTTTTAAGGATACAGACTAACACGGCTGCTACTCTGAAACCAGGGAATATACGTGCATTGCAGGAAGTACCAAGCAGTAACAACAACACAAGTATGTGTTGGGAGGTGAGTGTGAAAGAGACAGAGTGTGTGTGTAAGAGAGAGAGACAGAATGTATGTGCACTGGCTGTTGGGGAAGTCTGAGAGACCCTGTGCTGTCTCTTCAAGGCACTCACACCAGAAGGCTCAGGCTGAGCTCTCCGCTCCTGAGCCCTGTCCCCTCTCCTCTGCTCTGCAGAGATAGGGTACATGGGCAGGGGGGCACCCTGACATCAGTGCCCCCCTTCCCTTCTAGTACCCCCACTCTGCACAGCAAGCAGGAGTGTCCTGGGAGCAGCTGGCCATGGACTCCAAGGCAGAGGGCAGGAGCTACGTGCACCTGAGTGCACAAGCCGCCATGTGTGGCTCGGCTAATCAAGTGCGCGGCACTCCTGGGCGGCCGCATGACCACGCCGCTCTGAGAGGACATAGGTCATAGTCCATGACTTGGGCTTCCTAGATGCTATGATAATATTAATAAATAACCCTAGTAGCTCATTAAACATACGTCAGGGGAACTGTTAAGGGAACAAAACAGTCCTACTGATTGTTATCATGAAGCAAGTTTTGTGCAGATATTGTCTCGAGTAACATCTGGATATTATGAGGAAAATCACTCTCTTTGCCTTCTTAATATGACTTAAATTCTCCTGGAATTTTGTTATGGATGTTCAGAGAATAATATCAAGTAAAACAGATCCTGCCTCAGTCACAGTTCAGGGCAACTGCACCTTTATTTCCCCTCGGGGTCCAGCAATGGCACCCATTCTCAGGCTTCCAGCTCCCCAGCTGTTGCCTTTCTTGGTGGAGCTCCTTGTTTCTCTTTCTTTCAACTGGAGTATTTCCAGGCTGCACAGTTTCCTGCCTTCACTGTGTATTTTCTAGCACAGACAGGTTGCCTAAAGACACTGTTTGCTTTCTCTTTAGAGATGGTTAACAAGTGTAATGGCAACAGGTATGTTGCCACACATCACTTCTTATGCAAGCCTACTTTATCCCTAAAGTGAAAAGCATTACAGAGAGAACATTAAAAACCATAGCAGAACCCACATGCATGCTATTAAACTTATCAGAATTACCCCCACCCCTAACAGAGATTCTGGCAGGAACAGTCCTTCAAACTCTCACCCAAAGGAATTCTGAAAATCTTGGCGAGCGGGGGGGAGAGAGTAGTTGGGGAATCCAAAGGCTTGATGATGGAGGGAAGTACATTAGCATCCATCCTCTCTACTAGATAATGTACATACAGTGTGACAATAACACATACTGTTTTTAATACAAATATATTAACCCTAATTCAAGATTCCCCTGAGCTAATGGCTCTTTCAGTTAGGGCAAGTCAGTTTCATAGCCAACAGTACACAAGGGAGAAATGTGCTCAGCATCACATCCAACCAGCTTTGACTGGCCCCCATTTTCTAGCTGGCCATTCAGTATGCCATCAAGTGAGACTTGAACTCACAACCTTCACAATTGTTGTCAAGGGTCTTGACTGCTCAGCTACCATACCTCAAAGCTAATACCCAACTGGGGACTTGAAATGTAGCCCCTCAGATTAAAAGTCTGATGCTATACTAACTGAGCTATCCAGACTCATTAATTCAATAAAGTTTATCTGAATTCCATAAGGTTTGTGCAGGAAATTACATGATATTGTCAGTATGTCACTGGATCTTGTTATGGGTGTTCAGAGAATAGTACGAAGTAAAACAGATCCTGCCTTTAATTTAGATGTGTCAGAAGATGAAGACATGGTATTCTGAGGAGCAAGCCATTGAGGAGAGAATCTGGTAATAAACATAAAAGGATGTTTTTTTCTAACTGCCAGCCTTGCAGATTCTCCCTGGGGTCCTAGAGTCAAGCCCAATTCTTACCACCTTAAGTATCATCACGGGAACGGCAAACCGCAGCCACTGGGAGCTGCGGGGGACTGTGCCTGCAGACGGTCAACATAAACAAAATGTCTTGCAGCCCACCAGTAGATTATCCTGATGGGCTGCATGCTGAAGGGATGCCGACCCCTGCCTTAATGCATCCTTAACTGAAGTTTTCCACAGACCATGCACAACAGCAGAGGACCAAATCATGGAAATAGTCTAAAAATGGATGTGCAGCTTACTTTTGTCACACATGTTGGTGCGTGCATGCTCCTTGCAACTCTTTCTTACGGTCCCTTTCGTTATCTCAAAGAATATTCATTATAGATGGTGTGTATATTTTCTTCCTTCTTTTAAATAGCGTGATAGGTCTCACTAAGCTCTCAAACTGCAATTTGTATGTTTGATCAATGTCAGCTACAAATTAAGTACTGTTGATTCACTGAAAGCATCAGAAATATTATATGAAAATAGGCTAAAAGAAGCAGGAAAAGAACAATAAATGGAGCTTGAGTCCATGAATTATGGTAGGCCTTGGAGTACTTCTCAGTATAGAGGGATATGGCTTCAGTTAGTACAGACCTTTGTGGAAATGGCCCTAAAACTCTTTCTGTTGGTGTACTCTGTGGCAAGATGGGCTGGTGCCAAACCAGGGATATGTGTGCTGTTTTCACTCCAATGCATTTGGAAACCCAATTGCTTCAAAACCGTCTATGGTCCTGCACGTTACCAAGAGTCACAGCCCTCTGTAGTTGGAGAGGATTAATGGCCCTGCACACTTGCATGACAGGGGCCTCCATGGTGCGTTTCCCGACTCCAAATTGATTTCCTGCTGACCGGTAGCAATCTGGTGTTGTAAGTTTCTAGAGTGCCTTCGTCACTCGCTTCTCCACTGTCAGTGCAGCTCTCATTCTGGTGTCCCTGTGCTGGAGGGCTGGGGCAAGCTCAGCACACAGATCTAGTAACATGGCTGTGCGCATCTGAAAGTTCTGCAGCTGCTGCTCATCATCCCTAACCTGCTTTACCCTGCGATGCAACCAGTCAGAGCTTGTTTCTCAGGCCCAGGCTCCACCATCTGCAGCTGCTCCATGAATGCCACCAACAACCTTGAATTGTTTTTTGCTATGTCCCACAGCAAACTGTCCTCCAAGGAATAATAATTTTCCGTACTCGTTCAGTTTTTCTTGCAGCTCTGCAAATACTACAGGATTGTGCTCCCTGAGCTTTCAACGCTCATGACAAAGCCCTGGCTGGGATGATTTAGTTGGGGTTGGTCCTGCTTTGAGCAGGGGGTTGGACTAGATGACCTTCTGAGGTCTCTTCCAAACCTAATCTTACTGTGATTCTATGACAATAGTGCAGAACTATGCAGGTTCTATGCTTTTGTCAGAGATGGCAGACAGCGAGGAGGGCCACGCAGGTTTGTAGGATTTTTAGGAAAAAAAAGTGTGAAAATAATGGGATATAGATAACACTATGGGATGGACACAGTTGCAAACTGGAAGTTGACCTCATGCTCCCAGTCACCCTTACATGGCTCATTTTGGCCCCATCATGCATTGCCAGAACTTTGCAAAAGGCAGGGTGCTAGATGGTGGTGAGTTGCACAGAGGGATACTGACCCAAGGTGGAATACACTCTGCAGTGATACAGGTTTCAGACACAAGGAGCCATGTATGCATTTGCACAAGCGTTGTACTAACTGCAGTGGCTGTATGCTAATGTAATTCTGAGTCAATATAACTTGATCTCAGGCTTTGTGAATCTACATCCTTTTCCAAGTACAGCAATGCTCATTGTCACCAAACCTAAGTTCCTTTGTGAAGCTCCTACTCTCTACAGGGTTTTTGTGAGGATAGATGCATTAAAGATTGTGAGGCATTCAGATACTACAGAGCGGGCAGGGAGAGGGACTCAGACCCCTCCTCCCAGAGGGGTAGGTCTCTTCCCCACTTCAGACAGAGGCAAGAAGGTGTGGAGCAGAGTTCCCTGTGATCTTGGCACATACTGTGAGGGACCAGAGGTCTGGAACCCTGGTCCATAGTGCTCTTAAGTATTAGTAAGTTCCAGCCTGCCACCAAGTGACCTGTTAACAGTTGCCAGAACCAGAAGCTTAATTCCAGCAGAGGACTCCAGTCGTGGGATCTGATTGGCAGAACTCTGGGGCTACTGATTGGTTCCCTGTTTCTATTTAAATGAAGCACAGGACCAGGAAGTTGTCCATGCTAGTTGGTTCCCCCTGCTTAGGACTGCTTCCCTTGCACTACCTGCTCCTACAGCCTGACTCTCATTAACTGGTAACCTCACCATGCCTGCCTCCTGACATCTGACTCAGTCTGCCTTCTGGGATATCTCAGACTCTGATCTCCTGGTATCTGACCTGGCCTGACTTCCAACTCCTGTTCTGACCACTAGGTAAGATGCCCACTTCCCGGTCATGACAGTTTGCATGGACCACTTACACCACAGGAATGAGCCTGGTGCCAGCAGAATGGATCTGGCTAATCCTTCTGGAGCACTGGACATATCTGAGTGAGCTGCCTGCCTTCAGGTGGACAACCGAGCCCTGCAGACATGGGTTGTCCAAGTGACCTCAGAGAACCAGTTATTGCAGGAGCAAGTCAGACAGTTGCATGCTGAAAATACCGCACTCCAGTCATGGCTCGCAGAGCCCTGTTTCCCAGTCCATCTTCTGGAATGGTTTGATGGTAATTGCCAGTGATTCCAGGGTTTTATAAACCAGTGCCGCTTCCTGTTCATGATGCAGCCTCAGTGCTATGCTACTATTGTGCAAAGGTGAGCCTGGTTATCCGACAGCTGTCGGGGAAGCCTGAGACTGAGCCTCCCACTTCTTGGAGTGTGACAGCCTGGTATTTTCAAACTGGGAGGACTTCCTTCAAGCTATGTCAGTGCTATCTGATGATCCACACCAAGCCCAAATGGTAGAGGCTCACACCAAAGATGATGCTTGTTTCTGCTGTACATGATGGTATAAGATGACCAGAATCAAACTCAGCATTCAAAGTGAGGGTATAATCTTGATTTTTATATAATGGGTGGTATAATATTTTCAGTACTGTTTGCTGTCCCTTACATCCCAAAGAGAAACTTTATCAGCAGTTATTTCTGATGAATGACTTCCATTAATTCAAGTTCTGTCTTGTTGGAACTACTTGAAGGAGAGTCTGAGAGTTAGAAGATTTTTGTAGTTGAGCCTGTAGCATCCTTAGTGTGCTGCCGGGTTCAGCTGAGAGCTTAGTCTGGGAGAAGGTTGGGCTTTTTTCAGGGTTTTTTTTTGTATTTTGCCTTTCAGTTATTTCTCATAGTAGTGCAATCTTGTATCATGAAGGAAGATTATACCCTGACAACCATCCTCATGTTTCAGATAGGGTATCATTTTCACTTGAACGTGTCTAATGTATCAGTAGAGGCTGCAGTTCATATTCTGTGCAATAAAACTATAAGGGAAAACTTAAGTTTACGTGAGGAAATTCAGTGTATGCAAAAAGAAATTCAATGTACAGAACAGCTCTATTTTGTATACTGGGGTATGGTTAGTTTCAACAGGTGTGGACTTGAGACAGCCTTTGCAGGTAGTGTGTGCTTTTCTCAAGCCCTTTGCTAAGGAAAGGGAAACAATAGGTTTGGCAATATACAAAAACCTGTAGGAGAACACTTCAACCTCCTTGGACACACAATAGCAGATTTAAAGGTAGCCATCCTGCAGCAAAAAAACTTCAGGACCAGACTTCAAAGAGAAACTGCTGAGCTTCAGTTCATTTGCAAATTTGACACCATCAGCTCAAGATTAAACAGAGACTGTGAATGGCTAGCCAACTGTAAAAGCAGTTTCTCCTCCCTTGGTGTTCACACCTCAACTGCTAGAAGAGGGCCTCATCCTCCCTGATTGAACTAACCTCGTTATCCCTAGCCTGATTCTGGCTTGCATATTTATACCTTCCTCTGCAAATTTCCACTACATGCATCCGACGAAGTGGGTATTCACCCATGAAAGCTTATGCTCCAATAAGTCTGTTAGTCTATAAGGTGCCACAGGACTCTTTGCCGCTTTTACAGATCCAGACTAACATAGCTACCCCTCTGATACTTCTCTCCAATTTGTCCACATCCCTTCTGTAGTGGGGGGACCAAAACTGGATGCATTACTTCAGGTGTGGCATCACCAGTGCCAAATAGAGGGGAATAATTACTTCCCTCGATCTGCTGGCAATGCTCCTACTAATACAGCCCAATATGCCATTGGCCTTCTTGGCAGCAAGGGCACACTGCTGACTCATATCCAGCTTCTCATCCACTGTAATTCCCAGATCCTTTTCTGCAGAACTGCTGCTTAGCCACTTGGTCCCCAGCCTGTAGCGGTGCGTGGGATTCTTCTTTCCTAAGTGCAGAGCTCTGCACTTGTCCTTGTTGAACCTCGTCAGATTTCTTTTGGCCCAATCCTCCAATTTGTCTGGGTCACTCTGGACCCTATCCCTACCCTCTTGCGGATCTACCTCTTCCCCCCCCCCCCACCCCTCCAGCTTAGTGTCCTCTGCGAACTTGCAATTAATCCCATTATCCAGATCATTGATAAAGATGTTGAACAAAACCGACCCCTGGGGCACTCTGCTTTATATCGGCTGCCAACTAGACATCGAGCCATTGATCACTACCTGTTGAGCCTGACAATCTAGCCAGTTTTCTGTCCACCTTGTAGTCCATTCATCCAATCCATACTTTTTTAACTTGCTGGGAAGAATGCTGTGGGAGTCTTGCTAAAGTCAAGATATATCACATCCACTGCTTTTCCCATATCCACAGAGCCAGTTATCGGATCATAGAAGGCAATCAGGATGGTCAGGCATGACTTGCCCTTGGTGAATCCATGCTGACTGTTCCTGATCACCTTCCTCTCCTCCAAGTGCTTCAAAATGGATTCCTTGAGGACCTGCTCCATGATTTTGCCAGAGACTGAAGTGAGGCTGTAGTTCCCCAGGTTCTCTTTCTTCTTTTTTTAAAATATGGGCACTATATTTGCCTTTTTCCAGTTGTCCGGGACCTCCCTTGATCACCACGAATTTTCAAATTTTCAGTTTGTTTTCATACAACTTAATAGAAATATCCCTCTTTATTAATGTAAATGAAGCTGCTGTAGAATTTCCAGTCTATTCCACCCCACTGCAGACATCCTTCCTGTAGAATTTAAATCCAAGTTCATGCAAAGTACATAGAGCCCTGGCTGTAATTTCTACAGGTAGAATGTCTGTATTAAATATGAAAGTGACTACAGTCTGCAGAACCATTTTGTGCAAGTTAAATGAAGGCCTCTGGCTCCTGGCAACTGGTTTGGGTGTCCGTGTTTCAATGATTGTCACCTTTTCTTCTGAGCTAAATGTTCCCCATTTCAACTAAAAGCTGCCGCCTTAAGTTAAACCATTTAAATGAAAGTTACAGTTAGAGCTGAGTGAATTATTGACTTTTTTGCTTTGTGGTTTTGAACTGAAACTGGATTTTTTCCCCCCTCACCTTTTGGGGTACAGTTCAGAAGCTGACAAAGACCTTGGGTTGCTCAGCTGCTGTGGCTTACAACCTGCATACCAACAGATAAGCATGCAGTATCCTGAGTGTCTGTGTGCTATGCAGCCCTGGTTCAATGCTCCGACCCCAACAGTCTGCTTACAACACAACTTTAGTTTCTATCGCCCAGTTATGTTATGCAGGGGTGACCTAATATTCCAAGTCCTGATTTTTCCCCAAACCCATCTGCCCTGAAGTGTCCAGCCCTCTCCTGGAACAGCCCTCTCCTGGAAATAATAAAGTTTGTTTGTGCCTCTAAACAGACAAAATGCACAGCTTATCACTTTCACTCAAACACAGCACTGGCTTGGTTTAGATTAAAAGTAAAACAAGTTTATTAACAAAAGAAGATTAAGATTTCAAGTGAATTCAAGTCTAAAGGATAGAGTCAGAAATGGTTACAAGCAAATAAAAGTGAAAAATGTTTTCTAGAGACTAAATCTTAACAAAACTACAATCTTAGTTCAAAGTAAGATTCTTATCACACTACCTTTCAGCAAGATGGTTGACCCACCCCTTTCTTCAGGTCTTCCACAATGTCCAAAGTAAAGTTAATTCAACCTTTGCGGAAGGCTCAATGGATTCTTCTGGTGAAGGAAGTTCTATACTGATTTCTTCCCTGCTGGTGTTTCCTATAATACAAATTGATCTTTCCTGCAATCTCCTTTCCCTGCCCTGATTCTGAGTGGTTTCAGAGTAACAGCCGTGTGAGTCTGTATTCGCAAAAAGAAAAGGAGTACTTGTGGCACCTTAGAGACTAACCAATTTATTTGAGCATAAGCTTTTGTGAGCTACAGCTCACTTCATCGGATGCATACTGTGGAAAGTGTAGAAGATCTTTTTATACACACAAAGCATGAAAAAATACCTCCCCCCCACCCCATTCTCCTGCTGGTAATAGCTTATCTAAAGTGACCACTCTCCTTACAATGTGTATGATAATCAAGGTGGGCCATTTCCAACACAAATCCAGTGTTTAACAAGAACGTCTGGGGGGGGGGGGGGAAAAACAAGGGGAAATAAGTTACCTTGCATAATGACTTAGCCACTCCCAGTCTCTATTCCAGTCTAAGTTAATTGTATCCAATTTGCAAATGAATTCCAATTCAATGGTCTCTCGCTGGAGTCTGGATTTGAAGTTTTTTTGTTGTAATATCGCAACTTTCATGTCTGTAATCGCGTGACCAGAGAGATTGAAGTGTTCTCCGACTGGTTTATTCTGAGTGATTATCTTCTCCTCTTGTTGTTATGATGGATCTGTGTACCTTTTATGTAAATTGCATTCCCATTGTCTCTTAATGTACCTTGGAAATACCTTCAAGTAGCGGAACCACATTCCTTTGGCTAGAGTGAAAAAAAACTTCAGCCCTGCTTGGCAGATGCACTTTAAGACAATAATTCCCAATATGTTTCTAATTTTGAATTTGTCCTCCATACACACAACAATGATCAGTATGTTATTAGCTTTCTAATGATAAATTACATGTTGCCTTTTAGATACGGGGTGTGACATTAGTGAATTGGAATACACTGAACTGGTCAGGCCAGTTGAAACTCACTACCAGATACCAGTCATCCCCTCTGCCCTCTTGCATTGGGATGCTATTAGGGTCATATTCACCAAAACAAAACAAAAAAAAATAATCTGTCGGATAGATTCAAAGGTTTTGAAACAAAATGTCATTTGAATCAACATTTTTCAAACCGTTACAGATTGGCTGTACAACCATTTGAACCAGATAAAAATAAAAAGTCTTTAGTCTTGCAAGGCTCCCTCCTTTTTCTTTGTATTTCTGGTTGTCGCCATCTTCCTTTCTCTATCCAAATTCTTCTTTCTGCTTAGGCTACTGAACCAAGAACTACATTTTTTGAAGCAAGTGTCACACGCTGGAGTGTGCAACAGTATCCAAGGGGATTGCTGAGGTTTGAAATGTAAGGTGGCCAATCAAGAAAGCAGAGAGATTTTATTTTGTACTTATTTAATAATAATAATAATAATTAATAAAAAACCTCATCTTTCTCATTTCTGTTACTGTGGCAGATTTGGTGAAACAGATTTTAGGATGTCTTTTGTTTCTATACGTTTGTTTTGGAAACTTCCCTAATAATGGAATGTTGTGTAATGTAGTTACTATATGGTACAGAACTTGAATGATCTAGACAGATATGATGACCTGAAAGTAATTGGTGTGTGAGAGAACCTATCACTTTTCCGTCTTAACAGGAGTCTTAGATAGTTTGCTAAACCACATCGGAAGGTCTTATTGAGCAGTGCAAGTGAGAGGATGGAAGATTCCATATCACCATAATCAACCAAGTAACCTCTTCAGCTTTCTGCTTGATAGGCTCCTTTTCATCATAAGTGAAAAGTGGCGTGTCCACATTCTATTCTGCTTGATGCAACCCAAACTTACCTTTATCTTCAGAAATACTCATTGTTATAAATCATTAAAATATAGTTAACAAAGCTTTTAATTTTACTGTTAACAATTCTTCATTTTATGTTCTAAGCGTTATAAGTCAGTATACGTTATTCTGTGGTACCCTTAATCTATTAGAAAGGGGAAGAGGAGTTATGGGAAACGTGATGATTCTTTAATGTCAGCATTTCTTATCTTCTTTAACCTGGGTTTTTCATTCGAAGTCTAGTTTTGTTAGTGAATTATTACAGAGCAACTTCATTAGAGGGTGTCTCAATTTTAGGGCTGTAATGATGCTGGGTCTGGCGGGACCCAACTGAGAGTGCCAATTCAGGACAAATTGCATAAAGCAGGACAGTTACAGCCCAAGGCTGGGGTTTCTGTGCACACCAAGGCAAACCAAACTGGCCAAACAGAGAAGACTTTGGTTTTACCCTACTGGCTAACCACAAGTCACACAAGGAATTCCCTTAGACACCCCAGTTTCACAGTATCCCCACCAGCGCCACTTGTTATGGGGACAAATGGTTATGAAAACCAATACCCCAGTAAAAGAAAAAAGGTTCTCTCAATCCCAAAGGACCAAGCCCCAGACCCAGGTCAATATATAAATCCGATCTTACCCACAAATCATGCTGTTGCCAATCCTTTAGAATCTAAAGGTTTATTCATAAAAGGAAAAGATATAGATAAGAGCTAGAATTGGTTAAATGGAATCAATTACATACAGTAATGGCAAAGTTCTTGGTACAGGCTTGCAGCAGTGATAGAATAAACTGCAGGTTCAAATCAAGTCTCTGGAGTACATCCACAGCTGGGATGGGTCTTTCAGTCCTTGGTTCAAAGCTTCAGTGTAGCAAAATTCCTCCAGAGGTAAGAAACAGGATTGAAGACAAGCTGGAGGAGCTGCAGCAGCTTTTTATATTCTTTTGCCATGTGGTCTGTCTGTCTTTGTCCCAAAGACAAGCTGTCCATCACATGGCATGGAAACACCTCAGAGTTCTGTCCATAGGCATGTCCCTGCATGCCTTGCTGAGTCGCAAGGCGTGTCTGCCTTCTCTCAATGGGTCAGTTGTATAGCTGATGGTTCTTAATGGGCCATCAAGCAGGCTAGGCAGAGCTGACACCAGCTTGTCTGGAGTGTTTCCCAGAAGCATAGCACAAGTTGAAATACAGACAGTATAGAGCCAATATTCATAACTTTAACTACAAAAATGATACATATAGACAGCATAATCATAACCAGCAAACCATAACCTTGTCTTAGACACCTCATTTGACTCCCTTTATATAAGATTTGGTGCCACTACAGGATCTTGGTTGCAACAATGATCTATACGGTCCCAGCTTATGTCAATAACGTCACAAGGGCCTTGGTGTATTATTACTTTTAATGAAACCCCGATAAAATGTTTTGTGTTTTCAGGTGTGTTGCGAGTATGGTATGGTGCATGTTCTTTCGGAGAAGGGGAGGAGTAAAGGAAAGGACTACTGTATCCTCTTCAACTCTCAGTGGGCCCACTTGCCGCATGACCTAGGAAAAGCTGTAAGTACCTAAATCAAGCAATGAGAGAGGATCATAGTTCACAGACTCCCATATTTTAGGGAACCCCTTAGGTCTCACCTGGTTCTGGTCAGGCTAGCAATGACTAGGACGTTTGTTCGATTTCAAAAATATTCTTTGCTTTATCTATATTTGCACAGGTAAGCTCTAGCAAACCAATGATTTAGCCACCATACACTTTTCCAAAAACAAATCGTAAGTTGAAGTTAACCAGTGTACCAGTCTTGTGAAAGAACCTTCCTTTGTATCACCAGAGCTCTTTAATAAAAATGAAAATGGCAATTGCCCCTGGCAAGTAAGGTGTTTAGTTCTTATATCTGCAAAGACAACCTCGTTTATGTGAATTGAATATAAACAGATACTGTATAGACTCCCTGATGTTTAGACAAAGAATACTAGTGTCTCTTCAGAGGCACGTAGTTCTGCTAAGGTGCAGTAAAGTGAAAATAGATCTGCTTTGTCAGGTTTCACTGCTTTATTCAGATCTATGAGCAACATTAGGCTGAGAGTTGGGTCAGTTTCACAGTGCTCCCTGAGAAAAGCTATGAGCAATGCGTGAGATTAAAGCACAAAAATGGAGGCTGGAGTAGGAATAGATTAGTGGAAACTTCCTCCCCACCATCACAACTACCAGGCATCTCTGGGGTGGCAGGAGGGAACTGAGAGGCTCTAAAATTTATTGTACACCTGCTACTCAGATGCTATGGAATATGGAGATCCTTAGTGGGGATCCAAGGACAACACCCTGGTAGGAATTGCAACACTCCTTTTCCTAACAGCTTTGGAGAGAAGGGGCATGGCAAGGGCTTGATTTCCCACCTGATCTTTCATACTGCATTTTGACTAGTGGGCTTATGATATTAATATTTTTGTAGGCAGCTGTGAGACAGAAAGCACAGGAAAAAAGTAGGGAACACAGTTTAGGAAAAGATTGGGGGATATAAGGGAGTGGAGAGGGGAAAGAAAGAAAAGAGGAAACAGTGAAACGATCTACATAAACTATTTGGGGAAAAGAGGATGAGGATTGGGGTGGGGGTGAGAATGAAAGTGAGGCAGGGAGGGAAAGTATAACAACACCAAGAGATTTAGAGAGGTTTTTTGTTTTTTTAATTGATACTGAATAGTTGATTTTATATGTTACAATTTTAAGAGTAAAACAGTTTTTAGTATTGTATTTAATTGCAAGGAGCTGTGATAGTAACAGTATTTTTCCATCTGTCTGGTAGGCTTAGCAGTTGGGCTAATAAGTGTTGGGTAAATTTTTCAAGCCCTGGGAGTACGTTAATTTTTTTTTTTCTTTAAACAAAGGCTGGTTCTTGGGAGTCTTAAAATATAACTAAACTAATACAGAAATGGACATCATGTCATACACAACAGAGCAAGGTGGAAAAAGGAAATATTTTTGGTTTTGTGGCATGGAAATATACATTTGTCACTGAAATATACATTGCTGTGCTATGGTCTGGGTATAGTTAATGTGCTTCTCCCAGTGTCTGCAATACTCAGTGAAGGTGGTATTAATGTGCAGAGTTCTGAGAGTGTATTCCAGATTCTGTTGTTGTGTACCTTGAGTAGGTGTTTTTCTTTATTTTTATAGGTATTGTGGGAATAATTCCTTTTTTGAAAATGGCACAGAGCAGCATAAATATGTGAATATCTAGGGTTGCTTGACATAATGCATAGTTAGAGAATGAACCTTTCATCGTTTGGAACCTACTTCTAAATTCTCATTTTGTTCACATAAGGAAATATTACCTAGCACTTGTCTGGTGCTTGATGGATTCAAAGGGTTGTACAGATGCTAATACCCACAAATTTCCTGTGAGGTGTGTTCAGCAAATGTTATCGCCATTGTATAGATGGATGCACAGCAAGTAAATGGCAAAGTTGGAACTTGGGGGCTCCTGACTCCCAAACTTGTGCTCATTCCTTTATATCATATTGTGCAATAAGTTTGTTTGCTTCTTAGTCTCCATTCATTTATATCACACCACCTGCAAATAGCTATGAAAACGGCAGGCCAAGGAAAGAAGTGGCTGCTCAGAGTTAGGATTGTAGTGGTTTGGCAAAGCTGTTCGTTGAAACCAATGACAATCTGCACTGAACCTGCTTCAAGACAGAAATGTGCAGATTTTTGCAACAAAGTTACAGTGTTTGTGTAACAAGTCTTACGTATTTCATTAAGGCTTTAATTTTGTAATACTCATTTCTAACACTAGAATACTGAGAAAGCAGCTTTGAGATTTGTTTGGGGATTTCATGTTGTTGTGCAGTGTGTTGTAGTGTTACTGTAATTAGATTTATTAGTGTTCTGAAAAATGGAGGTTTCCTAAAGGTAACTTCATTAGAACATACATAACATAAGAGCCGGCATAGTGGGTCAAACCATGGTCCATCTTGCCCAGTATTCAATCTCTGACAGTGGCCCATATCAGAGCTTCTTGGGGAGTGTACAGAACAGAGCAATTATGGAGTGATCCACCCCTGTCTTTCACTCCCAGCTTCTGATATTCAGAGATTTAGGGTTGCCCTGAGCTCAAGGTTGTGTCCCTGACCAATAACCATTGATGGATCTATCCTCCATTAACTTACCCAGTTCTTTTTTGAAGTCTGATATACTTTTGGCCTTCACAACATCCCATGGCATTGAGTTCCACAGGTTAGTTGAGTGGAAAAAGTACTTCCTTTTGTTTGCATTAAATCTGCTGTCTATTAATTTCATCGGATGACCCCTGGTTTTTGTATTGTGTGAAAGGGTAAAGAATACTTCTCTATTCACTTTTTCTACACCATTCATGATTTTGTAGACCTCTATCATATCCCCCTTTAGTTGTCTCTTTTCTAAATTGACCAGCCGTAATCTTTTTTTTTAATCTCTCCTAGTATGGAAGCTGTTCAATACTCTTGATCATCTTTTTTTTTTTTTTTTTTTTTTTTCCCCCTTCAGTGAACCTTTTCCATTCTGCTTTGTCCCTTCTGAGATGGGGTAACAAGAACTGGACTCATGGGCACACCAGGGATTCATATAGCGGCATTAAGATATTTTCTGTCTTATTTTCTATCTGTTTTCTAATAGTTCCTCACATACTATTAGCTTTTTTGACTGCTGATGCTGCACATTGAACAGAAGTTTTCAGAGAACTATTCCCCCCCGGTGCCTCCAAGATCTCCGTCTTGGGTGGTAACAGCTAATTTAGAACCCATCATTGTGTGTATATATAGTTGAGATTATTTTTCCAATGTGTATTACTTTGCATTTATCAACATTGAATTTCATCTGCTTGTTTGTTCAGCAATGGCAACAATCTCATTTAGGCAATGCTTTCTTATATAGTCTATTGTGACATGGATCTCATTTCCTGTAGTCTTGAAGATCTTGCTGTTTGCTTCTAGTCCTCTGAGCTGCACTCATAGTTGTTTTTTCTAGTCAGTTATATTCAATCTGAGATCCCAAATTAAAATATTTTGTCAACACTTACTGTGGAGATTAGCAGGAAAGAAGAGAATACACTACTCTGCTTCTTTAGTTGTGTGGTTTCTTTGTCAGGGTAATAGCTTTCTTTCAGAAGGGTCTTTAATTCAGATTCTCATTTGTTCTCAAGGACACTGAAAGTTACCCCATTCCACCTTGATACACTGCATTCACTCTCAGTGCAGTCTTATTACAGGACACTGCACATTGGCTTTTATATATAAGCTGGGGTGCCCAAATTAAGGGCTGCACTGCACTACCAACTTGCCAGGAACCCAAGGGCTGCGCACAATTTGCATAAAATGGGAAGATTGCATCCATCTTTTTCTTCAGTTTGAAAGTATGGCTTCATGTAGACTGAGTCCCAGCAAGCAGTACTCCACCTTGGACTGAGTGGGCTGCTTGGTTCAAGGAAGCATTGTATGCTGGGAGCTGTAGTCCGTGAGGAGAGCACAACTTGTAAGCAGGCCTCTTTGACATTGATTGGGACATGTTAAAAATTAATCCTTTATTCTGTGTGATACAGCTAAAATGGGTCCCGGTTCATTGCTATTGTCACACCTCACGTGAGGTCCTAATGTCATTTTTTAAAAGTTTGAGGCTAGTTGACTGAGGCTTGGTCCACAGAAGACTGAGATAGTGATGATGGGAACAAGTAGCAAAAGTTTTCTGGGCTTTTTTGAGTGTGTCAGTCGAGTTTGTTGGCTTGTATAGCAGCAGTGATGGGCATTTCAAGATTAGAGTATTGCACTGTACTCTACAAGGTGCTGCACTGTATCAGCCCTGAAGCAGGTGCAGAAGGTGAAAGTCTGTTAAGTGCTGTTTCACCCTGGGTGCAGGAAACCAGTGCTTTGAAATCTATATTGGATTCCCATGGGTTTCTGGAAGGAGTTAAGGTGCATATGTTTTATTGTGTGTCCTAATAAGCCCTAAATGGAATGTGGTCTCTCTACCTGAGACCCTGCTCTCTGTATGTTATGCTGCCACGCTTTAAATCAGTGGAGATGCTTGTGCTATAGCTCCCTTGGTATAGAAGGGAGAGAGCTGCTTGGAGAGTGAGGCCCTTTCTCTGAGGGTGCCTTGACTTAGGGATTCACCCACCCACTCGGCCCATAATAGTTCAAATCTGTTGACCTTTAGTGCACACAGTAGGGCTGTGGTTGGGGATCTGGATAAGAATCATAGAATCATAGAATATCAGGGTTGGAAGGGACCCCAGAAGGTCATCTAGTCCAACCCCCTGCTCGAAGCAGGACCAATTCCCAGTTAAATCATCCCAGCCAGGGCTTTGTCAAGCCTGACCTTAAAAACCTCTAAGGAAGGAGATTCTACCACCTCCCTAGGTAACGCATTCCAGTGTTTCACCACCCTCTTAGTGAAAAATTTTTTCCTAATATCCAATCTAAACCTCCCCCACTGCAACTTGAGACCATTACTCCTCGTTCTGTCATCTGCTACCATTGAGAACAGCCTAGAGCCATCCTCTTTGGAACCCCCTTTCAGGTAGTTGAAAGCAGCTATCAAATCCCCCCTCATTCTTCTCTTCTGCAGGCTAAACAATCCCAGTTCCCTCAGCCTCTCCTCATAAGTCATGTGTTCTAGACCCCTAATCATTTTTGTTGCCCTTCGCTGGACTCTCTCCAATTTATCCACATCCTTCTTGCAGTGTGGGGCCCAAAACTGGACACAGTACTCCAGATGAGGCCTCACCAATGTTGAATAGAGGGGAACGATCACGTCCCTCGATCTGCTCGCTATGCCCCTACTTATACATCCCAAAATGCCATTGGCCTTCTTGGCAACAAGGGCACACTGCTGACTCATATCCAGCTTCTCGTCCACTGTCAACCCGTAGATTCGGATCGACTGGTCGATCCTGGAGACTCTCCCACTAAAAGTCCGGCAGTGGACAGGGCTGCTGCCAAGGCAGGCTCCCTGCCTGCCCTGGCCACACACCACTCCCAGATGTGGTCAGCACACCCACGCAGCCCCAGAGAGAGGGGCAGGTGGCTCTGTGTGCTGCCCCTCTCTGCAGGCACCACCCCCACAGCTCCCATTGGCTGCAGTTCCCTGTTCCTGGCCAATGGGAGCTGCGCGGGTGGTGCTTGCAGGCAGGAGCAGCGTGCGGGGACCCCTAGCTCCCCCAGGGGCTGCAGGGGCATGTTGGCCCCTTCCCGGAGTAGCATGGGGCTGGGACAGGCAGGGAGCCTGCCTTAGCCCCACTGTGCTGCTGACCGGCAGCAGCCCACAACCCAACCCCCAGCCCTGAGCACCCTCCAGGAGCCAGCACCCCATACCCCCTCCTGCACCTCAACACTCTGCCCCAGCCCAGAGCCCCCTCCTATATCCAAACTCCCTCCCAGAGCTTGCACCCTTCATCCCCTCCTGCACCCCAACCCTCTGGCCCAGGCTCAGCCTGGAGCCCGATTCCACACTCCGAACCCTTCAGCCCTAGCCCAGACCCCGCACCCTTTCCCAAACACCCACCTCCTCCCCCATCCCGGTGAAAGTGAATGAGGGTGGGAGAAAGCGAGCGACAGGGCGGGAAATGGAGTGAGTGGGGCAGGGCCTCGGGGAAGGGCTGGGTAGATCCTGGGTTGCACTTAAATTCAGAAAGTGATCTTGTGCCTAAAAAGGTTGGAGACCACTGGTTTAGAGGAAGTCCATTGTCTGTGGGTAGATGTGTGTGGAGAAAGGTCACCAGTTTGCTACTGCTGGTCTTGTTTGAGTTAAATTGTATTTTTAATTATACATTATGATACCTAGAAATGGGATAGGCATCCTTTTCTGTCTATGTCCATATATTGTATTCAGTATTGGTGTAGCCATATTGGTCTCAGGATATTAGAGAGACAAGGTGGGTGAAGTAATATCTTTTATTGGACCAACTTCTATTGGCGAGAGAGACAATTTTTCAAGTTTACTCTGAGCTCTTCTTCAGATCTGAAGAACTTGTCTCTCTATATCCATATGTTGAAATCCAAAATAAAAAATACATTTTTATGACCAATATTACTTGCAACTTTCCAATCTTAAAATAAAGATAAGCATATCTCATGCTTCTGAGCATTAAGTTGATCAGCATGCGGGTCAGAATAAAATGTCTAATCCCACCAGTGATTTGGTTAGAATAATAGATTCCAGTCTCTTATTGGATGACTTTTGCAAATGCTTGTGTACATGTTAAGGACTGTGTCTCAGAGACTACAGTGATGACCACGCTATAAGAATCTATATAGCCTGAAAGATGCATATTTTCTCACTTGGCACCAACTGTTAGGACAATTATTTGAATAAGTTAAAAACCTCCAGTAAGAGTGGCGTGACCACATGCTTGGTTTAAATACATTTGCAGTGGGTACCCATCAATGCCCAGGGCATCGTTGAACTAAAAGTGAGTGGCTTCCCTCCACTTCAGAACAGTAATAAATTCTTAAATGGAAACTGAAATTAATTTATAAAAGTGCAGTTTAGCTAGCCCTAAAATATGAGGCTTGCCAACATTTTTAAATTATTAAAGGGACACCAGTCAATTTGAATAATTGGCCTGTTTCAGTTATCTAAGAGTGCCCTCTTTCAGCCGCTTGCTCACACTGTTTTATTAATTTAATTTAGTAATGTTTCTCATGTGTTTCTCTGCAGCCCTTCTGATGTTTACAAGGGTCTTTTGGCGGGGGTGTAGGCCGATCCAGACACAATAACAAATGTAACAAATGTATTTGAATCCACCTCTTCTTCTCCCACCTCCCCTTCCTCTCCATGCAGTGTTGCCCGCCAGGCCTCTTCCCTTTCAGTGACCTAAGCAGCGGCCGCAGCAGCAACAGGAGCACAAAGGTTAATCCTGCGTTGTTCACTCCCCAGATACCTTTCAATCCAGGGGGACTGATGGTTGAAGCTGGCTCCTGTTGCCCCTGGTCCCATGCATGGGACTGGAAAGAGAAGACCATAGCTCCACCAGTGTCCCCAGTTTTAAAATGATTCCCAAGAATAGGTAAGGCCCTACCAAATTCACGGTCCATTTTGGTCAATTTCACGGCCAGAGATTTTTTAAATTAGTCAATTTCATGTTCATCTGAAATTTCACTGAATTGTGACTGGGGGGGTCTTGACCCAAAGGGCAGTCAGGCTGGGAGGGTTGCAAGGCTATTGTGGGGAGGGTGGTATTGCCACCCTTGCTTCTGCCCTGTTGCTGGCAGGGGCACTGACTTCACAGCTGGGCAGCCAGAGCGGAAGGCTGCTGGCTGGGTGCCCAGCTCTAAAGCCAATGCCACTGCCAGCAGCTGCACAGAAGTGGGGGTCACAGGGTATGGGGGGTGGGTTACCATAGGTCTGGTTTTCCCAGCAGCCTCCCCTCGCAGTGCAGGGCTGATAGCTGGAGCTGCAGCTTCCCAGTACGGAGGGAGGAGTGCGACAGCTGGAGCTGGAACCTCCCTGCGCAGAGTGGGGGGCGACAGCTGGAGTTGCGAAGCTTCCTGCAGCTGGGGAGATCCCAGAGGTAGGTCTGACCTGCCCCAGGAGCGGCCCTACAGGGGTAGAGGAAGTCTCCTCCATCCCCATCGGACTAGCAGCTGGAACCCTGCACAGGGTAGGAGCCCCTGGCTGGGTGCCAGATTTCATGTGGGAGTTAAATTTCACGCTCTGTGACACATTTTTCACTGTCGTGAATTTTGTAGGGCCCTGCTCATAGAGGTTTGGAAGTAAAGGGAGCTCACCTAGCTGTTCTGTGACTCATATTGCTCATTTATCAGAGTGCAGTCACTGTGGCAGAGTGAGCCACAAAGTAAGTCAAAGAGAAGTTGGGTCCAATTTTATAAGGGACCCATCTGAGTCTAACTGTGGAGAGGACTTAGTTCACCTGTCAGCTCTCTGAGCTCTGTCTGAAGTTATCAAAGTCTCACTCTGCAAAGTCAGACACTGTGGGAGGCAGAACTGGCAAGGTTTTTCTCTGGAGTGCTGGGCCCCAGAGGCTTCTTTTTCTAGCAGAGAGATTTATTTTGGTGGGCATGTTCTTGTTTGAATTATTTTTGACACTTCTGTTGTATGAAATAAACACACCAGCACTGAATATTTTGGCCATTGGGACTGCCTGATTAACCCTGGACCACAACCTTAGGCTATGTTTACGTTACAGACCTTTCAGTGGCACAGCTGTACCGCTGCAGCTGTGCCACCGTAAGATCTTCCTGTGTAGCCGCTCTATGCCAGCCCATTTAGCACTGTCCACACCGGCGCTTTTGTTGGCGAAACTTGTCGATTGGGGGTGTGGGTTTTTTATACCCCTGCCTGAAAAAAGTTTTAGCAACAAAAATGCCAGTGTAGACAAAACCTTAAATTCAAATGAAACAGCCACTTTCTTACCATTACTGGTAAAACATCTTTCTGCAGGATCTGGGATAGAGTGTGGAAGTGAGCTCAACTCCTAAGCACAGCCTAGGGCAGAGCATGAGCTTCCCCTGGGGTAGGGCGTACATGGGCATGTTCCCCTAGGGTCAGGGGGAACAGTATGCCTGTGATCTCATCATGCTAGTGCATGAGAAAGGAGGTGCAACTGACTAGACATAAAATGCTGTCCAATGCACAATGAAAACACACTGGGGGGTGGGAGGGAATTGCTAACTACTTTCAGTTCCATTCATCTTAAATATTACATGTAAAAATAATAGATTTAAAAAGTTGATAAGAATGTGATTATTGGGGGGGGGGCATTCCTTTAAAATTACACACATTCTTGGGGTGAGTGGGCCAGCTTGTTTGCCTGTTTGGTTTTTCTTTTAGTTTGCTTAAAGTTTACAAGTGTGGTCTGCTGTGGATTGTGTGATTGTTTAGGGACTGTTTGGAAGTGGGGCCAGAGACCTATTATCTGCTAGTTGAGTGGGTGCTAGGAAGTCACTAGTCCCCCGTCCATTGTTCCTTTAATCCTTGTGATCGCTTTTCATCATCCTTGTGATTACCCTTCCCTTGTGTGTTAACGAGGGGGCAGGACTGACCTGGGAGAGAAGCTTAAAAGGCAGACACTAAGCGACCAGATGGAGCTAGCAAACAGGGGAGTTTGTAGGAGAGAAAGGGAATAAAATCAGCATGGTTTGGAAAGGCAGTGTCTTCGGTCCAACATTGCTCCTGTCTCCTCCACTTGTACCTGTGTCCAGGCAGAGAACTTGACAATGCCTGTACCCAGATCCTGGTGTGGATCTGCAGACTGTGGCCTGTTTTGCCCCGTCATAGAAAGTCAGGCTGGAGGGACCATCCAATGTGTGAGGTACTTACTGGTAGAATCTCTCAGGAGGCAGGTGAGAGAGCTACAGGAGGCAGTGGCTAGGTTGAGGAGCATCCATGCGCAGGAGGAATTAATTGAAAACATGCATATGGAGACCTCCAAGTTTGAAGAAGAAATCGAGCTCAAGAGGACTGCAGTAACATCACCAGGGAAGGAGGAAACTGCTCCTTCACAGGGAGGAATCTGGCTGCTGATTACTTCTGGCAGCAGAGAGTGCTCCACCCTTGCTCCCAACCCACCGTCCATAGACATAAACCGATATGCTACCCTGGTAGCAAGGGATGAGGAATCTCCCGCAAAGGTGCAGGATGGGAAGCCTTGTACCCCAAAGGCTGGAAGGATCGCAACCATCACTCCGAAAAGGAAACAGTGATTCCCTTCTAAGGGAGAAGGAAGCATCCCTCTGCAAGTCTGACCTGGCATCCCGAGAGGTGTACTACCTACCAGAGGTCCATATCCAAGACATTACGGAGGGATTTCCAAGGATCCTCTGGTCCTCTGAGTACTACCCCATGCTGCTCATCTATGTGAGCACTAATGGAACTACAAGATATGACCGTGAGCAGATCAGAAATGACTACAGTGCTCTGGGAGTGAGGATGAAGGAGCTTGGAGCACAGGTCGTTTTCTCATTGATCCTTCTGGTCAAGGGTACAGGTCTAGGCAGAGACCTATACATCCTGGAGGTAAATACATGGCTGCCTGGATAGTGTCTCCAGGAGGGCTTTGGCTTCCTCAACTGCAGGATCTTGTTCTGAGAAGAAGGTCTGCTGAGATTGGGCCCACCTGTCAAGGAAGGGGAAGAGTATCTTTGGATACAGACTGGCAAGCCTAGTGACGTGGGCTTTAAACTAGGTTCAATGGGGGCAGGAGACAAAAGCCAACAGGTAAATTCAAAATGTGGAGCCCTGTGGGTGAAAGGTCAGAATCTTCGGGGAATATGGGAAGTTGCAGCATAGACAAAGGAGAGACAAGAGGGAATATAAAGGGGAAATCTAATAAACATCTTAGATGTCTATATACTAATGCAAGAAGTATGGTGAATAAACAGGAAGAACTAGTGAATAAGAACGGCCGTACTGGGTCAGACCAAAGGTCCATCTAGCCCAGTATCCTGTCTTCTGAAACACCTGGCATTGGCCACTGTCAGAGGGAATGAACAGAACAGGTAATCATCAAGTGATCCATTCCCTGTCACCTATTCCCATCTTCTGGCAAACAGAGGTTAGGGACACCATCCCTGCCCATCCTGGCTAATAGCCATCGATGGACCTATCCTCTGTGAATTTATCTAGTTCTTCTTTTTTTAACCCTATTATAGGCTTAGCCTTCACAACATCCTGTGGCAAGGTTGACTGTGCGTTGTGTGAAGAAATACTTCTTTTTGTTTTGTTTTTAAACCTGCTTATTAATGTCCTTTGGTGACCCTTAGTTGTTGAGGAATGAGAAGGAGTAAATAACACTTCCTTATTTACTTATTCCATACCAGTCATGATTTTATAGACCTCTATTATATTCCCCCTTAGTCGTCTCTTTTCCAGGTTGAAAAGTCCCAGTCTTTTTAATCTTCTCATATGGAAACATCACTACCAAATCCTGTGTTTTGGATGAGGGACTTCTACTACCCAGAAGTTCTTGGGAAAATAATATAGCAAGGCACAGATTATCCAACAAGTTCTTGGAATGCATTGGAGACAACTTTTTATTACAGAAGGTGGAGAAAACAACTAGGGGAGAGGCAATTCTGGATTTGATTGACTAACAGAGGAACTAGCTAAGAATCTGAAGGTGGAAGGCAGCTTGGGTGAAGGTGACCATGAAATGATAGAGTTTGTGGTTCTAAGGAGTGGTAGGAGGGAAAACCAGCAGAATAAAGACAGTGGACTTCAAGAAGGCAGACTTTAGCACACTGAGAGAATTGGTAGGTGAGATCCCATGGGAAGCAAGTCTAATGGAAAGACAGTTGGCAGTTTTTTAGAGACATTATTAAGGGCACAAGACCAAACTATACAAGTGCATAGGAAAGATAGGAAGTATGGAAAAAGGCGACCATCACTTAAACCAAGAGATCTTTAGTGACCTGAAACTCAAAAAAGAGTCATACAGGAAGTGGAAACTCGGTCAAATTATAAAGGATGTATGATGGTGTGCACCCACATCTCATGAGCACCTCCTATCGGGTAACAAGGGTAACAAGACAGAATTTTACAAATACATGGGGAGCAAGAGGAAGACTTGGGACAGGGGAGGCCCATTACTAAATGAGGAGGGACAATAACAGAAAATGCAGCAATGGCCAAAGTGGTAAATGACTCATCCCCCCCCTCTTCTCCCGCCCCCCTCACCCCCATTTTCACAAAAAAAAATTAGCAGGGATCAGATGACCAACATAGAGAACATCGGTGTAAATGGGGTAGGGTGTGAGGCCACAACAGGAAAAGAACAAGTTAAGAATTACTTAGAAAAGTTAGATGTCTTCAAGTCAGCAGGCCCTGTTGAAATGCATCCTAGAATACTTAAGGAAGTGGCTGAAGAGATCTCTGACCAATTAGCGATTATCTTTGAGAACTTATGGAGGATGGGAGAAATCCCAGAGGACTGGAAAAGGTCAAATATAGTACCTATCTATTAAAAAAAGGGGGAATAAGGACAACCCACAGCATTATAGACCAGTCAGCAGCACTTCGGTACTCGGAAAGATAATGAAGGTAATACAGTAACAGCCAACATGGATTTGTCAAGAACAAATCATGTCAAACCAATCTAATACCCTTCTTTGACATCTTGTGGATGGGGGAAAGCATGGGATACCAAAGTTGAGATATATAGTAAGGCTTTTGATATTGTCTCAGATGACCTTTTCTTAAACTAGAGAAATCTAGCCTAGATGAACCTGCTATAAGGTGGATGCACAACTGGCTGGAAAACCATACTTGGAGAGTAGTTATCAATGGCTCACAATTGAGCTGGAAGGGCATATCGAGTGGGGTCTGCTGTCCTGGGTCCAATTCTATTCAATATCTTCATAAATTATTTGGGTAGTGGCACAGAGAGTACACTTATAAAGTTTGTGGTTGGTACCAAGTTAGGAGGGATTGCAAGCACTTTGGAGGACAGGATTAAAATTCAAAATGAGGTTGACAAACTGGAGAAATGGTCTGAATTAACTAGGATGAAATTCAATAAGGACAAATGCAAAGTACTACACCTAGGAAGGAATAATCAATTGCACAAATACAAAATAAGAAATGACTGCCTAGGAAGGAGTACTGCAAAAAAGGATCTGGAGGTTATAGTGGATCACAAACTAAATGAGTCAACAATATAATGCTGTTGCAAAAAAAAAAACGAGCATCATTCTGGGACGTATTCGCAGGAGTGTTGTAAGCAAGACACAAGAAGTAATTCTTCCAATCTTCTCAGCAGTAATAAGGCCTTAACTGGAGTATTGTGTCCAGTTCTGGGCACCACACTTCAGAAAAGATGTGGACTATTAGGAGAAAGTCCAGAGGAGAGCAAGAAAAATTATTATTCGTCTAGAAAACATGACATGCAAGGAAAGATTGAAAAAATTGAGTTTGTTTAGTTTGGGGAAGAGAAGACTGAGTGGAAACATGGTAACAGTCTTCAAGTATGTAATAAGAAAAGGAGTACTTGTGGCACCTTAGAGACTAACAAATTTATTTGAGCATAAGCTTTCGTGAGCTACAGCTCACTTCATCGGATGCATGGTTCAGGACTATTTAGAAAAGCTGGACGAACACAAGTCCATGGGGCCAGATGCACTGCATCTGAGAGTACTAAAGGAGTTGGCAGATGTGATTGCAGAGCCATTGGCCATTATCTTTGAAAACTCATGGCGATCAGGAGAAGTCCCGGAAGTCTGGAAAAAGCTAATGTAGTGCCCATCTTTAAAAAAGGGAAGAAGGAGGATCCTGGGAACTACAGGCCAGTCAGCCTCACCTCAGTCCTTGGAAAAATCATGGAGCAGGTCCTCAAGGAATCAATTCTGAAGCACTTAGAGGAGAAGAAAGTGATCAGGAACAGTCAGCATGGATTCACCAAGGGCAAGTCATGCCTGACTAATCTAATTGCCTTGTATGATGAGATAACTGGCTCTGTGGATGAGGGGAAAGTAGTGGACGTGTTGTTTCTTGACTTTAGCAAAGCTTTTGACATGGTCTCCCACAGTATTCTTGCCAGCAAGTTAAAGAAGTATGGGCTGGATGAATGGACTATAAGGTGGATAGAAAGTTGGCTAGATTGTCGGGCTCAACGGGTAGTGATCAATGGCTCCATGTCTAGTTGGCAGCCGGTATCAAGTGGAGTACCCAAGGGTCGGTCCTGGGGCCGGTTTTGTTCAATATCTTCATTAATGATCTGGAGGATGGTGTGGATTGCACCCTCAGCAAGTTTTCAGATGACACTAAATTGGGAAGAGAGGTAGATATGCTGGAGAGTAGGGATAGGATACAGAGGGCCCTAGACAAATGAGAGGATTGGACCAAAAGAAATCTGATGAGGTTCAACAAGGACAAGTGCAGAGTCCTGCACTTAGGACAGAAGAATCCCATGCACTGCTACAGGCTCGGGACCGAATGGCTCGGCAGCAGTTCTGCAGAAAAGGACCTAGGGGTTACAGTGGACGAGAAGCTGGATATGAGTCAACAGTGTGCCCTTGTTGCCAAGAAGGCCAATGGCATTTTGGGATGTATATGTAGGGGCATTGCCAGCAGATCGAGGGACGTGATTGTTCTCCTCTATTCGACATTGGTGAGGCCTCATCTGGAGTATTGCGTCCAGTTTTGGTCCACCCACTACAGAAGGGATGTGGAGAAATTGGAGAGAGCCCAGTGGAGGGCAAAGAAAAGGATCAGAGGGCTGGGGCACATGACTTATGAGGAGAGGCTGAGGGAACTGGGATTGTTTAGTCTGCAGAAGAGAAGGATGAGGGGGGATTTGATAGCTGCTTTCAACTACCTGAAAGGGGGTTCCAAAGAGGATGGCTCTAGACTGTTCTCAGTGGTAGCAGATGACAGAACAAGGAGTAATGGTCTCAAGTTGCAGTGGGGGAGGTTTAGGTTGGATATTAGGAAAAACTCTTTCACTAGGAGGGTGGTGAAACACTGGAATGCGTTGCCTAGGGAGGTGATGGAATCTCCTTCCTTAGATATTTTTAAGGTGGTTGGACTAGATGAATTCCTGAGGTCCCTTCCATCCCTGATATTCTATGATTCTATGATTGATTCAGTGGAAAATACTGTATTTTCCACTGAATGCATCCGATGAAATGAGCTGTAGCTCACGAAAGCTTATGCTCAAATAAATTGGTTAGTCTCTAAGGTGCCACAAGTACTCCTTTTCTTTTTGCGAATACAGACTAACACGGCTGCTACTCTGAAACCTGTCAAGTATGTAATGGTTGTTATAAGGAGGATGATGATAAATTATTCTCCTTAACCACTGAGGACAGGAAAAGAAGTAATCATAGGATTGGAAGGAACCTCGAAAGGTCATCTAGTCCAGTCCCCCGCACTCATAGCGGGACTAAAGTATTAAATGGGCATAAATTCCAGGAAGGATGATTTAGGGGTTAGAGCAGTGGTTCTCAACCTATTTACCATTGTGGGCCGCATATGCAGCTCTCTCTGTGTTATGTGGCCTGGATCCACGCAATATGTATACTACCTGTATATCTACTAAAAAATAAGGTTTCATATTTGTTATATGAGAGAAGTGTGATTCAAACTGATATACTACCTTTCATTTGAACACTGGCAAACACCAGTAATACAGGTTTGGTGGTCCAGATTCTGCTCTCAGTTACAATGGTACAACTCCCATTGATTTAATTGGGGGCTTAACCATTGTAAACAAGTGAAGAAATTAGCTTTGCAACTAGAATTTAGTTAACAATTCTGTGGATGATTTGTGAGCTAAAACAGACTCCATCTCTCCTGCAAGCTTGTCTAACATGAATTAATGGTGTAAACTTTTTCTACTCAAATCGGCAGATGTGACTGTGAACAGAGTCACTTTTCTAAGCTAGACAGTAATTGAAGTGCTGCAAGTAGATTGAAGCTCCAAATTCCACTAAGTCAGTAGAAGTCTTATTTGTAATGAGGTCTACAGATCCTTGAGAATGGGTCTCTGTTCTCTGCAGCCTAGGATTAGACCAAATCTAGAAGGGAAGGTCTGGCTTCCCTCTGAGAAATCACCAATTTTTCTTCTGAAAAACATTGGCTTAAAATTTCCAGGCTCTCAGGGTGTGCCTTTATCTGCAGAGGGGATTCCCTTTCTCTTCATAGTTACTGGGACTTTCCATTTACATGTTTCAGAGTAACAGCCGTGTTAGTCTGTATTCACAAAAAGAAAAGGAGTACTTGTGGCACCTTAGAGACTAACCAATTTATTTGAGCATGAGCTTTCGTGAGCTACAGCTCACTTCATCGGATGCATACCGTGGAAACTGCAGCAGACTTTATATACACACAGAGAACATGAAACAATACCTCCTCCCACCCCACTGTCCTACTGGTAATAGCTTATCTAAAGTGATCATCAAGTTGGGCCATTTCCAGCACAAATCCAGGTTTTCTCACCCTCCACCCCCCCACACACAAACTCACTCTCCTGCTGGTAATAGCCCATCCAAAGTGACAACTCTCTACACCGTGTGCATGATAATCAAGTTGGGCCATTTCCTGCACAAATACAGGTTCTCTCACCCCCATACACACACAAACTCACTCTCCTGCTGGTAATAGCTCATCCAAAGTGACCACTCTCCCTACAATGTGCATGGTAATCAAGGTGGGCCATGTCCAGCACAAATCCAGGCTTTCTCACCCCCACCCCCACCCCCTTTTTTTTTTTTTCCGGGGAGACACACACACACACACACACACACACACACACACACACACAAACTCACTCTCCTGCTGGCAATAGCTCATCCAAACTGACCACTCTCCAAGTTTAAATCCAAGTTTAACCAGAACGTCTGGGGAGGGGGGAGGGGTAGGAAAAAACAAGGGGAAATAGGCTACCTTGCATAATGACTTAGCCACTCCCAGTCTCTATTTAAGCCTAAATTAATAGTATCCAATTTGCAAATTAATTCCAATTCAGCAGTTTCTCGCTGGAGTCTGGATTTGAAGTCTTTTTGTTTTAAGATAGCGACCTTCATGTCTGTGATTGCGTGACCAGAGAGATTGAAGTGTTCTCCGACTGGTTTATGAATGTTATAATTCTTGACATCTGATTTGTGTCCATTTATTCTTTTACGTAGAGACTGTCCAGTTTGACCAATGTAAATGGCAGAGGGGCATTGCTGGCACATGATGGCATATATCACATTAGTGGATGTGCAGGTGAACGAGCCTCTGATAGTGTGGCTGATGTTATTAGGCTCTGTGATGGTGTTCCCTGAATAGATATGTGGGCACAGTTGGCAACGGGCTTTGTTGCAAGGATAAGTTCCTGGGTTAGTGGTTCTGTTGTGTGGTATGTGGTTGTTGGTGAGTATTTGCTTCCGGTTGGGGGGCTGTCTGTAGGCAAGGACTGGCCTGTCTCCCAAGATTTGTGAGTGTGTTGGGTCATCCTTTAGGATAGGTTGTAGATCCTTGATAATGCGTTGGAGAGGTTTTAGTTGGGGGCTGAAGGTGACGGCTAGTGGCGTTCTGTTATTTTCTTTGTTAGGCCTGTCCTGTAGTAGGTAACTTCTGGGAACTCTTCTGGCTCTATCAATCTGTTTCTTCACTTCCGCAGATGGGTATTGTAGTTGTAAGAAAGCTTGACAGAGATCTTGTAGGTGTTTGTCTCTGTCTGAGGGGTTGGAGCAAATGCAGTTGTATCGCAGAGCTTGGCTGTAGACGATGGATTGTGTGGTGTGGTCAGGGTGAAAGCTGGAGGCATGTAGGTAGGAATAGCGGTCAGTAGGTTTCCGGTATAGGGTGGTGTTTATGTGACCATTGTTTATTAGCACTGTAGTGTCCAGGAAGTGGATCTCTTGTGTGGACTGGACCAGGCTGAGGTTGATGGTGGGATGGAAGTTGTTGAAATCATGGTAGAATTCCTCAAGGGCTTCTTTTCCATGTGTCCAGATGATGAAGATGTCATCAATATAGCGCAAGTAGAGTAGGGGCTTTAGGGGACGAGAGCTGAGGAAGCGTTGTTCTAAATCAGCCATAAAAATGTTGGCATACTGTGGGGCCATGTGGGTACCCATAGCAGTGCCGCTGATCTGAAGGTATACATTGTCCCCAAATTGTAGGGAGAGTGGTCACTTTGGATGAGCTATTACCAGCAGGAGAGTGAGTTTGTGTGTGTATGGGGGTGGGGGGGTGAGAACACCTGGATTTGTGCTGGAAATGGCCCACCTTGATTATCATGCACATTGTAGGGAGAGTGGTCACTTTGGATGAGCTATTACCAGCAGGATAGTGAGTTTGTGTGTATGTTTTTTGGAGGGGGGTGAGAGAACCTGTATTTGTGCAGGAAATGGCCCAACTTGATTATCATGCACATTGTGTAGAGAGTTGTCACTTTGGATGGGCTATTACCAGCAGGAGAGTGAGTTTGTGTGTGGGGGCGTGGAGGGTGAGAAAACCTGGATTTGTGCTGGAAATGGCCCAACTTGATGATCACTTTAGATAAGCTATTACCAGTAGGACAGTGGGGTGGGAGGAGGTATTGTTTCATGTTCTCTGTGTGTATATAAAGTCTGCTGCAGTTTCCACGGTATGCATCCTATGAAGTGAGCTGTAGCTCACGAAAGCTCATGCTCAAATAAATTGGTTAGTCTCTAAGGTGCCACAAGTACTCCTTTTCTTTTTTTTTCCATTTACATGTAGTGCAGCATGGTGGAGAAAGTTTCTGGCTTACCCTCTCTTAGCCATCTCCAGCACCTCCACTCCGATTGAGTGCCTGCAGGGAGAGCTGCACCTGTTTTGTGGAAATCCAGTCCCCTCTGAAATGCTTGGGCTGGAGTAGGGTTTTTCCTGCAGCCTCCCACTCCCGAACAGGAGAGTCTCCAAGAAGCATCAGGAGCAACGTCCCTCATTGGGCCCCCTGAGGCAGCAGAGAGCTACTAAAAGGGATCTCGAGCAGACAAACCAAGGAGAGCCTGATAAGGGGCCCTCAGACTCAGTCCCTCCCTCCATTACACAGCATGTCCTCCTGCCCAGTCTTTCAATGGCTCAGAATTACTTCCTGCCAGCAAAGTCAGACCAGCTTTGTTTCCTAGTGCAGCAAGTGGACCAAGAATTCCTTTGGAACCTCCAAGGTTGGAGCATGGTGCCTTTGAGGTAAAGTCAGTCTATGTCCAGGCTCATCCAGGAATCTCTCTTATATAAAGAGTGGGAACCTGGGAAGCGCTCTTCTGGACCCAGGCCAGCACAGCCCTCCAGCCCCCTCTTTTTCAGGGCAAGAAAGCTGTGAAGAGTAACCATAAGGTGTCGTCCTTCCCCTTTTCACACCCTCCCTCTCCAGGAGACTCAGTCTGAAATTTCTCTCTCCCTATCAGATGAGGAGGATAAGAAAAAGAAGGGTCTCGCTGATGTTCAGATCCCTCTGTGCAACAAAAAGCACTAAGGAGAGGGAAGCCCCACTGATCCCCGTCATCATATGAATAGTTTGACTCAGATTCCTCTAAGAGGCTCGAAGCAAATCTGTTTTCCTCACGGCACACAAATGTGCAAAGAGCCTGGTTTCCCTGCTCCTCTTCAGAGTACAGCATAGCAGATAATCATAACTATGGGTTTCACTGCCCACCCTCAGAGTGGGCAGCATGGCAAATCAGTGCAGAAAAGACCAGGTCATAAAGATGTGTTGGTTACTCTAGGCCAGTGGTTCTCAACCAGGGGTACGCAGAGGTTTTCCAGGGGGTATATCAACTCATCTATATATTTGCCTGGTTTTACAACAGATTACATAAAAAGCACTAGCGAAGTCAGTACAAACTAAAATTTCATACAATGACTTGTTTTATACTGTTCTATATACTATACACTGAAATGTAAGTATAATTATATTCCAATCAATATATTTTATAATGATATGGTAAAAGTAAGCAATTTTTCAGTAATAGTGTCCTGTGACACTTGCTTAAAAAATCAGCCTTTAAAAATACAAGTAGTTTTAAGTGAGGTGTAACTTGGGGTATTCAAGACCAATCAGATTGCTGAAAGTGGTACAGTAGTCTGAAAAGTTTAAGAGCCACTGGTCTAGGGGTATGTATATACATATCCCCAAAAGGAAAATTTTCCATTCTTAGGGGAAGCATGCTAGCAGTCCAAATCATCGTTGGATTCAAGTGGTAAAATAGATATTTTTAAAACCAAGCGATAATCCTTCAGGCAGAAATGTAACAAGTACTGTAAACTACACTTATGAGGTCAGCGGATTTCCTCAATAATCTATAGCTATATGTCTCTCCTCATGCACCATGGGAAGATATAATAGTGAGATAAGAATTTTCATGCCACACCTAAAAGACTAGGAAAGTATTGGGTTGTCATAGTCCCCAGCTGCTGCTGTGGGTCACCATGTTGTAATGTCCAGGTTATTGCTCCCAGCTTTTGTTGCAGGTTGCCAAGCCTTGGTACTACTTCTATCTTCTTCCCCCTGCACCTGGCTGGAGAGTGATGAGAAGGACAGCACCCCAGCAGTGGAAGAACTGTCAGGCAGTAATGGGCCTATTGGCAGAATTTATTTCTACTTTTCCGTGCCCCTGGCTTCCATTTTATGAGGCCGGAAGGCTCCTCGGTGTGAAACAGTCTAAAACTTATCCTGGAATCACTAACAAAGAAAAATATCCACAGAGAGAACATCAAAATGGATCTCTAGCTGCATCCAGCTCTGTTATCAACCAAATAAAACAGAACCCCTTGTAGAGATCAGGACTCATTCTACATAATCAATAGGAACCTCAGTAGCCTTTTTGAACTATGTACCAATAATAGACGTATGTAAAGCGGCTACCTGGGCATCTGAGCATACAATCACAAATTATTATGCAGTCATTCAAAGCTCAAGATCAGATGCCATGCTAGGCCTAAAAGTGCTCCCTTCAACCATGCAAACAACTCCAGAGCCCCTTCTGTCCACAGTGGGACATTGCCCTACAATCACCTGAAGTGGAGCACCCACAGAGACATCATTTGAAGAACAAGAGAACGTTACTCATCTTGTGCAGTAACTGAGGTTCTTCAAGTTGTGTGTCCCTGTGGGTGTTCCACTACCCTCCCCTCCCCTCTATTTCAGGTTTACTGTGAGTACTCCATGGTAGAGAAGGAACTGAGGGGTTCGGGTGTCACACATGTTGTATGAGGAGTAATGGCACTGCAAGACAGCTACTGTGCATGCGTAGCCCGGATGGACACTGCTACTGAAAATCTCTATCAATGGTGCTGAGAAGCACCGACACCTGAAGTGACGCACCCACCGGGAGAGAGACCTTGAAGAACCGCACCTTGTGCAGTAACTGAGTAACCTCCTCTTTATTAAAACAGGGGCTAACTGTAGTTCGTGAATTAACTGATTATTTCAGGTCAGCCTGGAAACATTTTCAAATACACCTAAGTGAAAGTGACTGGAATTTAAGTTCCTAGTTGCCTACATCTCTGAAAAATTAGACAGTCTTCTAAGTTACTTAGGCTAACCTTCAAACTTTTAAAACTAGTAGATCTCATCTCCACCTTCCTCATTTTTATTCATAGACTGGAATTCCTGCTTTTTCAATCTCAGTACATTTCTCAACTTTGAATGAATTAATCCAAATGAAGGAAATAGTCTTTCTGTGCTTGCAGAAGAGACTACAGCAGTCAAAACTAGTTTAACACTTAAAAAACTCTGGTCCCAAGTGCTTAGCTAGTGACTTCCACCAGTTCAATGCTGTGACTTTCTTTAAAACATCATCAGCAAACATGAACTGCTTGAATGGTTCACCTCCAATCCTGAAATTTATTATGGCTGGCATGATTTGATGTGTGATTATTAGATACCCATGTCGTATAGCAGCATCTTTGTCAGCACCTAGGCATCTACCCTGGTGCTCTAGATTGAGACTATTGGGAAGAAAATGAGGTAGAGCATGTGCTTGATCCATCTGCCTCTTTACTTCCTGCAATTTAACATTGTTGATGGGTATTTCTTTCTTCAATAAAAGTTCTTGAAATTCTTTCCAGCATCAACGGTAGAACCACAATCTTTCAGCCATTTGTCCGAGCCTATGGAAATAGGTTTCAGTATATTCAGCATATCTTCTACATTTCTTTATAGTCCAATGCTGATTACTTTGGCTGTGGTAGTTCCATCTATTTTGTCACAATTTTCTTCACAAATTATCAGAATAGGGGAGTTCTTAATAGATTCATCTTGTGGGAGAATTCATTTGGATTCTCCTGCTTTCTTCAATGAAGCTGAAGCAAAGTTGTAGTTATGAAAGTACTTTGCAATTTCAACATTCTTCTTTATTCCTGGAGATGTACTCAAGGCTTTGGCTAAAAGATGCATGAAATGAACACTACATCCGGATGTCATAAGTTTTAGGTTCATTATCTTCTAGATTTCTTCTCATCTTTGCTACATTTGCAGCATTTTCAGTGACAATTCTTAGCTATTCACTTGACGCTTGAATTTTTGTTCAGTTTGCTATGGTTTTTACTGCTGTTTCTTTTAAGTGTTCTGCTGTATGGGCATTTCCTGATGTATCTGTTGTTTCTATAAGATAGACAGCTCTGTTTCCTGTTGTCTCACAAACACATATTACTGGATCATTGTGTACATTACTCCACCCATCAAGTCTTAGATTAATGAATATCCTGTCAATTTTTTTTGCACACCGTTCAATTTCCTTTTCATACATGGTATCCACCAACCTTCCAGCAATGTGTGCTCTCACGGTTGGAGTGTAGCCTGGCTATAATGATTAAATCATGTCAATGAAATGTTCGTTCTGAAAAAGACGGAGAATTTGTTGCATAGGTGATCCAAGCAATCTTTTCATAGAATATCAGGGTTGGAAGGGACCTCAGGAGGTCATCTAGTCCAACCCCCTGCTCAAAGCAGGACCAATCCCCAATTAAATCATCCCAGCCATGGCTTTGTCAAGCCTGACCTTAAAAACTTCTAAGGAAGGAGATTCTACCACCTCCCTAGGTAACGCATTCCAGTGTTTCACCACCCTTCTAGTGAAAAAGTTTTTTTCCTAATATCCAACCTAAACCTCCCCCACTGCAACTTTTCCTTTGTGGAGTCTTCCTGAAATTTGCTGGTCCTGATTATGAACTCATTCATAGTTTTACTGGATAATGAAGGTCAGGTTTTTTGTTTGTTTGTTTGTTTTTTTTTTAATGCAGGTAATTTTCTGTCTGACATGTGTTCAGTTGCAGCACTAGTGGTGGTACCAGCAGATGACTCTGAAGTTGCAGACATTGCAGACGATGGATGTTCATAACCCGTTATGTCTAAGTCGGACCCTGAGACAAAATCACTCTCGCTCGGAGTATTACTCAGTGCACTTTAAAAAATGAGATTGTAAATGAAAGATTCCTCATACTGCAACTGTTTATAGCATTGTTTAAATGCTATCATTCTAAACCCAGTTTTGTGGGGAAAATGAATAAATCATAAGGGTTTACATAGATTTAGATAATTCTTATCTCTGGCAACAGGTTGAAAAAGACATTTTAAAATTCATAAATGCCTAATAAAACTTCACTTTTAAACAAGAACTCTTCACTTTGGATGTTTGATTATATTGAGCAATAAAAGAATCATTTCAAAAGTCCAGCAGTAATAGTAAAAATATAATTGATAAATACTCCCACAACAAACCAACATATTAATTATATTTTGAACACAAGCATTTTTGAAATTCACTAGTAATCCACCCAAAAAACAATAATCTGTTATCATTTACTAGCATAGTAAGACAAGGTAGGCAGTCCATAAGAATGGTTCAAAAATAAATTTACTAACTAGCTCATCCCAGATTGTTCAGACATGTCCACATCATCATCATCATCTTCAAAGTCATTGTCTTCTGAGGAGCATTTTTTATAATGCTGTTTCATTCTGACAACCATTCAGTCTTGCATCTTTCTGTTGCCCTGTTTACATTTGGCACGTGATCCTCTTTTACGCAAAGGAACAGAATTTCTTGAAAATATTCCCAAACAGGTCTTTTTTACAATCTGCAGCCATGGCAATATTTTTTTCCCAGTTGTTAAAATCAGCATTAGAGGCTGTGGTCTGAAGAATTTTGTCCCTTCTGCCCACAATGTCCTGCATTCACACCAGTGTTGATCCTTTTTGGTTGCGCACACTGCTCCTTTTCCCTTGTTACATAGCCCCCCACCCGAGCCCTACCCCCAAAAGAACTAACAACAGTCAAAGACTTCTGCTTGAGTAACCCAAATGCCCTTTGCACTGCAGTATTTTATTTGTTTAGTGACAGAGGGAGGCAATTGCAAAATGAATGGATTTCTGTTTTTATCTGTGTACACATGCAAGGAGACAGAGCAAAGCTGTTTGCATGAAGTGCCCATAACCATCCAGAAGGGCTCGTAGTCATTGAGCAGATCAGTGTTTTTTCCATTTGATGGAGCAGTGTCATGGTGGGTGGAGTCTCAAATATTCATAATTTGAGAACTGAGACAGTCAGACCTCAGGGAGGGAGAAGCTATAAAATAGGAATATGAGACCACCTAGGAGGGATCAGTGTATTATCTTGATGAGATATACAATTAGGGTTGCCAGGCATCTGTTTTTCGACCAGAACGCCCTCTCAAAAAGGGACCCTGGTGGCTCTGGTCAGCACCACTGACCGTTCCATTAAAAGTCCGGTCGGCGGCGCAGCAGGGCTAAGGCAGGCTCCTTGACTGCCCTGGCTTTGCGCAGCTCCTGGAAACGGCCGGCATATCCCTGCGGTTCCTAGGTGTAGGGGCAATCAGAGAAGCAGCGTGTACTGCCCCCCGCCCCTAGAGCTGGCTCCACACTCCTATTGGCTGGGAACTGCGGCCAATGGGAGCTGCGGGGGTGGCACTTGCAGGCCCAGGCAGCGTGCACTGCGCAGAGCTGCCCAGCCATGCCTCCGCCTACGGGCTGGACATGCCAGCTGTTTTCCAGGAGCAGTGCAGAGCCAGGGCATGCTGGGAGCCTGCCTTAGCCCCACCGGCAGCCGCTTGAGGTAAGCACCGCTCGGCCGGAGCCTGCACCCCCTCCCACACTCCAGCCCCCTGCCTGAGCCTGCTCCCGCACTCTAAACCTTGGCCCCAGCCCGGAGCCCCCTCCTGCACCCCAACCCCCTCATCCCAGCCCCACCTCAGTGTGCACCCCCAGCCGGAGCTCTCGCCCCCTCCTGCACCCTGAACCCATCATTTCTGGCCCCACCCCGGAGCCCACACCCCCAGCCCAGTGAAAGTGAGGTGAGGGTGGAGGAGAGTGAGCGACTGAGGGAGAAGGGTGGGAGTGAGTGGGGGATGGGGCCTCAGAGAAGGGGCAGGGCAGGGAGGGGTTCTTGGGGAAGTAGTGGGGCAAGGGTATTCGGTTTTGTGCAATTAGAAAGTTGACAACCCTATACACAATATATATGGTATCTCCTGGAGCCAGAGGCTGGATCCCAATGATTGTAATGACTTTGCCTGTCTCTTGCACCCAGTAGCAGAGCTCTTGGGTCTCCCACAGGATCAAACCCTTAATACATGACCTATTGTGCCATATTTATAAAACTTAACCCTAAAAGTTAGGGGGGTTTTTTTTCCCCTGATTCTTTTTTGGACAGAAAAGCAGCTTTTAAATCAAAGTATTTGATCGAGGCTCATGGAGTCAAATATAGTAAAAATCTTAAATGACTCAAACTGTACCATAGAATCTCTAGGGATAGAAATTCCATGCTTGAATAATAAGAGTATAGCAGTAGGAATATACTACCTACCAACTGACCAAGATGGTGATAGTGACTCTGAAATGCTCAGGGAGGTTAAAGAGGCTACAAAAACAAAAAACCCAATCATAATAGGAAATTTCAAGTATCTCCATATTGACTGGGTATACATCACCTCAGGACATGATGCAGAGTTAAAAATTGTAGACACCATTAATGACTGCTTCTATGAGCAGCTAGTCTTGGAACCCACGAGTGGAGAGGCAGTTCTTGGTTCAATTCTAAGTGGAGCATAGGATCTGGTCCAAGAGGTGAGTATAGCTGAACTGCTCAGTAATAGCAACCACAATGTAATTCAATTTAACTTCCTTGTAGGGGGCAAAAATACCAAAGAAACCCCTCACAGTGGCATTTAACTTCAAAAAAGGGGAACTACACAAAACCAAGAAAACTAGTTAAATTTGAAATTAAAAGGAACAGTCACAAGAGTGAAATACCTGCAAGCTGCATGGAAACTATTTAAAAACACCATAATAGAGGCTCAAACTAAATGTATATCCCAAATAATAATTAAAAAAAAAAAAGAGGACCAAAAAAAAAGTGCCACCATGGCTAAACAATAGAGTAAAAGCGATGTTTAGAGGCAAAAAGAAATCCCTTAAAGAGGGGAAGTCAGATTTTTTTGAGAAAAATAGAAATGAGCATAAACTCTGGCAAATCAAATGTAAAATTGTAATTGGGCAGGCCAAAAAAAGAATTTGAAGAGCAACTAGCAGAAGACCGAAATTAACAGAAAAATCATTTTTAGGACCTCAGAAGGAGGAAGCCTGCTCAACAATCAGTGAGGCCACTGGATGATCAAGCTGCTAAATGAGCACTTCAGGAACACAAGGCTGTTGCAGAGAAGCTAAATGAATTCTTTGCATCAGTCTTCAATGAAGAAGAGGATGTGAAGGAGATTCCCACACCTGAGTCACTATTTTTGGGTAACAGAGTTGAGGAACTGGCCCAGATTGAGGTGTCAGTAGAGGAGATATTGGAACAAATAGGTAACTTAAATAGTAATAAGTCATTAGGACTAGATGGTATCACTCAAGCGTTCTGAAGGAACTCATATATGAAATTGCTGAACTACTAAGTGTGTTATGTAAACTAACACTTAAATCAGCCCCTGTACCAGATGAATGGCAAATGTTTAAAAATCAGCCTTACTTTATCTAAGGCTCCGGAGGCAATCCTGGCAATTACAGGCCGTTAAGCCTAACTTGTGTACCAGGCACATTGGTTGAAACTATAGTCAGAATAGGATTGTCAGACACATAGATGAACACAATATATTGGGGAAGAGTCGAACACAGCTTTTGTAAAGGGAAATAATTTCTCACCAATCTACTAGAATTCTTTGAGGGAGTCAGCAAACATGTGGACAAGGGTGATCCAGTGGATATAGTGTACTGGACCTTTGATAAGGTCCCACACCAAAGGCTCTTAAGTCAAGTAAACAATCCTGGGATAAGAGGGAAGATCCTCTCCTGGATCAGTAACTGGTTAAAAGACAGGAAACAAAGGGTAAGAAAAAACGTTCAGTTTTTACAACGGAGAGAGGTAAATAGTGGGATCCCTGAAGGATCTGTACTAGGACTGTGCTATTCAACATACAGTAGACACTCATTAGTAGCAACATATTGGTGCCCTTTTGCTATGTTGCTCTAAAGCGGCTGTTGCTGTTATGGGGAGTGTCATTTGACCAAAAGGTGTATGAAGAGTTAAGTATGTTTTGGAAGGGATGGGGTAGCCATGTTGTGTTGGGGGGGTCAGTTGGAGGGGGACCCCAAGATTGGGGGAATGGGGCAGGGGAACCCTGGGTTCGGCAGGGGAGCCCCTAGTCAGCAAACGGCTGAGCGAGCCAGCTAACAGGGACAGGCTGAGGATGCTCCCCCTGGCAGCTCATACTCCACTGTGGCAAGGGATGGATGGCTGGGGCAGGCACTGTGTGCAGCCTGCAATGGAGGCAGGGCGGGGTGGCGGCTTCTAGCACAGACAGCAGAGATGGGAGTGGGGAAGGGGACAAGTCAATGCCCTGGGAAGGCCCGATTCCCCACTGCAAAACAGTGCATCCATGCCCTGTCCCCAGCAACCAAGATGGAGGGGACAGCTCAGTGCACCGGGGGGGAAGACTCCCCGATACGTCCAACTGCAAAATTGTCCTGTTCTGTTCATTCTCACTGAAGCATCTGGCACTGGCCACTATCAGAAGACTGGATACTGGGCTAGATGAGCCATTGGTCTGACCCAGTATGGCCATTCTCATGTTATAATTCAGCATTTTTATTTAAATGTTTTAAGAGATTATAATAAGTTTAAGCCTTAAAATATTTTGTATTAGTCAGATTTCACTTTAAACAGGTACATTTTTAAAAAGAAAAAAAAACTTAGAATTTAAATAACAATAAAAACCCAATTTTAAATAATCCAATTTAAATTTTAAAAAATCAATTTTGTTCTAATTTTTTTTTTTAAACCATTAGTTTTTATCCACCCTGAATTACTGGGAAAGTCTTGCTCAGTCCTTGAATCCTTGGGATGGACCTTCAGTACAGATGCAATCATTGGATAATTTAGCTTCTTCGCTCTCAAAAGTCTCTACTGAGTATGTGCAAAAGCTTACAACTTGTCCAAGTTTGGGCTAATTTGCATGGGAATGGCAAACAGCACAATGCTGACACCAGGCCTACCCCCTCCCTCTGCAAAATGTCAGTTCACTACATCAAACATGGCATCGCTAAGGTTTCTCAATAGAATAGTTGTACAATTCTTTTTTCAACATTGGCAAAACATTTCTTCCCAGTCTTGTTCTTGGAAGCAGCTGAACTATTTTAACTGAACCTTTCCAAAAAAATTCAGCCTGAGGCAGATGATCACTTTGGAAAATTTCAGACCAAATTGTTAAAGTTTGGCTAAGCTATAAGCAACTGAAAATAGGGTCTTATATTAAGTGTTGGGCAGTGTTAACTGTAGGTGGTGCTAGTAGTGCTGTCTATAATACAAGATAAGATGGGCAGCATGTCCGTTCATGCTACTGTGAGACCTCTACAACTCTCGTTTCCTGACTTGAATGTTCAAAGTAATCTTGACGTCATTTTAATATAAGTGTTGTGTTTTACTACAACTTACATGCAGATATTTGTGCCTGCTCCTTAGATCCTGGAGGGGGATTGTTTGTATGTTTGTTTTGTAAATGGCAATTCTTGCTTAATATAAAGAAATTTAAGAGTGATATTTTTTCCTAAGACTTCATGTATAAGTTTCTGCTCTTGGTTTTTCAACTAGTGATTCTTGTTTTTCAACTAATGTTTCTTCCTCTCCAGTCCCTCTTGCAGCTTCAGGATCAAACAGCATCTGTGTTGTGTTCTCCTTCTGATGTACCAGATGGGGGATTTCATAACAGAATCCCTATGGTGATGCGGGGGAACTGCACCTTTTATGAGAAAGTCAGGCTTGCTCAGATCAATGGAGCCCGGGGGTTGCTGATAGTCAGTAGAGAGAAACTGGTAAGTCTATTCCTAGTTATTGTCTGCAGTACTGATGTATCTCTGATGTTAGTGTTGGTTATAAAACTTTATTTTTCATCTAGACTTCATTCTTGATAAACTGCATTGTCTCAGTGCTTCCCACAGTTGCTATTTTTAGCTTATTTGCGTTTGGGTTTTCTGACCTGGAGGGTTTCTTCCTAGAATTAATGTCTCTCTGTGGGCATGTGATGACTCAGCCTACAGTATTTTGGTCTTATTAGGACCTGTACGAGAGGCTGTGAAGCTGCATATAAAGTTACTCATGTTCTTAGCCAACAGAAAAATATATGTTCATTCCTGATATACTGCCTGAATAATTGCTGTTTTGTGAGTAATTTTGTTAAATTTTTCTATTTGTGGCATTTAATATTTATTAATTAAGCCAGAGGTTTTACTCACGTAGTGATGGTTCCCAATGGGACTTGTACCTGCGTGTATATAATGCCCCTGGGTGAAGTCTTGTCTATCATTAAACACTTGGCTAAAACAATGAAACCGGCTCCTTGGACCTCAACAAAATATTAGTTCTGTGTTGTGACTTAGCATTCAAAAAGACTAATTCTATGAAATATACAGCACTATGGCTTCTGTTTAGTGATATCTGAGTGTCAGCACTGGAAATACACGTCTCTCGTAGAATTATATGCCAGATGTGGAGCAGATGTTGCATGAAGATTGGTTCTTCTTTGAGTGCTTGCTCATGTCGATTCCAATTAGGTGTGTGCGCACCGCGTGCACAGTCACTAGAAGGTTTTTCCCCTAGCAGTACCCGTCGGGTCAACTGTGGAGCTGCCTGAAATCACTCATTCATGGCGCCACATATAGGGCCCTGCTGACCCGCCACCTCTCCAGTTCCTTCTTACTGCTAGTGACGGTCATAGAATCACAGGGTTGGAAGAGACCTCAGGAGGTCATGTAGTCCAATCCCCTCCTCAGTGCAGGACCAATCTCCAACTCAATCATCCCAGCCAAGGCTTTGTCAAGCTGGGCCTTAAAAACCTCTAAGGATGGAGATTCCACCACCTCCCTAGGTAACCCATTCCAGTGCTTCACCACCCTCCTAGTGAAGTAGTTTCCTAATATCCAATCTAGACCTCCCCCACTGCAATTTGAGACCACTGCTTCTTGTTTTGTCACCTGCCACCGAGAACAGCTTAGCTCCATCCTCTTTGGAACCCCCCCTTCAGGTAGTTGAAGGCTGCTATCAAATCCCCCCTCGCTCTTCTCTCTTCTGCAGACGAAATAACCTCAGTTCCCTCAGCCTCTCCTTGTAAGTCATGTGCCCGAGCCCCCTGATCCTTTTCTTTGCCGTCCACTGGACTCTCTCCAATTTGTCCACCTCCCTTTTGTAGTGGGTGGACCAAAACTGGACGCAATACTCCAGATGAGGCCTCACAAATGTCAAATAGAGGGGAATAATCACTTCCCTCGATCTGCTGGCAGTGCTCCTACTAATACAGCCCAATGTGCCGTTGGCCTTCTTGGCAACAAGGGCAGACTGCTGATTCTCATCCAGCTTCTTGTCCACTGTAATCCCCAGGTCCTTTTCTACAGAACTGCTGCTTAGCCAGTCTGTTCCCACTGTAGCTGTACATGGGATTCTTCCTTCCTAAGTGCAGAACTCTGCACTTGTCCTTGTTGAACCTCATCAGATTTCTTTTGGCCCAATCTTCCACTTTGTCTGGGTCACTCTGGACCCTATCCCTACCCTCCAGCATATCTACCTCTCCCCCTAGCTTAGTGTCATCTGCAAACTTGCTGAGGTTGCAGTTCATCCCATCATCCAGATCATTGATAAAGATGTTGAACAAAACCAACCCCTGGGGCACTCTGCTTAATATTGGCTGCCAAGTAGACATGGAGCCATTGATCACTACCCATTGAGCCCGACAATCTAGCCAGCTTTTTATCCACCTTATAGTCCATTCATCCAATCCATATTTTTTTAACTTGCTGGCAAGAATACTGTGGGAGACCATATCAAAAGCTTTGCTAAAGTCAAGATATACCGTGTCCACTGCTTTCTCCATATCCACAGAGCCAGTTATCTCATCATAGAAGGCAATCAGGTTGGTCAGGCATGACTTGCCCTTGGTGAATCCATGTTGACTGTTCCTGATCACCTTCCTCTCTTCCAAGTGCTTCAAAATGGATTCTTTGAGGACCTGCTCCATGATTTTGCCGGGGACAGAAGTGAGGCTGTAGTTCCTCGGGTTCTTTTTCTTCCCTTTTTTTAAAGTTGGCTACTATATTTGCCTTTTTCGAATCATCCGGGACCTACCCTGATCACCATGAATTTTCAAAGATAATGGCCAATGGCTCTGCAATCATAACAACCAACTCCCTCAGCACCCTTGGATGCATTAGATCTGGACCCATGGACTTGTGCATGTCCAGCTTTTCTAAATAGTCTTTAACCTGTTCTTTCACAACTGAGGTCATTGGAGCGTTTCTTCTCTCGTCCAAACATACAATCCTCTAGCTTGCTTTTCATACATATATTTCTGTAAATAGTTAAAAAGAGTATTTCAGTATTAGTTTAGATTATTTGATCCCTTGCTACTGGGGGTTTTCCCCCATTTCCCTTCCCTCTCCCTGGGCATGCCTCTGTACCAGGGGTTTAAACCAAGTGGGGTCTGCCAGAAGCCGATGCCAAAGGGAGACCCACACATGACTTGTCTGAAGTGCCTGGGAGAGTCCCATCAAACGGACAGGTGCAAAATTTGTAGGAGTTTCCACCCCCGAACCAAGAAGGAAAGGGACCACACGCTAAAGCTGCTGCTTATGGAAGCAGCTCTGTGGCCACAGTCAGAATCGAGCCCCCCATGGATACAGCACCGGGCTCCTCGGCATTGCTGTGCAGTGTACCGGCTTCAATCTGGGACGCGACACCAAGGAAGGACTCTGGGGTCAGAGACCCACGGCACTGGCACACCCCAGCACCGAAGGCTGCTTCACGCATGGAATCGTGTCACTGCTCTCAGTCACCTGTGCCCCAAAAGAAGCACAGGAAGACAGACAGACGGGGTGTTCCCCCCCCCTTGAGCATGAGAGCGTGAGCCACCTAAAGGAGTGAGACCTGTGCCGGGCCACTCCTCCCCGCATGCATACCAGCAGGCATCGTCAACTCCGGGCCCACACCAGGACCCATCGAGTCCAGCACCACTTGAGGAGGGCCAAGTGGAGGACTTGGACCTTCCCTCCACACTGGAGACCTTGGAGGCAGACGGGGATCTCATAGCCCTGACGGTTCCGCACTCTCCTGACCAATGTGAGAGGCACCGGTCCCAAAGCACCTCAGAGGCCACTGGTGCAGACCTGGGGAAACCAGTGATGATGCGGCACTGATCCCCATCTCTCCGGCACCAATCCCTGGCACCGACAGGCATGGCGCCACCTTGGTCACCACGTTTGGACTTCTCGGCCTCCTGTGTGTTCCAAAGAAGCCGGCACAGGAGTCGTCGAAACTCTCAGACTGCGAATATGCACAGATTTTCCCTCCGGTGCTGTGGCCAGCGCAGTGGCCTTTTTGGACCCCATGGGCGTACCATCAGTTGCAGGGGTTCGTCTCCAGGTACTTCTTCTCGGTTGCATCTGAGGGAAGGGCTGCATCCAGGACTAGGGACCCCTCACAGGCATTGGCATCAGGCAGCGTTGCCACAGAGGGCACAGTGGCTGGCACTGAGGTGGGGGCGGTGACAGACAACAGGCTGCTTTGAGGAGCCAGGTGGGCAGGCACGGGCACAGGCCTCCCTGGCACGGGCCGCCTCATCATCTTCACCCGACAAGGTGATGGTGGGAACCTCTCAGGGCCCTCCCCCACCTGACGACAGAGCCCACCTGCAACTCTTGAGGCGGGTAGCTCGGAATCTGAGCATCCAGATGGAGGAGTGGCACTTCTCCTGAATAGTCTTAATCAGGGAAACACCAGAACTTTTTGGCAAACTCCTACCTCTTAAACTTCTACAGCAAAGGGGGTCAAAAGAAAATATTTCATGCTCTCCAAGGGTTACAAATACCTATTTACTCATCCCCCACTGGACTCAGTGGTAGGGGCGGTGGTTAATGCGAGGGAGAGGCAAGGGCAGCAGGGACTGACTCCTCGAGCTAAGGACACAAAGACGCTGGATCTCTTTGGGAGGAAGATATACTCCACCAGAGGACTCCAGCTTTGCATCACAAATCAGCAGGTGATCCTTAACTGCCACAATTTTTAAATTGTGGGACACGATGACCAAATTTTCAGCCCTTTTCCTGGTGGACTCCAAGTCCGAATTCTCTGCCCTGGTGGATGAGGGCAAGGCTATGGCCAGGACATCACTGCAGGCCATGCTGGACTCAGCAGACTCGGCCACTTGCGCCATGTCCTCAGGCATCACAATGCGACAGCGTTCCTGACTGCATGCCTCGGGCCTCCCCACAGAGGTCCAACAAACTATACAAGATCTCCCATTTGAAGGTGCCGTGCTGTTCTCAGAGAAAACCGACTCGAAGCTTCATAGTTTGAAAGACTCCCGAGCCACTCTGAGATCGCTGCAGCAGCCACCCAGCATAGACAATTTAGGCCTCAGGCTATGCCCCAGCCGTATCAGGGCCAGCCTCGTCAGGACCACAATTGCAGGCAGGTGAGAAATCACAACTGGCGTCACCAGCCCCAATCCCCAAACAACCAGGGGTCTGGGTAGTCCAGGCAACCACTGGGCCCCAGGCAGGCCTTTTGAAGATGCGCCCAGGGGCGACATACCAACCCGAGCACTACATCCTTCTTTACCCTTTTCAGCACATCTATCCCATTTCTACCAGGCGTAGTCCCAAATCACCTTGCACGGTTGGGTCCTTCGCATAGTAGAAATGGGATAATCTCTCCAATTCTCCTTGCACCTTCCCTCTTCAGGAACCCTTCTCATGAGCAACTCCTTGAACAGGAGATATGAACCCTCCTACTGGCAGGACTTTCAAAGGAGGTTCCGCTGGAGCTCATGGGCAAGGGGTTCTACTCCCAGTATTTCCTAATACCAAAAGCAAAGGGGGGCCTCAGACCCATCTTGGACCTGCACAACCTCAACAGGTTCATGAAGAAACTAAAGTTTCGTATGGCCTCTTTGGCCACCATTATCCCGTCCCTGGATCCAGGAGATTGGTATGCTGCCCTCGACTTGAAGGACACATACTTCCACATTTCCATAATCCCACCTCACAGGCGCTTCCTAAGGGGGCGTGCACTACCAATTCGCAGTACTCCCGTTTGGCCTGTCATCGGCACCTCCGGTGTTCACCAAATGTATGTCAGTCGTGGCCACCTTCCTGCGGAAAAGGCAAGTTCAGGTATTTCCATACCTCGACAACTGGTTAGTGAAGGGCCGGTCCAGGACACAAGTGGATCAACAGGTCAGCCTGATAAGATCCACTTTTGACACACTGGGCCTCCTCTTAAACACTCAAAAGTCAATGCTCACCCCTACTGAGAGAATAGAGTTCATAGGGACGGTGCTCGACTTGAGGCAGGCCAGAGCATTCCTACCTCAGACCCGCTTTCAGGTTATACACGACATCATACAAGACCTCAGACAGTTTTTCCTACAACCACGGCAAGGAATTGCTTGAAACTCCTTGGGCACATGGCGTCCTGCTTGTATGTGGTCAACATGTGGGACTCAGACCTCTCCAGGCCTGGCTAGCCTCCGAGTATCAATGGAGCAAACACAGCCTAGACGGTAGTCACACTTCCACCGTGGGTTCTCGAGTCTCTTCAGTGGTGGCTCGACCCCCAAATGGTATGTGCATGGGTCGCCGTCTCCAAACCACGCCCCTCGTTGTGTCTGGTCACCAGCGTGTTGGCAATGAGGTGGGGAGTGCACCTCGGAGAGCACAGAACTCAGGGCTTCTGGTCTGCAGAGGAGCTGTTTCTTCACATCAATGTCAGGGAGCTGAGAGCAGTTCATCTGCTGTGTCAGACTTTCCGGCCTCATCTGGAGGGCAGATGCATATCAGTCCTGATGGACAATACAACAGCAATGTTTTAGATCAATAGACGGGGGAGCATGCATCTCTCCCCTATCTCAGGAAGCGCTCAAGCTCTGGGAGTTCTGCATAGGACGCTTCCAAGAGTATTGAATGTGCTATCTGCCTGGGTCTCAGAACAAGATAGCGGACCATCTCAGCAGGTCTTTTCACAATCACAAGTGGTCCATTTGCCCAGACATAATAAGCAATATCTTACAATGATGGGGAGTTCCCCATATCGATCTGTTCGCCACAAGGGGCAACAGGAAGTGCCTGCAATTCTGCTCCTTCCTGAGCCATAGTTTAGGCTCGTTGGCAGACTCGTTTCTTCTTCCATGGAATCACAGAATGATAGATTTTAAGGTCAGAAGGGACCATTATGATAAACTAGTCTGACCTCCTGCACAACGCAGGCCACAGAATCTCACCCACCAACTCCTGTAACAAACCCCTAACTTATGTCTGAGCTATTGAAGTCCTTAACTCGTGGTTTAAAGACTTCAAGGTGCAGAGAATCCTCCAGCAAGTGACCCGTGCCCCACGCTGTAGAGGAAGGCAAAAAACCTCCAGGGCCTCTTCCAATCTGCCCTGGAGGAAAATTCCTTCCCGACCCCAAATATGGCAATCAGCTAAACCCTGAGCATGTGGGCAAGACTCACCAGCTAGACACCTGGGAAAGAATTCTGTGTAGTAACTCAGATCCCACCCCATCGGGCATATCTACTGTTAATAGTCAAAGATCAATTAATTGCCAAAATTAGGCTATCCCATCATATCATCTCCTCCATAAACTTATCAAGCTTAGTCTTGAAGCCAGATATGCCTTTTGCCCCCAATGCTTCCCTTGGAAGACTGTTCCAGAACTTCACTCCTCTGATGGTTAGAAACCTTTGTCTAATTTCAAGTCTAAACTTCCTGATGGCTAGTTCATATGCATTTGTTCTTGTGTCCACATTGGTACTGAAGAACCACCTCTTCTACACGTTCGCTCCTATCCCACTCGTTCACAAGGTCCTCCTCAAAATCTGCAGGGACGGAGCCTCGGTGATCCTGGTAGCACCAACCTGGCCATGTCAGCATTGGTACACAATGCTGCTGGAGCTATCAGTGCATACTCCAATCACTCTGCCTTTAGTACCAGACCTCATCACTCAACATGACAGCCATCTCCAGCATCCCGATATCGAGTCTCTCCACCTCATGGCTTGGAAGCTGCGTGGTTTAATCCACTAGAGTGCTCATGCTCAGACCCCATGAGGGAGGTTCTTCTGGGCAGCAGAAAACCATTGACCAGGACTACCTACTTAGCCAAGTGGAAGAGACTCTCGATTTGGTGTTTACAGAGCCTATCCCTCCGACACAATCTCCCATTCCCTTTATCTTGGACTATCTGCTAAAGTTGAAACAGCAGGACTTGTCACACTCATCAGTAAAGGTTCACCTGGCTGCCATCTCGGCTTTCCACCCAGGAGAGGCGGGCCGCTCCATCTTTGCTAGCCCGATGGTGTGATGTTTTCTTAAAGGACTAGACGGGCTATATCCTCAAATCCAGTGGCCAACTCCAGCTTGGAACCTTAGCCTGGTGCTCTCGAGGCTGATGGGGCCTCCGTTTGAGCCCTTAGTGACATGCTCACTGTTCTATCTGTCTTATAAAGTGGCTTTCTTAGTCACGATAACTTCAATCAGGAGGGTGTCTGAGCTGAAGGCCCTCACATCTGACCCTCCCTATATCATCTTTTACAAAGACAAGGTGCAGCTTCGACCTCACCCAGCGTTCCTCCCGAAGATGGTCTCAAATTTCCATACCAGCCAAGTTTCAGAGTAACAGCCGTGTTAGTCTGTATTCGCAAAAAGAAAAGGAGTATTTGTGGCACCTTAGAGACTAACCAATTTATTTGAGCATGAGGTTTCGTGAGCTACAGCTCACTTCATCGGATGCATACGGCGGAGGGTGAGAAAACCTGGATTTATGCTTGAAATGGCCCAACTTGATGATCACTTTAGATAAGCTATTACCAGCAGGAGAGTGGGGTGGGAGGAGGTATTGTTTCATGGTCTCTGTGTATATAATGTCTTCTGCAGTTTCCACAGTATGCATCCGATGAAGTGAGCTGTAGCTCACGAAAGCTCATGCTCAAATAAATTGGTTAGTCTCTAAGGTGCCACAAATACTCTTTTTCTTCATACCAGCCAAGACATATTTCTTCCAGTTCAGGCTCCACTACCTAGATGTTTGGCGGGCATTGGCTTTTTATATTGAAAGAACAAAGCTGTTCCGCAAGTTGAACCAGCTGTTTGTCATGGTGGCGGATAGGGTGAAGGGTCTCCCTGTGTCCTTCCAAAGGATATCATCATGGATCATGTCCTGTATCCAGGCATGCTATGACCTGGCAAAGGTCCCTATCCCCGCACTGATGGTGCATTTCACCAGAGCTCAGGTTTCCTTGGCGGCCTTCCTGGCCCAGGTTCTGATCCAGGAGATCTGTAGAGCGGCAACATGGTCCTCGGTTCACACCTTCACTTCCCATTATGCTATCACCCATTATGCCAGGAATGATGCAGCATTCGGCAGAGCAGTGCTTCAATCAGCTGTTCCATGAACTGGATATGTGTCAACAGTGTGCCCTTGTTGCCAAGAAGGCCAATGGCATATTGAGCTGTATTAGTAGGAGCATTGCCAGCAGATCAAGGAAAGTGATTATTCCTCTCTGTTCGGCACTGGTGAGGCCACATCTGGAGTACTACGTCCAGTTTTGGTCCCCCCACTACAGAAGGAATGTGGACAAATTGGAGAGAGTCCAGGGGAGGGCAACAAAAATGATTAGGGGGCTGGGACACATGACTTATGAGGAGAGGCTGAGGGAACTGGGCTTGTTTAGTCTGCAGAAGAGAAGAGTGAGGGGGGATTTGATAGCAGCCTTCAGTTACCTGAAGGGGGGTTCCAAAGGGGATGGAGCTCGGCTGTTCTCAGTGTTGGCAGATGACAAAACCAAGAAGCAATGGTCTCAAGTTGCAGTGGGGGAGGTCTATGTTGGATATTAGGAAACACTATTTCACTAGGAGGGTGGTGAAGCCCTGGAATGGGTTACCTAGGGTGGTGGTGGAATCTCTATCCTGAGAGGTTTTTTAGGCCCAGCTTGACAAAGCCCTGGCTGGGATGATTTAGTTGGTGTTGATCCTGCTTTTGAGCAGGGGATGGGACTAGATGACCTCCTGAGGTCTCTTCCAACCCTAATATTCTATGATTCTATGAATGCCGACCACACCTCCTGGGTAAGGCTTGGGAATCACCTAATTGGAATTGACATGAGCAAACACTTAAAGAAAAAATGGTTACCTACCTTTCATAACTAACTGTTGTTCTTCGAGATGTGTTGCTCATGTCCATTCTAAAGCCACCTGCCTTCCCCTCTGTCAGAGTAATCCAGCAAGAAGGAACTGGAGAGGTGGTGAGTCAGCAGGGTCCTATATGCAGCGCCATGAAGTCGCGACTCCGGGGGCTCCACAGCTGACCCGACGGGTACTGCTAGGGGAAAAGCCTTCTGGTGACTGTGCACGCGGCACGCACACACCTAATTGGAATGGACCTGAGCAACACATCGCAAAGAATAACAGTTAGGTAACTTTTTTTTGTTGCCTTTTTCTGTTATGCCCTTTAGTGGCTGATATCTGTCAGGTTGCAGACCTATTTAAGTGTGACATTCTTTTAGGGATGCCTTGACATCTTTTTTTCAGTTTTATGAGTTAAACTATAAAAACAAATTCTTTTAATATTGGATATGACTAGAGAATGGCATTGCAATGTGGACATGAATCCAGAATAGTTGTCCCTTGTGTCTTGAGAAAGTTAAATTGAATCTGACATCACCATGCAAAATTTCTTGGAGCTTAATACTATCCTTTTGGGGAAATGCTGATAAGCATCTTTATCGTTTAAAGTAATATGTTAACCTGAGTGCTGGGTCTTAAAACCTCACTATAAAATGCCGTTTTGGAAATCTATTTTGCATTTCCAGTCAAATTAACATTTATTGTTTTCAGAGGCCTTTGTAAGACAGGGCTGTTGTAAACTTGCCTAAGTGAATTTAATAATGAAGGATTAATCAGCTCTACAGTTGATTTGGGGAGCAGGGGGGTTGTAGGTGCTATTGTAAGATAAATAATGTTGTTCTTAGATGGGCAGATAATGATTTACAAGTCTCTGTAATGGATCTTTTCTGTTCTGGTAAATGTATAGTGATACTGAGATCAGGGTGTAGCCATCTGTTGCATACATAAAACAGCACATGATCCTAAATTGTATTATTTTTATCTACTATGAGGAAAAGGTTTATTAATCTGCTTCTCCTGCCTATGCAGAATGGCTGTTGGTTTGAGATGTTGATGTCTCATACACAGACTGAAGGACACTAGAACAGATTCAAAGAATCATAGAAGATTAGGGTTGGAAGATTAGGGTTGGAGATCATCTAGTCCAACCCCCTGCTCAAAGCAGGACGAAGTAAATCATCCAAGTAAATCATCCCAGCCAGGGCTTTGTCAAGCCGGGCCTTAAAAACCTCTAAGGATGGAGATTCCACCACCTCCCTAGGTAACCCATTCCAGGGCTTCACCACCCTCCTAGTGAAATAGTGTTTCCTAATATCCAACCTAGACCTCCCCCACTGCAGCTTGAGACCATTGCTCCTTGTTCTGTCATCTGCCACCACTGAAAACAGCCGAGCTCCATCCTCTTTGGAACCCCCCTTCAGGTAGTTGAAGGCTGCTATCAAATCTTTCTTCTCTTCTCTTCTCTAAACTAAACAAGTCCAGTTCCCTCAGCCTCTCCTCATAAGTCATGTGCCCCAGCCCCCTGATCATTTTCGTTGCTCTCCGCTGGACTCTCTCCAATTTGTCCACATCCTTTCTGTAGTGGGGGCCCCAAAACTGGATGCAATACTCCAGATGTGGCCTCATTCACATTATTATGGACAGTAAATCGGCCTCTTGTAACTTTTACTGTTGTTTTGTGTTAGGCATGTGGTTTATTTTCTGTTATAATCCCAAATGTTAATATGTCTTGTTCCTTTCAAAAACTTTTCAAATGATTAGAAATAGACCTTTATCTCTACTAAAGAAATACAGCCAGCTCTACAAAGACTTCTGTTCTGACTTTCAGGCTCCCCCAAAAGGTAACTGGAGTCAGTATGAAGAGATTGATATTCCTGTGGCTTTGCTCAGCTACACTGACATGTTAGATATTGGAAAGGTAAGCACTTTATAAAACAATTTCACTTATACTATCTGAAGCATGTCATGCCACAGCAGTGTGTTTGCAGTGCATTTTAGAAGCTTTTTAAGATGGGCACTTTTGTCAATGAGTGAATGGTTACTGTAAACCAGTAAGCTTATTTTTCCTGTCTTAAGTATCCACAAAAATGAAATTCTCTACAGAGAGGCTTATGCTGTATCTTCAGTGTGAAACCCAGCGGGCACTAAATGAGATGGTATAATTTAGAATGCTTTGGGCTTGACACCAATATCATGAATAAGTAAAACCATCACCTTGTTCTCAAATATTTTTACTAAGGTTTTGAGTCTATCTACACGGGAGATTTACTCCACACTAAATCGAGTTACTCTGGTGTGAAAATACCTGCATACACACAATATAATTCATTAGCCTGCCCCAACTCTGCATTTATTGCAAACTCTGAACTCTCTTTCAAGGTGTGCTAAGTTCGATATAAGTTGAGTTCGTGTGGTCAGTTCATGTGCGCACAGTGCTGCTGCACGCTACTTTGGCAGTCGTCCAACTGCTGTCTCACGCTGTTTTGCAGGCATCTGTTACTGACTTGTGTGTTTACTTGTGTGCCCTCTACTGCTCTGTAGTCATGTTGACTGTATGTCCCCTCCCCCTAACTAAAATTTGGCACGTGCCAGGATTGGTCCATTTGCTCCTTGGTTCCTATATATTGACACTGTAGCAATATCATTCCAGCAACATTTACAACGTGCCTCAAGCAGCCATGCTGAGACCCTAGATCTCCTCACCATCTGGGGAGAAGTATTGGTGGAACAGCTTCTTGGGGCAGTGACTGGAATAAAGATTTGTTTGTGGACATTGCTGGTCAGAGGTCTTCAAGTGGTCACAATTGGATTGCTGACCAGTGCCAGATAAAGAGCCAACAGCTCAAGAGGACTTATGCTAAAACCAGGGATGCTAGGAAACAGACTGGCCATGGAAATATAATCTGTCCATTTTTTGAGGAGCTGCGCAGGATTTTGAGTAGTTGCACAACTACTGAGCTCAAGGAAGCTGTGGACCCTGCATTTCCCTCTTCCCATGGATAAGCAGCACGAGGCATCAAAGGAGGAGAATGAGGAGGGCAGTGAAGAGCTCTCCCTGGAAAGCCAGAATCTCTTTAGAACTCAAAATGCTGAGGGTGAGCAAGTAGAAGCCATCCTGATTCTCAGTAGGAAACCCAGCCCGGAGGGAATCTTGGCATATATCTGCCTTTACAATTTATTATTGCACTATACTGCTGTGCTAACTTCTGTTTTTCAAGTAGTGTCCCTATGGGTGCTCCCCTCAGCTGCACGTGCGCCTCTTGAGCACTTGATTGGAGGCTTTCAGCTAGCAGTGTCCATTTGGCCTACGCGTGCATTCTAAGCCTCTTTGTGCCAGACACCGAAGCTTTATAGGGATGCGTGGGTGAACCACCTTCGGTTCCTTCTCAACTGCCTTGGCCAGAGTTGGAGCCTTAGTGTGTCCACCTTGAGCATGCCTCAGCCTTTCTGTTTTTCCTTAGCGTTACAATATTTAGTGTAAAGAAAAGGAGGACTTGTGGCACCTTAGAGACTAACCAATTTATTTGAGCGTAAGCTTTCGTGAGCTACAGCTCACTTCACTTCGGCATCTTCAGCACTGAACAAACAATAATGCCCCACCTTCAACTGCGGTGCGTTCATCGTTGGAACATGCCACCATGTTGGGACCGGATTCCTTCTTGGTACCTCGGGAATTCTGATACTCTAAGGACCAAGGTATCAAATGAACCAGAGACTCTGCTTTTTATGATACCGAGCACCTTTCAGTATCAAGACGACAGTCTCCAGGCCACTGTCCTCCATCACCGCAGGAGACTCATCCACTTTCAGCAGGTGCCCCCACGTGGGATGATGTGGAAGATGAAGAAGACTCTCAATGGGTCCCCTCTGTTTCAGTCAGGGATTCACCAACATACCCCTTCAGGAATCCCTTGCTAGCTAATCAGAAGGAATATTGTACTGATCACCAAGGGTGATAGAACCAACCCTATATGCCACCTTCCCTTCTATATGGACCACAATGACCATATTGGGACTGCTGGGTGGCCTATCGACAGCAGTTTGCCAGACCACCAGTACCATCTCATAGGGAAATCAAGGTTTTGCAACCTACCCCTCGCCAACCAACCCCCATACTGGAAACTTTTGAGGAACAGGAGGCTAGGGCAGATGAGGAGGCCATCCCTGAAACTGCCATCTCCTCTTCATCGCTGGATGAGGCAGTCATGCCTCCATCACCTTCTATGGCTGATGACTTCCCATCCCAACCCTTCCAAAAAAAGTAAACAACAGAGAACTGGAGGTTGTATTTTAGATTGGAGAGGGAAAATGACAGGGAGCTAGCCAGAGACAGTGTTACAGTGGCCAGAGACATGCAGAGGCAACTCCCTGGAGACAATACAGAAGGAGAATGCTCTGCTGTGGTGCATGCTACAAGCTGGTACACAGACAATACAGTGCCCATAACCAGGACCCAGCCATGTCTGCAGCCCCTGGACAATACAGGGTACTGGGAACACCAGCATATGTTCCCCCACTGTGCTCCCACAGCCATGCTCCCCCTGCCATTCCCCTCCCAAACTCAGGGAAGTGAGGACAATTGCACCTGCGAGCCCAGCTGTTTTGAGCTATCTAATGCCCCTGCTAACTTTGAGCCCAGGCATGCAACACCGGAAAATGAGAAGACTCAGCAGAGGCAAGTCATATACTCGTCTGTGAATTGGAGCCCCACTCTTAATCCCCCTATTGCTGTGTGCTGCTCTCCACTGCACTGTGTCACTTTAAAGCTGTGTTTCATTCTTGTTTTAATTAAAGCTTTATGTTATTTCTTGTTGTTAGATACTAAATTGTTTAATAATAAAAACTATTAAAATTGATTCATAAAGAATCTGCAGTGCATAATATAGAAAATCTGTAAATTTTGTATAAATCGTAGGTTTTTATGAAAGTGTAAAGGCGCACACATGATAAAATGAGGACTGCCACAATGTGCCACTTCTGCCACCCATAAAAGAGACTACAATGTATACAATCCATTCTTCTCCCTCCACCATCCCCGCCATAACAGCTGAATGTACAGTTTCACGTTTTCAGGCCTGAGACTAAAGATAAGAGGCATCCCGTCGCCCTGATGTTTCATTTTCTAATGGATGCCTTGCTGTCTGCTCAAACTGTTGAGCATGTCTTTGCGCTAGCACCACACCCCTTGTTAAGGCTTTCTCCCTTATGCTCATAAGTATTGTGCACAATACAGCATGCAGTTAGGCAAGTTGTTTTCTGCAGCTTTCAACCTAGCCCATAAACAGTGCCATCTTTCTTTCAAAAAGAAAAGGAGTACTTGTGGCACCTTAGAGACTAACCAATTTATTTGAGCATGAGCTTTCGTGAGCTACAGCTCACTTCATCGGATGCATACCGTGGAAACTGCAGCAGACATTATATACACACAGAGATCATGAAACAATACCTCCTCCCACCCCACTGTCCTGCTGGGCACAGTTGGCAACGGGCTTTGTTGCAAGGATAAGTTCCTGGGTTAGTGGTTCTGTTGTGTGGTATGTGGTTGTTGGTGAGTATTTGCTTCCGGGGGGGGGCTGTCTGTAGGCAAGGACTGGCCTGTCTCCCAAGATTTGTGAGAGTGTTGGGTCATCCTTCAGGATAGGTTGTAGATCCTTAATAATGTGTTGGAGGGGTTTTAGTTGGGGGCTGAAGGTGACGGCTAGTGGCGTTTTGTTATTTTCTTTGTTAGGCCTGTCCTGTAGTAGGTGACTTCTGGGAACTCTTCTGGCTCTATCAATCTGTTTCTTCACTTCCGCAGGTGGGTATTGTAGTTGTAAGAAAGCTTGACAGAGATCTTGTAGGTGTTTGTCTCTGTCTGAGGGGTTGGAGCAAATGCAGTTGTATCGCAGAGCTTGGCTGTAGACGATGGATCGTGTGGTGTGGTCCACTAACCCAGGAACTTATCCTTGCAACAAAGCCCGTTGCCAACTGTGCCCACATATCTATTCAGGGGACACCATCACAGGGCCTAATAACATCAGCCACACTATCAGAGGCTCGTTCACCTGCACATCCACGAATGTGATATATGCCATCATGTGCCAGCAATGTGCCCTCTGCCATTTACATTGGTCAAACTGGACAGTCTCTACGTAAAAGAATAAATGGACACAAATCAGATGTCAAGAATTATAACATTCATAAACCAGTCGGAGAACACGTCAATCTCTCTGGTCACGCAATCACAGACATGAAGGTCGCTATCTTACAACAAAAAAACTTCAAATCCAGACTCCAGCGAGAAACTGCTGAATTGGAATTCATTTGCAAATTGGATACTATTAATTTAGGCTTAAATAGAGACTGGGAGTGGCTAAGTCATTATGCAAGGTAGCCTATTTCCCCCTGTTTTTTCCTACCCCCCCCCCGACGTTCTGGTTAAACTTGGATTTAAACTTGGAGAGTGGTCAGTTTGGATGAGCTATTGCCAGCAGGAGAGTGAGTTTGTGTGTGTGGTTTTTGGAGGGGGGTGAGGGGGTGAGAGAACCTGGATTTGTGCAGGAAATGGCCCACCTTGATTATCATACACATTGTGAAGAGAGTTGTCACTTTGGATGGGCTATTACCAGCAGGAGAGTGAGTTTGTGTGTGGGGGGGGCGGAGGGTGAGAAAACCTGGATTTGTGCTGGAAATGGCCCAACTTGATGATCACTTTAGATAAGCTATTACCAGCAGGACAGTGGGGTGGGAGGAGGTATTGTTTCATGATCTCTGTGTGTATATAATGTCTGCTGCAGTTTCCACGGTATGCATCCGATGAAGTGAGCTGTAGCTCACGAAAGCTCATGCTCAAATAAATTGGTTAGTCTCTAAGGTGCCACAAGTACTCCTTTTCTTTTTGCGAATACAGACTAACACGGCTGTTACTCTGAAATCTTTCTTTCAGACGGCCAAGTGCACATTCCACTGTCTGCAGCTACTGAGGCAATAGTTAAACAGATCCTTCCTTCTGTCCAAGTGGCTCTGAATGGCTTCTTTATCCACAGAAGCAGAGGTTAAGCCATGTCTCCCAGGATAACCAGAGCAGTGTCCATACCATTAATGTCCATAGTGATCCTGGGGTATTAGTCTCCTTTATTCATTAAGGTAAATGGGGAGAGTTCCAAAAGAACCTGTATTTATGGACTTTTCCAGATGCCTCTGCATTTATGTTTGTGAACCTGCCATGGTGGTCACGCAGGCCTTGGAGCACCATGGAAAAATGCCCCTTTCTGTTTATAAGCACTGTGCACTGGTCGGGGAGCAAATGATAGGCACATGGGTCCCATCAATTGCCTCAGTACAATTTGTGAGCCATGTGCGTGCAAAGCCATCAGTAATCTCCTAAGCATTACCAGACTTTATAATCAGTGCAGCAGTACCTTAGGCATGGCATCACACACCTGCATGACAATGGCCTCAACAATTGATCTCCTTATGCCAAACTGGTTGGCTGTGGACTGGTAATGTTCAGGGGTGGCCAACTTCCAGACAGAAAGGGTGACCCGCTTCTCAACAGCTGTGGAGCACTGCATGTTGGTATGCTGCCGCTGCAGCTCCAGAGCAGTTCAGCACATATCTCAAAAAAGGTTGCTTTCACCATCCTGGAATTCTCTCACCACTGCTGGTCATCCTAGGTCTGGAGAATGATCCTTTTCCACCAATCGACTCTGGTTTCCTAAGCCCAGAAATGGTGCTGCACTGTGTGAAACTACTCCAGGAACAGCTCCTGTAGTAGCAGTTGCTCAGTATCTCCTTCATCCTCCTTTTTCCACCGCTGCTGCAGCCACATCATCTGTTTGGTAGTGTGGCAGGTTAAGTCCAGAACCAAGCCCACTCAGCTCTGAGAGCACAAATAAAGTCCAAATGGCCTCTGTGTATTCGCAGTTGCCAGCATAGCACCACAGTGCATTGTCTGGTCCGTGGTGGCTGGCAGCAATTTGAAACTGGCACTAGTCTGCCCAGAAAGAGAAGAAGCAAGGGATGGAGAGAGCAGAATTATAGGATTTTTTTAAATTTGACCCCAAGTCCCAGAATTCCACTGGCTTCTGCCTGGCTTCCACAATGCATCTGCAATGCACAATGAGAAAAATCCGAGAATACACACTGCTCAGCAGCGAAGCAGAGGATCATGGGTATCTTCCCAGAATGCCACAAGGTTAGTACACAACAAGACTCCACCACATGTATGCAATGATGCGAATTGAAAGAGGGCATAGCCATCCCATATGCACACTATTGGTATGGCTTACATACTGCACACCAACTAGTGCGTGTCAACTTGGTGTGAAATAAACCCAAAAAAACAAATAACATAACCTCTTTGGGCCATGTGTCTTATCGACTGCATAAAAAAACCCAAAAGTCCTTTTCTAGTTCTTATCAAAGGGGCTTCCAGTCCTCTCTACCTTGGGAACGTGCATAGAAGCGTTTCTCTGGGTACGAGATTGTCATCATCAAGTTAATGGCATCTATATTGAACTAAGGAGATTCTGCCAATAGTTTTTCTTTGAGGTCAGCAGGTTAACTTCTTTCAGAAATGTAGCCATCCTTAGCTACTCCACTCCTCTTTGGAGAATCTTGCTGTTGGGGAGGAGGAGGCTAAGTAAGAAGACATGAAGGATGGGAATTTTCAAAAGCTCTCAGTGTTCCTCTAACTTTGAGGCAACTGAGTCAATGTGGAGCAGTTTTGAAAATCCCATCATGGTTCTCTTGGAGGACGTGGGTCATGTTGCTAAACCGCCAACTACAAACACTGGAGCTGTCAACATCAGGCTAAAGGCTGAGTGAGGGGAACTGACAAAATACTTTCACATAGATAGCAATAGAAATTATCTTACTGGGTTCAAAGAAATAGTTGATTCTGATGAGGCTGAAACACTAAACAGTTTGTAATTATCATGTTTCCATTACAGAGTTTTGGCAGATCAGTGAAGGTGGCAATGTATGCGCCAAATGAGCCTGTTCTTGACTATAACATGGTGATTATCTTTGTAATGGCTGTGGGCACCGTTGCAATTGGAGGCTATTGGGCAGGAAGCAGGGATGTGAAAAAGTAAGTAGAGCAAATTGAGTGCCATGTTGTGCAGATGTTCTTGAGTTCTGTTATGGTTCAAAGAATGCTTAGCAAATATGATTCAGAGAAGCCCAAAGCAGCACTGCTCCAGCTGTTGGGGTGGCTGTGCCTGTGCATCTGAAATGGGAAAACACTGAAGTGATAAATATATGTCTGGGCAAGCCTAGAATCCTAGAATCTCAGGGTTGGAAGGGACCTCAGGTCGTCATCTAGTCCAACCCCCTGCTCAAAGCAGGACCAACACCAACTAAACAATGATCTTTGGAGTTACTTCAATATAATTTGAATTTACAGTACTTTGGTGCCTCAATTTACAAAGAAAAAACTTGGAGCATGTTTTTAAAACGTTAAAAAGAAGAATCCAGCAGAAATCGTAGTCTTCCTATCTGGGCCTCTGTAAGGGCTCCCTTAGGCTTTTATTGGTGTTTTTCAGTTCATAGAAAATATTTTAGATAACTTTTTTTCTTACTAGTATAATTTCATTTAGAGAGGGATTTATTTATCCACCCAATGATAATTTTAGTGCAAGAAATACAACAAATATTTTTAATCAAATGTTGACTAAAGTGTGAATGTTTTGCAGCATATGTTGATCATCTTTTCATATTTTAAAATATTAAATATTTCGTCTTTTAAACACTATGTTCATTGAGACCCGTTGCTGAAATTTTATATATTCCCTTTCCTAAGAAGGAAAAAGTGGTGCTCCATTGACTCCATGCAGGCCCAGGTGTCATCTCATTCTCATCCTCTTCCTCCCATTGCTCCCCCTTTTTGTGCTGTGCACCATGAAGGATGAGAGCCCTTGTCTGTTCACTGCAGGATCTGATTATCGACATGCTGCTCTCTTTCAGGCGATACATGAAGCACAAACGAGATGATGGGGCAGAAAAACATGATGATGAAACAGTTGATGTCACTCCCATCATGATCTGTGTATTTGTGGTGATGTGCTGCTCTATGCTGGTCCTTCTTTATTTCTTCTATGACCACTTAGGTGCTTTTTTATTATATTTCTATAAAATTGTCTTATTTTATACCTAGTTTGAAAAGTGATTGTAAAAATGGCTGCCATTTCATAAACAGGTTAGATTCTTTTGTTTGTTTAGAGTCTCATCTACTTATTCTAGTGACCGACATGCTTTTTACTACTTCTTGTAGCTCTGAGGACTTACACATCTCTTTGAGGGTAAACTGGATTCCCATGTAGCTTGTGCATCAACAGGACTGTTAGTGAAGTTCCCATTGCAGGGCCAAATTCAGTTTTCAGTTACCCTTCTGTAGCCCCATTGAAGTGAATGGGATTGCACAGATGTAACTGGTGTCAGAATGTGGGTAGCAAAATCTTTGGTGGTGATGCCCAAGCTAGAAAAGAAACTATTACTCTCGAATCCCAGGTTGTTGTGTTTTTTTTCTTTTTCTTACAAACACACCTTTTTTTAACTTCTAACCTGAGAAAATTTTATCTCATCTTATTGATGTGTAATAGACATGAAACCTTGATATGCCATTTCTAGTCACTTCTCAGAGTAGAAATGCAAGTCGGAGATCAGTCTCTGAATTAAAATGTTTCATGGCTACTGTAGTCTCTTTCTCAGCAGTGTTTGCTGTTCCATCCCTGTGGTCTTCAGCTTTAAATCCATGCCATCCAATGGTCAGAAAAGATTTGAGTTAAAGTGTTTCTGAGCTGAAAATCAGACTATATATTAGTTAATCTTCCAGGAACATACACTGATTTAGATGTGTTAAATAATTTTATCTCACCAGCAAAAACCAGAGGGGAATTTTTTTCTCCTCTAAAGGAACATCATGAAGTAGTTAAGCCCAAAATGTAGAACAAAGAGGTTTGCAACAGCAGGGTTTTTTAATATAATCTTTTATTTCATTCTTCTTTACTCCTGGGGGAATTCTGCACCACTGCCCGCACGCAGAATTCAATGTCCTCTGCAGATTTCTTTTCTTCCCCACAACTGACTTTCTGATGGGGAAGCAAGGAAAACTGCAAGAGCGGTCATGCACCCCTCCCCGCAGTGTGAATGCATTGTTTCGGGCTCCTGGAGTAGTTGGCAGAGAGGTAAATCACCCGGGGTGGGGGGCTGGGGCCACCCCAGCTGGTAGCTCCTATCCTGCACTGGACTCAGCTGCTAGTCCCAGCTGGGCTGGGGGCAGGGGAGGATGGAACTTCCTCTTCTCCTGGAGGAAGGGCTAGGGCTACGCCTAGGTCAGACCCACCTCCAGAAACCACCCCCAGCTGCAGGAAGCTCCACACGCACACCCGCTTCCTGCCCCCCATCGCTCCTCAGTTGCGGGGAGAGGGGTCACTGTATGCAGAGCTGCTCCCCCATCTGTCCAACGCCTGTGCATCCGGACTCCCCCACACCCAGACCCCCAACCGCACCTGAACCCTCACCCCACCAAGCCTCACCCCTGAATGTGGAACCCCCCTGCACCCAGACCCCCCTTGCCAAGTCCCAGTCCCTTGCCAAGCCCCAGCCCCTGCACTCAAACCCCAATCCTACTGAGCCTCATCCCCTGCATTTGGAGCCCCCCTGCACCCAAACTCCGGGCGAAGCCCCATCCCTGCACCCACACCACCCCCTGCTAAGCCCCCCCTCCTCTACCTGGACCACCTCAATGAGCCCCCTGCACCCAGCCCCCCCACCCCACTGAGCCCCAACCAGTTGCACCCAAGCCCCACTCCCCCAGCACATGGAATCCCACTGCTGAGCCCGCCACACCCAGACCCCCCCCACCCCGCTGAGCCCCATCCCCTCACACCAGACCCCACTGAGCCCTGACTATCTTCACCTGGACCCCCTACAGAGTCCCATTGCTTCTGCATCTGGAACCCTGCAATGAGCCCCTGTGCATCCAGATCGACACCCAGACCCCCTACTGAGACGCTCGCACCCAGACTGCCCCACACAGAACCCTCTCAACACACACCTGGATCCCCCACACTAAGTCCCTCCACACTTGGATCCTGCCGGGCTGAGCCAACCTGCCAGCACATGACACAGAGGGGCAGGACCCCAGGGTGTTTCTGGGGTAGGCCCAGACCTTGCACTGTGTCAGGGTCAGATGCAGCCTCACCGCCAAGTTCATGTCCTGGGTGGGAAGGAAGGGGGGCTGCAGGGTGATCTCCCACCTCTCTGCAGCCAGTGGCCTATGCTCCCCATTACCATGCTGGAGATCCACATTTATTTATTTAACAAATAAAATGTGCATAGTTTTAAAATATTGTGCATAGTTTTAAAATATTGTGCACAGAACTTTTAATTTTTTTGGTACAGAATTTTTAATTTTTTAGTGTAGAATTCCCTTGGGAGTACTTCTAGCACCTCAGTGAGAGGTGACTGGCTCTTCCCTAAGATCGTATCTGAAGGACTGGAACTTCCTTCTTTCATAATAATCATAGAAACTGAGATGGAGGAAGAACCACTAGGGTGCTTACACATTCTCCTTGTCAATGCAAGCTTTCCAAGGGTCATCATATGCCCAGGTCTTATCTACTAGTATTCTAGAGATTAAATTTAAGAAGCCATATTACCCATCCTCAATTAAGGATTTAAGAAGCTCTATTTATTTAGCTTATCAAAGAGAGGCTTAAGAGTTGATTTGATCACAGTCTATAAATACCTACCAGGGGACAAGATTTCTGATAGTAGAGTGCTCTTTAATGTAGCAGACAAAAGCAGAACAAGATCCAGTGTCTGGAAGCTGAAGCTAAATAGATTTAGGAAAGAAATAAGGCATGATTTTTAAACATGGTAATCGGGACAATTTAGATAGGGACATGGTGGATTCCCCATTGCTTGAAGTTTTTAATCAAGGTTCCAAAATATCTGCTTTAGCTTGACCACAAGTTCTAGGCTTGATGCAGGTATTGCTGGTGTTATGGAAGCATTCAGACTAGATGATTATAATGGTCCTTTTTGGCCTTAAAATCCATGAATCCCCACTTAGATGTGGAACTCAGTGCCCCATGCTCTTGGTCTTGTCTGGAGAAGTCTGTGTAATTGAAATGTATAAACTGATTTCTTAGTCATTTTAATGTTGTTAAAACATGGAAAGCAGCATGAGATTTTTATACACTTATCATGTAATTTAGTAGGTTACTGTTAAATTATGTGGTCACTTCAGAAAGGGACCTGGAAATGTAGCTTGAAAGTTTAATTCACTGAAATGAGCTCCAGCTAATAACCATTAAAGGCTTTGTAGAGCAACATGTTTTTATGCCCCATCTTTATGTAAGGAATGGAAGAAGAAAATCCTGTTATATCAACATATTAATAAAACTGATTAACAAAACCCACATAGTGACCAGATGAGTATGTGACCAGTAAAGTGGTAAATAACTGTCCATTTTTTGGTGTAATTTAAAGGCAAACTGCTAAATATTTGCAAGATACAGCTTGTTATCTGTTAATAACTGCATGCAACAAAGTCTATTGCATAAGAGCAAATGGGCAACTGACAGAGGATGAGCTAGATAGAATTCAACAATATTTAAGTAGTAAGAGACCTCAGGTGCAAACAGTAATACTTCAGAATCCCCTTGGGAGTTTAACCTTCTATCTATAAAACTGTAAACAACCTCTTCCCTGCCTTGTCACTGTCTGTTGTCTTGCATGAACAAGTAACTTTTCATTTACCTGAATAATCCCACTAGATAGCAATGATGACTTTTAATACACTTTTTTAAATATGGTTTTCTTTTCTCCAGTTTGGGGATATGGAGAGCCACATGGTTGAGATGTGAGGGACAGTGTCTGGTATCCTACCATCACTTATTAATTTTACTCTTTCAGTCTATGTTATTATAGGGATTTTCTGCCTGGCTGCCTCCATTGGTCTCTACAGTTGTCTGTCTCCCTTTGTAAGAAGGTTCCCATTGGGGAAGTGCAGGTATTTGACCATTTGCATACTTTTTAAAGTCAAAAATGTGTTTCATGAAGTCTTAGAGTATTGGATGCTTCCCTTGGGTGTTAGGTCGGAGTTAGACTTGGATTGTTGTTGCATAATTTAAAATGTTAAACTGAAAAAGGGTAATTGTGCCAAAAATCAGGAGCAGGTCTGAGTGGTTGTTTTCCAGTATGCCTCTATGGTGTTCAAAGCTTTACCTAAAGTGCCCTTGATATTCCCTTTGTCTGTTAATGTTTACATGGTATGTTTTCCACTTTCAGAATCCCTGACAACAACTTGCCATATTTTCACAAGCGTCCGCAGGTCCGGATGTTGCTTCTGGCTGTGTTTTGTATCTCTATTAGTGTGGTCTGGGGAGTCTTCAGAAATGAAGATCAGTAAGTCCAGGCTTTACTTTCCACAATGAGTCACTGTAATACTGAATACTTTGTGTTGTCCAAGAGAACAAGTTAACAGACCCCCTCAAAAGCCTGGGTTGTACTGCTCCTGAGTTCAGGAAGGGAGGAGGGGCTGCAGAATTTAGGCAGCTAGAAATTGTCAACCACATCTTCCAGGAACTGAGTACTTCATCTCTGCACTGTACTCTGAGCCCACTGACCCATGGTTCATAAAGCTGTACCTGCTACCAAGCCCAGGTTTTCATAGGCACAGCACATTGTGCTGCCACTGGGGTCCTGGGTGGTCTTGCACTTTGCAGGGCCTCAGCCTTCCAGAATGGGAATGGAAATTAGGCCATGAGTTCCACTGCTGGATGGAATCCTCCCCGTCCAGTCTCAGTGCTGGACAGGGATATAGGACTGGCCCATATTTGGGTATGTGGCTCCAGATGTTTGTTTGGAATGGTTCATCTGGGCTGTTGTTAAAACCATTACTCCTGCTGGTAATAGCTCATCTTAAGTGATCACTCTCCTTACAGTGTGTATGATAACACCCATTTTTTCATGTTCTGTGTGTATATAAATCTCCTCACTGTATTTTCCACTGAATGCATCCAATGAAGTGAGCTGTAGCTCACGAAAGCTTATGCTCAGATAAATTGGTTAGTCTCTAAGATGCCACTAGTACTTCTTTTCTTTTTGCGAATACAGACTAACACGGCTGCTACTCTGAAACCTGAATTACTCATTTGGTATAGATCACTTAACTACTAATTCTCCTTTGAGTTCTTGTCCGTGCACATGTACCTCATGCACTCAAGTTCAGAGTCTTTTGGCCAGCAGTATCTGTATGTTAGAACTCTGCAGTGGGACTGGGATCCCATGGGTCCCACAGGACCTGCTGCCATAATAGTGGGAGCAAGTAAAATGTACTTTTGTGCGGGTGGATTTGGATGGGCAAAAAAACCCAAACTGTTGTAATTTGTGGGAAAATACTAAATCTCTTGCCAGTTTGCAGTAAAAATTGTCTGAATTCCATTTATATATATATAACTGACTGTTGAGGTTTTGTTTTGTTTTTAAGCAGCATGGGGGAATCTCTCTTGCTGGATTTTCGGGATCTAAGGTTTTTGCAAGTGGAAACAGCATAAAAATGCAAGAAACAATGCAGGAATGGGTAGGAGTGGTTACTGCAGGGTGGGATAGGAACGGGATTAAAAAAATAAATTGTTAGTTAGTTTGTATAGGTAGTGAGGGGGATGTACTAGCCAAGATGGGCAGGGATGGTGTTCCTAGCCTCTGTTTGCCAGAAGCTGGGAATGGGCAACAGGGTCACTTGATTATTACCTGTTCTGTTCATTCCCTCTGAAGCACCAAGCATTGGCCACTGTCGGAAGACAGGATCCTGGGCTAGATGGACCTTTGATCTGACCCAGTATGGCCGTTCTTATGTTATGTTATGTTCTAACTGTGTGCTGTAACATTTTTGTATTTTTATGTCTGATTTTGTAAGCAAGTAGCTTTTAAGTGAGGTGAAACTTGGGGTACACAAGACAAATCAGACTCCTGAAAGGGGTACAGTAGTATAGAAAGATTGAGAGCCACTGAGTTAAAGCACTGCAGACCTCTATGGGTATCTTTACACAGCAACTAGACATCTACAAATGGCCTGTGCCAACCAACTAGGGTTCGCCAGGCTTGGGCTGCAGGTCTGTTTCATTGCTATGTAGACTTCTGGGCTTGGGTTGTTTTTTTGGTTGTTTTTTTTCCCAAAGTAAAATTGTTCTTGGCTACCTAGAAAATTGGAACATTAACTGAACAGATATGATCAGATAAAATGAAAATATTTGGCCCTCTGTAAGAATATAAGCTTTTAGAGCATGCAGAGGAGCTAAGATAAGGCCCAGTGTAACTTACCTAAGTAGAGATTGTGGTAGATAACAGTTCCTGTTCTTTTTAATAGTGGCAAACTTTAGAGCAGTTCATTTTAAATTATCCCGGTTAGTAAATACAGCTGAACCTCAAAATTGTTACTTAGCTAATTGACAGACCACACTAAGTCCCTCCACAAACATCCTATGATCTCTCCCTACTTCTCAGCAAATAGCAGATTGTTGTGATGAGGTCTCATGTTACTAAGAATTCAGTACTGAAGCACATTTATTGGTATTATTGCAAATAAATAAAGCTAACTTGTATCTGCCAGAATAAATGAACAATGTCCGTTTGTTACTTCCTTGCTAATCCATAATAGGTCTGCAGGTAAATTTGTAAAATTGAATTTGGATTAAATACACGCAGAAATATGAGGGTTTTTTCCTAGATTGTATCAATATAAGTACATGAAATACCCCAACTTGACATCACAAATTCATTTTAAATACATAGTATGATGTAATAGCTCACTATATAAATTATAATTTCAGTAGCACTGGAAACAGTAATATCTTTCACAAACACACTAACTTCAGTTATTGAAAAGGTCTCAGTGATTAAAAATGGTGTACTGGCAATGAATGTTTAATAGTCTTTCTCAGTCTGTTTTGATGTCCAGGTTCTAGACTGTTGACAGAAAGTGGGAGGGGTGTGTGGGTACAAGACAACTACAGAAGCTGATTGGTTTTCATAGACTTAATTGGCATGCACAAAATGCACCGTGTCTACTACAATTTTCTTTATTGTCATAACAGATAAGGAACTAGGTACTAAATTTTACATCTGTCTCAGTTTTTTAGCCTATTATAAAGGTTAATTCAAAAGAGAGAAAAAAGACAATGCTAATAATGTGTCTATGTAGCGTGTGTTCTTTGCCCAACCTGGTGGTAAGCGACTATTTCTAATGTGGTTGAGAGAGCCTGATTTGGATTGGCTCTTTTTGTGCCTCCTGCAGGAAAGTAACATTCTTGTCTCTCTAGGTGGGCATGGGTTCTGCAAGATGCTCTGGGAATCGCCTTCTGCCTTTACATGTTGAAAACAATCCGCCTACCTACATTCAAGGTACGGAAACAGTACAAGTGCCAAAATAAAGAACCTGCTCAGACATGGTGTATAAAAGGGCAGTTTTTGATTACACACATTGATTTGGAAACACATTTCTGGTTTTAACTGGTGCTGTGCGTGGATTGGGGCAAACGTGAACAAAGAAGTTTAAGAAATCAAATGGCTTGCACAAGGTTGGTAACCTCTCATTCAGTAGAGAGCTGGCCTCTAACAGAAAATAGCCCCTATCTGAAAGTACCAACTACTATCATATAAATGTGAGGTAAGACTTTGGGAAAGTCTTACCTCACATTTATATGTCCATGCAGGTGTCCATGCAGGTGTCCATGCAGGAATAGGACAAAGGGATAAAAACGAAATGTGCTTGTGCCCTCTCCACCATTGATGCAGTGCTCCGCTTTAGGCTCTCCCATAGCTTTCAGATTCATGGAGACAAAAAGACACTTGAAGGGCCAGAGTATTCATAATGGATCTTGGACTGGCCAAGTGCTGAAGTGGAGTCAGATTTATACCTGTTGAGATTGCTGGATTATCTTCTAGACAGACATCTACAAATGTCTTGAATCTTGATGTCTGATCAGGATGGCCCTTTCCAGAGCCCCCACCATAGTTCTTTAGGCCTCACTGTTACACTTAGAAGAGCTTCTGAAGGAGAAAAGAAAATCAAACCCATTGTTTCACAGTGCAGTCCTTCATGAATGTTCTTCCCCAGGGTCCACCTATTCTTTTTGTTTTTGTAAAATTTATCATTAGAACTTTCATTTGTCTATGAAGAGTTTGTTCTGATGACGCAGATTCCCCCTATGATATATCCCTGTTCTATTGCACCTTTTTGTATCCTGGCAACATTCTCGTTCTTTGGACTACATAAACAAACATGCAATGCGGGGGTGGAATGTGCTTTGGTATTTATGGGTCCCATGCCTCTGAATTGGGTACTATCCCAGATCTTGACTTTCCTCTTCCTTTCAATTGAATGTTTATGTCCTCTAGCTAATCATTCTGGGTCAGACTGACCCCTCCATCTCTTATTGTAAGCAGCTGCCATAGCAGATTTTCTCACTGGGCAAGGAAGATGGGCAACTTGACTTTGTGCAAAACTACTGTCAGAGGCCCAGCATGAATTGGCCAGAATAGAGTTATAGTTACTGCTGTCTAGCGGAATCTGTCCTCCAGAGCTATCCCACAAGTCCTAACAAAACAAAATTGCAGCATATTTAGACTTCATAGAGCAAGCATATTTCATGGCAGGAATTCTACTGGGAGGAAGTGTAGTGTCATAGAATCATAGAATATCAGGGTTGGAAGGGACCTCAGGAGGTCATCTAGTCCAGCCCCCTGCTCAAAGCAGGACCAATCCCCAACTAAATCATCCCAGCCAGGGCTTTGTCAAGCCTGACCTTAAAAACTTCTAAGGAAGGAGATTCCACCACCTCCCTAGGTAACGCATTCCAGTGTTTCACCACCCTCCTAGTGAAAAAATTTTTCCTAATATCCAACCTAAACCTCCCCCACTGCAACTTGAGATCAGTACTCCTCGTTCTGTCATCCGCTACCACTGAGAACTGTCTAGATCTATCCTCTTTGGAACCCCCTTTCAGGTAGTTGAAAGCAGCTATCAAATCCCCCCTCATTCTTCTCTTCTGCAGTGTCGTGTCTGAAGGATAATACAGTTACACATTGTGTGCAGGCAAAGATCTTTCCATGTGATATATCTGTGCAGAGTTGAATTCAGGAAAATACATGGGTATATTGAATAAATCTTGGAAACTGAATACTCTTGAACTGCTAACTGTAAATTTATTTTCATTAGCTAGCACAGAGTACATAAAATATCCACTGAAGCTCTCATCTTTCCCCCAGGGTTGCACCTTGCTCCTGATGGTTCTTTTTGTGTATGATGTGTTCTTCGTATTCATCACACCTTTTTTAACAAAGGTATGTACAGTTTGTCTCCAGTGCTTGCTGTTCAGAATGGACTGTAACCAAACAGCATATTTCTATGTGTGTTCTTAAATTATCCAGACATGCTGACTGAAGTGCTGGTTTACAGTTTCCCCTTTTTCTTTAGACAGGGCAGAGTATAATGGTGGAGGTGGCTGCGGGCCCGACTGACTCTGCCACTCATGAAAAGGTACTGTATGCATTTTGAAAACATGAGAGTATCTACTAGCTATTAACCTTCTGAGGCTTTCAACTTCTGAAAGGGTCAGACCACAAAGAGCTGCTGAAATGGCCTGGCACTTCTGGGGCCGCTAGTTTCAAAAGCATTTGGCGTGGAAATATAAAGCACTGCAGAGCTCCATGGGAATCCACAGCATTCTCAGAAGTAGAATTTTAAGTAACTTTCTGCAGTAGGGCCAATGTCGTCACATCTTGAATTGTAAGTTTTCAGTGCAGGGAAATTTATGTGCTGTATTTGTAAAGAACCATGTAAATATAATAATATTTAATATTGTTAAAGTCTGCTGAGGTATGGTGCAACAAGTACTCCTTTTCTTTTTGCGAATACAGACTAACATGGCTGCTACTCTGAAACCTGTATTTCTTCCATTTCCATGGTCAGAACAATATGCGCACTACCATGACGTGAAAAAGCACAGTGTAGTAAGGGCTTCTGGTGTGCAGAGCAATGAGTGGAGGAAGCTATTCATCATTTACACAGTACATTTAAATAAAAATCATTTAAGTTTAAAAAAAAATCTTCAAGCAGTACATGTTTTTTTCCAAAGACTTTAAGAAAGTCAAACCACTGAACTGGTGGAAGCACCTAGAATCAACATTTGTTGAAGTTCTCAACTAACTTTTGGGAGGAATAGTCTCCTTTACGGGTGCAGAAGAGTGTTTCCTCATTTTCGTTTATTCGACGAGTTCAGTTCAATGACTAGTTAATTCAAAGCTGAGAAACCAAATGAGAGTTGCAAGTAGGAAAGCTTGTTTTCTTTTTCCTATCTATGAATTAAAATAAGATGTAAGACAATGAGATCTAGTAGTTCTAAAATCTTGAAGGGACATGGTGACCAGAAACAATCAGTTCAGTTCACTACTACAGATAATACTTTCTTTGTTTAATAAAAGAGTTAGTTTTAAATGCAAAACATGTTTTGTTAAGGGGAAAAAAAGTAAGTTTATATATCCAGCACATTTGAGGTAGTTTTATTTAACTAGTTAAAACTTATTTAAAATGCTTGGTTTTTTGGATTTTTAATTGAATTCCAATTTCCATACAAATGCAGCTATTCGACATTGGTGAGGCCTCATCTGGAGTACTGTGTCCAGTTTTGGGCCCCACGCTACAAGAAGGATGTGGATAAATTGGAGAGAGTCCAGCGAAGGGCAACAAAAATGATTAGGGGTCTGGAACACATGACTTATGAGGAGAGGCTGAGGGAGCTGGGATTGTTTAGTCTGCAGAAGAGAAGAATGAGGGGGGATTTGATAGCTGCTTTCAACTACCTTAGAGGTGGTTCCAGAGAGGATGGTTCTAGACTATTCTCAGTGGTAGAAGAGGACAGGACAAGGAGTAATGGTCTCAAGTTGCAGTGGGGGAGGTTTAGGTTGGATATTAGGAAAAACTTTTTCACTAGGAGGGTGGTGAAACACTGGAATGGGTTACCTAGGGAGGTGGTGGAATCTCCTTCCTTAGAAGCTTTTAAGGTCAGGCTTGACAAAGCCCTGGCTGGGATGATTTAGTTGGTGTTGGTCCTGCTGTGAGCAGGGGGCTGGACTAGATGACCTCCTGAGGTCCCTTCCAACCCTGATATTCTATGATTCTATGACACAAATTCCAAGTTTTAAAAAAAATCATCTAGTAAATAAGTGCATTATTCACCATTTTCTAGCATAATAATAAATGTAAAACTTAAGAATCTGAATAGATGTATGGTAAGCAATATAGTTCTTAAATAAATATATATAGATACAATGTATCCTCCTGGTTAGCAAAAAAATACCAAATTATACGAACCATTGAGAACCAATAATTACAAAATACAAATGCTCAGCAGGATTAAAATCAGTGATTAAAGCAAGATTTTCTGCTTGCTGATTTAAATGATTAAAAACCAGTGATTTTAATCAATCCAGCCTGTTCAAGGGAGCTCAGTAAAATGAAAAATAACACTCAGATAATACTCATACTCATATATGTAGGTTTCATCTGTTTAAAGTCTGCATAACCAGTATGACAAGACGAACATGTATTTGGTACTGTTAGTACATGGGTGAAACCTTTCTGCTTTATAAAACATGTCTTCTCTCATTTCCAAGCTCCCCATGGTCCTGAAGGTTCCAAGACTGAACTCTTCACCATTGGCTCTTTGTGATAGGCCTTTTTCCCTCCTAGGATTTGGAGACATCTTAGTTCCAGGTATTTCTGATTGTTTGCCTAAGCAATATGATGCAAAAGGAAAAGTTCTTATTGACACATATTCCTTCTCCCTCAATTCCCACTCCAAGTGGTAAATTTGACCTGACTTCTCCTAAGCTGGTGATTCATAAACATACCCATTTTTCCTTTGGCTCTACTCTATTTGCTTTTCTTAACAGATAAATTAAATGAGAAGAATCTACATGAATTTGGTGTTATGATGAGACTTGTGCATGCAGGGAAGTCAAGAAATTTAAAGGGATGCAGGAGGTGGTTGGCTTATGTCCTGAAACATGAGCATTTATACTCTTAAATTTTGCATCCTGTCTAATGAAACTGAATGTTTTTATTAACCATATAAATATCTGATCTTTTAATTGTGCTAACTTTTAGCCTTAATGTCTTGTTTCACAGGGTCCACAGGGTAATTGTGTACTGTGTATTTTTTTTTTTTAATCCTCTTAGAGTTTTACATTTGTTGCCTTTAAGTATCATTGGCCTGAAATTTATGCTGGTCTTAATTCAAAGTTGTAGGGTTTTTTGTTTTTTTTTTCCATTTCACCAAAATTGATACACTCGTTTTTGAATCATGTATACATTTTTTTAAGTTTAGTATAGTCCTATAAGAAATTTTGCACACAGATAACAGTGAGAGAAGATAGTAATGTCACAATTGGCTTGTCTAATGATCTTGCTGGGATCTAAGTAGTAAGCTGAGTTTCAAGAAAATTAGTACAATAGGTATGTGGGGGAAATAATATCTTTTTTTGGACCAACTTCTGTTGGTGAGAGAGACAAATTTTGAGCTTGCACAGAGCTCTACTTGAGAACCCCGGGACCTCTTGAAGAAGAGCTCTGTGTAATCTCGAAAGCTTGTCTCTTTCACCAATAGAAGCTGGTCCAATGGATATGAGCATTAATGAGGAAAATTTCATATGCACAATATGAACTCTGCTATCCAGTATTCTGATTATTCATTGGAGACGCTGTCAAGTCTGCTCACTTTGGACTGAAAAAAATTGGAGTTGTTAATAATTTGGGCTGCTCTGTATGGTAATATGGCCCAGATCTTGAACTGACCTTTAAGGACACAGATATAAGCCATAAATTACCACTCTATGCACTAATATAGAAATCTACACGAATGTAAAGGGCACAAGTTATGGTTGCTGTCACTGTTAATGCTGCTTGTATGCTGTTATTTACATTGCATATGGACTGTCTGTTTACTGGAATGGTGTTTACTTACTGATGTCAAGTTTCTGATTCAATAGTTAATGTAAGCCAATACAGTAGAAGTGCATATCTTCTGTTCTATGAGTTGTGCACTCTTGTGAATCATATCAGGATGGTAGGGCACAGCTTATTAGGCAGGAAATCTAGCACGGTGGTGGGCCATCTTATAAGCACCTAGATAGGGCACTATGTTCTGTGCATCTTACAATTAGTATGTATGTGTTTAAAAACTGCTTAACTTTTCTTTACTTCCCCAGGCTTACTGGTAGCCTACTGCCATAGATTTGATATTCAGGTGCAATCCTCCAGAGTCTATTTTGTAGCCTGCACTATAGGTATGTATGACCCTGGTATTTCTACACAGCAGCTAGGGCAAAGCAAAGCCAAAGCTCTCATATTACATAACTTGCTTTTCAACTCTTATCTTGCTTTCAACAATCAAGCAGTGAAGTGGTTTAAAATAAATAAATAAAAACTGTACTACGTTTGAGGTTGGACCTTCGAACCCTAACTCACCTAGCATAACGCATGTCTGAGCTGCTTTGCCTGTCCAAACTAGAAAGTAAGCTCTTTGTTATGATTTACACCTTCACCAGAACCCTTTGGTTGAATTACAGTGGTTTTATGTATGCTTGGGATACATTTATTCTTTGTTATCATTGTAGTTTGCTTGTTAGTGAACCTTTCAAATTGCATTTATTACATGAGAGAATTCAAGTTTAGTGCTTGTCCTCTTGACTTCAGTCTTAAACTGTGTCTGCAAAAAAAATCTGTAATTGACCTCTGTTAAGTTAAATTAAATTGTAGAGACGGTAGTGTCTTCATAGATACTACTAGCTTTCTTTTAAAAGTCTGATTTTTTTTTATAACACTGAGGGCAGGTCTACACTAGAAGCTCTACATCAGTGCTGTAGCGCATCTTGTAAAGACACTCTGTGCCAACAGGAAAGCACTTTCCCATCAGCAGAATTACACCACCTCCATGAGAGACAGAAGCTATGTCCGTGTGGACAGCACTTAAGTCGCTGTAACTTGCATCGCTCAGGGGCGTGTCTTTTTCACACCCCGAGTGACATAAGTTAGATCAACTTAAGCAGTAGTGTAGACCTGCTGAGTTGATTGACTAACCCGGTGAGCTGCAACTTATCCTTTGTGGTTCTCTGCTAATGGAGGGGAAAAAAGTTTCTTCAAATTTGAGATAAACAGATAAGGCATTTTAAAATGATAGTCTGAAAAAATAGGGGGTTCACTTTCAGGAAAGGTTGTGAATGATTTTGCCACCTCCTGATTTGATAAAACTTTGCCTCAAAGCTAATTTTTTTATTTTGCCCTGCATGTAAGTAGTGATGTCTGACACTTTTGGGAGGCTGTTGGGTTGGTTGACTTTTGGCTTTATTTAGTACATTTCCACCAGGACCACCAGGAAATTTAGACTAGAAATTAGACGGAGGTTTCTAGCCATCAGAGGAGTGAAGTTTTGGAACAGCCTTCCAAGGGAAGCAGTGGGGGCAAAAGATCTGTCTGGCTTTAAGATTAAACTCGATAAGTTTATGGAGGAGATGGTATGATGGGATAACATGGTTTTGGTAATTAAATATTCATGGTAAATAGGCCCAATGGCTGTGATGGGATATTAGATGGGGTGGGATCTGAGTTACCCAGGAAAGAATTTTCTGTAGTATCTGGCTGATGAATCTTGCCCATATGCTCAGGGTTTAGCTGATCGCCATATTTGGGGTCGGGAAGGAATTTTCCTCCAGGGCAGATTGGAAGAGGCCCTGGAGGTTTTTCGCCTTCCTCTGTAGCATGGGGCACGGGTCACTTGCTGGAGGATTCTCTGCTCCTTGAGGTCTTTAAACTACAATTTGAGGACTTCAATAGCACAGACGTAGGTGAGAGGTTTTTTGCAGGAGTGGTGGGTGAAATTCTGTGGCCTGCGTTGTGCAGGAGGTCAGACTAGATGAACATAATGGTCCCTTCTGATCTAAATATCTATTTCATCTAACACTAATAATAACTGATGACATTGAAAAAGCTGAGGTGTGTAATGCTTATTTTGCTTCAGTTTTCACTAAAAAGGTTCATGATGACCAGATACTCAACAAAATTAATATTAACAATCAGGGGAAGGAATGCAAACCAAAATAGGGAAAGAACAAGTTAAACAATATTTAGATAAATTAGATATATTTATGTCTTTGGAGGATAGGATTATAATTCAAAATGATTTGGACAAACTGGAGAAATGGTCTGAAGTCAGTAGGATGAAATTCAGTAAGGACAAATGCAAAGTACTCCACTTAGGAAGGAACAATCAGTTGCACACATACAAAATGGGAAATGACTGCCTAGGAAGGAGTACTGCGGAAAAGGATTTAGGGGTCATAGTGGACCACAAGCTAAATATGAGTCAACAGTGTAACACTGTTGCAAAAAATACATCATTCTGGGATGTATTAGCGGGAGTGTTGTAAGCAAGACACAAAAAGTAATTATTCCGCTCTACACCATGCTGATTAGGCATCAAATGAAGTATTTGTCCAGTTCTGGGCGCTACATTTCAGGACAGATGTGAACAAATTAGAGAAAGTCCAGAGAAGAGAAAAAATTGGGTTAGTTTAGTCTGGAAAAGAGAAGACTGAGAGGAGACATGATAATAGTTTTCAAGTACATAAAAGGTTGTTACAAGAAGGAAGGAGAAAAATTGTTCTTAACTGCCGAGGATAGGACAAGAAGCAAGGGACTTAAACTGCAGCAAGGGAGGTATAGGTTGGACATTAGGAAAAACTTCGTAACTGTCAGGGTGGTTAAGCACTGGAATAAAGTGCCTAGGGAGGTTGTAGAATCTCCATCCTTGGAGATTTTTAAGAGCAGGTTGGACAAACACCTGTCAGGGATAGTCTAGATAATACTTAGTCCTGCCATGAGTGCAGGGGACTGGATTAGATGACCTCTCAAGGTCCCTTCCAGTCCTATGATTATGTGTCAGCAGAGCCTGATGAAATTCATCCTGTGGTACTTAAGGAACGAGCTGAAGCAGTTTTGGAGCCGTTAGCAATTACTTTGTGTACTCCTGGAGGACAGGAGAAGTTCCAGAAGACTGGAGATGGGCAAACATTGTATCTATCTTTTAAAAGGGGACCAAGGAGGAATTGTGGAATTCTAGACCAGGCAGCCTGACTTCAACACCTGGAAAGATACTGGAGCAAATTATTAAACAATCAGTTTGTAAGCATCTGGAGGATAATAGGTGTTATAAGGAATGGTCAGCATAGATTTGTCAAGAACAAATCATGCCAAACCAACTTAATTTCCTTCTTTGATAAGATTACTGACCTAGTGGATAGGGGGGAAGCAGTAGTGATATACCTTGATTTTATAATTTTGATACAGTTCCGCATGACATTCTCAGAAGCATACTCTTTACATGAAATTACTATAAGGTGGGTGCACAATGGTTGAAAGAGTAGTTATTAATAGTTTGCTGGCAAATTGGGAGGGCACATCTAGTGGGGTCCCGCAGGGATTGGACCTGGGTGCAGTGCTGTTCAGTAGTTTCATTAATGGCTTGGATAATGGAGTAAAGAGAGTGCTTATAAAATCTGCAGATTACACCGAGCTGGGAGGGGTTGCAAGCACTTTGGAGGACAGTTTTAAGATTCAAAATCTTGGCAAATTGGAGAATTGGTCTGAATTCAACATGATGCAATTCAGTAAAGACAAGTGCAAAGTCCTTCACTTAGGAAGGAAAAATCAAATGCACAACTACAAAATGGGGAATAACTGTCTAGGTGGTAGTACTGCTGAAAAGGATCTGGAGGTTATAGTGGACCACAAACTGAATATCAGTCATCAGTGTGATCCAGCTGTAAGAAAGGTTAATATGATTCTGGGGTGTATTAACAGGAGTGTTGTATATAAGACACAGGAGGTAATTGTCCCACTGTACTCATCACTGGTGAGATCCCAGTTGGAGTACTGTGTCTAGTTCTGGGCACCACAATTTAGGAAAGTTGTGGACAAATTGGAAAGAGTCCAGAGGAGAGCAACAAAAATTATAAAAGGTTTAGAATACCTGACCTGTGAAGAAAGGTTAAAAAACTGGGCTTGTTTAGTCTTGAGAAAAGAAGACTATGGGGGGACCTGATAAGTCTTCCAATATGTTAAGGGCTATTATAAAGAGGACAGTGATCAATTGTTCTCCATTTCCACTGAAGGTAGGACATGAAGTAATGGGCTTAATTTGCAGCAAAGGAAATTTAGGTTAGATATTGGGGGAAACTTTTTAACTATAAGGATAGTTAAGTTCTGGAAGAGGCTTCCAAGGGAGATTGTGGAGTCCCCATCATTGGAAGCTTTTAAAAACAAGTTGGACAAACACCTGTGTGGGATGACCTAGGTCTGCTTGGTCCTGCCACAAAGCAGGGGGCTTGACTTGATGACTTCCCAAGGTCCCTTCCAGCCCTAGATTTGTATGATTCTATATGAAGTATATGGAGTTTGTAAAATCTACAAATCCTATTAGATGGAGTTAAGGATGACTGCAGCCTATTTTCAGACTCCCAACTCTGCAGACTCGCGAAAGGAAATTCTTAAGCCATCAAGGGCTTAAGCTATTTCCAGTTGAAGGCTCCAAAACGCTTTAGGAAAAACTACTGTAGGGATTCCTACAACAGTTGCTAGCTCCAAAGGGACTCCTAAGATGATTTGAGCTACCTTGCTTCTGCATTTCCATTCACAGGTTTGGGGTGTTTAAGTGTAATCTTTAAATTTGAATTTCTTGACTAAAACTGCATTATTTTGCTGTGGTATTCTCTTAAATCAGCCTTGCAAAATTGACATAAAATGTACTAGCCTACCTACGGAATTTACTTGCATACCCTTTGTCATAACACCTGGATAAACAATATATTGCCTCCCAACAATAAAATACTTGCCTCATATGGGTAGAATTTTGTATGGCTGCTTTAAGTTATAGATTAGCATTTATAACCTTAACTTTAAGTGATTGAAGCTCTTTGTCTGGATATTTTATTTATCTTCCTGCACCAGAAATAAGCCCACAAACTTGCACCTTGCAAGCTTTTAAAGGTCTTCTATATTCATTAATATTTTCTGCAAATATATAAATGTTTCAATGAGTAGTAACATTCTAATGGGGGGCATTCACGCCTTGAGCACCTTCTACTGTTGTGTGTGGTGCTGTAGACCTTTTCCCACTCCTTGCACCCTGTGTAGGTTGTGAACCTCTCTTGGCGGGTCTTCAGTGCCTTGGCCCTTCAGCAGGCGCTCACAGTCAAAACGAAGCCATTCTGGAGTAGCAAAAGTCCAAAAACTATCTGCCCTCCCCAAGGTCTTCAGCGGCTCTGGGCTCTTTAAATTCAGTCCTTTCCTCAGTCTTCCAAACAAGCTTTGTCCCCTTCTTGGGGTTTTCATCACTTAGCAGGTGATCGGTTGGGGGAATCCAGGCATGCCCACTATGCTGTGTTCCAACCCAGGGACTCTATAAACAGAGGCCATATGCACTCACTTCTGTTTGATGCTGCTACTTCCCTGGGCCTCTTCCCACATAGCCCCTTTATCGTCCCCACCTAACCTCAGGTTAAAGTTCTCAGCTCCTCTCTCTCACAGCTTAAGCAAACGCAGCCTGAACCAAATGCTGGTGATTCCTCAAGTTCATTTGGCCAGAGAGGAGCACCCTTCCTTGCCCCTCTGCTCTCAGCTAGGAACTGTCCTGCTAAGGTCCTCCAGCTCCTTTTATCTGAGCCTGCTGAGCTCTGACTGGCTGTTTCTGTGAGGTCTCTGTAGGCAGGCCTGGAGGACCCATCTTCACTGTTCCTTTCCTAGACCAGGATGTAGTAGGATTGCAGGGCCTCCAGGAGGAGGCCACAAAGGGCCTGGTATACCCCATCACAAACACAACTAGGTATTTATTTAATGATGTTGCAGTGATGCCCAAGAATGTGAGTGAAAAACCAAGCACTTCCAGATCACAAGAAGTGCTGGTTATAGTGGTCAGGCAGTATTTATTTGTTTTCATTAAAATATTGTATGGTTTAAATACAAGGCCTTTTTTGCTATTTTTTAAAATTCAAGTGATTTAATAAAATGTTTCATTGGTTTATTTTGCCTTTGTAAAATTGCTCTAGATACTGAGTTAATTGTACCACAAATACTGCACAATTGGATCACTCTTCTTTTTGTCCTGTTTCACTGAGAGACAATGTCTCATAGTCTAGCACAGGGGTGAGAAAACTTTTAGGCCCTAGGGCCACGTCTTGGTATGGAAATTGTATGGCAGGCCATGAATGCTCATGAAACTGGGGGTTGCGGCGTTGGAGGGGGTAAGGGCTCTGGCTGGGGGTGTGGACTCTCGGGTGGGGCTGGGGATGAGGGGTTGGGAGTGCAGGAGGGTGCTCTGAGCTGGGACAGAGGGGTTCGGAGAGTGGGAGGGGGATCAGGGCTGGGGCAGGAGGTTGGGGCATGAGAGGGAGTCAGGGGTGTAGGCTCTGGGTGGCGTTTACCTCAAGCAGCTCCCAGAAACAGCTGCATGTTCTCCCTCCAGCTCCTATGCGGAGGCGCGGCTAGGCAGTTCTGCGCTCTGCCCCGTCTGCAGGCGCCACCACTGCAGCTCCTGTTGGCTGCGGTTTCCAGCCAATGGGAGCTGCGGGGGCAGCGGCAGCGTGCGGAGCCCCCAGGCCACCCCTACACGTAGGAGCCAGAGTGGGGACATGCCACTGCTTCCGGGAGCCGCAGAGCGGGGCAAGCCCCTGACCCCGCTTCTCAGTGGGAGCTCAATGGCCGGATTAAAACATCTGAAGGACCGGATGCAGCCCCCACGCTATAGTTTGCCCACCCCGGTCTAGCAGATAATCTTTCCATGTTTAGCAAAGAGTAATCCTGAACAAATGTTGGACACAGAATGGTGGTATTTAGGGAAGACTGCAAAACACTATAAAAGAAGGTTCATACTCCTAACTGAAGAAAGCTATCATTAGAAAGTTTTTCTAGATAATTGTACTGCCATTCTTGACCAGAACTGTATCTGAATTATTTTCTTTTGCTATTTTTATCTCCTTTTAGCATATGGCATTGGCCTTCTGGTGACCTTTGTAGCCTTGGCATTGATGCAGATGGGTCAGCCAGCTCTGCTCTACTTGGTGCCCTGTACTCTTATCACTAGCTTTGCTGTGGCTCTTTGGCGTAAGGAGCTTGCAATGTTCTGGACGGGCAGCGGCTTTGCGGTGAATACCAGTTTGATATGAGTGTCTTCAAGAAATACTAATATTATAAATCCTAAATAGCATTAAAGTTGAGTAAAATATTGTAGTACTATCCAACAAAACAAATGTTCATGTTTTGGTCCTAAAGAGTCTTTTACAGGCTTTAGCAATTGCATAACATGAGCCTTGGGATTTTCTGCTTTAATGTTTGTAGCCACTAAAACGGACCAGGATAAAGTAGATTAGTCCCTATCTATCCACCCTGATCCTGCTGTAAGTCTTGGTAGTTGTAACAAACAGCTTTATTGTAAGTTTTATTAATTATAACTTCATCAAGTAACTTCCATGAATATGAAGAATTGTAAGGATCTTTTTGCAGGTTAACAAAAGGAGGTAAGGGATAATTCACTGAACAGATATTTAATATAAGGGTAAAGATGCAGAAAATCAATTCAAGATCCTGCATAAAGAGACTAGATTTTTCATAGGGTGTCCCACAAGCTTCTTTCAGGAGACCTGAAACGTCCTGGTTTTTCACTTAAGTCAAAACACTTGTGTATTTGTTATGTTTGGTTTTTAGAACTATTTTTTTTTTTGTTCAAAGTGTATTGCTGTACAGAGTATAACTTATTGCGTGTTCACCAGGAAACACTGTACAGTGGAATGAGAGTTCAGTGTGATAAACAGTATTCGGAGTGAAGAGAAAAGTCCAGTATCAAAGCAGTTCTTTTGCTCGGAGTGAATGCTAGTCAATTGATAAGTGTTTCATGATGAACTTGGGCCTTGTCTGTACTACAAAGGGTTTGCCAATATAATTATATCAGCCTAATTATACTGGCAAGCCCACCTAGTGGAGACGTTGCTTATACTAACAGGAGTTCTTTTGCTGATATAGCTTATGCCAGTTCCCTGGCTGAACTGAGCTATCTATATCACTATGTCTACACTTGGGCGTTTGCCAGCATAGCTATGTCACTTAGGGTTGTGATTTTTTTCATATACCCAGCTGACATAGTTATACTGGCAACGTTTTGAAGTGTGTACACCCAGGCCTCACTTAGAACACTAAGTTACTATGAAAAATCCTCCCCTCGGAGAATTATGCAACTATTGGGTCAGAAGCTGGCAGTAATAACACCAGCACACTTTACAAAACAAACACTGTAGTCCTTGATTATTTTCATGGCCCCAGAATGTTTCTACAAAAGTCTCTGTTTTTTTTATTTCTAAAATATAGTCAGCTTATTCTGAAGGCAGTTCATTGTGGAATGAAAAAGGGTGTCTTCCTTTGTTTAAATCCTGCTGATACCCACAATTTGTATTTAGTATCTATATCCCATTGATAGCCAAACTTTTCATAGCTGAAGGCCACATTGGAAACTTGTTGGGAACAAAACTGCAGCTGATTTGTGTAAAAGAAAGCTGTCGCTAACATCCTTAGAAAGAGGTGCAGCCCATTGCAAATCAGTGCAACATGGGTGTTCAGATGAAGATGGTTTGTTAGAATCTGTATTCTCTAGATTGAGGTTAATGATAGCTATAGAGTGGGTTTTGCCCATCTCTGGTCTACACAAATGCCAGGCACAAAGCTAAGCAGCAGGTTGAGTTTGAGTTGATAATGCATAGGAAGCTTGACCTTTAAGTTTGAAGAAGCTTGTTGGAATTAAATATACAAGTCAAATGGCAATTCAGATAGGAATAGCATATATAGAAGTGATAGACAAGAGCTGAAAGGAGGAGAGGTCACTTTCTATTTAAGAGAGCATGCTACAGGAACAGGTTTCAGAGTAGCAGCCGTGTTAGACTGTATTCACAAAAAGAAAAGGAGTACTTGTGGCACCTTAGAGACTGGTTAGTCTCTAAGGTGCCACAAGTACTCCTTTTCTTTTTGCTACAGGAACTAGACTTGAGCCCTCATGATGCAAATGGAAAAAATGAAACAGTGGAAAAACCAATAGACCATCTTACAGGTAGTCTGTTAGAGACACCTGATCATGGGGAAGACCAGAGCAAATCACTGGTAAAGGAACTAAAACAAATGGCTACTGCTATCCAGATGTTTGGGACATTATCTGTGTTGAATTTGATTACTCTCCAGTAGAAAGGAAAAGTTAGAGATAGGACCTAATGGGTAGAACTTGTGGCCGGGGTCTAATTTCTCATCTCGGTACTTTGTGAACTTGGGTTATCACTTAACATTTCTTATACCGCAGTTCCTCAACTGTAAAATGAGAATAAAATGTCTTAGGGGAATTGTGAAGCTTAATTAATGTTAAAATACTTTGAGATCCGGTGAACTGTGCCAGAAAAGTGCCAGCTGTTATTTATTATTAGTGAGGATGGGAAGCAATTGTCACCATGGCAGGTAAACAGGAAGAGAGTTGAGCGTGCTTCCCATATCCGTCGGAGATAATGAGCCTATAGGCTTTAAGCATTTAATTAGATTCCTGCAGAGAGCATTCTCCCACTGTTTGTTACTCAGTGGGACCTGGCCAGAGAATAGATGTGCAAATCTTTCAACCATTAGGGATGATTTGAATTAACTGCAGTTGCGCAGCAAGTAATCCTTCTCCTTTCAGTGTGCTTCAGTTCATATTTTTGAATTCCTTCACCAAAAGGTCATTGCTGTAATTGCTGTTGGCCATTCAGTATAATGATTGGTCTCCTGTAAAAACTAGCATGTTTTGAGAAATTATTATTTAAGTTGCCCCTAGTAACAATAGTGGCTCTTGTTACTCACTTAATATCATCCTAAAAATTATTTTTATTTTTTTATTTTTTTACAGAAAGACCTACCTCATCCTCCCTTGGTGCTGGCTCCTGTCAGCTTCCCCAACCCCCCCAAAGAGATGAATGCACCAGCATCTCAACAAGAAGCAGAACAACAAATGACCAACCCCACGCTTCATGCAGATGATCAAAATAACCCCTCCCTGTGTACAGAGGAGCTGCCTAACTTGAATACCAAGGAGCTGACCAATCCCAGCATGCAAGCAGAGCAGCCACAAATTTCCATCCCACAAATAGAACAACAAACCAGTCAGAACAAGGATGACCCTGAAAGCAAGAGCCTAAGAGTAGAAAAGAACCAGCTGGATTAGATGATGAAATAGGAAATCTTTTTTCCCCTCTCCCCATCTCCAAACTTTCCCACATAAAACCAGTATGTAGACTGGTTCAGTAGTGTTCACATTCATTGAGGACCCTCACTGGGAATCTGATCATCAAATGCAAGGATATTCTGCCTTTGACTTCAGATACAGCTATACATTTCAAACAGCTTTCTGAAATATGGTGCTTTACAAAAATTCTGATGTATGAATTTCAGTGATCATTTTATTAGTTGGATGCCTTTTACCTTTCCTATTTCATTATACTAGGGTAATATTAAGAATTTTTATTTATACAGTACTCTGGGCTTGTGTGGCTGTTGTGCTGCTTTAGTATAGCATAGATTAATGTGGAGGAAAAGCATTGGACAAGTCTGCTACAATGCTAAGCAGGGAGAAATACTGTAGTTTTGTAGATTTTCCCTCCTTAATACTTTTAAATTTCTGCTTGTAAAATGCATTGATGCAAGTGAATGGTTTAATATAAATTGACACTCAAGAAATGTTGAGAACTGGTTAAATTACCAGCCTTCTGAAAAGATTTGTTTTACCATGGTGCATTAAATGCATCTCTTTCCTCAACGTTTTTTTTTCCACTTCCAGGTGCCTGGGTTGGATGATATTCTAAATTAAAAGGCAGGATGCATGGATCTCCAGTAAGCACTGTAAGCACTCCTATGAATTCTAGGGGCTGTCTTTGAAATAAAATGTTCACTGAGTGGACCTTGCAGAATAATACACAGTAGACAAGCTTACTCAAAGTATCTTTGCTGTTTTGTTTTGTTTTTAAAAGCACCCCACATCCTTATTTACCAGATAAATCAGATCATAAATAGTAACATTCTGCACAATTTAGTGGTCAGGCAGAATGGTATGCAGGAGACTTTAAGGACTGACTTTGATATAGGAAGTTCAGCTGGTTTCTTTGAATCTCTACTTACTATTATTTTTATAGGTTTCAGAGTAACAGCCGTGTTAGTCTGTATTCGCAAAAAGAAAAGGAGTACTTGTGGCACCTTAGAGACTAACCAATTTATTTGAGCATGAGCTTTCGTGAGCTACAGCTCACTTCATCGGATGCATACTGTGGAAACTGCAGAAGACATTATATACACAGAGACCATGAAACAATACCTCCTCCCACCCCACTCTCCTGCTGGTAATAGCTTATCTAAAGTGATCATCAAGTTGGGCCATTTTCAGCACAAATCCAGGTTTTCTCACCCTCCGCCCCCCCCCCCCCCCACACACACACACACAAACTCACTCTCCTGCTGGTAATAGCCCATCCAAAGTGACCACTCTCTTTAAAATGTGTATGATAATCAAGGTGGGCCATTTCCAGCACAAATCCAGGTTTTCTCACCTCCCCACCCCCATACACACAGAAACTCACTCTCCTGCTGGTAATAGCTCATCCAAAGCGACCACTCTCCCTACAATGTGCATGATAATCAAGGTGGGCCATTTCCAGCACAAATCCAGGTTTTCTCACACACCCCCCTACCCCCACCCACACCCACACACACAAACTCACTCTCCTGCTGGCAATAGCTCATCCAAACTGACCACTCTCCTTACAATGTGCATGATAATCAAGGACTATTACCAGCAGGAGAGTGAGTTTGTGTGTGTGGTTTTTGGAGGGGGGTGGGGGGGTGAGAAAACCTGGATTTGTGCTGGAAATGGCCCACCTTGATTATCATACACATTTTAAAGAGAGTGGTCACTTTGGATGGGCTATTACCAGCAGGAGAGTGAGATTGTGTTTGGGGGGGCGGAGGGTGAGAAAACCTGGATTTGTGCTGGAAATGGCCCAACTTGATGATCACTTTAGATAAGCTATTACCAGCAGGAGAGTGGGGTGGGAGGAGGTATTGTTTCATGGTCTCTGTGTATATAATGTCTTCTGCAGTTTCCACAGTATGCATCCGATGAAGTGAGCTGTAGCTCACGAAAGCTCATGCTCAAATAAATTGGTTAGTCTCTAAGGTGCCACAAGTACTCCTTTTCTATTATCTTCATGAATATAGCTTTGATTTCTATGGGTTTGTCTACCTTACAAATATTTTACTAGTATTGCTATACCTGTATGGCTATGTGAACAAAAACCGCTAGTGTAAATGCAGCATATGCCCACAGAAGGGTTTTTTCTGTTGGCATAGTAACACCACCTCCCCAAACTATGTTAGTTATGCCGACAGAAGCACTCTTCTGTTGTCATAGCTGCATCTACACTTGGGGTTTATAGTGGTGTCAACTGCAGGGACGGGGTTCACACCCTTGGCCAACATAGCTATGCTGAGAAAACTTTGTAGTGTAGACTTGGCCTATTGCTGAAGAAAAGTCTGAAGTTCTCTTCAAAGGAGAGCATGTGGTGCAGCTGTTCGTGGTGTGCAACCTCTTCATAACTGGTCAGCTGCCACAAGTTGTTTTTGTCCTAGGAGTGTTCAAAGTGTGACCTGCAAAGTTTTAGAATGAGGCCATAGCCACCTTCACTTGTGCTAGAACTGCAGAATAGATGCCCTACCATGCAACGGGAGAGCTGCATCTCCACAGTGAAGTTTAGGGAGACTACAGTCTATTCAGCTTTAACCAGATTAGGTGCAACTGCACTTCATAAATTGCCGATGCAGCTTTTCAATATCCAAAATGTGGGCATCTCTTGTGTAACCTGACTCATTTCTTTGCACACCTGTGTTGCACATGCAGAGGGGCAAAGTAGTCAGATTAACTTTTGTTCATTATAAATATTATGCAGAATATATTCTGTTTGAGAATTTACTGATCAGAGCCATTTGATTTATTTCTAAGACATTCACATTCTTTATTTAATTATAAACATTCCAACTCATTCAAAAAAACCTTGCATTTTAAATGCAAATAACAAGGTTTTCAGGATCCTGTTAATATCCTGGAAATAGAATATAATCTTCAACTCAACTCTGCCACTCAATAAATACAGTTCTTCTGAAAGAAAAATTATTGCAAGACATATAGTGTGACACTTTCAAGAGTATAGTCTCAATAGACCCTAAGAAATGCATTAATATTAAGCTCCAGTTGGCCTTTTGGATCAAGTTTTGAAAGGTTTTCAGTTGGCAGCTGTACATGATAATTCTGTTTCTGTTTTTCTTCCGTTGAGTAGGCCTTCTGAAAGTTTATGCTGTGTCTTTTAGACTGTAACCACTTTCTCTCTACTGTTTCATGTTAAGTGGACAATATTCATTTTCCAGAATATTAGAGGCTTTCTGTAAAACTACACTATGGGTTCAGAAGTTTACCATCTTCTGCCTAAGCCTTGATGACCTTAACTGGGCTCTGTCTGCCAAATTGACTCAACTCTGGCTGAAATGATGGTGAGTTTCTTGAAAGGTTTTCTGAGTCCTAAAGTCTGTAGTGTGTTCAGATTTGGTTTTCAGATTAACTGAATGCAAAGTGTTTTGAACAGTACTAAAGAGATTTTACCTATTTTATTTCCTCTTCTCCTTTATGGGCAGTATTGTCTTTGCTGAGGGTAAGCTGAACCAGTTTTTAGTCATGCAGAGTGACAGAGATGCTTGTATTGGACACTTCAGCCATCTGGATGATGCCTTAATTTAAGCCATTTTATAAATATGTATATTAAACATTTATTAAAAAAAAACACTGTGTTTAAATAATAAACTTGACAGACAAATGCCAGGAAATTCAAAGTTGAGGCTGATGTGTCATGACATTTGAATTTCCTTTGCCTTGATTCTCTTTTAACCATAACATTAAACATAATTTTTATATATTTAATAGTCAACCTGTTTTATGTGGTGATAAAGTATTAAGTTTTATCAAACTTCCTGAAACATTCATTTCTTTTCATTTGCCGTGGTGTTGCTTCCAGAGGTGAAACAGAGGTCTGATGGGAGAACGTAGACCATCATGTTGCCTGTAACTAAATTGAAAAGAAAGAATTCAGAACATTATAACTAGCTTGTAGTAGGCCTTTCAAAGTCACTTTTATTGTGTAGTCATCTTGGCTAATCTGTTTAGAAGAGATAATTTGCCTTTACTTTTGCGAATTATCCCTACAGATGTCATGTTCACATTTCACCTCCTATAAAGACTCATGTAAGGAAATGGATATGTTTTGCACACTAATGCAATACCTCTGATTAAAATAGGTGATTTGGAGATGCGTCCCATGCTTTGACCATTACAATACTGTTTTAAATCAGGTGACCCTGATAGGTCTATGTGACTGAGACTTTCTGAGCTCTGTCTCTCTGCAGAGCAGTAACACTGTCCATCATGAGACACCAGTTTGTTTTAAATGTTTCATTATAAGGCTACATTTTTCTATTTTATTTTTTTAAAAGCATCCTTGATTGGTTTTAATATTGTAAAACTCAATATTGCATTGAAAAGAGCTAACAATATTTTCATAAATTTCATTTTTTATTAATGCTCAGGCATTTAATATTTGCATCCTTCAATATCTGGTTAACTGAAAATTAATTTGCTATAATAATCAGAGGATAAAGAATTTACTTCCACAAATTTGTATGTGTTCAGTCACAAGTACTTGTTTTAGTGACATACATTTTTGCTGTTTCATACTCCTTTAGAATCACTACAACAGTAGGAGAGGGAACTAGGTTTATTTTGGCTCAGGCATCATTAAATTCTAATTAGCACACCAAATCCTGTCTTTAGTTCCACCTGTCTGCCCTGTTGAAGACAGAGGGGTTGCACAGATGGAACAGAGGACAGAATATGGCCTGCAAAATTTTGAATAGAGGTGCTGCATGAATCAGAAACACTCAGAACACTATTTTAAATTATACTTCTCTTTCTTTAGTAGTATTACACACGAAGAGTATTTTTAAGTGCAATCCATTACAGCATGAGAAAACTTATCCTGCTTTTTAAGATAACAGTGAAAGATAAGACAACTCTGCAAGTGAAACTCTGTAGAAATTAAACCCCTGAAACCACTTATCATTGACTGAAGGTGAACTTGTAATCTAATCAATCAATGAAGTTCCTAGAAAAAAGGAGGGGGGAAAATCAGCAACATGTATTCAGCTTTTTTCTGCATCTTTTCCACTAGGATCATTAATACATCTGTAGAAGATTGCCAGTTTACTCCATTGTTTTTATCCTTTTTCTGTATTAACCACCTCTGATCTGGTTGTTCTTGTAGCTGATTTCTTTACCTCTCAGCTGAACTTTCAAGCCTTTCCTTTAGACTTTTCATCTGTGTTACAATTGCCCTCAATCTCTCCCTCGCATTCCTACTGCCTTAAAAGCCTTGACAGCATTTTTCTCAGCAGTGCTCAGTTTCGTGAGCCAAGTTTGTTTCTGCACCCACGATCCGTGTATCTGAGATTGAGAGCTCCATGAGTGTGATGGCAGTATGCTAGGGACTGCAGCAGTGACCAGTGGTGATAGAGAGGGACCAGGCAGCGTTACTTTGGTTCACCGTACTGAGGCAGGGTGCTGAGGTAGTAGCTGCATTACCTGGGAAACTAATAGGAAGATGGTGAATTGCCATCTGCTTGGAATTTTGACCTCTGTGTCGTGTACTGTCCTGGGAAGCTCTCATGGTCCTTTATAATGACATGGGATTTTAAAGGCTATTTTCTACTAAAACCCTATTCTTCTGTAACTTGGTCCATGTTGAAGCATCTTTCCAAATAAAATGATTGAGCAGAAGTGCATGTTGAACCTCTCATCTCTGTGGAACTTGCCCTGTAGTTTTTGGAAACCTCTTCTGTTCCTTTTCCTGCTTGCTTGTAAGTGTTCATACCAGGAATGTATCTGGATTGAGTCTCCTTAACTACCATACTTTCTATTGAACTCCACTTGTGTTTGGGATTCCTTGGCTCTTTCATGTAACTCCTCTTATGGCCTCTTTAGCTTGACCACAAAATCATTTTTTCAGTTCTTATCACTCCTGCGTTGGGTGTCTGGAAATAAAATTGCTTCAGGAAATGGACTCTGTATGCAAATATCTAATACGAGCGACAGTCAGGTTTGTTTTTTCCTCCTTTCAGCTTTTTCCTCATTAGTGGATGGACTGTTGTATGTATTTCTGTGTGAAGTTCCAGCAACTATCTTTTTCTGCAGCTTTACTGATGAATAGTAAACAAAGCCAAATATTTTGGCTTCGGCTTTAGTCACTTGCAACATTTGTTTAGTATAATTTGTATTGAAGTAAACAGTCTAGTCACTAACATACCAACCACTTCTTAATCAGTTCAGAGAAATGTTGTACTTCAAGTTTTAGAGGGCTAATGTTACACATACAGTTAGAGTCTTAACATTCTGTTTTGCATTTCAGATACCATGGTGATGAACAATATATAAATGCCTAAATAGATTTTGTTTGAGCCATTAAAAGATGTAGCGTAGATGTCAGCTTAGCCAGTTTTACTGTTGCTGCTGCTTGTGTTACAGAAGTGACTGAAGATCCCAGTCAGGATCAGGGCTGGGTGCTATATAGAGACAGCTGTTCTGGCATAGTTTCCATTTTTTGTAAATCTTATTATAGCTTGTCAGATATCAACATCCCCTCCATATTCATACTGTTCTGTATGAAACCACAATTCTTTACTTACTGTTTCAGCAAAGAGAGTAGAAGGGGATCATCATTAATGGGTATTGAGGGCAAGTATAACAGCTTTTAATAACTTATATCCTTTCTGAGGCCCTTATTTTTCCTGTTAAAAACTCCCAGTTCTGGGAATGGAACAACGGTGTCACGACTGGGATGAGGACAGTCAGACCTAGTGGTCGGGCAGGAGGCAGGCAGGGTCGGGTACCGAGAAGTCAGAGTCCAAGACAGGCCAGAAGGCAAACTGAGAGTCAGGAGACAGACAGGGTCAGGTTACCAGGAAATTGGGATTGGGTGCCAGGTTACAGACAGCAGTTGAAGAGTGAAGCCAAGGACAAACGAGGGTCAGAAGCCAGAGTCCAGGGTCAATTGCAAGCAGGATCTGGAGCAGAGATAGGCAGGCAGCCTGTGTTGTTGCTAAGACAGCTCTTGCTTCGTAGCTTCCTGGTTTAAATACTGTTACTGGCCAATCAGTGGGTTTTGAGTGGCTGCCACTCAGATCCAGCTGGATGGTAATTCCTGCTGAGACCCGCCTCGCAGGGTCCTCTTGTGGGAGCCCAGCCTAAGCCTCCAGTGGCGATGCAGAGGTGGTAGCAGCCCAGAGCTGGGTCCAGCCCCGCAGGTTCTTACAAATGGGGAATTCCTGTCAACTGGAAAAACTTCAGTCCAAAACCTCTGTATTTTTAAATACATCCCCCATTATTATGAAACCAAGAATCTCACTCTTTCTGGCCTGTCCAACACTTCTTTAAAGATCCCACCAACTACTACAATGGAAAGCCCTGGCTGGGATGATTTAGTTGGTGTTGGTCCTGCTTTGAGAAGGGGGTTGGACTAGATGACCTCCTGAGGTCTCTTCCAACCCTAATATTCTATGATTCTATTTGATTCTATGAATGAATGGGCTTATAAAACCAGAGTAGTATTTTGTATAATTTATTAATTTCAGACTTAATTTTAGATATTGAGAGTGCTGACTCCAATTATTCAATCATTTCTCACTGATTCTATTCCCATATCAATCCACTGGTCCTTTCTGTCTTTCTAGGCTTCCTGGACTTTGATTTAACACCTTCGCATATAGGAGAAACTGAATCCCTTGCCACCTTTTCTTGACTAACTGAATCCTCTTCTCTTTCCAATTTATAGAGCCATAGAGTTGCCCAAAATTTGATTTTATTAATAAAAATAATCATTTTGGAGAGTTTCAGTTTCTGTCGTTGTTGTCCAAAAGACATTAGGACAGGGAGGATGCTCTGGTAATTAAGGTGGTGGACTGGGAGTTAAGAGATCTGGGTTCACTTGCCAGCTCAGCCACAGATTTCCTTTCCTCTCATCCTCTCTGTGTCTCAGTTCTCCATCTGGAAAATGGAGATAATGCTGCCTTTCTCTCATCCTTGGTCTATCCTATCTGTTTCTATTATAAGCTCTTCAAATTGTTCAGCACCTAGCACAATGGTGTCCTGATCTTGATTGGGATTTCTAGGCACCTCTGTAGTAAAACAATGAATACTAGACACACACACACTAGGACACAATGTCTTGCACAGAACTATTCATCCCATAAATACGGTCTTTATTTCCAGGATGACTTACACAAGGTACCCACCCTGGCCATGCTACCACTACAAAGCAGTACGTCTGTGTTCCAAAATCAGTTGTCAGGCCAAATTTTGGTAGAACTGTGCCCAACAGTCTCTTTCCCACAGGTTTGTACCACAGCTGGCCTGACTTACTTTTATTACCATGGTGAGCACAGCTTTATTTAAAATGTATGCTCCTCCTACGCTACCCTTCTAGATTCCCTAGCACACGTTCTTAAAACAGTGTTGAATGTGGACACAAATTCTATTAAGTGTGTCAAAATTCTTTCAGACCTGTTTATAAGCCCTCAGTGACGTTATTGCTGATTAAAATTTTCAGTTACTCTGTTCACTGGTCTATTTTATCCAGCCTTATTTTACATGAGTATGAGACAAATGTGCTATGAAGCCAGCCTGTCAGTGTGATAATCTTTAAAGGAAGACATTCATTTTTCTCAGGCCACCAGCATGAATAGGGTCCTACAAAATTCACAGTCCAACTTGGTCAATTTCACGGTCAAAAGATTTTAAAAATCATACATTTTATTATTTCAGCTACTTAAATCAGAAATTTCATGGTGTTGTAATCGTAGGGGTCCTGACCCAAAAAGGAGTTGGGGCAGGAGTTTGCAAGGTTATTGTAGGGGGTTGTGGTACTGCTATTCTTACTTCTGCGCTGCTGCTGGCGGCGGCACTGTCTTCAGAGCGGGGCAGCTGGAGAGCAGCAGCTGCAGGCCGGGAGCCTGGCCCTGAAGGCAGCGGCCACGCCGCCACCAGCAGCAGTGCAGAAGTAAGGGTGGCCTGGTATAATATCGTCACCCTCACTTCTGCGCTGCTGTCTGCAGAGGCAGGCCCTCAGTCAGCCGCTGCCACTCTCTGGCCACCCAGTTCTGAAGGCAGCGCAGAAGTGAGGGTGGCAATATTGTAACCCCAATTTGAGAAACACTGGTCTCCCACATGAAATCTGTATAGTATAGGGTAAAAGCACATAGAAGACCAGATTTTCGGGAGGAGACCAGATTTCACGGTCTATCATGCATTTTTCATGGCAGTGAATTGGTAGGGCCCCAAGTATAAATGATCACAGACACACATTCATGATCTGTTTGTAACTTAGCTTTGTTCCCAAGTTCTCTATTAAACTTGGTATTTCTGAACCCACTCCTGTAGGAAGCCACCTTGCCGAAAAGACAATTTCACTCTATTTAAAAACAAAATATTTTGTGGAACTCCTTTTTAATGCTTGTTAGAGCAATTTGGAAAATGCGTTAGGAATATGCTCCATGGGGCACTTGTACTATCTGGATCACAAATAACATCAGTCTTTAGCGAGACAGCATCTTCAGCAGTAGGCTCAGAAGTGCCAAATGTAATTGAGTAGTTGGGGTGAAAGAGATGTCACAAGTTATTCAGGGTGACCAGTTATTCTTACCCTGTGAATATTCATAATGCAAAGCTATACAAATTGGGGTGTAGTTTCACTTTGAAATACAAGAGATGGTATTTCTCATGATAAGGGAAACTACACTGCTCAGGACTGGGTTGGTAATTGTACATGATGCTGTACTGCAGTGCTTTGGGACAAAAGTTTGGTTCTGTAGGAGTTTCAAGTACAGTAAGTTGAGATCGGGCTGGTTCAAGAATTTCAAGTAGAATAAAAGTTTTCATCCATAGATCTCAAAACACTAAACATGGTTCAAGGGGTAGCATGGACAAAGGATGGGGGACAGTTTGTGATAAAGATCAGTTATACAGGAGCTCTGTGGCAGCAAAAAGATCCACTGCTTAGTTGTTATTTCCAATAATGTTGCTGAATGGGATTTTCAAAAGCACCTAACTGACTTTTAATGGTGGTTAAGTGCTTTTGGAATCCAACCTGACTATCTTAAATATATTGTGATATTTCATGATAAATTACTCATACACTGTCACATTCTGGGGTGCAGTCCATACCATTATGAGTAACCGTGCATTCCTCACCATGCCTTACTGTTGCAGCTCCTAACCTAGGCCACTCTCAACCAGTCTGCCAGCATGCAGGTCACACCCTGAGTGTGTGTACTAGACAGCCCTGTACCAATAGCTCTGACCCCAGCACCCTGTCTACAGCCCCACCGCCCCACTCTGGCTTCCACTGGCCTGGGTTGCAACCAGCAGGGTGACCCCAACACACTCCCAGTCCCAAATTTTCCCCAAACCATATGCTTTGCAATGTCCATCCGTCTCCTGGACAGTTCAAAGAAATTGTATGGTTTGCTTGCTCCTTTAAGGAGACAAAATACACACCAGTTTGCCACATTAATTGGCGTTGACAACCACTTTAGTACAAACAGCACTGTTGGTTTCGCTTAATAGTAACAGAAGTTTATTAACAAAAGGAGATAGGATTTTAAGTGAGTTTATATATGAGAGAAAGTTAAAATGGTTACAAGCAAATAAAAGTGAAAACTCGGGTATAAAACTTAATCTAGCAAGGTTTGGTTCCAGGCTTTGTTCAAGATAGCCTTTCTCACCCCCCTCTCTTCCAGCAGGATGGTGACTGACCCTTTCCTCAGTCAGGATTTCTTTCAGAGGCCCAAAGGTACTGGTGCATTTGTCGACTTAGGTAGAAGAGAGAGCTTTGGGGTTCTCTACCCCTTCCTTTGAAATGGATTCTTCCAAAGGATACCCCCAAATTTATTCAAGCTGTGAGCAACATGGAATGTGGTGGCGAAGGAAGCTCCATGATCTTTCTTCCCCCACGTGTGTTTGCTGAAATACAAAGTGTTCTGCTTCCTGCCATCTTCTCCCCCTGCTATCTTGATGGTCCTGTTTCTGCTTATTTGTAAATATGGATCTTCATTGTCTTTGCCTGACTATCAGGCTGATCAGAGAATAAAATGCACATTCCTTGGTCTAAGATAGACCTGTTTTATGCACGTTAGTCATAATTCCATCATATATCCATAACTCTTAATACCCATTGCGTACATACAGCATACAAGAATATTAATGATTAATGAGTTATTAATTTCAAATGATACCTCACAAGGGCTCTTGGGAGTGATGCTCAGCACTGGAATTTCTTTAGTCTCATGATTGAATGCCACTGTCATGAACTCTCACTTGCAGCAGTCAGCAGGTCTTTGCTTGAGCGAAGCGTTCATAGAGCCCTAGAATATCAGGGTTGGAAGGGACTCAGGAGGTCATCTAGTCCAACCCCCTGCTCAAAGCAGGACCAATCCCCAACTAAATCATCCCAGCCAGGGCTTTGTCAAGCCTGAGCTTAGAAACCTCTAAGGAAGGAGATTCCACCACCTTCCTAGATAACCCATTCCAGTGCTTCACCACCCTCCTAGTGAGAAAATTTTTCCTAATATCCAACCTAAACATCCCCCACTGCAACTTGAGACCATTACTCCTTGCATTTGCTTTAATGCAATTTCTAAGGCTGTAAATGGCAATATATATGGGAAGAATCATGTACAGTTGAATAGATACAAGTTTCCCTTTGCCCTTTTTCAGACTTAAAGAATTTCATACACTGTTTGGAAAGAAGGCTCTCCAAAATATGTAGATATTTGATCTAACATTTTTTCAACAATAACCAGTCCCTTAGAAATTAGTGGCTGATCCTAATAAGCTTGTGTCTCACTTTCAGAATGGAATAGCAATATGAGGTACAAGAGGGTGTCTCTGGGCATTGAAACAAAAAATTTGGCTCTTTGCTGAGCTCTCTAAGTTTAACATGCACATGGCATGGTATCTGAGTACAGCCAAAGTTAAAACTCCATTCTTCTCCTGTCTTCTTCGTGCAATTCCACAGGAGAGTATGGGAAGGGCTGCTGCCATCCATAGGTTATTAATTGGGAGGAGACAAAAGAATGATAAATATATGGGCCTTGCATTTAACACTGAACCAATGGTCATGTTGATATCTGGAAGAAAGGAATTTAACTGTAGGCCAGCTGCTGAGATATCACCAGATTCCCTAGTACATGCAAGTTTCAGCTTAGATGTCATCACCAGCCCAGTATCTCTGCTAAAAGCCGCTATCATGATTGGTTGGGGTCACAGATAATGTAGCCAGGACACGGTCGGTTGAAGACTTTGAAGATCAAGACCTAACTTCAAATTGGATCCTGTATTGGATCAGGAACAAGTAGATTGTGTACAGCAGTGTGGTGCCTTTGTTTTGTGCCTATGTTAATGTAACATGTAGGAGCTCTTCTGAATACCTAGGCCTTCCTCTTGGCCTGCACTTTCAACTGTAATCAAGCCTAGGAATGACAAATGCATGAACCATGGAATCCAGGTCCACATCTCACAGTCTTCTTGTCAGCCACTGATACTGTAGTAGATCTAAGATCAACAAAATGCTGATCAATGACTACAGCCTGTCTAGCGTACTTGCAGAAGATTAGCTGTCACTTTGTTCGAGAATGGTAGATTATATGCAAGGCAGTAATTGGTGAGATTATTCCCAATGCAGTATTTTTTTAACTTTGTCTTTTAACCAAATAGTATCTTACCAGACATCTATTGTCTTAAAAGTTTGGCTGTGGTCAGAACAATGGTATAAAAATGGCACATCCTCCCTTACCATGGACCCAAATTTAAGATGCTTAAGTGTGTGCACAGCAAGGAAACAAAAGGAGTAGAGACCCTGAACCTGAAGACTCCACACACGCCCCTGTATGCCGTGACAGTGATCCCTTCAGTGGGTTTCCACAGCTAACAGTAGAGGTTTGGGCATGCTATAGATATGTCCAGTGAACTTACGCATGATGCCAACACACTTAGCAACATGCTTGCATGGTAAGATAGCAGTGGGCTGTCTGTTTCTGATTTCCCTCTGCCCCCCACCCTCCTGCCATTACCAACTGAAACTGGTGGCTGTGTGCGTGAACTGCTTTGTTTTCAGTTTGCGGGCAAGGATTCTGATTCTTAGACCTCTTGTTGTTTATGCAAGTAGAGCTCTTTATTTCAAGCCTTGGTAATGACAGGATGATATCTGATATCTGTCTGCTTCTTGTGTGTCTTTAGGACTCACCTGCTCACTTACTGTCACTGATAGGCTTTTATTCCTCATAGAATCATAGAAGATTAGGATTGGAAGAGACCTCAGGAGGTCATCTAGTTCAACCCCCTGCTCAAAGCCGGAACAACCTCAACTAACCAACCTCAACATCTCATACTCCTGCAGAGCCAACACCAGCTATGGGAGAGCAAATGGATTCTCTCTCTGCCTAGTACATTAGCAGTGGCATTGTCAGTGAAATTCATCACCATGAACAAAGGGTCTACAGTTGGAAGTCAGTCAGCAAAAGCCCAGCTTGAGTATTGGCTCACAGATTAAGTTTACTGTGTTGGCACTTGGATAATACTGAGTTTTCAAATGAGCATATTTGATCCTGGGAGCTTCTGACAGAATAAATATGGGACCCAACAATTTCATTCTGGGCACATATTAAAAATAGAAAAATATCACTGCAGTAGGACAGTTTGCTGTAGGGTGGGTTATGGTAGGTTTTTTAGCCTTTTGAGGTGAAAGGTCTGTTCAGTATGTGTAGGTTAGTCATATCCCTACTGATTCTGCTACTACTACCATGGTGAAGAAAGTGGAGACAGACATAGTTGTGCATGAGTGCTGATTGAACAAAACCAATGTTGTGTTATCAAAAGAGAACTGGTGCTGCTTCATGTGTGGAACAGATGGAACGTTTAGACCAAATCATAGCATTCCACCCCAATATGGAGAACATTTAAAAGACAAGATATAGGAATGTGTTTATTAAAAATTGGTTTATTTTGGATGCTTCACAGAAGCTGCTTTTGGGAGAGAGGCTTATCTGTGGGGTGCATAATCTACAGACCAGTTCTAATGGGCTGGCTCGTGGAAGGGCCTTGTAATAATGTGTAAACACAGCATATCCATTAGTAGAGTGAAGATTTTAAACACTAAGGGGGTATTAATCTTAGTTCCTGTGGAGTCATATATTTTACTGTGCATATGTAAACCTGAACTGAATCCTTTAAACTAGTATTTCATACTGTATAGTCCGGTAGCCAAATGCAAGTTTTGGGCCCTTGTTTAGTGTCCATACAGTGGTGGTGGTTTTATGTGGATTCTGAATTTCAGTATCCTAAATTCAAAACAATTGCTTTATGACACCTTGTCACTCCTGAGCATTTTGAAATCTGAGCACTTATTACCACTTCCCTCCAAACTCTCAAGCCAGGTGAGAGTGAAATCACTTTAATTGAATTTCAATTATTTTTAATGAAAGCCGCACACTAATATTTTGTTACGGAACATAATTAGCAAAGAGGTGTATATGTAATGTCTGTATTGGTGTCTGTATAATCCATATATCTTGCTAGTATACCCCCACCTTCCCACTGAGCCATAATCTTCTTGTACTCACAAAGCATGTTGACAACAAATCCTTGCATATTTACTCATGAGAATTAATTTTCAAATATTGGACAATTATAGGCATTAGCAGATTATAAACCAAACAGAGATTCAACTCTTTTCCTCATTCACTGATCTCCTAGACTTCACTTAGCACCCAGAGGCAATAGTAAACATTATAGAGTGTCAATGTACACACTTACAACTGGAATTCACCAAATGCAAGAATTCAACATTGCTGGCCCACAGGATTCTGTGAGACAATACCAAGGATAGTAGACACTCAGTGACAAATAAAACATATACAGGTGGGTCCAACAAAGGTATGACACTAACCTTCACTATTCAAGAGTGATAGGCCTACAAGCAAGTTCATGAGAGGTTGACGTCAATATTTTGTCTCATCATCAATATTTTGTCATACGAGTTGGATCCTGTACAAGTGTCCATGTTCACTAACTGGTTACATGAGGATTTCTACGGCTGAGTCTAACCTAAAGAAGCAGCTGTAGACAGAAATGTCAACTAGACATACTTCACAAGAAGTATCCTGCACAGTCATTGATGGTTCAACAATTCCTTGGGTTACTCAAGCGGCATCATCAAGGACTTTGACCAATTTCAAAGTCTATGGTTAAACACAAGTGATGTACATCTTGTCTTTGACAGGTACAAAGACTTTAGCACAAAGAGTGTCACAAGATCTACCAGAGCCACAGAAGCAAGCAGAGTGCATCAGTTGAGTATAAGTACACAGCTACCTCCACTGAAAGTTGTCTTGACAGTTACTGAAAATAAGAAACAGTTGACTGACATCATTCATACAGAACTCATTCAAGACAAGAAGTTTGACCAATGACTAGTTTGTGCTTTAGTGTGTGTCATCAGAGGCAGAGACAATAACCCGGTGGAAATAAACCAGGGAGATGTGATGATCAACAAAGAAAATACAGCCACCTCAAATGAGAGAGCCAATAAATCCCCGTACAACAAATGGTTATGGTTGCAAAACAGAAATCAGTAAGAATGTCAGTATTATCACTGATGTATTTGTCTTATAAGACAAGAGCACCCTTATCTTGAACAGGGCCTAACGTCTTTGATAATTATGAAACCCCAATCAAAGAGAGATCTGTAATAAACATCTATGCTACTGCAGAGCAATGGTGGAACACTGTACTAAGACTGTTAGCTGCCTGTACACATTCAGGCTATGATACAGCAGCTTCCTATTTGGATCTCGACAAAGGAATTGTGTTGATGATTCTGCAAGCTAGATTCTCTCTCTCTCTCTCTCTCTCTGCTGTGTGACATCAATGCAGCAATGCCTGCTGCCATTGAACAAGCAGCCAAATTCGTGGCTGCATGGTACGGACAATCTAGTGAGAGTTATGTACCTTCTGAATTTAAGAGATGTGGATATGACCGTGCCAAACTGCTATATACCATATTCTTTACTTGCCAGGGAGGGGTCGGTGTGTTGCAATGAAATGACAAAATTTGCTTTCGCATTTGTAGATTAAAAACTGGTGACAAGTAGTGACCTGATTATTTATATTAGGACACTCAACTACAGTTTGAATGAAAAGAACACTAGTAATAATTTATAATGGGGGGAGGGATAGCTCAGTGGTTTGAGCATTGGTCTGTTAAACCCAGGGTTGTGAGTTCAATCCTTGAGGGGGCCATTTAGGGATCTGGGGCAAAAATTGGGGATTGGTCCTGCTTTGAGCATGAGTTTGGACTAGATGACCCCCTTCCAACCCTGATATTCTATGATTCTAAAATGAAATATTTGGTTCAAATTGTTTTGTTGAATATTTTTCACATTTGAGTGGGCAGTGTATTGAATGAAAATTGAGGTCTGTGCCTGTACCCACAACCCCCCCTCCTCATGTACCTCTTTATTCAAATATGTATTGTTATTGATTGTCATTGCAAATGTTAAATACTTGCTTTTTATATATTAAAACTCATTTGGCTTGATTTGGGCAAACTCTTACTAATGGGGATAGGGATGGCAGAAAGGGTGGGATGGGATGTCAATATTTCAAATGCTCCACAGTGACAGTGTCAGGCAGATTTTTAAAATATCTGGTCCTGAGAAACAGAATCCACAAAAAGCCTTGTATGGACCCTAAAGCCCGGTTGACCAGCGGGGTTGACAGACTAATGCTAAAGGAAGCTGCCATGGTCCAAAAGCTACACTATATTTTTCTACATGAATCACTTTCTATTTCATTAAAAAGAAAAGGAGTACTAGTGGCACCTTAGAGACTAACCAATTTATTTGAGCATAAGCTTTCATGAGCTACAGCTCACTTTATTGGATGCATTCAGTGGAAAATACAGTGAGGAAATGTATATACACACAGAACATGAAAAAATGGGTGTTATCATACACACTGTTCTTTTTTGTTTAAAATTTTTTAAAAGAGTTGGCCAATGCGGACAGAGTGCAACATTAAAATTCTATTAAAAAGTGATATTTTCTCCACTCTGACGGGCTCTACCACAGTAACTGACACTGTGAAAATGCGGCATAGATGGGCCATAAAAGAAGTGGAGGCTCTTCTTTGAGTGCTTGTTCATGTTAATTTCAATCTGTATGCGCACTCCACGTGCACGACAGCTGGCAGATTTTTCCCCTAGCAGTATCCGTAGGGTCAGCTTGGGCACCCCCTGCAGTCGCGTCCTCATGGCGCCCAATATAGGGCCCTGCCGACCTGACCCGCTCTCATTTCCTTCTTACCGCCTGTGATGGCTAGCTGGAACTCCCTGTTGCTCATGCCTTGGCAAGCACATGCTTCACAGTATCATGTGTGTATATAGTTAGATTTAGTAGTAGTTATAGTTAGTGTAGATAGTTTTTTCTCTCATAAGTTTCCTTTGGGCATCCCACACACACACATGCTTCTCCCCTGCTCCGGGGTATGCCTCAGTCCCCGGGCTTTAAGCCGTGCTCTGACTGCATCAGGTTTATGCCAAGAAGTGACCCACACACTTTGTGCTTGAAGTGTCTTGGGGAGGGTCACCTTAGGGACCATTGTAAAATCTGTAGAGGGTTTTGACCCAGGACCCTCTAGGACAGAGCACAGTGCCTCCGAGTTCTGCTTATGGAGCCTTCAGCCTTAGTTGGACCCCAGTGCGGTGGACCTGGCCCCAAGTGCCCCTTCCTCGGTGCGCAGTGATCCGGTACCGTTGACACGCAAGTTGGTTCTGAGGAAGGACTCCTCTAGAGATGAATGGCTCCGCACACAGGTCCCAGACATCTGTCAGGCAGCTGTCTCACTCCCCGGTGCCCCATAAAAGGAAGAAGGTCGACAGAGGGCACTCCCAGACCAGGACTAAAGACCAGGTGGCCAGCAAGCCCCTCATCAGGCACCCAATCGGTGAGGTCTCAGTCAACTCCTGCCCCAGGATGAGTCCAGTCGAGTCTGGACCTGCACCACCCACCAATCTGCCACCATGAGGACCTACAGCTTCTCTCCATGCCAGAAGTGTTCGAGGTGGCATTGGACCTCCTGTCACCAGAGCCAGTGTTCCTCGCTCCTTGGGACCCCAGAGGGGTCGAGGGCAGGGAGCAGGCTCCTGTACCAGCTGCTATCTTGTCCTCCTTGTCTCCAGATGAGGTGGTGTCTGGCTCAGTAACCACTGCAACCTTCAAGGACAGCAGGGTCCTACAGCAGCTGCTGAGATGAGTGGCCCAGAACCTGAACATCAAACCTGAGGAGGTGGTGGATCATCATTTGGGCAACAAAAATGATTAGGGGTCTAGAACACATGACTTATGAGGAGAGGCTGAGGGAGCTGGGATTGTTTAGCCTGCAGAAGAGAAGAATGAGGGGGGATTTGATAGCTGCTTTCAACTACCTGAAAGGGGGTTCCAAAGAGGATGGCTCTAGACTGTTCTCAATGGTAGCAGATGACAGAACGAGGAGCAATGGCTTCAAGTTGCAGTGGGGGAGGTTTAGATTGGATATTAGGAAAAACTTTTTCACTAAGAGGGTGGTGAAACACTGGAATGCGTTGCCTAGGGAGGTGGTGGAATCTCCTTCCTTGGAAGTTTTTAAGGTCAGGCTTGACAAAGCCCTGGCTGGGATGATTTAACTGGGAATTGGTCCTGCTTCGAGCAGGGGGTTGGACTAGATGACCTTCAGGGGTCCCTTCCAACCCTGATATTCTATGATTCTATGATTCTATGGTGGAGGAGTCTGACCTGATGGTCGACATTCTTTCCCCTCCAGGGCCATCCCATATCACACTGCCGCTGATTAAAACCGTCAGTGATGCCGTGAAGACCCCGTGGCAGACCCCGTCCTCGTTACCACCTACCGCCAAGAGGTACGAGCGGAAATACTTTGTCCCCTCAAAGGAACACCTATACATGCACCCCCAGCCGGACTCCCTGGTAGCGGACGTGGCCAACCAGCGCGAGCACCAGGGCTACCAGGGGCCCTCTCCCAAGAATCGAGAGGCCAAAAAACAACCTCTTCAGGAGAAAAATCTGTTCCATGGGGGGGTTGCAGCTCCGTATCGCTAACCATCAGCGGTGGTTAGCAGGTACAATTATAATACTTGTGGGGCCATGCAAAGTTTCCAGAACTCCTCTCAAAGGACTCTTACATGAAGTTTTCTGCGCTAGTAGAGGAGGGCAAATTAATTTCCCATGCATCCCTTCAGGCAGCCATGGATGCAGCGTATGCAGCATCTTGCACCATGGCTATGAGGAGGAGTTCCTGGCTGTAGGTCTCTGGCCTCCCATACGCGGTGCAGCAGACAAGCCAGGACCTCCCCTTGAGGGTCAGTGTTTGTTTTCTGAGAAGACTGACTCGCCTGCACAGCCTCAAGGACTCTCAAGCCACCTTGAAGTCTCTGGGCCTCCACACCCTTGCCAACCAATGGAGGCACTTGAGACCTCAGCCCCAATCGATGAATTATCAACCTCAGGGTAGGAAGGGCGGGTTGCACAGGAGGAGTAGGAACTCAAGGAAGAGACCTCACCCCTCCTCTGGCCAGGGGTCTGGCCAGTCGAAACCCTCCTCAGGCCCAAAACAGTCCTTTTGAAAGTGCACCTGGGGACGACGCTCCAGTGCAAAGACTGAATCCATCCCACCTTACCTTTTTGTCCCGTCTTTCCCCTTTCTACCATGCATGGGCCTGTATTACGTCGGACTGCTGGGTACTCCGCACGGCAGAGGGGGGATATTCACTCCAATTCTCTGCCCTCTTGCCCTTCCATCCCCCTTCCCCATCCCTCTTCAGGGACCCTTCTCACAATCAATTCCTTATACAGGAGGTGAAATCCCTCCTCTTGATGGGGGCAGAGGAAGAGGTTCACCAGGAGCAGAAGGGCAAGGGCTTCTATTCCCGGTGTTTCCTAACACCGAAAGCCAATGGCGGGCTCAGGCCCATCCTAGACCTGTGAGAGCTCAACAAGTTAATTAAGAAACTCAAGTTCCACATGGTCTCCTTGGCCACCATCATCCCTTCCTTGGATCCAGGGGATTGGTATGCTGCCCTTGAGTTGAAAGACGTGTACTTTCATATAACGAGGAGTCTGGTGGCACCTTAAAGACTAACAGATTTATTTGAGCATAAGCTTTTGTGGGTAAAAAAAACCCCATTTCTTCAGATGCACGGAGTGAAAATTAAAGATGCAGACATAAATATACTGACACATGAAGAGAAGGGAGTTACCTCACAAGTGGAGAACCAGTGTTGACAGGGCCAATTTGATCAGGGTGGATGTAGTCCACTCCCAACAATAGATGAGGAGGTGTCAATTCCAGGAGAGGCAAAGCTGCTTCAGACAGAGACAAACACCTACAAGATCTTTATCAAGCATTCTTAAAACTACAATACCCACCTGGGGAAGTGAGGAAACAGATTGACAGAGCAAGATGGGTACCCAGAAATTACCTACTACAGGACAGGCCCCACAAGGAAAATAACAGAACACCACTGGCCATCACGTATTGCCCCCAGCTAAAACCTCTCCAGCGCATTATCAATGATCTACAACCTATCTTGGAAAATGATCCCTCGCTCTCCCAGACCTTGGGAGACAGGCCAGTCCCCCCAACCTGAAGCAAATACTCACCAGCAACTCCACACCACACCACAGAAACGCAAACCCAGGAGCCAATCCCTGTAGCAAACCTCATTGCCTACTCTGTCCCCATATCTACACTAGCGACACCATCAGAGGACCCAACCACATCAGCCACACCATCAGAGGCTCATTCACCTGCACGTCTACTAATGTTATATATGCCATCATGTGCCAGCAATGCCCCTCTGCCATGTACATTGGCCAAACCAGTATGGCCAGTCGAAACCCTACAGTCCCTACATAAAGGAAAAAATGGACACAAATCGGACATCAGGAATGGTAACATACAAAAGCCAGTGGGAGAACACTTCAATTTTCCTGGACGATCTATAACAGATTTGAAAGTAGCTATACTTGAACAAAAAATTTCAGAAACAGACTTCAAAGAGAAACAGCAGAACTAAAATTCATTTGCAAATTTAATACCATTAATTTGGGCTTGAATAGGGACTGGGAGTGGCTGGCTCATTACAGAAGCATCTTTGCCTCTCCTGGAATTGACACCTCCTCATCTATTGTTGGGAGTGGACTACGTCCACCCTGATCGAATTGGCCCTGTCAGCACTGGTTCTCCACTTGTGAGGTAACTCCCTTCTTTTCATATGTCCGTATATTTATGTCTGCATCTTTAATTTTCACTCCATGCATCTAAAGAAGTGGGGTTTTTACCCACGAAAGTTGATGCTCAAATAAATCTGTTAGTCTTTAAGATGCCACCAGACTTATAGAATAATAGAATATCAGAGTTGGAAGGGACCTCTGGAGGTCATCTAGTCCAACCCCCTGCCCAGAGCAGGACCAATCCTCAACTAAATCATCCCAGCCAGGGCTTTGTCAAGCCTGATCTTAAAAACTTCTAAGGAAGGGGATTCCACCACCTCCCTAGGTAATGCATTCCAGCGTTTCACAACTCTCCTAGTGAAAAAGTTTTTCCTAATATCCAACCTAAATCTCCCCCACTGCAACTTGAGACCATTACTCCTTGTCCTGTCATCTGCTATCACTGAAAATAGTCTAGATCCATCCTCTTTGGATCCACCTTTCAGGTCGTTAAAAGCAGCTATCAAATCCCCCCTCATTCTTCTCTTCCATAGACTAAACAATCCCAGTTCCCTCAGCCTCTCCTCATAAGTCATGTGTTCCAGACCCCTAATCATTTTTGTTGCCCTTCGCTGGACTCTCTCCAATTTCTCCACATCCTTCTTGTAGTGTGGGGCCCAAAACTGGACACAGTACTCCAGATGAGGCCTCACCAATGTCGAATAGAGGGGAACGATCACGTCCCTCAATCTGCTGTCAACTCCTTGTTGTTTTTGTGGATACCAGACTAACACGGCTACCCCCTGATACTTTCATATAGGAATCATACCATCCCACAGAAAATACCTCATGTTTGTGGTGCACAACAACCACTTCCAGTTCACAGTCCTCCCTTTCGGCCTATTAGCGTTGCCTCGATATTTACCAAATGCATGGCAGTTGTGGCCATGTTTCTACGCAGGTGCTGGGTACAGCTGTGCCCTTACCTCGACGACTGGCTGATCAAGGACTGCTCCAGGGCTCAAGTGGAGGTACAAGTCAGATTCATCATTGCAACCTTCAACAAACTGAGCCTTCTCCTGACACAGGGAAGTCAACTCTGTCCCCTGTTCAGAAGATAGAGTTCATAGGGGCAGTGCTGGACTCGACCCAGACTAGGGCATACCTACTGGAATCAAGGTTCTGGGCCCTGGGCAACATCATTTGGAGTCTCAAGCAGTTCCCCACCACCACAGCAAGGAATTGCCTGAAACTCTTGGGACACATGGCTGCTTGTACCTATGTGGTGCAACATGCCAGGCGCAGACTCTGTCCGCTCTAATCATGGCTAGCCTCAGTGTATCGGCCGGATCAGGACAGTTTGGACAGGGTCTTGACTTTGCTTCACCCAATCCTTGACTCCCTTCTGTGGTGGCTCAACCCACAGCTAGTGTTTGCATCAGACTTGGTCTGGGGAGCGCATCTGGGAGACCTCAGGACACAAGGCCTGTGGTCTCAGGTGGAGCTTGCTCTCCACATCAATGTCAGAGAGTTGAAAGCGGTACGCCTGGCATGCCAGACTTTCTGAGCCCACTTAAGTAGGAGATGTGTATCAATGATGACAGACAACACTACGGCGATGTTCTATATCAACAAATGGGGATCTGCACACTCCTCTCCCCTGTGCCAGGAAGCCCTCATGCTGGTGGGACTTTTGTGTAGAGCATTCAATACGCCTGCAAGCATTGTATCTCCCTGGGGTACAGAACGAGTTAGCGGTCTATCTCAGCAGGTTGTTCCACGGCCACAAGTGATCCCTACGTTTGGACATTGTAAACTCAATTTTCCAACAGTGGGGTTTTCCCCATGGTAGACTTGCCACATTCCATTCAGGCGCAAAGGGCCGGTCAGTCTTTGCCAACTGACCAATGGTCAGCCATTTTCTCAAAGGTCTCAACAGGCTATATCCACATGTCCGGCAGCTGGTTCCAGCATGGGAACTCAACCTGCTCCCTTCCAGACTGACGGGGCCACCCTTTGAACCACTAGCGACATGTTCCCTGCTCTACCTCTCAAACGAGGTGGCATTTTTGGTAGTGATAACCTCAGCCAGGAGGGTGTCTGATCTCAAGGCCCTGACATCAGAACCCCCTTACCTCGTGTTCTATAAGGATAGGGTCCAGCTCAGGCCCCACCTGGCTTTCCTCCCGAAGGTTGTCTCCCATTTCCCCATCAACTAGGACATCTTCCTCCCAGTGTTCTATCCTAAGCCGCACTTGAGCGGCAGGGAGCAGAGGCTTCACTCATTGGATGTCCGCAGAGTGCTAGCCTTTTACATTGAGAGAATGAGGCCATTCCGAAAGTCCATTCAATTATTCATGGCTGTGGCAGACAGAATGAAAGGTCTTCCTGTCTACTCTCAACGAATTTCGTCGTGGATCACGTCCTGCATCCGAGAGTACTACAAACTGGCAGAGGCGCCTGCCCTTCCGCTCACAGCACACTCCACAAGGGCGCAAGCTTCTTCAGCAGGGTTTCTGGTGCAGGTTCCCACTCTGGAAATATGCAGAGCGGTGACATGGTCCCTCCATACACGCTTTCACCGCGCACTGTGCAATCACCTAGGAGGCCAGAGATGATGCGGCCTTTGGTAGAGCAATGCTCCTATCAGTGGACAACTCCAACCTCGCCTCCTGAACTTAGGCATGGGAGTCACCTGATTGGAATGGACATGAACAAGCACTCGAAGAAGAAAAAATGGTTACTCACCTTCTTGTAGCTGTTGCTCTTAGAGATGTGGTGTTGATGTCCATTCCAATACCCACCCTCCTACCCTGCTGTCGGAGTAGCTGGCAAGAAGGAACTCGGGGGGTGGGGGGGCAGGCAGGTTGTCAGGGCTCTATATTGGGCGCCATGAGGCTGCAACTCCAGAAAAATCTTCCGTCTGTCTTACATGTGGCACGTGGAATGGACATGAACAACACATCTCGAAGAACAACAGTTGCAAGAAGGTGAGTAACCTTTTTTTCTCTGGGAAGATGTACCTGGTTATCAATAAAGTGTATTTGCTGATGCTTTGAAGGCATGATGGTAAAATTAATATCCTTGCCTGATTTGTAATCACACACATCTGATTGACTTCAATAGCCAGTTAGCTAATTATTCTGCACCCAATTCCAGAGAATAAAGAGTATCTAGGCAGCTTTATAGTGTACTTGGGTAATTCTTTTCCTATTCACATGCACTCAGTAAGAGATTTGGAATTTCTTGGACAAGGAATTGCAAAGTCATTGAATGACTTGTAAAATTATCTACAATGGTAGGCTTCATGTGAAATAATACAGACAGGTATTGCCTAATGGTACAAGTAACTTTTTAAATTGCAAATTATAATAAAGGAAATGGACATGATGGTTTTCCTGTAACTAATCTCCAGTGTTGACAGTAGGACACAGACACTGCAAAAAGAGAGTAAAATTGGTGTCTTATCCAAGAGGGGGAAACCTCTTGCCTCTTTGCTAAACAGCTGTGCTGTAGTATATACAGCAGAACCCTGTTTATCCGATCTAGTTGGGACAGGGGCCAGATCTGATAATCACAAATTCAGATAATCCAGAGAATGGGAAAATGCCAAGCTGTATCACCATCTAGCAGTCACAGGAGAGATTGACTGCTTCTGGACCTGTGTGTGCTGGTTGTTCGGTTAATACAGAGAGCTGGATAATGGAGGATTGGATAAATGGGGTTCTACTGTATTCCAAATACCTACTACTGTAGGTCTTAATTGCATTGCTTGCATCAAATCTGTAATTCTGTCTGGGTGGGTTCTTTCTGGCATATGAGCATTCTTGGTGCTCAGTTTACCCTCTCAAGCTTTTGATATCAACCACCCCCACTAACTGAATTACAGCCTTGTATTCAATTGCACAGTATATCATAATATATATTTTATATATGTAAATATATTGTAATTCATAACATTTCCACTTCGGTTCCTCCTTCTGTGATGTTATCATGGAAAATGCCCTGTTTCAAAACTAGCAGTTGGGGATGGGGAGGTAGGGCTGTAGATTAGAAATATCCTGAGGTTTTCTGCAGACTGACTTTTACTGTTATCCCTAGAAAGTAAATGATTAGGTCCGTTTCAGGCACACAGTGATGGGTCAAATTAAACACAAACTTGACAAATGACTTGATGGTTATCTGTGCTGGTACAAATGAAATTGTGGGAGTTTGGTTTTTATTTTGTTTTTCAAAGAAAATTGGAATTGACTTTCCTTTAGCCTGTTTTAGGTTATAAATTCAAACACTTTTTAAAACTGTTAAATAAAGATACTTAATTTTTAAGTGGATTTTGTTCAGTTCTTTCTGGATCACTGTATGGTTTGAAATCCAGTTATTTGCCTTTTTGTTCTTTGCATTGTGACATTACAGAAAAGTTTCCCTGATTTAAAGAGTCACTGCCATGGAGTTTAGGCCTTGACTGAAACCTAGCTTAAAATTATTCATTCTCGTGTCTAATATCCCCAGTTCTCAAGTAACTACCTGTTCATAAACAATCCACTATACCATCATAAAGAATTGTTCTATATTTCCATGTGGATCCACACAAATTTCCATGGGGATCTCTCTTCTCCTTTGTCTCCTGAAACTTTGGTAACAATAGTACCAAAATAATCAGCTATAGCAATTCTGGCCCATTTTGTGACGTGCCATATCATGGACTTTTTTGTTTTGTTTTCTGAAAGGCAAAGTTGTGAAGGGACTAAATCTTTACTGAAAGCAAAGGGAAATCCTGGATGCAGCTAAAAGAAATGTGCACTGCTGTCTTAGGTGTTTCCTAGTGGGTGCAAGTGCTATTAAATAGAGTATGTACCCGTTTCTGTGCCCCTTGTTTTTCAGTACACACTGTGCTTTCCTTTTACAGATACAAAGCAAGACAGTAAGTCAAAAAATCAGAAACGTCTTGTTACTGCTTCTTAAAAAAATTCACAAAGCAACAGCTCTGTTCAGACTGAGGAGGACTGAGAGACAACTGCTTCCATTCACATAAAGAGGACTCTAAACCAGAAAGACCGGTTTTGTGGAAATAAAGGATAGTAAATAGTAAGATGCAATCTGTTCCCAAAGCCCAACTCCGGATCTCTGCAGTTGTATAAATTGCAGGATTAGCACAGTAAGGATTAATGTGGATTGTATAATGTTAAATTATTTTGAATTGCAAACACAAACCTATATCTCTGTTCTGTTGTGTGAATCTCTTCAGCATTTATAGCTTGGCAAACATTAGGTGCCACTTCTAAAGTACAAATGCCTTAAAGGGAATTGGGTCCAGTGCTGTGATCTTGCTAGCTCTGCACCATTTCTGCTGGAGCTCCCCAATTCAGGGGCAGATTGGGAGCGGGAGGAGATATGACTGGGGGTGTCCTGTGTGTGCCTGCTGGCCACTGAAGCCATTGCAACAGTAGCATAAGTGAAGGCAACCTGCAGGGCTGGTCTAGATTATGTTGGGCATCAAACCCAATTCCAGTCCTATTATAATTAGGAGGTGCAAGGCATCCCCCTGAACCAACCCATGGCAGAATCTTCCCCGTTGTGTTTTCAATATGCATAAACGCAGAACTTATTGTCAGTTTATTGATGGAGCGCTGACAGTGATGGAGAAAAGCCGTAATCTGCCGCTGTACTACATTCCACTGAAACTTGGTCAGATCATAGACAGACACAGACAGTTCTTGGATGGCAGAACTCCAGGCAAAACCAAGGTACCATAAGAAATTCTGGTGGTTAGTAGGTGGCCCTTTTTCCTCTGTCAGTACTGAGCTAAGGGGCCAGCATGGTGCCATCTATCTAGTTGCTTCTATGGCCTCCATCACCATAATATCTGAACACACAGGAGGCGCATCTTTTGACTAAGATGTAAAAACAAGCTGTGGACTTTTGCTTAGTTGGCAAGCCCTGTAGGGGTCATAGAAGCCAAAGATTTCTTTCTATCCTTCCTAAAGTTGACGCATTAGAGCATCCCTGATAAAGGACAGTAATTCTCTCCAAGAATTTTTGACCTGAAAAGTCCCCACAAACATGCAGGTAGCCTCCCTTAGAAGGGAATACAAAGCTTCTTTAGAGCCTCACTGGCAAACATACACTACAAGGTCCTGGGGCCAGTGTCTTGGAGCTTTGTAATCCAGAACCAAAATAAATTCAAATTGATATTCTGTGGCTATTGCACTCCTGTTTGCTGTGTCCATTGAATCCATAGCCCTGGCAGCTACTGCAATCATAGAATCATAGAATATCAGGGTTGGAAGGGACCTCAGGAGGTCATCTAGTCCAACCTCCTGCTCAAAGCAGGACCAATCCCCAATGGCTAGGCCCTAACTTTGTCTGAAGTCCTGGGCAGCAGATAATTATTTGAAGCAAATCCACTCTGCCTCAGTTCTCAGATGAAATCTTTGAGAGAGAAGATTGTGTCATTGGCTAACTCCTTGCCAATCAGAGGAGCTGACATGTTTACTCCCCATCCCAGCAAAGCCCAGAAAGGACTGCAAGACCTTGCTGAGGCCTGGAGCTTCTTTCATACCTTAGCTGTGGGTTGCAATTGGTAAAGGGATACCTCTTTATTCCAGGGATAAGACCTACACCCAGACCTGCTGAAGGAGGCCAGTTAAGGGAACCAACCCTGCCCCTCCTGCCTAGCCATTTGGATACTATGAGTACTGCTGGATCTGATGCTGTCCAGAAATAGGACAAGGGATCAGGATACTTAGCTCCTCAGATACTTGGTACTAATCAGCTTAGAGACTGCTACTGGGGACAGTGAAGATATTCTGTAGTTGTCCACTACACACACAGTTGCACCTTCCTCTGAAGGATCTGGTAATGGCCACTATCAGGAACAGGCTGTTGGACTAGATGGCCCCTGTGTAGGTACAGTCTGGCAATTCTCATGTTCCTTTGTTCCTAATTGTTGTTGAAAATGGTTGAGTCACGAATGCAAATGAGACAAAAACACCTGTAACACTGTTAGAGAAGGTTTGAGAGAGGCCACCCAAAAGTGGGTCAGGCAGTTCACAGAAACAGAATAAGCCCCTGCTCCAAAGAATCCACAGTGAAAAATCATATGCAACATTAGGAGAGAGGGTAGCAAAGGAGAGGGGACGGGTCCAGGACAAACAAGGATCATAGCTTTGTGATACAGTGTAAGTAAAGCAATTGCTTGAGGGTTCAATTGAGTTCTCAAATATAATAAAAATAAAAGGAGTACTTGTGGCACCTTAGAGACTAACCAATTTATTTGAGCATAAGCTTTCAGTTGGTTAGTCTCTAAGGTGCCACAAGTACTCCTTTTCTTTTTGCGAATACAGACTAACACAGCTGCTACTCTGAAACCTGTCATAATGCAAATATAATAATTAAGTCACTTTCCACTTCCTGCAACAGTGCTGAAAGTGTTGGTGTCTCATTTGCACTGCAGCTGAACCATTCTCAAGAGCAGCCCATTGCTCAAAACCATTGTCAGCAATAGGACGTTTCCAATGGAGACAGGGCCACTGTATACACTGTATAAAGTGGTAGGTCTTTAAAAGAGCGACATAATGAGAGTACAATAACGTCATCAAAATTTGAATTATTCCTATTTCTGAGAAGATTGAGTCACTTAACTCCCTTGATTATAGGAGCTCTCTGCCCTGGAGAGCAGAATCTTCCATCAGGAACAAGGTTGTGGCAGTCTGGAGCTTTCCTTACATTTATCAGAATCCACATGACAAAATGTAACTTTGTGGCAAGGAAATAGTTGATTTCCTCTCAGTCTTCCCAATATGAGATATGTTCTGCCTGTTAGGCCTTCCTGCTCCCTGCCAGCTTTGCTGGAGATGCTTTTTAAAGTGATGATACTGACCATGAAATGGAAGTGGAATGGGTGTAATCACAAACCTGGCACTGAGCCACTCGCTGGGAGCAGACACCAGGTTCCCTTATTCAGACCCATCTCAATGACCTGAGCCAGGTAACCTGAATATGGGCTCAACTTATGAGAATCAAAGGCCATGTGTAATTACAGCTTTCTGTTTTGTTCTTCAGTAACGAGAAATATGATTCATCCACAGTAATCCTCTGTCTTTGCTTTGGCATGGGTAACTTCTCTGACCTCCAGTGCCCACTCCCAGTTCTGAGTCCCTTTATTATCTTCTGTTCCCTTTGTCTGGTTCCTGCAGCCTCTTGTTTTCTGTCTTCTCTAGTATTTAGACCCTTGGAAACTGACATTTATTTATTTACTAATAATCACCTCTCCTCTGTTGCGTGAAAAGGAATTTGGAAAGAACAGCTTGCAGTGGTGTGACCCCTAAGAACCACTAATTGTCATAGGTCGTACCGATCCTCACAATCGTCACATCATGTATGTATGGGCGATATTTAAGAAGTTGTATGTATGTACTGAAAATATATTTTAGGATCTGTGTCACAGGCAGGGTTGACAAACAAGTATTTCCCAGACAAAGGGATGTTGATTTAGGTGTCTGCCTAGAATCATGTGAAAATTAAGCATTGTAAACAGATACAATTGGGGGGAGGGGTGAATTGAACAGGGGAGAACTCTGGGAACAAAGACAATGAACTCTGCAACACTTGCTGGTGGTCTATGCAGAGATGGCAAGTCACATGGTGCTAGTTCCTCCTCCTTGTTTCCAAGAGCACAGAGTCCTGTAAAAGTAGCTGTAAACAAGAGGAGCATCCACAATAACTGCCTTGATTGGGGACTGTTGCTCATAAGAGGAGATGGGGAAATGGGAGCCATCCACAGAGACACAAGCTACCAGTGGAATTAGAGCTGCTGCGTGTGATTAGGAGTCATCTGTGGGAGCAGAGCAAGGAGCTTTCCAGTGGCAGAGAAATATTCAGGAGATGAGGAAATCAAGCCAACATCTGGGCGGCATGTGCAGGGTAGAGGGTGGAAGGAAGGATCGTTTATGAGAGAGTGTAGGGAGGGAAGGGGCAGGAGTGGACGAGGACCAGACAGCCAAGAACTACGTACAGGGGGAGAGAGAAGAGTAGAACAGACAGGCTGGGCTGATGAAATATGGAGCAAAAGAAGACAGGGTGATCAGTTATCTTCCCCAGAGGTTCAGTTGCCTTGGTTACCACAGGAATGTTGCACAGTTTCAAATGGTGGTGTGGCTGGGCAGCTGAGGTCTCCAAGTGCTCTTCAGATGAAGTTTGAGAATCTTGGGGACCTGTACTGGCCTCATTCAGTGCAGCTGCCTCTCTGCTGGAGGGACTGACCTGTGAAGCAACAGGAAAAGGGTGAAATCAGTGGATCTTGGCTCAAAAGCTCTGAAGAGGAAGAAAGGACATTGACAAGTACCTGGAGGGGTAAGCGCCCTGAGTGGGAGGGGCTGTTCAGGGCAGTCCAAGACAGGAATGGAAATACACTGATTCAAATAAAATGTTGGTACAACATCAGAGCAAATTCTCTGACTGAAGAATCTTTTTGCCTGTGGAATAGCCAGCAAAAGCGGCAGGAGCCTCGTTACATCCCCAACTTTGGAGTTGGCTAAGAAAAGGTGTTCCGCTCACAAGCAAATGCTCCTGGTACCAACCACACCGGCCATGTCAACAGCCGAAACAGCAGGCCCCTCTGGCACCATCAGTACCAAGAAACTGACAGCTCCCAAGCAGCCGAGCTCAGTCACAGGCACCAAGGGCAAAATGAAACCCCATGCCACCGTACCGTCAGACACGAACAAGCAGTCGGTACTCAGCACCTCATTAACTCCACTAACTAGCTGCCACCTAGTGAGACCATTGCGCACTCCAATCACACACCGGTGCCGACAAGCAGTTTCCAACATGCGGTACCATTTCCTACCACACCCACAGTACTGATACCGGGCACATTGCAGCAATTCCTCCACCAAAAAGACCTCTCCATTTCATCGGTACTGGAGTCTCCCATCCACGGTACCCGCAGTGCTTAGTCAACCCAGTTCTCCAGCTCTGTCCACTCCACAATTCTCCAGTGAGGATGAAGATGGAGATGAGGATGCGGGGTGCTATCCACCACATTTCTCTCCTGTGGCTACTCCTATCACGCATGCCCCTCCATGCACGGGCTACCCAATAAACCTTCCCAACCAACCATGGTACGGGCAACCCTGGATGCCCAGTGTGCCCTTCCAACCACAGTGGCCTTTTTGGAACCCATGGGCTACATACCCACAACAACAACAACAGGGCATACCTGTTGGCCTTCCTACAGCTGATATATGTCACACACCTTTGATGCCACAAGGCCCACCTGCCACCTCTGAACAGGGGCCTCAAGAGGAGGAGAAGAAATTCTCTGATCAAGACAATCCACCTGAAGTCCACTTCTCCTCATCCTCACTGGATGACACTGTTATGCCCCCACCTCCCACCACAGGTGATGATTTTAAACAATTTCAAGACCTCTACAAGAGAGTTGCCACTTCACTGGAAGTCTCCCTGGAAGAGGTCCAAGAATTGTGACACAAGCTAGTTGACATACTGCACCCATTGATCTTATCTAAAATCACCCTTCCCATGGATGATGCAATTATGGACCCTGTGAAGTTGCTCTGCCAAACCCCTGCAATGATTCCACCTACCTGTATAAGGTCTGATTAAAAAAAAATACTACACTCCTGCAAAGGGCTCTGAATTCCTTTTTTTCGCATCCAACACTGAATTAATTAGTGATCAATGCCGTCAATGAACGCGTTAGGCAACAATACTACAGAAACACTTCATAAGGCAAAGACTGGAAACGCCTTGACCTTTTCGGTCACAAAGCATATTCTGCTGTGACCTTACAATTGAGAATTGCCAACTACACAGCCTTATTAGCAAATTATGATCATAATAACTCGGGAGGCTCTCTGAATTTATTGCCTTTATTCCAGATGACAAACAAGAACAATACAAATATCTTATCACAGAAGGTCAGCTCACAACCAGAACAGCATTACAAGCTGCCCTTGATTCAGGAGATTCAGCTGTGAGATCTATAGCAACCGCAATTGTTATGAGATGAGCCTTCTGGCAGTCGACCATGCAGGACTTGCCATTTGAGGGATCCCAACTTTTCACGGACAAAATAGGCGAGTTGTTGCACGCTCTTAAGGACTCGAGGGTGACATTGAAATCTCTGGACATCCACACACCTAAGCTCAAAAGACAACAGGGCAGTTATCAAGCCCCTCAACGATTCCGACCCTCTCCATATGCACAACACAATAGATACTATGACCTTCAGGGTTGGAAGCAAAAAAACCTTGAGGAGATGACAATCTGCTTCCTCTAATACAACTTCTCAACCATAACTTCCAGACTACATATTTGAGGCCTTGGTCAAGGGCCCGAGAACCCAATCTCTTTTAACGCTGCAACTTTCAAGACCTTTGGAGATTGCCTGATCCCATTTTACCTGGTCTGGCAGAGTATTACAACAGACAGATGGGTATTATAAATTATCAAAACTGGTTACTCCATCCCTCTTACCTCCAAACTCCCTACACACACCCCTTCCCCATCCCTCTTCAGGAACCCTTCTCATGAGCGTCTGCTGTGAGCAGAGGTAACCCACCTATGTCTCTAGGGGCAGTAGAACCTGTACCATCTGAGTACAGAGGGAAGGGGTTCTATTCCCATTTTTTCTCACACACACAGAAACAAGAGGTTTGGAGGCCTATCCTTGACCTATGGCAACTCAACAAAATTTGTGAAAACACAGTGACTCAAAATGGTCATACAAAACACCATAATCCCAGCGATAGAAAAAGAGGACTGGTTCTCAGTCCTTGACCTGCAGACACGTATTTTCATATATCCATCCATCCCTCACTTCGAAAATCCCTATGATTTGCAATAGGACAGGACCATTTCCAATACAAAGTGCTTCCCTTTGGCCTTTCCACTGCACCTTGAGTATTCTCGAAGTTACTAGCCATAGTAGCTGCCTATCTACACAGAGAGGGAATCATGATTTTTCCCTACCTGGACAACTGTCTATTGAAAGCACCAACAAGACAGGCAGCTATAAAGTCCACTGAATGCACAATATCTCCGGTTAACAGATTAGGCCTTCAGATAAACACGCAAAAATCCACTCTAACACCAGATCAACACGTGGAATTTATTGGAGCAGACCTCAACTCTCTCGAGGCAACAGCCTTCGTATCAACAAAATGATTTCTGGCTCTAACCAATTTGATCTCCACAGCACAAAACAGCCCACAAGTCTCTGCCAGAACTTGCCTACACATTCTAGGCCACATGGCTTCCACAACCTTCGTCGTCCAGCACACAAGATTACATATGCGGTGCCTACAAGCCTGGCTCCAAACAAATTATGTCCCACACAAGCACAGTATAAACAAGCGCCTCACCATGCCAGAGACAATCAAAGATTCTCTTTTGTGGTTGACCAACCCTGCAGGGGGGATGCCTTTCCTGCAAAAACCACCGTTGATCACTATCACCACAGATGCTTCCCTCCTAGAATGGGGAGCACACCTGCATCCACACTCTATAAAGGGCCGATGGTCCGCAATGGAGTCCCATCTTCATATAAACCTATTAGAACTGCGAGCAGTTCAAAGCGCTTGTTCCCACTTCCTACTGCTAATCAGAAACAAGATGGTACAAATTCTCACAGACAATGTAGCTTGTATGTTCTCCATAAACAGACAAGGGGGGAGCATGATCACACTCCCTTTGTGTGGAAGCCATGCACCTTTGGCAAGGATGCATTAAGCACAACGTCCATATTATGGCTTCATACCTATCTGGTTGCCTGAATACCATGGCAGATACCCTAAGCAGGAAGTTTTATCAGGACCACAAGTGGGAGCTGACCACACCAGTAATCCTAGATATTTTCCAAACATGGGGGTTTCCAATGGTAGATCTTTTTGCAACTGCACAAAACACCAAATGACCCCAGTTCTGCTCCAGAGCAGGACACAGTCCATACTCTCTGGGCAACGCCTTCCTCATCAAATGGAGTGCTCCCCTACTATACGCCTTCCCTTCCACCCCCTTCCTAGCCCGTGTGCTTCACAAGATCAAACAAGACAGATCTAGAGTGATCCTAATAGCCCCCACATGGTCACGACAAACATGGTACCCTTACCTTCTCCACGTGGCGGTCTGCCCACCACGCACACTGCCGCTTCTACCTTGGCTGCTATCGACAGACGTGTCATCCACCCGGATCCCCCAAAGACTCCATCTCAAAGCGTGGTTACTGTAGGGCTCTCAGTCTCTGAAATGACATGTTCCACAGACATACAAAACATCTTGTTAAACAGCTATAGGACAACCACCTGACTCACATACATACATAAGTAGAGGGGATTTGACTCATGGTGCCGACACAAACAGACTACACCTCTCTCAGCCCCTTTACTTCTCATTCTAGACTACTCATTGGAACTCAAACAGATGGGTGTCTCCATGAGTTCCATTCGTGTGCCTCTATCAGCCATCATAGCGTTCCATCATAAAGTAGACAGATTCTCTACTTTTATGCATTCACTCACTAATTGCTTTCTTAAGGGCCTCTCCAATTCCTACCTGGAAGTTCGGAATCATAGAATCATAGAATCATAGAATATCAGGGTTGGAAGGGACCCCTGAAGGTCATCTAGTCCAACCCCCTGCTCGAAGCAGGACCAATTCCCAGTTAAATCATCCCAGCCAGGGCTTTGTCAAGCCTGACCTTAAAAACCAATAAGGAAGGAGATTCTATCTACCACCTCCCTAGGTAACGCATTCCAGTGTTTCACCACCCTCTTAGTGAAAAAGTTTTTCCTAATATCCAATCTAAACCTCCCCCACTGCAACTTGAGACCATTACTCCTCGTTCTGTCATCTGCTACCATTGAGAACAGTCTAGAGCCATCCTCTTTGGAACCCCCTTTCAGGTAGTTGAAAGCAGCTATCAAATCCCCCCTCATTCTTCTCTTCTGCAGGCTAAACAATCCCAGCTCCCTCAGCCTCTCCTCATAAGTCATGTGTTCTAGACCCCTAATCATTTTTGTTGCCCTTCGCTGGACTCTCTCCAGTTTATCCACATCCTTCTTGTAGTGTGGGCCCAAAACTGGACACAGTACTCCAGATGAGGCAGCACCAATCTCGAATAGAGGGGAACGATCACGTCCCTCGATCTGCTCGCTATGCCCCTACTTATACATCCCAAAATGCCATTGGCCTTCTTGGCAACAAGGGCACACTGCTGACTCATATCCAGCTTCTCGTCCACTGTCACCCCTAGGTCCTTTTCCGCAGAACTGCTGCCTAGCCTTTCGGTCCCTAGTCTGTAGCGGTGCATTGGATTCTTCCATCCTAAGTGCAGGACCCTGCACTTATCCTTATTGAACCTCATCAGATTTCTTTTGGCCCAATCCTCCAATTTGTCTAGGTCCTTCTGTATCCTATCCCTCCCCTCCAGCGTATCTACCACTCCTCCCAGTTTAGTATCATCTGCAAATTTGCTGAGAGTGCAATCCACACCATCCTCCAGATCATTTATGAAGATATTGAACAAAACCGGCCCCAGGACCGACCCTTGGGGCACTCCACTTGATACCGGCTGCCAACTAGACATGGAGCCATTGATCACTACCCGTTGAGCCCGACAATCTAGCCAGCTTTCTACCCACCTTATAGTGCATTCATCCAGCCCATACTTCCTTAACTTGCTGACAAGAATACTGTGGGAGACCGTGTCAAAAGCTTTGCTAAAGTCAAGAAACAATACATCCACTGCTTTCCCTTCATCCACAGAACCAGTAATCTCATCATAAAAGGTGATTAGATTAGTCAGGCATGACCTTCCCTTGGTGAATCCATGCTGGCTGTTCCTGATCACTTTCCTCTCATGCAAGTGCTTCAGGATTGATTCTTTGAGGACCTGCTCCATGATTTTTCCAGGGACTGAGGTGAGGCTGACTGGCCTGTAGTTCCCTGGATCCTCCTTCTTCCCTTTTTTAAAGATTGGCACTACATTAGCCTTTTTCCAGTCATCCGGGACTTCCCCCGTTCGCCATGAGTTTTCAAAGATAATGGCCAATGGCTCTACCATGGGACCTCATCTTAGTCCTCCATGCCCTCACCGACCCACCCTTTGAGCCCATGGCTACAAGCTCCGTGCTACATCTTTCCATGATGGTTACGTTCCTAGTGGCCATTACATCCGTCAGAAGGCTGACCCACCTTACACAATCTTTTCAAAGATAAAGTATCCATCAGACCGCATCCCAAGTTCCTACCTAAAGTTGTCTTATCCTTTCACCTCAACCAACCAATTCACTTACTGACATTTTTTTCCTAAACCACATGTGGACAAACAACAGTCCACATTACACACCCTGGATGTCTGCAGGGCTATCTTCTTCTACGTTGATAGAACAAAATCTTTTCTCAAGTCTCCAAAACTGTTCATTTCAATCACCGAACAATCAAAAGGTAACGCTGTTGCCAGTCTATCTAAATGAATATCAGACTGCATAAAAATGTGTTACCTCCAGCATGAACGACAACCCCCTATGGGGATCCGCACGCATTCTACCAGAGACCCATCAGCTTCCATAGTGTTTCTTAATAATGTTCCCATCACGGAAATCTGTTGGGCCACAACTGGGCCTCTCCACACACATTTACCCAGCATTATGCAACCGTCCTTTCATCTGCTACAACTTCCACTCCAAAGCTCCCTCCTTCCACCAGAGGGCACTGATCTGAAGTCACTTAAAGTGAAGCCCCCACAGGGACATCACTCGAAGAAGAAGAGAACGTTACTCATGCAGCAATGAAGGTTCTTCAAGATGTGTCTCTGTTTGGGTGCTCCACTACTCTCCCTCCTCCCCTCTACTTTGGAATTTTATTACTTTACTCTGCAGTAGAGAAGGAGCAGAGGATGAGTTGATCGCCCAGCACCAGTTAACTGCCTGAAGCAGCATGGAGACGGGGACCACACATGGGCAACCCATTACCAGGCACTGCTAACTTAAATCTCCGGCTACAGGCGTAGGGGCGTACCGACACCTAAAGTGGCACACCCACAAGGACACACATCTCGAAGAACCTCCATTACTGCACAAGGTGAGTAACATTCTCTTAATTACCCTCACTGTTAAAAATGTACACCTTATTTCCAGTCTGAAATTATCTAGCTCCAACCTCCAGCCAGTGGATCATGTTAGACCTTTCCCTGCTAAATCGCAGAGCCCATTATTGAACATTTGTTCCAATAGTAGGTACTTACAGACTGTGATCATGTCTTAACCTTCTCTTTGTTAAGCTAAATAGATTGAGCTCTCTGAGGATATGTCTACACTACGAAATTAGGTCGAATTTATAGAAGTCCATTTTTTAGAAAGCGATTTTATACAGTCGATTGTGTGTGTCCCCACTTAAGACCATTAAGACCATTAAGTCGGCAGAGGGTGTCCACAGTACTGAGGCTAGCGTCGACTTCCAGAGCATTGCACTGTAGGTAGCTATCCCACAGTTCCTGCAGTCTCCGCCACCCATTGGAATTATGGGTTGAGATCCCAATGCCTGATGGGGCAAAAAACATTGTCGAGGGTGGTTCTAGGTACATGTCATCAGGGCCCCTCGCTCCCTCCGTGAAAGCAACGGCAGACAATCATTTTGCGCCTTTTTTCCTGGGTTACCCGGGCAGACGCCATACACAGCAAGCATGGAGCCCGCTCAGCTCACCATCACCGTACGTCTCCTGGGTTCTGGCAGATGTGGGACTGCATTTCTACACAGTAGCAGCTCATTGCCTTGGGGCAGCAGATGGTGCAGTATGACTGGTAGCCGTCCTCATAGTCTCCTTGGTGCTCCTGGCAGACCTCAGTGAGGTCTGTCAGGGGCACCTGGACATAAATGGGAGTGACTCAGGTCATTCTCTTCTTTAAGTTTTGTCTAATGGAGATTCAGTCCTGCCTGGAATATTGGCAGAGGGATAGCTTAGTGGTTTGAGCATGGGCCTGCTAAACCCAGGGTTGTGAGTTCAATCCTTGAGGGGGCCATTCTGCCTCAGGTTGGGCTCCCAGTCAGCAGCACCGTGATCACCCAGGAGACAATGACAGCTAGCAGTCGTACTGCACCATCTGCTGCCAGCCTACCCCTTGCTCCCCCCTCCCTCTGTGAAAGGAATGGCTGACAATCGTTTCACAACTTTTTCCATGCAGGTGCCATATTGCAGTCAGCATCGTCATCCACCCACCGCTTCCGCTGCCACTCTGCTCTCCTGCTCATGCCATACCATGGCAAGCATGGAGCCAACTCAGATCACCGTGGCAGTTGTGACCACTCTAAACACCACTCACATGAACCAGAACCAGAACCAGCAAAAGCAGGCGAGGAGGCAACGGGAGGGTGATGAGGACATGGACACAGACTTCTCTCAAAGTATGGGCCCTGGCAATTTGGCCATCCTGGTGGAAATGGGGCAGGCTCATGCTGTGGAATGCCAATTCTGGGCCCAGGAAACAAGCATAGACTGGCGGGACCGCATAGTGTTGCAGGTCTGGGATGATTCCCAATGGCTGAGAAACTTTTGCATGCATAAGGGCACTTTCCTGGAACTTTGTGGCTTGCTTTCCCCTGCCCTGAAGCGCCAGAATACCAAGATGAGAGCAGCCCTCACAGTTCACAAGTGAATGGCAATAGCCCTCTGGAAGCTTGCAATGCCAGACAGCTACCAATCAGTCGGAAATCAATTTGGAGTGGGCAAATCTGCTCTGGGGGCTGCTGTGATCCAAGAATCCAATGCGATCACTGACCTGCTGCTATGAAGGGTAGTGATTCTGGGAAATGTGTAGGTCATAGTGGATGGCTTTGCTGCAATGGGATTCCCTAACAGTGGTGGGGCGATAGACGGAACGCATATCCCTATCTTGGGACCAGACCACCAAGGCAGCCAGTACATAAACTGAAAGGGGTACTTTTCAATGGTGCTGCAAGCACTGGTGGATCACAAGGGACGTTTCACCAACATCAACATGTGATGGCCGGGAAAGGTACATGACTCTCGCATCTTTAGGAACTCTGGTCTGTGGGAATGGCTGCAGCAAGGAACTTACTTTCCAGACCAGAAAATAACCATTGGGGATGTTGAAATGCCTCCTTGGGGACCCAGCCTACCCCTTATTGCCATGGCTTATGAAGCCATACAGAGGCACCATGGACAGTAGTCAGGAGCTGTTCAACTATAGGCTGAGCAAATGCAGAATGGTGGTAGAATGTGCATTTGGACATTTAAAAGTGTGCTGGTGCAGTTTACTGACTCGGTTGGAAGGCATGAGATGCACCATCCATGACCACCTCTCCCAAGAGTCCAGCGGAGGGCAACAAAAATGATTAGGGGACTGGAACACATGACTCATGAGGAGAGGCTGAGGGAACTGGGGATGTTTAGTCTTCAGAAGAGAAGAATGAGGGGGGATTTGGTAGCTGCTTTCAACTACCTGAAAGGGGGTTCCAGAGAGGATGGCTCTAGACTCGCTACCCCTTCCTGCTTCTCCACATGGGCACCAATGATACCTCCAAGAATGACCTTGAGCGGATCACTGCAGACTATGTGGCTCTGGGAAGAAGGATAAAAGAGTTTGAGGTGCAAGTGGTGTTCTCGTCCATCCTCCCCGTGGAAGGAAAAGGCCTGGGTAGAGACCATCGAATTGTGGAAGTCAACAAATGGCTATGCAGGTGGTGTCAGAGAGAAGGCTTTGGATTCTTTGACCATGGGATGGTGTTCCAAGAAGAAGACAGGCTCCACCTAACGAAGAGAGGGAAGAGCATCTTCGCAAGCAGGCTGGCTAACCTAGTGAGGAGGGCTTTAAACTAGGTTCATCGGGGGAAGGAGACCAAAGCCCTGAGGTAAGTGTGGAAGTGGGATACCAGGAGGGAGCAGGAGTGCACGAGAGGGGAGGGCTCCTGCCTCATACTGAGAAAGAGGGACAATCAGCGAGTTATCTCAAGTGCCTATACACAAATGCAAAAAGCCTGGGAAACAAACAGGGAGAACTGGAAGTCCTGGCACAGTCAAGGAATTATGATGTGACTGGAATAACAGAGACTTGGTGGGATAACTCACATGACTGAAGTACTGTCATGGATGGATATAAACTGTTCAAGGAGGACAGGCAGGGCAGAAAAGGTGGGGGAGTTGCATTGTATGTAAGGGAGCAGTATGACTGCTCAGAGCTCCGGTATGAAACTGCAGAAAAACCTGAGCATCTCTGGGTTAAGTTTAGAAGTGTGAGCAACAAGGGTGATGTCGTGATGGGAGTCTGCTATAGACCACTGGACCAGGGGGATGAGGTGGACAAGGCTTTCTTCCGGCAACTCACGGAAGTTACTGGATCGCAGGCCCTGGTTCTCATGGGAGACTTCAGTCACCCTGATATCTGCTGGGAGAGCAATACCGTGGTGCACAGACAATCCAGGAAGTTTTTGGAAAGTGTAGGGGACAATTTCCTGGTGCAAGTCCTGGAGGAACCAACTAGGGGCAGAGCTCTTCTTGACCTGCTGCTTACAAACCAGGAAGAATTAGTAGGGGAAGCAAAAGTGGATGGGAACCTGGGAGGCAGTGACCATGAGATGGTTGAGTTCAGGATCCGGACACAGGGAAGAAAGGAGAGCAGCAGAATACGGACCCTGGACTTCAGAAAAGCAGAGTTTGACTCCCTCCGGGAACTGATGGGCAGGATCCCCTGGGAGAATAACATGAGGGGGAAAGGAGTCCAGGAGAGCTGGCTGTATTTTAACGAAGTCTTATTGAGGTTACAGGGACAAACCATCCCGATGTGTAGAAAGAATAGTAAATATGGCAGGCGACCAGCTTGGCTTCACAGTGAAATCCTTGCTGATCTTAAACACAAAAAAGAAGCTTACAAGAAGTGGAAGATTGGATAAATGACCAGGGAAGAGTATAAAAATATTGTTCGGGCATGCAGGAGTGAAATCAGGAAGGCCAAATCACACCTGGAGTTGCAGCTAGCAAGAGATGTTAAGAGTAACAAGAAGGGTTTCTTCAGGTATGTTAGCAACAAGAAGAAAGTCAAGGAAAGTGTGGGCCCCTTACTGAATGAGGGAGGCAACCTAGTGACAGAGGATGTGGAAAAAGCTAATGTACTCAATGCTTTTTTTGCCTCTGCCTTCACGAACAAGGTCAGCTCCCAGACTGCTGCACTGAGCAGCACAGCATGGGGAGGAGGTGACCAGCCCTCTGTGGAGAAAGAAGTGGTTCAGAACTATTTAGAAAAGCTGGACGAGCACAAGTCCATGGGGCCAGATGTGCTGCATCCGAGAGTGCTAAAGGAGTTGGCGGCTGTGATTGCAGAGCCATTGGCCATTATCTTTGAAAACGCATGGCGATCGGGGGAAGTCCCGGAAGACTGGAAAAAGGCTAACTTAGTGCCAATCTTTAAAAAAGGGAAGAAGGAGGATCCTGGGAACTACAGGCCAGTCAGCCTCACCTCAGTCCCTGGAAAAATCATGGAGCAGTTCCTCAAGGAATCAATTCTGAAGCACTTAGAGGAGAGGAAAGTGATCAGGAACAGTCAGCATGGATTCACCAAGGGCAAGTCATGCCTGACCAATCTATTGCCTTCTGTGACGAGATAACTGGCTCTGTGGATGAGGGGAAAGCAGTGGATGTGTTGTTCCTTGACTTTAGGAAAGCTTTTGACACGGTCTCCCACAGTATTCTTGTCAGCAAGTTAAAGAAGTATGGGCTGGATGAATGGACGATAAGGTGGATAGAAAGCTGGTTAGATCGTCAGGCTCAATGGGTAGTGATCAATGGCTCCATGTCTAGTTGGCAGCCGGTATCATGTGGAGTGCCCCAAGGGTTCGGTCCTGGGGCCGGTTTTGTTCAATATCTTCATAAATGATCTGGAGAATGGTGTGGATTGCACCCTCAGCAAGTTTGCAGATGACACTAAACTGGGAGGAGTGGTAGATATGCTGGAGGGTAGGGATAGGACACAGAGGGCCCTAGATAAATGAGAGGATTGGGCCAAAAGAAATCTGATGAGGTTCAACAAGGACAAGTGCAGAGTCCTGCACTTAGGACGGAAGAATCCCATGCACCGCTACAGACTAGGGACCGAATGGCTAGGCAGCAGTTCTGCGGAAAAGGACCTAGGGGTGACAGTGGACGAGAAGCTGGATATGAGTCAACAGCGTGCCCTTGTTGCCAAGAAGGCCAATGGCATTTTGGGCTGTATAAGTAGGGGCATTGCCAGCAGATCGAGGGACGTGATCGTTCCCCTCCATTCGACATTGTTGAGGCCTCATCTGGAGTACTTTGTCCAATTTTGGGCCCCACACTACAAGAAGGATGTGGAAAAATTGGAAAGAGTCCAGTGGAGGGCAACAAAAATGATTAGGGGACTGGAACACATGACTTATGAGGAGAGGCTGAGGGAACTGGGATTGTTTAGTCTGCGGAAGAGAAGAATGAGGGGGGATTTGATAGCTGCTTTCAACTACCTGAAAGGGGGGTTCCAAAGAGGATGGATCTAGACTGTTCTCAGTGGTAGCGGATGACAGAAGAAGGAGTAATGGTCTCAAGTTGCAGTGGGGGAGGTTTAGGTTGGATATTAGGAAAAACTTTTTCACTAGAAGGGTGGTGAAACACTGGAATGCGTTACCTAGGGAGGTGGTGGAATCTCCTTCCTTAAAAGTTTTCAAGGTTAGGCCTGAGGTCCCTTCCAACCCTGATATTCTATGATTCTATGGTTAGACCTCAGCGAAACCAATATTCCCATCTTTATTACTGCTTGAGAGTAATATCTGTGAGAGTAAGGGGGAAATGTTTATGGTGGGGTGGGAGATTGAGGCAAATTGCCTGGCCACTGATTACACGCAGCCAGACTCCAGGGCGGTTAGAAGAGAACAGCTGCTCACGCTGTGCATCAGAGAAGCTTTGAAAACCAGTTTCATGGCTGGCCAGGCTATGGTGTGAAAGTTCTGTTTCTTTCTCCTTGATGAAAACCCATCCCCTTGGTTCATTCTACTTCCCTGTAAGCCAGCCGCCCTCACCTCCCCACTTTTATCACCACTTGCAGAGGCAATAAAGTCATTGTTGTTTCAAATTCATGCATTCTTTATTAATTCATCACACAAATGGGGGGATAAATGCCAAGGTAGCCTGGGAGGGGTGGAGGAGAAGGGAAGCACCAGGTGGGGTGTTGGAGTGGGGGGGAGAAGGGAAGGACAAGGCCAGACTGCACTTCAAAACTTATTGGATGCCAGCTTTCTGTTGCTTGGGCAGTCCTCTGGGGTGGAGTGGTTGGGTGCCCGGAGGCGCCCCCACCGCGTTCTTGGGTGTCTGGGTGAGGAGGCTTTGGAACTTGGGGAGGAGGGCGATTGGTTACACAGGGGCTGCAGCGGCGATCTGTGCTCCTGCTGCCTTTGCTGCACCTCAACCATAGGCCAGAGCATATCAGTTTGATCCTCCAGTAGCCTCAGCATTGCATCCTGCCTCCTCTTATCACACTGACGCCACCTCTCCTCTCGCTCGTCCCTCCTCTCCTCTCGTTCATCCCTCCTGTCCTCGCGTTCATTTTGTGCTTTCCTGGACTCTGACATTGTCTCCCTCCATGCATTGTGCTGGGCTCTTTCAGCATGGGAGGCCTGCATGAATTCAGAGAACATTTCATTGCGAGTTTGTTTTTTTCAGCTTCTAATCTTTGATAGCCTCTGGGACAGAGATGATACGTGGAACGATGAAACATTTGCAGCTGTGGGAGGGAAAAAAGGGAGATTAGTCTTTAAAAATAGACATTTTAAAGAACAATGGGTAGACTCTTTCACAGTGAGCCAAGCTGTTAATATTACATAGCATGTGTGCTTTGTTTACAAGGTCGCATTTTCATAGGATATCATAGAATATCAGGGTTGGAAGGGACCTCAGGAGGTCATCTAGTCCAACCCCCTGCTCAAAGCAGGACCAATCCCCAACTAAATCATCCCAGCCAGGGCTTTGTCAAGCCTGACCTTAAAAATATCTAAGGAAGGAGATTCTACCACCTCCCTAGGTAACGCATTCCAGTGTTTCACCACCCTCCTAGTGAAAAAGTTTTTCCTAATATCCAACCTAAACCTCCCCCACTGCAACTTGAGACCATTACTCCTTGTTCTGTCATCCGCTACCACTGAGAACAGTCTAGATCCATCCTCTTTGGAACCCCCTTTCAGGTAGTTGAAAGCAGCTATCAAATCCCCCCTCATTCTTCTCTTCTGCAGACTAAACAATCCCAGTTCCCTCATATTTTGCCTCTTATATCAAGGGCCTGCCGGTATAGTGTGAGAGATCACATACGCAGGGCTGGGCACCAGACTTCGGCTTGCAGGCAGCCATGGTAAGCCACCAGCTTTTGGCTTCTTTAAACTTCCTAAGATGTGGGAATGGTTTCAAACAGCAGCACCCTCATTTCCCATACCAAGCACCCGTTGGGTTGGCCCTTTAAAAGGAGGGGCTGCAGTTTTCGGGTTAACGTGCAGCACAGACCCAACTAACCCCCCCCCCCCACACACACACACACACACACCCAATTCTCTGGGATGATCGCTTCACTCCTCCCCCCCACCGCATGGCTAACAGCAGGGATGATTTCTGTTCAGCCACAGGCAAACAGCCCAGCAGGAACGGCCATCTCTGAATGTCCCCTTAATAAAATTCCCGTATTTCAACCAGGTGGCCATGAATGATATCACTGTCCTGAGGATAACACAGAGAGATAAAGAACGGATGTTGCTTGAATGCCAGCAAACACTAGGACCATAGGCTGCCATGCTTTGTTATGCAATGATTCCAGACTACGTGCTGCTGGCCTGCCGTGGTAAAGTGTCCTACCATGGAGGACGGAACAAGGCTGTGCTCCCCAGAAACCTTTTGCAAAGGCTTTGGGAGTGCCTCCAGGAGAGCTTCATTGAGATGTCCCTGGATGATTTCCGCTCCATCCCCATACACGTTAACATGCTTTTCCAGTAGCTGTACTGGCCACGAATGCATCCCAAGTCTTCAGGGCAAATTAATCATTAAACACGCTTGCTTTTAAACCATGTATTATATTTACAAAGGTACACTCACCAGAGGTCCCTTCTCCGCCTTCTAGGTCTGGGAGCCTGCCTTCGGTGGGTTGGGAGGGTACTAGATCCAGGGTGAAAAACAGTTCCTGGCTGTCGGGGAAAACGGTTTCTCTGCTTGCTTGCTGTGCTTCAACCTCCTCCTCCTCCTCCCTCGTCCCCAAAATGCACGTCCCTGTTGCGTGAGAGTCCATTGATGGAGCCCACGCACAGGGCTGGGGTAGTTGTAGGGGCACCCCCTAGAATGGCATGCAGCTCATCAGAGATGCAGCATGTCTGGGGCTCTGACCCAGAGCGGCCATTTGCCTCTCTGGTTCTTTGGTAAGTTTGCCTGAGCTCCTTAAGTTTCACTACTGTGGGTCCCTGTTGTAGCCTCTGTCCTTCATGCCCTTGGAGATTTTTTCAAATATTTTGGCAGTTTGTCTTTTCGAATGGAGTTCTGATACCACAGATTCATCTCCCCATACAGCGATCAGATCCAACCTCCCATTCGATCCATGCTGGCGCTCTTTTGCGATTCTGGGACTGCATGGTCACCTGTGCTGAAGAGCTCTGCATGGTCATCTGCGCTGATCAGCTCACCACGCTGGCCAAACAGGAAATGAAATTCAAAAGTTTGCGGGGCTTTTCCTGTCTACGTGGCCAGTGCATCTGAGTTGAGACCGCTGTCCAGAGCGGTCACAATGAAGCACTCTGGGATAGCTCATTGAATTGCATCCACACTACCCCAAATTGGACCCAGCAAGGTCGATTTCAGCGCTAATCTACTCGTCGGGGAGGAGTACAGAAACCGGTTTTAAGAGCCCTTAAAGTCGGAAAAATGGCTTCGTAGTATGGATGGGTGCAGTGCTAAACCGATCTAACGCTGCTAAATCTGACCTAAACTCGTAGTGTAGACCAGGGCTGAGACTATCACTACAAGGCGTGTTTTCTAATCCTCTCATTCTCATGGCTCGTCTCTAAACCCTCTCCAATTTATCAACATCCTTTTTAAACTGAGGGGCACCAGAACTGGAGACAGTAGTCCAGCAGTAGTCACACCAGTGCCAACTACAGAAGTAAAATAACCTCTCTACTTGAGATTCCCCTGTTTGTGTCCAAGGATCACCGTAGCCCTTTTGACCACAGCTTCATAATGGGAGCTCGCATTCAGCTGATTATCCACCACAGCCTCCAAAACTTTTTCAGAGTCACAGCTGCCCAGGATAGAGTCCCCGTCCTGTTAGTATATAGCCTGCATTCTTTGTTTCTAGATGTACATATTTATATTTAGTGATAATAAAACACATATTGTTTCGTTGTGCCCAGCTTACCAAGTGATCCAGATTGCTCTGTGTCACTGACCTGTTCTCGTTATTTGCCATTACCCCAATATCTGTGTATCTACAAATTTTATTGGTGATGATTTTACATTTTTTTTCAGGTCATTAATAAAAATGTTAAATAGCATAATGTCAAGAATGATGCTTGTGGGACCCCATTAGAAACACACCTGTTAGATGATGATTCCTCATTTGCAGTTACATTTTGAGACCCATCAGTTAGCCAGCTTTTTATCCATTTAGTGTATGCCATGTTAATTTTATATTATTCAGGTTTTTTAATCGAACTGTCATGTGGTCAGTCAAATGTCTTACAAAAGACTAAGTATTTCCTTTTTTGACCAGATTTGAAATCTCATTGAAAAAAGACAGCAAGTTAATTTGACTGCATCTATTTTCCATAAACTCATGTTGATTGGAAATAATTGTATTATTTGCCTTTAATTCTTTCTTAATCAAGTCCAATATCAGCCACTCCATTATCTTTCCAGGAATAGATGTCAGACTGACAGGCCTATAATTACCTACGGTCATCCCATTTACTCATTTTTAAATATTGGCACTATGATCTTTCTTCTTGTCTTCTGGAACTTCTCTGGTGTTCCAGGATTTATCGAAAATTAACACAAATGGTCTAGCAAGTACTCAGCCCACTCTTTTAAAATTCATGGATGCAAGTTATCTAGACCTGCTGATTTAAATTTTTTTAACTTTAGTAGCTGCTGTTTAATATCTTCCTGAGATACTAGTGGAATGGAAAAAATGTTATCATATGATATGACTACATTATCTGTTTTTTCCCAAATATAGTCAGAAAAAATTAGTGATCGTTTCTGTCTTTTCTGCATTATGATTAATAATTCTATCATTTCCACCTAGTAATGGACCAATACCATTGTGAAGATTCTTTTTGTTCCTAATATACTTCAAAAAATTCTTATTGTCCTTTATTTTGCTGGCCATAGATTTCTCCTTGTGTCCCACTGTTTCCCTTATGAATTTATTACAATTCCTAGCTTCTAATTTATATTACTTCCCCTTTCATCCATTTATTATATTTTATTTTTTTAATAGCTGCCTTCACTTCCCCTCTAAACCAGGTTGGTTTTTTAACTAATACTGCCTTCTTCCTCATTTGTGTGATTATGGCTTTTTGGGCATCTACTGAAGTGTTCTTAAACAACTCCCAATTATCATTCACTTTGTTTTGATTCAATTCTTCCTCTCAGTTGACTTGGTTCATAATTGTTTTCATCTTTCTGAAACTGGCCCTTTTAAAACACCAAGTATTGATATTACTGGTCTGGACTCTATTCTATTTGCACCTTCTAAATGTGATAAGTCATGATCATTTGTGCCTAAGCTACCATTCATTTTTAGTTTTGTGCTCAGTTCCTCTTTAGCTGTCAAGACAAGGTCTAATATAGAATTGCCCTATGTGGGATGCAACACATCATGAGTTAGGGAAATTCTCATCTATAATATTTAGAAATTCCAGAATGTTGTAGTACTGGCAGAAGGAGACTGTGAAGCTCCCAACAGTGATGCAGAAGAGTGAGTACCAACCTCAGGGCAGACTGTTAAAAAACAGGGCACAAACTGCAAGTTGGTTGTGAGTTCTAAACTTAGAGTTCACCAACCAGCCTCCAAGTATCACCAAGTGCAAACTCCTCAGGCACTTTAACAGCCTTAACAAGGAGTCACAGACAGTCCCCTGGGGTTCTCGAGTCTGTCTGGCCACCCACGTGAGCATCTCTCGGTGATAGAGGGCCCCGTACACCAATAATCATAGCAATATTCAGGTTACTCTTTATCTTGAAGGACCTGTCATTTACCCCAGGTCAATCGCACTTGAGGTCTCACACCAAGGAGAAGGCTTGTAGCCAACCCTATAACAAAGTATATAAAGATATATTTAATAGGCAAAGGAAATTGGAGTGTTATTTCAAAGGTCAAAACAGGAAACATAGATCCATGGAGTTATAGTTGTAGGTTTCAAAAGCTAATATAGGCTTCTATTATCAGCAAGCTCTCTGAGTCCTTTAGGGCTAACCCAGCAGCTGGGGCCCTCTTGCTTATGCCTAATAACATCTTGTCCCCGCCAGTGTCCAAGCAGCGTAGAGATACCTAGTTCCTTTTGTCTGGGGTTTTTATCACCCGCCTGCCATGTGCTCTGAGCTACAAACTCTGCTGATGGAAGGAGTCCACTTGAATTACTCCCCTTTATGGGGAGCCAAACACAAATAAGAGTCTTTAGTCCTTTTGTTGATTATTCCTCAATGCAGATGTAGGGAGTTTCCAGTTGTAAAATCCACCCATAGCCCGTATAGTATCAATGGGTCTCCTCTTCCTGAAAGGGCATAACAATCTCTATAAAAAAGCAGCTCTTCACAGTAATTAATGTCGCTCTCCTGTATAATGATTCATGCAGTCACAAAGGCTCACAATACACCTGATCAAATATCACATTGCAGTATGGAACACATCTATTACCAGTAAGATTAATGATGGCAGCAACTCACAAGCATTCAACAGAGTCCAAACACTAAACGCTTATAATCCTAATGCTGGTTTTATCAACGTTAGCCCACAAGTGAGCCAAGTAGAGTCCAGCTCTGTATATCCATGTCCAGTTGAGACGCGGGGACCTTGGCATGAGCTGGCACCTGGCCCGCCAGTGTCATAGAGACTTCACTCACATTGAAGTCTCCCGTGATCACACAGCTTTTTCCCTACATATTGTAGACAGCTACATAATCAGGTGGTCACCCTGTTCCATAGTGTGTTCATAGAAGACACCAACTAATACCCCAGCTTGTGCTTTATCTGTGAGGGCATTGGTCCATACACATTCAGTATCATTTTCTTCTGAGTTATCAGTGACTCAGAAACAAGTAATGCCATTTTTACATAGAGTGCAACTCCAGTCCCCCTTTTACCCACTCGAGCCTTCCTAAGTAGGTTATATTTGTTAATTATAACAGTCCAGTCACGGATATCATCCGTCCAGATTTCAGCAATGCCACCTGTAACAGAAGGTTTCAGAGTAACAGCCGTGTTAGTCTGTCTTTGCAAAAAGAAAAGGAGTACTTGTGGCACCTTAGAGACTAACCAATTTATTTGAGCATGAGCTTTCGTGAGCTACAGCTCACTTCATCGGATGCATACTGTGGAAACTGCAGAAGACATTATATACACACAGAGACCATGAAACAATACCCCCTCCCACCCCACTGTCCTGCTGGTAATAACTTATCTAAAGTGATCATCAAGTTGGGCCATTTCCAGCACAAATCCAGGTTTTCTCACCCTCTGCCCCCCCCCGACACACAAACTCACTCTCCTGCTGGTAATAGCCCATCCAAAGTGACCACTTGTGGTTTTTGGAGGGGGTGAGGGAGTGAGAGAACCTGGATTTGTGCTGGAAATGACCCACCTTGATTATCATACACATTGTGAAGAGAGTGGTCACTTTGGATGGGCTATTACCAGCAGGAGAGTGAGTTTGGGGGGGGGGGGGGGCGGAGGGTGAGAAAACCTGGATTTGTGCTGGAAATGGCCCAACTTGATGATCACTTTAGATAAGCTATTACCAGCAGGACAGTGGGGTGGGAGGGGGTATTGTTTCATGGTCTCTGTGTGTATATAATGTCTTCTGCAGTTTCCACGGTATGCATCCGATGAAGTGAGCTGTAGCTCACGAAAGCTCATGCTCAAATAAATTGGTTAGTCTCTAAGGTGCCACAAGTACTCCTTTTCTTTTTGTAACAGAAGGTTAAACTGTATTAGGCACTTCAGCCACTAGGTGGTGCTGTGTGTAATGTGCCTTAAGCATACAGCAGCCATGGACATCAGCAGTGTTCTTAGAATCGTAGAACCATAGAATAGCAGGGTTGGAAGGGACCTCAGGAGGTTGTTGGGGACACTGGGGCATGGCCACTAGGTAACTCGAGGGGATGGAAGACCACGAGTGTCGATGAAGCCCCCTCGCACTAGGCCCGGGTGTCCTTGGCCCCCCCTCCCGTCTGGAGGCACTCGCAGCAGCTCTGCATACTAGGCCCAAGTGTCCTTGGCCCCCCCGCCTGGAGGCACACACAGCAGTTATGCTGAGGATCTGCAACAATATGCTGCAGAGTCAGACTGCCTGAAACTAAGCAAGGCTACACAGGGCAGATGTGGAAGAACAATGCTGAATAAAGCAGCTTAATGTATAGTTTAATAAATGATACAGAGAACCGGGGAACTAGCTGGGAACTGGATTGGCTAGCTATATGGATACTTGGGGCAGCTTGCTATTGGATAAGTATGCTGGGAAAAAGGATGTATAAAAGCCTGTGTAACTTCCTGCTCTGTGTACAGGATTTGAGATTCTATTCTCCCTGTACCTATTTGAAGCTTCAAATAAACTTTTCTGCTTCTCCACCCCGTTGTGATTATTGGGTGTAGCACACCGGGTAACGAACCAACTTCAGCTGTTGTTTAGCCTCTTGGCACTGGGTGCCGGCAACAAGGTCATCTAGTCCAACCCCCTGCTCAAAGCAGGACCAATCCCCAGCTAAATCATCCCAGCCAGGGCTTTGTCAAGCTGGGACATAAAAACCTCTAAGGAAGGAGATTCCACCACCTCCAGTAATGGAAATGGTTACCCATTCCAGTGCTTCACCACCCTCCCAGTGAAAAGTTTTTCCTAATATCCAACCTGAACCTCCCCCACTGCAACTTGAGACCATTACTCCTTGTTCTGTCATCTACTACCACTGAGAACAGCCAAGCTCTGTCCTCTTTGGAACTCCCTTTCAGGTAGTAGAAAGCAGCTATCAAATCCCCCCTCATTCTTCTCTTCTGCAGACTAAATAATCCCAGTTCCCTCAGCCTCTCCTCATGAGTCATGTGCTCCAGCCCCCTAATCGTTTTTGTTGCCCTCCGCTGGACTCTTTCCAATTTTTCCACATCCTTCTTGTAGTGTGGGGCCCAAAACTGGACACAGTACTCCAGATGAGGCCTCACCAATGTCAAATAGAGGGGCATGATCATGTCCCCTCAGTCTACTGAAAATGCTCCTATTTATACAGCCCAAAATGCTGTTAGCCTTCTTGGCAACAAGGGCACACTGTTGAATCCAGCTTCTCATCCACTGTACCCTCTAGGTCCTTTTCTGCAGAACTGCTGCCTAGCCACTAGGTCCCTAGTCTGTAGCAGTGCATGGGATTCTTCCGTCCTAAGTGCAGGACTCTGCACTTGTCCTTGTTGAACCTCATCAGATTTCTTTTGGCCCAATCCTCTCATTTGTCTAGGTTCTTCTGTATCCTATCCCTACCCTCCAGAATATCTACCACTCCTCCCAGTTTAGTGTCATCTGCAAAACTGCTGAGGGTGCAATCCACACCCTCCTCCAGATCATTAATGAAGATATTGAATAAAACTGGCCCCAGGACCAGCGCTTGGGGCACTCCGCTTGATACCAGCTGCCAAGTAGACATGGAGCCATTGATCACTACCCGTTGAGCCCGATGATCTAGCCAGCTTTCTATCCACCATATAGGCCTTATAGTGTTCCTCAGAAAGAACAATCAACAGAGCAAACCCTACAGATGGCAGATGCAGAACGAAAAGGAGACTCAGATTCCAGACGGACCACAGCCAGTTGTTTCAACTAATGGACAGCAAGTTGACCAAATTGTTACATGCCCGGGTCATGTAATCAGCAAAGCAGGATGGTTCAGAGACACTTAACACACTGATGCCTACTGAACTTTAAAGACAGTGGTCGGAATGTAGAACTTAACCGGGGAGATGTAATAGAATGTTAAACTGTATTACACTGTTCAGCCAGTAGGTGGTGCTGTGAGTACCTTACTTAAGTCCCTTACTTAAGTTCACATGGCCCATTCCTGTTAGTTATTTAAGGATCTTCTAGTGAAGACAGCTGGTGTATCCCTCTTGGAAGGATGCTCTGACTCCAGTCCATAGCTGGTACAGAAGCTTGACTGGCGAGTAGCAGCCTTCCACACTACTGTGTATAAGGTGTACATGACACCAACTTGATGAAATGTATGCTCATAAAAGAGCAGTTCTAATTCCTCTTGTTTCTTACGCAGGCTCATAGTATTGGTATATAGGCAGTTAAATAATTACTACTTTTCATATCCTTTGGTTCCTTGATCAATTTTGGTCTCACCATCTTGATTTTGTGGTAAATGAGTACTTATATCTTCCCTCTTTTTACCCTCCCTTTTTGTTATTAGTTTAACTCCCTTCTGACCACTCTAGCCAGCCTGTCCCAGAGAAGACTGGTCCTCTTTCTACGTTTAGAAATGCATATGTGATTAACCAGAGCATTTAATGTTGCGCATGAGCACTTAATTGTACTTATACTGTGAAGGCGTTTCATTTCAGCTAAAAACACATAGTGTAAACGGTGCCCTGCACATGTCTGAAATGCCAGAGGGTTCCCCCTCCCCCACTGAATAATCGATTTCAAGCCCAGAAGGGAATATGATCATCCAGTCTGACCTGCTGCATAACACAGACCATAGAATCTCAGCCAGTGATTCCTGCATCAAGCCCATCACTTCTGGTTGAGCAAGAGCAAATCTTTTAGAAAGAGACAGTCTTGATTTTACAGTGATCAAGAATCCACACACACAGTCCTCAGGTAAGTTGTTCCAATGGTGACTCACCCTCACTTTACAACATTCTACTCATTTCTAGTTTGAATTTTTTTCTCTCTTCAGCTTCCAGCCATTGGATCTCTTTCTGCTTTGACTGATAGAGAGTCCTCCACCATCATAAATCTTCTCCCCATTTAGGAATTTATAGACCATGGTCAGGTCACCTCTTAGCCTTCTCTTGGATAAACTAAATAGTTTCCGTAGTGTCTCTCTCAGTAAAGCAGGGTTCTCAGGCCTCAAATGGTGCTTGTGGTTCTCTATGTCCCTGATTGCACCCTCCACCCCAAATTCTTTGCTTTTTTATTTTATGCTGGTCCCTGATTGCACGTGCTGGATCACCTTTACCCATTAACATTGCATGAGAACATCAACCTATAGCTGGCTCACTGGACAGCATGGCAGCTGTAGTTTACAAGGATGTATCAGCCCCATCCAACAGCATGTTGTCTACAGTCTGCCAGTAAGGTTGGCAGCAGTCACATGGTAAATGGTACTCAGTGTAGCTTTTATGGCCAAATATATTTAGCTTCACAAATCAGATGTTCTCCAGTTATTTCAATTTAACTTTGCATTGATTTGATGGGAAGTTGAACTTTGAACTTAACTTGGCAGGTAAACTTTAATCTCTGACTTAATCTAGCATTGTCTGTAGTTCTATGCTCTTCCTAGTAGGGCAGAAATTTCAACCTTGCAGAGATTTTCAAACAAGGATGAATGTAATCAATCCCCAATGTCATGGTTGCTGGCTTGGAACCACTGAAATGCTGGACTTGGCAAGAGCTGATAGAGGAAAAGTGGAAGAAGTATAAGCACCCAGGACATAAATCCACAGCCCTATATACTCTATATATACTTTCCTATGTGAAGCAAGTTGGGTCTGTTTTTACATCTCTATGAGTGGTTTACAACAACAACAAAAAGGCAAGATAAATTGTTCTGAAATCCCCTCTGTGCTAGTCCTACACTTAACCCAATCTGAGTCAGGGATCAAGCATTCTTCCTTCCACTCTTTTCTGAAACTTTTAGCTGTCTGATCAGCTGGAGCAAAGCTCTCTCGTCTCTGGCTATGGGGTGGGTTCTGGAGGGTCGCAGCTCAAAACACTGCTCAGTGGGAACAATAGTTACTAACATAGAATCATAGAATCATAGAATATCAGGGTTGGAAGGGACCTCAGGAGGTCATCTAGTCCAACCCCCTGCTCAAAAGCAGGACCCATCCCCAATTAAATCATCCCAGCCAGGGCTTTGTCAAGCCTGACCTTAAAAACTTCTAAGGAAGGAGATTCCACCACCTCCCGAGGCAACACATTCCAGTGTTTCACCACCCTCCTAGTGAAAAAGTTTTTCCTAATATCCAACCTAAACCTCCCCCACTGCAACTTGAGACCATTACGCCTTGTCCTGTCCTCTTCCACCACTGAGAATAGTCTAGAACCATCCTCTCTGGAACTACCTCTCAGGTAGTTGAAAGCAGCTATCAAATCCCCCCTCATTCTTCTCTTCCGCAGACTAAACAATCCCAGCTCCCTCAGCCTCTCTTCATAATTCATGTGTTCCAGACCCCTAATCATTTTTGTTGCCCTTCACTGGACTCTTTCCAATTTATCCACATCCTTCTTGTAGTGTGGGGCCCAAAACTGGACACAGTACTCCAGATGAGGCCGCACCAATGTCGAATAGAGGGGAACGATCACGTCCCTCGATCTGCTCGCTATGCCCCTACTTATACATCCCAAAATGCCATTGGCCTTCTTGGCAACAAGGGCACACTGCTGACTCATATCCAGCTTCTCGTCCACTGTCACCCCTAGGTCCTTTTCCGCAGAACTGCTGCCTAGCCACTAGGTCCCTAGTCTGTAGCTGTGCATTGGGTTCTTCCGTCCTAAGTGCAGGACCCTGCACTTATCCTTATTGAACCTCATCAGATTTCTTTTGGCCCAATCCTCCAATTTGTCTAGGTCCCTCTGTATCCTATCCCTGCCCTCCAGCGTATCTACCACTCCTCCCAGTTTAGTATCATCCGCAAATTTGCTGAGAGTGCAATCCACACCATCCTCCAGATCATTTATGAAGATATTGAACAAAACCGGCCCCAGGACCGACCCCTGGGGCACTCCACTTGACACCGGCTGCCAACTAGACATGGAGCCATTGATCACTACCCGTTGAGCCCGACAATCTAGCCAACTTTCTACCCACCTTATAGTGCATTCATCCAGCCCATACTTCTTTAACTTCCTGACAAGAATACTGTGGGAGACCGTGTCAAAAGCTTTGCTGAAGTCAAGATACAATACATCCACTGCTTTCCCTTCATCCACAGAACCAGTAATCTCATCATAAAAGGCGATTAGATTAGTCAGGCATGACCTTCCCTTGGTGAATCCATGCTGACTGTTCCTGATCACTTCCTGATCACTGAACAGTGTCATGCTGGGCTGCAAGAATTTAGGGCAAAAGAACCTGCCAGTTTCTCATGGATTTTCAGCTGATTTTCGTCTTCCCAGCGCAATGGGGCAGAGAGGGAGGCTGGCCCAGTGGCTGCGGTGCTAGCTGCTGCTAAGGGACACCTGGATTTCCTGGGTGACCCTAGGAGAGGTCCACCTGGGATATGGGGCTAATGGTGCTTCCTACCACACACAGCTACTGTGAAGGTAAATTCATTAATGATTGTGAAGAGAGCCATAGAAGTACTTCAGATAGACAGACAGGCTTTTGGTTTGAAAAGTGAGGCTGTCAAATGGCCCTATCATATTGTGTCCTGTGTGTTCAGGGTCCTGCATTTGGTGACTTTCCTCACCAGCATAATGACAGATTTCAGAGTAACAGCCGTGTTAGTCTGTATTCGCAAAAAGAAAAGGAGTACTTGTGGCACCTTAGAGACTAACCAATTTATTTGAGCATAAGCTTTCGTGAGCTACGGCTCACTTCATCGGATGCATACTGTGGAAAGTGTAGAAGATCTTTTATACACACAAAGCATGAAAAAATGGGTGTTTACCACTACAAAAGGTTTTCTCTCCCCCCACCCCACTCTCCTGCTGGTAATAGCTTATCTAAAGTGATCAATCTCCTTACAATGTGTATGATAATCAAGGTGGGCCATTTCCAGCACAAATCCAGGGTTTAACAAGAACGTCGGGGGGGGGGGGGGAGGAAAAAACAAGGGGAAATAGGTTACCTTGCATAATGACTTAGCCACTCCCAGTCTCTATTCAAGCCTAAGTTAATTGTATCCAATTTGCAAATGAATTCCAATTCAACAGTCTCTTGCTGGATATTACAACAAAAAAACTTCAAAACCAGACTCCAGCGAGAGACTGTTGAATTGGAATTCATTTGCAAATTGGGTACAATTAACTTAGGCTTGAATAGAGACTGGGAGTGGCTAAATCATTATGCAAGGTAACCTATTTCCCCTTGTTTTTTCCTTCCCCCCCCACCAAGACGTTCTTGTTAAACCCTGGATTTGTGCTGGAAATGGCCCACCTTGATTATCATACACATTGTAAGGAGATTGATCACTTTCGATAAGCTATTACCAGCAGGAGAGTGGGGTGGGGAGAGAGAAAACCTTTTGTAGTGGTAAACACCCATTTTTTCATGCTTTGTGTGTATAAAAGATCTTCTACACTTTCCACAGTATGCATCCGATGAAGTGAGCTGTAGCTCATGAAAGCTTATGCTCAGATAAATTGGTTAGTCTCTAAGGTGCCACAAGTCCTCCTGTTCTTCTCACCAGCATATTTTACCGAGGCTGGCCCAGCTCTGGGGAGCAGGGTGGGTTCCGTTCTGCTTGCCCAACAGCACCAGAGCTGTGAACTAAGTGCCTCGGGCGCTGTCTTTGTGCTTTAAACTGAACCCCTGCGTGTGGAGCGTGAAGGATCATGAACCACGACACAGGCCCATCAGAGCAGAACTGCATTTCAAGGGGAACCTCCTGTGCCTCTCTTAGCCCTGTGCCTTTAAGCTCCGTATGCAAACTCCCGGCACTCCTCCCTCTCCCCAGCAAACCTCCCTCAGCTCGTGTGACTGACTGGGCAGTGAGTGAGCGGAGCCTATGGGGAGGCACCGGTGCTGGACAAAAGGGCTTTTCTAGGGGAAGCACCTCAGTGGAAAGAGGCAGAGCAAAGCAGGTGAGTTACTGCAACTTTCTAAAAGTCACTCTTCATTTCCCTGCAGGTTAGCATCGCTGCATAGCTGGAGCCAAGCTGGTGATTCCTGGATGAGTTCTCGTTAACCCTGCCGGTTTCTTGCTGCACTAGTTTCTGAGCTGCACACACTCGGCACCTACAGTAGGAAAAAGTGAACTCAGACTCTTTTTCAAGTGACCCCCCAGCAGAAGTCTGCAGTAGCTACTGGAGCGATTGGATGGTTGGAATCCTTCACGCCTTGTCTCTTTCTCCACAATTTCTCCGCTAATTTCTTGCTCTCTGAGCCAAGAGATTTCAAGATTAGGAACAGGTCCCCTGCTTGAACAGGGCACCAAGAGCAGCTCCTCTCTAAAGAATAAATCCACATGCACAGAGAGAGCCTGGCTGTTTGATTGGAATTGGGGAACCAGACGTTAGTTGCTGAAGTTCTTGAATATTAATAGGCTGTTTTTATTTTGGTTTATTTTATTTTATTTAAAAATGTTTTAATGTGTTACATGTCGATAACTTAGTACTAAGGTGCCAGTATTTCCCAGTCACTTAAGGATAAGTAATTTTCCTTAACAATGGAACATAGTGCTGTTCGCTTACTGGATCAGAAGAGTTGGTTTCTGTGTTTGTTACACCTGTAACTGGGAGGAGGGTACACGTCTAGTTTTAATGGGATCCTTCACTTGCATGTTAGCAATGTTGGGGAGATTTGCAAAGGCACGAATGGCATTTTAACGCCCGTTGACGATCCAGGGAAATAAGGCATCTCGTTGCCAAGCTCCCCAGCTATGGATCTTTCCAAGGAATTTAATTCGGTGATAAGCCGGCAGGCGGTGTCACTTTCCAGCATTGCCAGAGCCTGGCCGTCAAGAAAAGAGCCTTGGTTTCTTTGGAAAATGCTGTTTCTGAGCCCTTTTTGGAATGCCTTGGCTAAGAAAGGACGGCAGTAGTCGCAGTGCTGGAAGCCACAAATCAAGGTACACAACCCTTAAAAGGTGCACAGCATTATAACCATTCAGAGTCAGAGGAAATACAAATTGTATTGGAAATAAAAATACAGTGCTAAGAGCAGTCAATATAGATAATGGGGAAACCAATAAATGTATTAAATATGTTCAACATGCACATGTGGGATAAACTCGGGATTGTAAAGCATGTTGACATTCGTATGGGTACTGGTGTGATGTGGGTACTGGACAGTATGAGCATTGGATTGAGTATAGTCAATAATTAACTGGGAAGTAGAACAACCAAGTACTGTGCATAGTTTCTGTATTTACAGCTAGTACTTGAGTCAGTACATGAGCTGCTTTGTTAGGGTGAGGGTGCAGAGCCTGTCAGCAGAAGAGACTGGCTGAGAGTTGAAGCACTCTGTATTTTCAAGCATTCCCCAGGATCTCTTGGCTTTGAGCCAGTCTTGCCCTGTGTGTGAATGGCCCTGCCTCAGAGCTGCATCATCCTCAAGGCCCACATCACATCATTCCGGGGTGGGTTTGACTGGACAGTTCAAAGGTTGGTCCCAGCGTTAAGTTCTCAGGGGCCGAGTCCAGACCTTTCTCCAGGCTCTGAGATGGACATTATGCAATATCAAAATATCTGGAGCCTGATCCTACAACCATAGAAGTCAATGATAAAAACTCCCACTGACTCAAATGATGCTGATTCCAATCATCCGATTTAACTCCTATTTTGGGTCCAGTTCCTGAAGCGAAGTCACCTGGGTTCTAGGTAGCTCTACCCTTGTGTGTGCACTCATTGCAAAGGACACTTCCCAGCCTATACAGGATTTCTGTGCTAATAAACATCTATCAATAAACCATCAAACTTGAAAACAAGTTGAGCCTATGTGAAGGTGAAGCGTAAACACTGCTGCTAATTTATGTCAGTCAATTCTCCTGTTTATCCACAAGGTGGAGACCTCCGGTTAAACCCTTAATGTTCTAGGGTGAAATCCTGGCTCCAGTGATGTCAGTGACAAACCTTACACTAAAAACAACGGGGAGTCCTTGTGGCACCCCTTAGAGATGAACTCATTTATTTGGGCATCAGCTTTCATGAGCTAGAACCCACTTCATCGAACGCGTCCGCTGAAGTGGGTTCTAACCCATGAAAGCTGATGCCCAAATAAATGTGTTTGTCGTTAAGGTGCCACAAGGACTCCTGGTTGTTTTTGCCGATACAGCCTAACACGGCTGCCACTCTGAAACTTACACGGACTTCAATGGAGTCAGAATTTGCTCCTCATTCTTTATATTAGGACAGACGTCCTGAGCGGAGGGGGAAAGGGGCTGTGACCAAAAGGAGACATGTGGGCTTAGAAGTTATTTAAGCAAATGAGCTATTTTCAACACTAATGTGTTTAGTTCTTGGGCTGGAAAGCAGAGGCTTAGATGGTGGTTCTATTTGGAAAAGTTGCTCGGTAAAAATGGCATTGTCTTACTCTACAGATCTGTTCCCTGTGTGTATTCAGTGTTCTAGCTCTTTATTGTGTATATAGCCCTAGGGAGCCACACAGTAATGGGACAGGGAGCTAGAGTACAGTCTAGCTCTCTCATACTCAACAGAATTTTTATGTAAATAGCAACTGCAGGTGCCAAATCAGAGTTGCACTCTAGGTAGATTTCAGAGTAACAGCTGTGTTAGTCTGTATTCGCAAAAAGAAAAGGAGGACTTGTGGCACCTTAGAGACTAACTAATTTATTTGAGCATGAGCTTTCGTGAGCTACAGCTCACTTCATCGGATTCATACTGTGGAAACTGCAGAAGACATATACACAGAGACCATGAAACAATACCTCCTCCCACCCCACTCTCCTGCTGGTAATAGCTTATCTAAAGTGATCATCAAGTTGGACCATTTCCAGCACAAATCCAGGTTTTCTCCCCCCCCCCCCACACACAAACTCACTCTCCTGCTGGTAATAGCCCATCCAGACTGACCACTCTCCTTACAATGTGCATGATAATCAAGGTGGGCCATTTCCAGCATAAATCCAAGTTTAACCAGAACGTCGGTGGGGGGGGGGTAGAAAAAAACAAGGGGAAATAGGCTACCTTGCATAATGACTTAGCCACTCCCAGTCTCTATTTAAGCCTAAATTAATAGTATCCAATTTGCAAATGAATTCCAATTCAGCAGTTTCTCGCTGGAGTCTGGATTTGAAGTTTTTTTGTTGTAAGATAGCGACCTTCATGTCTGTGATTGCGTGACCAGAGAGATTGAAGTGTTCTCCGACTGGTTTATGAATGTTATAATTCTTGACATCTGATTTGTGTCCATTTATTCTTTTACGTAGAGACTGTCCAGTTTGACCAATGTGCATGACAGAGGGGCATTGCTGGCACATGATGGCATATATCACATTGGTGGATGTGCAGGTGAACGAGCCTCTGATAGTGTGGCTGATGTTATTAGGTCCTTTGATGGTGTCCCCTGAATAGATATGTGGGCACAGTTGGCAATGGGCTTTGTTGGAAGGATAGGTTCCTGGGTTAGTGGTTCTGTTGTGTGGTATGTGGTTGTTGGTGAGTATTTGCTTCCGGTTGGGGGGCTGTCTGTAGGCAAGGACTGGCCTGTCTCCCAAGATTTGTGAGAGTGTTGGGTCATCCTTCAGGATAGGTTGAGAATCCTATCTATCTATCTATCTATCTATCTATCTATCTATCTATCTATCTATCTACCTAGGTTGAGAATCTACTCTAGATAGAGAATTTGAAGATGCTGAATTTGGACAGTTGTAATTGATCTCAGAACCATTGTTACTGGTGACAATATGAGAGCGAGAGACAAACCCAACATGATTCTCCAATCCCGGGCTGAGGTTGCGGGGCTGGTAGGTAAGGGAAAAAAATCTTTTTACTTGTAAACTGAGCAAAGTTTGGAGATTGAGAGGGTCAGTAAACAAGGAGACTTCCAAGGCCATTTTTAGAGTCACACGTCAGTAAGTTTTGTTAAGGGAAAAGGATTTGTCAGAATATACCTGCAATATGCATGCTTGGTTTTGACCCAGCATGGCTGTGGATCACAATCAAAGCACTTATTCTAAAGAGCCAGGAACTGTTAACTCCACACAGCATTTGGGGGTTATTAGAAGATTGCTCGCTATGGCAGCTACTGAGCTGTTCGTGTTTAGGAATTCATTTTTTATCAGTAAAAAAGAGCCCCTAGCATAGGAGTCAAAGACCCTGCAAACTTAAATTGAAAATGCAGCTTCTGTCTCTGGTGCTGACTCCCACATGCCACCTCCCTGCTGGAAAAACACAGGCCCAGCCCATGGTGTGATGAGCTACTCCAAGACCTGGCAAACTTGTACCAGCACCGGGCTGTTTAGGGCATCACTTTGAGCTGCCTCTCTGGTCACAGGCTTACAGCAGTGTTGCAAACTATGCAGCCTGGGCTGGCCAAGCCAGGCTCTTGTCAGACAGAGGCCAAAGGAGAGGGCTAGAAAAGAGAAGAAATAAGGGAGGGAAGGAAAAGGACGCATTGGGGTGCGAGGAGACAAAGTCTCACATCCCAGGTGCTGGTTGGGATTCTGCTGATGATGTCATCAGGCTGGTAATGTCATCAGGCTCCCTGTCTCCAGCCCAGTTTGGTCAGGACAGCTCTCAGAATTCGGATGAAGAAGGTCCGGGGTCCCAGGAGATGGTGGGGGTAGCAGCCATGGGGGTGAAGCTCTCTCCAGTAGCTAATTGTTCTCCCCAAAGTCTCCTTTCAAGGACCCCATCAGGGAATGATGGGTGCAATAGCCTAACCCCTCATTATTTTGACCACCAATTAAGCTTAATTTCTGACATACCAATTTTTGTTTAATTTTCAGTCCTCAATTTCTCTTGTTTACCAGGCATGACCTTAACACAGTCCTTGAGTTCTACCAGGAGGCCTTTTTGTTTGGACAAATTCAGTTTTTCTGTCTCCCTTTCATGCCTTTTCTCATCAACATTTATTACTCCAGGTTCTTGGGACATCCTGTAAACTTTCCCTTACTTCCTGCAGCTGAACTCACAATTAGGGTAAATGTGTAGGCCCAATTATTACAGCACATTTCATGTATTCCAGACCTGGGCTCCCCACCAGCTCTACTGATGCACCTCAGTCTTGACCTGCAGAACCTCTGTGTGTTCCAAGCCTGGTTTTTGAGCCCTACTGTTCTGTTGCGCCATAATATGATAGGGTTGTGATGTGACGAATAGGGACAGGGATGTGAGCACTAAACTCGTTGTTAGGAATAAACCTAGCTCTCCAAAGTGGCAGCCTTGTTCACTATCTCACTATGCCACCTGTTCTCCAGGATCAGTGCTATAGATTATAAAGTGTCTGCAAAATGCTTCAGTCTGTGTTTGGTCAATCAGCAACTCCTATGACAGGCTGCTGATGCATGATGTCTTGACACCCAGAAATTCCTGGCCACAGAGAGTGAAAGTACAAGGCTGGGCACCGTCTTTAATTGAGACATTTGTTTTCAACTATTATCACTGGCCATTTCCACCCCTGGCTGCATCCACGTCTTCTGAGTTCCTCCAACTCCTGTGGATCAACCTGTGCTTTCTGCTGCCCTACCAAAGAATTATAACCCGTTACTGTGGGGTTCAGGACAGATATGCTTTATCCTTCTGCCTTCTACAGTTTCAGAACGTTAATAAACACACATTGAATTGTGCTTCTGACTATTTCAATTTTCCATTTTTATCCCTTCTTCTTCCCTCCCATATGTTAGAGGAATTTCCCTTTACCCTGTCCCCTGGTTCTTGTCACACAGACAGAAAGCAGAAGTCCGAAGTGCAGGCAATTCAATGTTGATTGGGGTTAGTTCCAAGCAAGCATATCCAGAGCTCTACGCCAGCAGGGTCTGTTTTGCAGTGTTCCCCTCCCAGCTCTGATGCTGCAGAGCTTTGCCTGTGTCCCATTCCTCCCTCCTCCTTAGCAGGCCCAAATATACCTGCAATGCATACCAACAGTCCCACCCTTTTTGTACCTCATGGGAGGGGTGAGGAGTGAGGTTGTGCTACGGTCAGGGATGGGCCTTTCTTTGGTCTTTTTGTGTTTTATACCTTCCCCTGACCCCCCCCCTTTGCCCCTCCCAACTGGTTGCTTGACTTTGCCTTGAGATTGAGGCAATCTTAAAGTGCTCTCCAGTAACACTTTCACCACTCTTGTCTGTTTCCATTGTACTAACAAATCCAGCTGACTAGACAGAAGCAACATCAGAGTCTTTGTCCTTTGTTTACACATATTAATATAAGATAGGAGTATCGAAAGTCAAGCCCAAAATTTTATCCCAGGCTAACAAACAGACCCATATACTAACACTACACATCCTCACTTTGTGCCAAATCCATGCAGCAATTCCCTGGGTTGTCCTGTCGTGCATCCACCACGGAGTGAGATTTAATCCAGCCTGAGGTTAACTTGATTGGCTCTGTTGTACCTATTAGGCCTGCAAGGTGTGCCCCTCTTGTGAGCTAAAATGTATGTGAAAGTTCATAGGATGTTACAATAACCATGAAAAATAGGTCAATTTTGTGTAGAATACGAATATTGTAACAAGTGCAAAAAAAAAAAAAAAAAAAGAAACTGGATTAGTCTAAACCAAAAAGGTCACACTGATATAATCCAAGGACTTTTGAAATTATGCTTAGTAAAAACAGAACATGTGGAACCAGAAGTTAAAAGACCAAATCTGGTGTGATGGATATTAGGGCTAACTGGTGGATAAATTAACGAGGGAGATGAACTGGGATGGCCGCTTTTCCTTTTTTGGGTTCCTCAAAGAGAGACTCTAAAAAATCAAGGTCAGTTCAGTTGTCCCTCATCGTCTGTCCACCTGACATCCCAGTTCAGCCCTGAGCTGCCACACTGCCGTTCATCTCTGCTCACCTCAGTCCCTAGAAAAATCATAGAATATTAAGGTTGGAAGAGACCTCAGGAGGTCATTTAATCCAACCCCCTGCTCAAAGCAGGACCAATCCCCAACTAAATCATCCCAGCCAAGGCTTTGTCAAGCTGGGCCTGAAAAAACCTCTAAGGATGGAGATTCCCTCACCTCCCTAGGTAACCCATTCCAGTGCTTCACCACCCTCCTAATGAAATAGAGTTTCCTAATATCCAACCCAGACCTCCCACACTACAACTTGAGACCATTGCTCCTTGTTCTGTCATCTTCCACCACTGAGAACAGTCTAGATCCATCCTCTTTGGAACCTCCCTTCAGGTAATTGAAGGCTGCTATCAAATCCCCCCTCATTCTTCTCTTCTGCAGACTAAATAAGCCCAGTTCCCTCAGCCTCTCCTAGTAAGTCATGTGCTCCAGCCGCCTAATCTTTTTTGTTGGCCTCCACTGGATGCTCTCCAATTTGTCCACATCCCTTCTGTGGTGGGGGGGACCAAAACTGGATGCAATACTCCAGGTGTGACCTCACCAGTGTCGCATAGAGAGGAATAATCACTTCCCTCGATCTGCTGGCAATGCTCCTACTTATATAGCCCAAAATGCTACTTAGCCAGTTGGTCCCCAGCCTGTAAAGCTAGGCTTTTCTCAATGGTGGCAGATGACAGAACAAGGAGCAATGGTCTCAAGTTGTAGTAGGGAAGGCCTAGGTTGGATATTAGGAAAAACTATTTCACTAGGATAGTGGTGAAGCACTGGAATGGGTTACCTAGGGAGGTGGTGGAATCTCCATCTGTCATAAATATAAAGGGAAGGGTAAACCCCTTTAAAATCCCTCCTGGCCAGAGGAAAAATCCTCTCACCTGTAAAGGGTTAAGAAGCTAAAGGTAACCTCGCTGGCACCTGACCAAAATGACCAATGAGGAGACAAGATACTTTCAAAAGCTGGCGGGGAGGGAAAAACAAAGGATCTGTCTGTATGCTGCTTTTGCCGGGGACAGAACAGGAATGGAGTCTTAGAATTTAGTAAATAATCTAGCTAGATATGCGTTAGATTATGATTTCTTTAAATGGCTGAGAAATTAAGCTGTGCTGAATAGAATGGATATTCTTGTCTGTGTGTCTTTTTGTAATTTAACTTTTTACCTAGAGGGATTCTCTATGTTTTGAATCTAATTACCCTGTAAGGTATTTACTATCCTGATTTTACAGAGGTGATTATTTTTATTGTTACTTCTTTTTTACTGTTTCTTCTATTAAAATTCTTCTATTAAAAGTCCAAGGGCAAAGGGTAAAATAGTTTGTACCTTGGGGAAGTTTTAACCTAAGCTGGTAAAGTAAGCTTAGGAGGTTTGGTGGAATCTCCATCCTTACAGGTTTTTAAGGTCCGGCTTGACAGAGCCCTGGCAAGGATGATTTAGTTGGGGTTGGACTAGATGACCTCCTGAGATCTCCTCAAACACTAATCATCTTCTTCTATCTTGATTGTTTGAAAGGACTTTCTTCCTGAAAGGAAGGCCAGCTGGCCTGAATTTTGTTTAAGCAACTTTGTTTTCACCTGTGAGTGCTGAAAGTCAACACGTTATCATGACAACCAGTCCTCAGCCCATCAGCGGGGCTGCCTAATTGCCAGCACAGCAGTGGCACATAAAGATCCTGTGTTGTTTTTTCCTTCTCTTTTTGTATTTTCTTCCTCCCCCCCCCCGCTTTCTTTCCTTCTACCCTCTCTCCCAGCTTTTCATCAAATCCTGAAGACAACTATACTGTACTCATCCAAGCCTGCCTTGTCTCATAAGAAAAGATCCAATCAGATGAAGTCCCTGTCTAGACCATAAACCAGGATCCAAGCAGCAGGTGGTGTGATTAACTCCCAGACAAGAGCATTCACTGGTAACTAACCAGCGGTCCAATGTTCCAAAAACATTAACCAAAGCCAGATGTCACCCATTTTTTCTACCCTCTGTCTCCTCCATCTGGTCTGTCTGTTTGTTAAGAGCAGGATAAATAGATACCCTGTACGCATCAGGTCTGAGAATAAAATTAACCCTTTTCATCAAAGAAAGGTTATTCTGAAAATCTGAGACTGATATTTTTCCTTCAAAAGGAGAAAGGCTTTAAACGTTACTAATAGACGCTCAGACTTTAAGGCCAGAAGGAACAATCATGGTATTCTAGCCTGACCTCCTACACATTGCATGCCACAGAACCTCACCCACCCACTCCTGTAATAGACCCCTAGCCTCTGGTTGTGTTACTGAAGTCCTCAAATAATAGTTTAAAGACTTCATTACAGAGAATCCACCATTTACACTAATTTAAACCAGCAAGTGACTCGTGCCCCATGCCACAGAGGAAGGCTAAAAACCTCAGGGTCTCTGCCAGTCTGAACTGGGGAAAAATTCCTTAATGACCCCAAATATGGCAATTAGTTAGACCCTGAGCATGTGGGAAAGGAAAAACCAAACACCAGAGAAAGAATTCTCTGTAGTAACTCACAGCCCTCCCTCTCTTGTGTTCCCTTCTGGCCTTTGGGGATATTTGCTGCTAGCAGTTGCAGATGGGTTACATGCCATTGTAAGCAGTCTCATTAGACCATCCCCTCCATAAGCTCAGTCTTGAAGCCAGTTTTTCCTTGTGCTACTCCCCTTGGAAGGCTGTTCCAGAACTTCATTCCTCTGATGGTTAAAAACCTTCATCTAATGTCAAGCCTAAACTTGTTGATCGCCAGTCTATATGCATTTGTTCTTGTGTCCACATTGGCCCTTAACTTAAATAACTCCTCTCCTTCCCTACTATTTATCCCTCTGATGTATTGATAGAGAGCGATGTCTCCCCTCAGCCTTTGGTTAGGCTAAACAAGCCAAGCTCCTCGAGTCTCGTCTTATAAGGGAGGTTTTCCATTCTTCTGATGATCCTAGTAGGCCCTCACTGCACCTGTTCCAGTTTGAATTCATCTTCCTTAAACATAGGTCATCAGAATTGTACACCATATTCCAGATGAGGTCTCACCAGTGCCTTATATTATGGTATTAACTCTTCCTTTTCTCTACTGGAAATACCGGGTCTGATGCATGCTAGGACTGCATTAGCCTTTTTTCATGGCTGTATCACATTGGGAGGTTCTTCGTCATCCTGTGATCAACCAAACATTACATCTAACTGATTACATCTAACTGATATGGCCCCAGTTTATAGCAAGAATTCTTGCTGTTAGGCCCTGATTGCATTTCTCACTATTAAATTTAATCACTTTTCTATTACTCCAATTTTCAAGGTCATCCAGATATTCTTGTATGAGATTCCGGTCCTCCACTATATGGGCAATACCTCCAACTTTGTGTCATCTACAAATTTTATTAGCACACTCCAACTTTTTATGCCAATGTCATTAATAAAAATGTTAAACAAAATTGGTCCCAAGACCTGAGGAACTCCACTAGTAACCTCCCTCCAGCCTGAGCGTTCACTTTTCAGTATGACTCCTTTAGCCAGTCTTCCCTTTAACCAGTTCCGTATCTATCAATTGTGATATTAACCCCCATCTTCTCCAATTTAACTAATAATTTTCCATGTGGAACTCTATCAATTGCCTTACTGAAATCCAGGCACATTAGAGCTAATGCATTTCCTTTGTCTAAAAAAAATCAGTTATCTTCTCTAAGAAGGCGATCAGGTTGGTCTGGCATAAACTACCTTTTGTAAAACCGTGTTGTATTTTAACATAAGAACGGCCATACTGGGTCAGATCAAAGGTCCATCTAGCCCAGGATCCTGTTTTCTGACAGTGGCCAATGCCAGGTGCTTCAGAAGGAATGAACAGAACAGGTAATAATCAAGTGATCCATCCCTTGTCCCCCATTCCCTGTTTCTGGCAAACAGAGGCTAGGGACACCCTTCCTGTCCATCCTGCTTAATAACCGTTGATGGACCTGTTTCAGAGTAGCAGCAGTGTTAGTCTGTATTCGCAAAAAGAAAAGGAGTACTTGTGGAACTTTAGAGACTAACTAATTTATTTCAGCATAAGCTTTCGTGAGCTATAGCTCACTTCATCGGATGCATAAAGTGGCAAATGCAGTGAGGATGTTTTATACACACAGATCATGAAAAAATGGGTGTTTATCACTTCAAAAGGTTTTCTCTCCCCCCACCCCACTCTCCTGCTGGTAATAGCTTATCTAAAGTGATCACTCTCCTTACAATGTGTATGATAATCAAGATGGGCCATTTCCAGCACAAATCCAGGGTTTAACAAGAAGGTCTGAGGAACAGTGGGGGGAGGGGGGGAAACAAGGGGAAATAGGTTACCTTGCATAATGACTTAACCACTCCCAGTCTCTATTCAAGCCTAAGTTAATTGTATCCAATTTGCAAATGAATTCCAATTCAGCTGTCTCTCGCTGGAGTCTGGTTTTGAAGTTTTTCTGTTCTAATATCACAACTTTCTTGTCTGTAATCACGTGACCAAAGAGATTGAAGTATTCTGCGACTGGTTTATGAATGTTATAATTCTTGATATCTGATTTGTGTCCATTTATTCTTTTACGTAGAGAATGTCCAGTTTGACCAATGTACATGGCAGAGGGGCATTGCTTGCACATGATGGACCTGTCCTCCATGAATTTATCTAGTTCTTTTTTGAACCCTGTTATAGTCTTGGCCTTCACAACATCTTCTGGCAAGGAGTTCCACAGGTTGACTGTGTGTTGTGTGAAGAAATACTTCCTTCTGTTTGTTTTAAACCTGCTGCCTATTAATTTCATTTGGTGACCCCCTAGTTCTTGTGTTATAAGCCATAATTTTATACACCTCTATAATGACTCTTAGTCATCCCTTTTCTAAGCCGAAAAGTCTGAGTTTTAGTAACCTCTCCTCATATGGCAGCCGTTCCATACCCCTAATCATTTTTGTTGCCCTTTTCTGAATCTATTCCAATTCCAATTTATCTTTTTTGAGATGGGGCAACCAGATCTGCACCCAGTATTCAAGATGTGGGTGTACCGTGGATTTTTCTAGAGGCAATTATGATATTTGCTATCTTCTCTACCCCTTTCTTAATGATTCCCAAAATTCTGTTCACTTTTTTGACTGCCGCTGCACATTGAGTGGATGTTAGAGAACTATCCACAAGGACTCCAAGATCCCTTTCTTGAGTGATAACAGCTAATTTAGACCCCATCAATGTATATGTACAGTTAGGATTATGTTTTCCAATGTGCATTACTTTGCACTTATCAACATTGATTTTCATCTGCCTTCTTGCTGCCCAGTCACCCAGTTTTGTGAGATCCCTTTGTAACTATTCGCAGTCCGCTTTGGCCTTAACTATCTTGAGTATTTTTATATTATCTAAAAATTTTGCCACTTTAGTTTTACCCCTTTTTCCAGATCATTTATGAATATGTTGAAAAGTACTTGTCCCAGTACAGACTCCTGGGGGACCCCACTATTTACCTGTCTCCATTCTGAAAACTGACCATCTATTCCAACCCTTTGTTTCCTGTCTTTTAGCCAGTTACTGATCCATGAGAGGACCTTCCCTCTTATCCAATGATAGCTTACTTTCCTTAAGAACCTTTGGTGAGGGACTTTGTCAAATGTTTTCTGAAAATCTTAGTACACTATATCCAGTGTATCCCCCTTGTCCACATACTTGTTGAGCCCCTCAAAGGATTCTAATAGATTGGTGAGGCATGATTTCTCTTTACAAAAACCATATTGACTATTCCAACAAATTATGTTCATCTATGTGTCTGATAATTCTGTTCTTTACTATAGTTTCAACCAGGTTGCCCCGTACTGAAATTAGGCTTATTGGCCTGTAATTGCCAGGATCACCTCCAGACCCTTTTTTAAAACTTAGCATTACATTGGCTATACTCCAGTCATCTGGCACAGAAGCCGATTTAAATATTAGGTCACATATCACAGTTAGTAGTTCTGCAATTTCATATTTGAGTTCCTTCAGAACTCTTCGGTGAATACCATCTGGCCCTGGTGAGTTATTACTGTTTAGTTTATTAATTTGTTGCAAAACCTCCTCTAATGATACCTCAACCTAGATCAATTACCGTTTACCGCTATGTCAACTACTTTCTCTTTCAAAATTTGTTCCAAGACCTTCCCATATACTTGAGGTCAAACTAACAGGGCTGTAGTTTCCCATATCACCTTTTTCCCCTTTCTAAAAAATAGGACTATATTAGCAATTCTGCGGTCATTGGATACGACCCCTGAGTTTAGAGATTCCTTAAAAATCCTTGTTATTGGGCTGGCAATTTCATTTGTCACTTCCTTTAATAGTCTTGGAGGGAGATTACTCCCATTAAGTAGTTTGAGTTTCAGCGGTCCCACTTCTTCTTTCCTTTTAGTGTTGGTTTTAATTCCCTTTCCCAGGTCCACTCTGCTGGACACTTGGCAGTTCTTACTCCTTCCCTGTGCTTGGTGACCTCAAAGTGGTATCTTTCCTTGCTGATCAATCCCACCTTCCATACCTTGTAGGCTTACTGCTTTCTCTTAATCACCTGTTTGAGATGTTTGTTCATTCAGCTTGGTCTGCAACCCTTCCCTATAATTTTTTCCCCTTGCTTGGGATGCAGGCTCTAGCTAGCTTCTACAACTAAGCTGGAGGGAGAGGTAGATACACTGGAGGGTAGGGATAGGGTCCAGAGTGACCTAGACAGATTAGAGGATTGGGCCAATAGAATTCTGATGAGGTTCAACAAGGACAAGTGCAGAGTCCTGCACTTAGGATGGAAGAATCCCTTGCACTGCTACAGACTCGGGACTGAATGGCTCGGCAGCAGTTTTGCAGAGAAGGACCTAGGGGTTACAGTGGACGAGAAGCTGGATATGAGTCAACAGTGTGCCCTTGTTGCCAAGAAGGCCAATGGCATTTTGGGATGTATAAGTAGGGGCATTGCCAGCAGATCGAGGGATGTTATCATAGAATCATAGAATCATAGAATATCAGGGTTGGAAGGGACCCCTGAAGGTCATCTAGTCCAACCCCCTGCTCGAAGCAGGACCAATTCCCAGTTAAATCATCCCAGCCAGGGCTTTGTCAAGCCTGACCTTAAAAACTTCCAAGGAAGGAGATTCCACCACCTCCCTAGGCAACGCATTCCAGTGTTTCACCACCCTCTTAGTGAAAAAGTTTTTCCTAATATCCAATATAAACCTCCCCCACTGCAACTTGAGACCATTACTCCTCGTTCTGTCATCTGCTACCATTGAGAACAGTCTAGAGCCATCCTCTTTGGAACCCCCTTTCAGGTAGTTGAAAGCAGCTATCAAATCCCCCCTCATTCTTCTCTTCTGCAGGCTAAACAATCCCAGCTCCCTCAGCCTCTCCTCATAAGTCATGTGTTCCAGACCCCTAATCATTTTTGTTGCCCTTCGCTGGACTCTCTCCAATTTATCCACATCCTTCTTGTAGTGTGGGGCCCAAAACTGGACACAGTACTCCAGATGAGGCCTCACCAACGTCGAATAGAGGGGGACGATCACGTCCCTCGATCTGCTCGCTATGCCCCTACTTATACATCCCAAAATGCCATTGGCCTTCTTGGCAACAAGGGCACACTGCTGACTCATATCCAGCTTCTCGTCCACTGTCACCCCTAGGTCCTTTTCCGCAGAACTGCTGCCGAGCCATTCGGTCCCTAGTCTGTAGCGGTGCATTGGATTCTTCCATCCTAAGTGCAGGACCCTGCACTTATCCTTATTGAACCTCATCAGATTTCTTTTGGCCCAATCCTCCAATTTGTCTAGGTCCTTCTGTATCCTATCCCTGCCCTCCAGCGTATCTACCACTCCTCCCAGTTTAGTATCGTCCGCAAATTTGCTGAGAGTGCAATCCACACCATCCTCCAGATCATTTATGAAGATATTGAACAAAACCGGCCCCAGGACCGACCCCCGGGGCACTCCACTTGACACCGGCTGCCAACTAGACATGGAGCCATTGATCACTACCCGTTGAGCCCGACAATCTAGCCAGCTTTCTACCCACCTTATAGTGCATTCATCCAGCCCATACTTCCTTAACTTGCTGACAAGAATACTGTGGGAGACCGTGTCAAAAGCTTTGCTAAAGTCAAGAAACAATACATCCACTGCTTTCCCTTCATCCACAGAACCAGTAATCTCATCATAAAAGGCGATTAGATTAGTCAGGCATGACCTTCCCTTGGTGAATCCATGCTGGCTGTTCCTGATCACTTTCCTCTCATGCAAGTACTTCAAGATTGATTCTTTGAGGACCTGCTCCATGATTTTTCCAGGGACTGAGGTGAGGCTGACTGCCTGTAGTTCCCAGGATCCTCCTTCTTCCCTTTTTTAAAGATTGGCACTACATTAGCCTTTTTCCAGTCATCCGGGACTTCCCCGGTTCGCCACGAGTTTTTAAAGATAATGGCCAATGGCTCTGCAATCACAGCCGCCAATTCCTTCAGCACTCTCGGATGCAACTCGTCCGGCCCCATGGACTTGTGCACGTCCAGCTTTTCTAAATAGTCCCTAACCACCTCTATCTCCACAGAGGGCTGGCCATCTCTTCCCCATTTTGTGATGCCCAGCGCAGCAGTCTGGGAGCTGACCTTGTTAGTGAAAACAGAGGCAAAAAAAGCATTGAGTACATTAGCTTTTTCCACATCCTCTGTCACTAGGTTGCCTCCCTCATTCAATAAGGGGCCCACACTTTCCTTGGCTTTCTTCTTGTTGCCAACATACCTGAAGAAACCCTTCTTGTTACTCTTGACATCTCTCGCTAGCTGCAGCTCCAGGTGCGATTTGGCCCTCCTGATTTCATTCCTACATGCCCGAGCAATATTTTTATACTCTTTCCTGGTCATATGTCCAACCTTCCACTTCTTGTAAGCTTCTTTTTTATGTTTAAGATCCGCTAGGATTTCACCGTTAAGCCAAGCTGGTCGCCTGCCATATTTACTATTCTTTTGACTCATTGGGATGGTTTGTCCCTGTAACCTCAACAGGGATTCCTTGAAATACAGCCAGCTCTCCTGGACTCCTTTCCCCTTCAAGTTAGTCCCCCAGGGGATCCTGGCCATCCGTTCCCTGAGGGAGTCGAAGTCTGCTTTCCTGAAGTCCCCTCTATTTGACACTGGTGAGTTGGACACAGTTGGTTGGACTAGATGACCTCCTGAGGTCCCTTCCAACCCTGATATTCTCTGATTCTATGATTCTATGACCTTGCATTTTGCACTGTTAAATTTCATCACATTTCTATTACTCCTATTTACAAGATCATTCAGATCTTCTTGAATGATATTCCGGTCCTCCTCCGCATTGACAATACCCCCCAAGTTTGTGTCATCTGCAAATTTTATTCACACACTTCCACTTTTTGTGCCGAGGTCATTAATGAAAATGTTAAATAAGATTGGTTCCAAGGCCGATCCCCGAGGAACTCCACTAATAACCTCCCTCCAACCTGAGAGTTCACCTTTCAGTATGATCCCTTTAGCCAGTCTTCCCTTTAACCAGTTCCTTATTCACCTTTCAATTCTCATATTAATCCCCATCTTCTCCAATTTAATTAATAATTTCCCACGTGGAACTGTATCAGATACCTTACTGAAATCCAGGTAAAGATCTACTGCATTTTCTGTGTCGAAAAAAATCTGTTATCTTCTTAAAGAAAGAGATCAGGATGATCTGGCACAATTTACCTTTTGTAAAACCACATTGTATTTTATCCCAGTTACCGTTTGCCTCTATGTCGTTTAACTATTTACTCTTTCAAAATTTGTTCCAAGACCTTGTATACTATGAGGTCAAACGAACTGGCCTGTAGTTTCCTGGATCACTTTTTTTCCCTTTCTTAAAAATAGGAACTATATTAGCAATTCTACAGTCATGGGATACGATCCCTGAGTTTACAGATTCATTAAAAATCCTTGCTATTGGGCTTGCCATTTCATGTGCCAGTTCCTTTAAAATATTCTTGGATGGAGTTTATCCAGTTTCATCCCAATAAGTTGTCTGAGTTTGAATTTCATCTCGGATGTGGTAATTTCTACTTCCATTTCTTCATTTCCATTAGCCACCCTGCTACTATCCCTCAGCTCCTCATTTCCCTTATTGAAAACTGAGGCAAAGTATTCGTTTAGGTGTTGGGCCATGACTAGATTATTTTTAATATCTACATCATCCTCAGTGATTAGCAGTCCCACTTCTTCGTTCCTTGTTTTCGTTTTATTTTTATGAGTATAGAACATTTTACTGTTGGTTTTAATCTCCTTTGCAAGGTCCAACTCTGCTTGGCTTATGGGAGTTCTCACTTTTTCCCTACACTTTCTGACTTCCAAGTGGTATCTTTCCTTACTGATCCATCCCATCTTCCATTCCTTGTAGGCTTTATGCTTTCTCTTAATCACCTGTTTAAGATACTTGTTCAACCAGCTTGGTCTGCAACCCTTCCCTATGATTTTTTTCTTCTTGCTTGGGATGCAGGCTTCAGCTTGCTTCTGCAACTTTGACTTAAAGTAATTCCAAGCCTCCTCCACATTCAGATCCTTGAGTTCTTCTGTCCAGTCCAATTCCCTAAGAATTCTCTTAATTTATTAAAATCAAGGCCCCTAGTTGCAGCTCTAGTTTTGTTTAGCCTTCTATTTAGTTTAAACTGAATTAGCTCATGATCACTTGAACCAAGGTTGCCCCCAGTTCTTCTGTGAGGTCCTCACTACTCACCAATACCAAATCTAAAATGGCATCTCCTCTTGTTGATTCAGTGACTATTTGGTGAAGAACTCTGTCAGTTATCACATCCAGGGATATCTGGGCCCTACCATTATTAATAGCACTTGTCCTCCAATCTATATCTGGGAAATTAAAGTCTCCCATAATCACACAATTCCCAGTAGTATTTATTTCATTAAAAACATTAAAGAGGTCTCTATCCAGATCCAGATCAGATCCTGGGGGTCTGTAGCACACCCCAAGCATATCCCAGGGGAACCTCTAGTAGCTTTCTTCTCCAAAGTGATTTTGGCCCAAACAGACTCTGTTTTATCAATTCCTTCATTTCAAATTTCTATACAGTCTATCTCCTCATTAATATACAGAGCTTCTCCACCACCTTGACTTTTATTCAGTTTTTCCTGAACAGCACATACCCTTCAGTACCTGTGCTACAGCCATGACTACTATTCCACCATGTTTCTGTTACCCCTCTAATATCTGGTTTCACTTCCTGCACCAGTAGTTCTAATTCCTCTATTTTGTTACCCAGTCTCCTTGCACTTGTGTGCAGACATCTTAGTTGTTGCTGCTTGACTTCGCTCACATTCCTCACCCATTTGGGTACAGTCATTCTTCAGACAGTATTGCCTACCTGACTGTTAGCTTCATTGGTATCAGCACTATCTTTCCTCTTGATGTCCATTCTCCCACCCACTGCTGTTCCTTTCACCATTGCCGTATCTTCTCTTACTTGATCTTCCTCCCACTGTTAAAATCAGACATGGAGATTACATGAGCATCTCCCAAGTTCCTAGTTTAAAGCTCTTTTAATCAGATGTGCCAACCTCCATCCCAGAAGTCTATTTCCCTCCCTATTCAGGTGAAGTCCATCCCATGAGAACAGTCGTTTGTCCGGGAATGCCTCCCAGTGGTCAAACATCCCAAAGCCCTCCTTATAGCACCACTGCCTGAGCCATCTGTTGATTATCATAATCTTGTCTTGCCTTCGTTCTCCTCCTCCAGGGACAGGTAGAATCCCACAGAAGATCACCTGAGCCTCCATTTCCTTAAGCATCTTCCCCAGCCTGGCATAGTCTTCCTGGATGTGTTCCAGTGAGAATCTAGCTGTGTCATTTGTTCCCATGTGAAAGACAATCAGTGGATTCTTTCTTGCTCCCGTTAGCACTCTCTTCAGTCTCATGTCCACATCCTGTATCTTCACTTCTGATAGAAAACACACCTCTCTGTTCTCTGGATCAGCCCTGCTGACAGGCCTGTATGCTGTTCTTAGTAGGGAGTCCCCATTCACATAGACCTGCCTCTTCCTGGTGATGATGCAATTCTCCAGCCTTCCTCCTTTTCTTTCAGGCTGCAACTCCTCTTGTCTTTTGTTCTCACTTGCAATTTTCCTCCCACTTTCTGTTAGTGGCTGTTGTGCCCCTGCTTCATTCTTCAATTCAGCAAACCTGTTCCTGAGCTCTGTTTTTCCTTTTCTAGACCGTCTTTTCCTCTGCCTGGCTCCTGTAGTCACATGATTCCACTGGCCACTTTCCTCACCCAGCAGTCTCCCTTCACAGTTCTGCAGTTCAGCTTGTATCTGCAAGTCTTTACTTTTCCCTTCAGCCTTCCCTCCATCATCTGCTCAAATCTCCTTTGAAACTCAACCATAGATGATTTTTGCCTCCCCATACTGGGGGGGGGGGGGTACACGTGTCTCCTCTGCCCAGCAACCCTGCCTGCCATGTTCTCCCCGCCCCACCAGAGTTACCTGCTGGAAGAAGGAGCTCTCTCCTTCTCAGACTGTGCCTCCTCCCGCAACATGATCAGACGCTCTCCCTGGCAGCTGGGCCCAGGCAGGGAGTAGCCTGCTGCCACCTCCCCTGTCAGACTCTCTCTCAGGCAGCCACTGAACACGGCGTGTGAAGTGGCTGGTTCCACAACTTCTGCTCCCTGCCCGGGCCTGGCTGACAGGGACAGGGGCCAAGCATGCTGGGGGCAGGCACAGTGGGAGAAGAACTGAACCCCTCTCCCTTCCCCCAGAGAGGCCAAGCAGAAATCTGGGAAGGAAGTTGGCCCCACGTTCCTCCCCATGCATTGCCTCCGAAGTCAACCATTGTTTCCACCTGCATGTGCAAGCCTTGGATCTTCTCTTCCATCAGCTCTATCAGGTGGCACTTCATACAAACAAAACTCTTTTTGGGTACCCACTCCAGAATAATGTACACTCCACAGCTTCCGCATTTAATCATCTTCATTGTCTCTTGGTGGCGGAGTTGGGATTTTTCATAATATTTTGTATGAGTATGGTGTGTGCCTCAGTTTCCCCTAAGTGATGCATGGTTAACTAGGTGAGGGGAAAGGTTGTCTGCTCTTTGCAGAGCCCCATAGATACAGGTGTGACCAACACCTGGGTGCCTGGGCCTGAAGGCCCCTTGGAGACAGAATTCAAAATATTTGGCTTTTTGCTAGAGGATTGATTAATAGATTCCAAGGCCAAAAAGGACAATTGTGAATATCTAGTCTGACCTCTTGTACAAAACAGGACAGAGAACTGCCCTAAAATAATACCTACAGCTGGTTGGTTACAAAAACATCCAATCTAGATTTAGGTAGTGACAGTAATGGTAACTGGTAAATTGTTCCCATTGTATAAATTACACTCACTATCAAAATTGTACACCTTATTTCCAGTGTGAATTTGTCTAGCTTCAACTTTCAGCCATTGTATCATGTTGTATGTTTCTCTGTTATATTGAAAAACTCATTATTAAATATTAGTTCCCCATTGTGATGGGGCATCCACCTCATACTGCCAGAGAAGGGGAAGTTGCAGGCCCTGAGGAAAGACAAAGAAGGTGCGAGAGCCATAGGGAAGTGGCCCAGGGAGACATAGCAGCAGTGAGAAGAATCTGAGGTGCAGCAGAAGTCTGCAATCCACAAGGTCCCTGGGTTGGGATCCAGAGTAGTGGGTGGGCCTGGGTCCCCCCCACTCACCACTGGGGAAGTGGCAGGACTACTGACTGCAGTCGCCACGGGGGAAATGCCTGGACTACCGAGGAGCTAAACCTCCCCCGTGGAAGGGAGGAACACGGACAGTGACACAGCTGGTGGGCCAAGCCACGAAGAGGACACTGAAGTTCCTGATGCTGTGAGAGGGGACTGCAGGGAAGGACTGACATTGTGCAGACTGTAGACAGGGGCATCAACATCGAGCTAATCCCCAGAGCGACCTGGAGGAGGCGCCTGTCCAGTGGTGAGTGACACACTGTGTGACAAAGTACTTACAGTTTGTAATCAGTATATTAAGTTAAATAGACTCAAGCTGTTCAATCACTATAAGGCAGGTTTTCTAATCCTTTAATCATTTTGTGACTGTTCTCTGATCCCTCTGCTATTTATCAACATCATTCTTGAATTGTGGGCACCAGAACTGGACACAGGATTCCAGCAGTGGTCACACTCGGAGGTAAAATAACCTCTCTACTCCTACTTGAGATTCCCATTTGTTCATCCCAGGGTAGCATTCGCTCTTTTGGTGGCAGTGTCATACTGGGAGCTCATGTCCAGCCAATTATCCACCATGAACCCCCAATCTTGGCTGTACCAGTACAGATCCTTCTTCCTGCACAGAAGCATATTGCCAGTAGAACTATGCCAGCAGATTACTTGTTTTTCTTGGGTAACTGGTTTAAATTTGCTTACAAAAATCTACGGTTTTTTTTTAAGCAGGACTCAGTTTTGAGTGGATGCACATACAGCTGTGCTGACAGAAGGGAAGTTTTTCCAGTAAACTTTCTGGTGTAGACCAGAAATGTAGCTACCTATAGCTGCTGGGGAAACTTGAGCAAATCACCTCCAAATACAGAATATCTATCAGCCTGATCTGCACTAGGAAATGTTGCTATGTTTGACCATGACTGAGAATGATCAAGGCAGGTGAGATGATGCTAGACATGTGCAGATAACGTCTCCATCAGTACTGCGTCATCTCTTGGTGTTAGGACTGTAAACCTCCAGCATCACTGAGGCACACGACAGCTTCAGGCACCCAGAGAATCCCTTGTGCTGAGATGCAAATCCAGGGCTGCACTGGAGGAGAAAGAGCGCAGCGGACTTTAAATTCCTTTTCATTGTTAGATTTTCCTGGTCCCTGTGTTTTAACCCCCACCACACACGCTCTCTGAACGAATAGCAGCTTTATTAAGCAAAATTGTGGAGCAAAGAGGATGCGTACTGATTGTTTTGGGAGGGAAGAAACATCCTTCGCTGAACATTTCTTCCACCCACTAACTAAGGAAATCAATAATATGAACTCCCTGTTAGGACTCCAAGCATCTTTTGCCCAGAGTCTTCACCAGCAGCCAAGATACAATTGTTCTAAAACATGTCTGTTTTCGAATACAAATCCATTCCTCATCAATTTCACCTTCGCTGCCTGAGTCTTTCTTCAGTGTTGTTGTCCTGCTGGAAGTCAGTTAACATCCATGACTGTTGCTTGCTGATTTGGTCACTGAATCCAAACCAGCCTCTGACCTTCATTTTCTGGCATCTGAATATGCCGTGACAGAGCTGATGGCTCCAAGACCCTCGACACAATGGGGGAGAGAGCTCATTCACATGCATCTAGGTCACAGATGCCTCTGGAAAAATGTTTCTTACCTCTCTCCTCTTTGCGGCATCTGCATTGTCAAATCAAGAGATTGCTAACAAACACACTCACTGCAGACAAAACACAGAGGCCGAAAGCGCCAGTGTCTGCCCTATCTCTGCAGAGACTCATTTACAGTTGAAAAATATACGCTGAGCTTCATAAAAAAGGCAGTTTGGACAGACGATCTCCCCCTCCGCTTTCTCTTGGTGTCTTTCCTCACAAAGAGGTGACCTTTAAAGTCTCTTATCGGGAAGCTTCACTTAAAAGGGCCGCTGACGCCTCCTAAAAAACACTGAAAAGCCCTTCTCTTCCGAGACTATTTCTGCTGCTCTATTTTCTGGGTCTCTTTCTTCCCTTTCCCCCTTTTAGGGCTAGATTTCGTTGGATAACAAAAGGCTCTCTGTTCCTTATCAGGCCCTGCCACCACCACCCCTTCTCACTCTCCAGCCACAATCATAGTCTCATTTAGAGCGTCACAATCATCTTCACAGCAATGGCTTGATGTCACGGACAGAGGGAGATGCAGCAGCAGAAGAGGGTTAGTCAACTGGTGTCGAAGTGATCTGGCTGAGATGTCTTCTGAGGTAGCCTGGAATTCTGAGTCAGCAAACCACAGCTGTTGAGGAAATGCTGAGTGAGATGTTCTAGAAGCCGCTGCCACATGTGCGGTGTCCGCAGTGAGTCTGCTGTGCCAGCTGTTCTTCTGATCCTGCCTGTGAGTCCAGAGTTCCCTAGCTACCGGTTAATCTGTGTGTCCCCCCCCACAAGTTCACATGGAAGCTGGGAAGCTTTGCCTCCATGAGGAGGGCAAGCATACAGTGTGCAGATTTGCTCATCACCATTAACCTGTACCACCCCGCACCCAGTCACACTTTAAATGCCCTAGAACTGGCCCTGGCAGATGTTACATCTGTGTGTCACGTGCACTTATTGTATTGCAGTAGTACCAAGCAGCCCCATCATGGACTAGGACCCCATCTTGCTGGGCACTGCAAAAACACAGATCAAAAAGTCCCTGCCTAAAACAGGTAACCCTAACCCTATTGGATCTATACTACTACTGGGATTCCTTTAGTTTTTTGATATATTTTTTTTTTTTTAATTTTGTTGTCCTTGACCCTATTGTCCATAGATATTTTGTTATTACCTTTAGCTTCTCTCATCAATTACCTGCATTTCAAACTTCTAATTTCTATTCATTACCCTCTTCTTCTTCCTTCCATTTGTTATATAATGCTTTCTGGTTTTCCTTTTTTTATTGCTACTTTCATGTCCTTGCTTTAATCAAGATTTTAAAAACAAAAAGAAAAACTTTGAGTGAAGTAGCCTTTTTTCCAACTGAGAATTTGCAGGTTTTGGGGCAGTGTATAACAAGTGCTTGGACAACACCCAATTTTTGTTTACACATAGAATCATAGAATATCAGGGTTGGAAGGGACCCCTGAAGGTCATCTAGTCCAACCCCCTGCTCGAAGCAGGACCAATTCCCAGTTAAATCATCCCAGCCAGGGCTTTGTCAAGCCTGACCTTAAAAACCTCTAAGGAAGGAGATTCTACCACCTCCCTAGGTAACGCATTCCAGTGTTTCACCACCCTCTTAGTGAAAAAGTTTTTCCTAATATCCAATCTAAACCTCCCCCACTGCAACTTGAGACCATTACTCCTCGTTCTGTCATCTGCTACCACTGAGAACAGTCTAGAGCCATCCTCTTTGGAACCCCCTTTCAGGTAGTTGAAAGCAGCTATCAAATCCCCCCTCATTCTTCTCTTCCGCAGGCTAAACAATCCCAGCTCCCTCAGCCTCTCCTCATAAGTCATGTGTTCTAGACCCCTAATCATTTTTGTTGCCCTTCGCTGGACTCTCTCCAGTTTATCCACATCCTTCTTGTAGTGTGGGGCCCAAAACTGGACACAGTACTCCAGATGAGGCCTCACCAATGTTGAATAGAGGGGAACGATCACGTCCCTCGATCTGCTCGCTATGCCCCTACTTATACATCCCAAAATGCCATTGGCCTTCTTGGCAACAAGGGCACACTGCTGACTCATATCCAGCTTCTCGTCCACTGTCACCCCTAGGTCCTTTTCCGCAGAACTGCTGCCTAGCCATTCGGTCCCTAGTCTGTAGCGGTGCATTGGATTCTTCCATCCTAAGTGCAGGACCCTGCACTTATCCTTATTGAACCTCATCAGATTTCTTTTGGCCCAATCCTCCAATTTGTCTAGGTCCTTCTGTATCCTATCCCTCCCCTCCAGCATATCTACCACTCCTCCCAGTTTAGTATCATCCGCAAATTTGCTGAGAGTGCAATCCACACCATCCTCCAGATCATTTATGAAGATATTGAACAAAACCGGCCCCAGGACCGACCCTTGGGGCACTCCACTTGATACCGGCTGCCAACTAGACATGGAGCCATTGATCACTACCCGTTGAGCCCGACAATCTAGCCAGCTTTCTACCCACCTTATAGTGCATTCATCCAGCCCATACTTCCTTAACTTGCTGACAAGAATACTGTGGGAGACAGTGTCAAAAGCTTTGCTAAAGTCAAGAAACAATACATCCACTGCTTTCCCTTCATCCACAGAACCAGTAATCTCATCATAAAAGGCGATTAGATTAGTCAGGCATGACCTTCCCTTGGTGAATCCATGCTGGCTGTTCCTGATCACTTTCCTCTCATGCAAGTGCATCAGGATTGATTCTTTGAGGACCTGCTCCATGATTTTTCCAGGGACTGAGGTGAGGCTGACTGGCCTGTAGTTCCCAGGATCCTCCTTCTTCCCTTTTTTAAAGATTGGCACTACTTTAGCCTTTTTCCAGTCATCCGGGACTTCCCCGGTTCGCCACGAGTTTTCAAAGATAATGGCCAATGGCTCTGCAATCACAGCCGCCAATTCCTTCAGCACTCTCGGATGCAACTCGTCCGGCCCCATGGACTTGTGCACGTCCAGCTTTTCTAAATAGTCCCTAACCACCTCTATCTCCACAGAGGGCTGGCCATCTCTTCCCCATTTTGTGATGCCCAGCGCAGCAGTCTGGGAGCTGACCTTGTTAGTGAAGACAGAGGCAAAAAAAGCATTGAGTACATTAGCTTTTTCCACATCCTCTGTCACTAGGTTGCCTCCCTTATTCAGTAAGGGGCCCACACTTTCCTTGGCTTTCTTCTTGTTGCCAACATACCTGAAGAAACCCTTCTTGTTACTCTTGACATCTCTTGCTAGCTGCAGCTCCAGGTGCGATTTGGCCCTCCTGATATCATTCCTACATGCCCGAGCAATATTTTTATACTCTTCCCTGGTCATATGTCCAACCTTCCACTTCTTGTAAGCTTCTTTTTTATGTTTAAGATCCGCTAGGATTTCACCATTAAGCCAAGCTGGTTGCCTGCCATATTTACTATTCTTTCGACTCATCGGAATGGTTTGTCCCTGTAACCTCAACAGGGATTCCTTGAAATACAGCCAGCTCTCCTGGACTCCTTTCCCCTTCAAGTTAGTAAACACATCTCTTTACATTTTTCCTCACAATTTCAGTTGGTCATAATTATTTTTAACTTCGAGAAAGTTTTAATGCATCAATGGTACGTTTTCAGCCAAACCAGATGTTAAGCTGGTTTGGGCTGACACTACTAATTGATGATTTAGGGTACAATACATTACAAGGGGGCTGTCATTGTCCTCAACCCACACATTACAAACCCATAAAATTCAAGGCTAAGTTTAGATTTACAAGTAATTCTAACATTTCACAGGCTAGAAATGTACATGTAGGGCACCCACAAAACAGTGACTCTGCACTGGAGTGGAGGTTCAGAATGGTAACCATGTTAGTCTGTATCAGCAAACACAACGAGAAGTCCTTGTGGTAACTTAGAGACTAACAAATTTATTTTGGCATAAACTTTCGTGGGCTAGAATCCACTTCATCAGATGCATGGAGTGGAAAATACAGGAGCAGGTATAAATACATGAAAAGATGGGAATTGCCTTACCAAGTGTGAAGTCAGTCTAAAGAGGCAACACCCATCTTTTCATGTATTTATACCTGCTCCTGTATTTTCCACTCCATGCATCTGATGAAGTGGATTCTAGCCCACGAAAGTTTATGCAAAAATATATTTGTTAGTCTCTAAGGTGCCACTATGAGGAGTGAGGCATTTGGTGTTTGTGGACCCAGATTATGTGACACTAATTTTTAAGGCCACATTGGGGCAGACCCCCAGGTCTGTAGATAGCTCCATTGACATCAATGGGTCTGTGGCAATGACAATCCACACCAGCTCAGGATCTTCCCCACACCATTTTCTCTTGGTCCCTTCCCCTTATGGTATCATTTCTAGTCCTAGAACTGATGAGCACAGGGGCAGTCTGTGAGGTGCTGAGAGTCCATTGAAAGTAGTGGGAACAGACGGCATGCAGCACCATGAAGAATGCGGCTCATGGACATGCAGTCAGTTCCATTGGGATCCCCACTCTAACAAGCCATGACACCCATCAGATTCCTGGGAAACCCCAGCCAGGGCACAGAAAAATTAACCATTATCCCACCATGAGGTCAGACTGCCAGCGCAAGCCATACCGGTATTTCCAAAGTGCAAGAGAGAGACACAGAGAGAGAGAGAGAGACTCCCTTTTTGTCACAGGCTTCCCCTGACATCCTCTGAGAACTACAGCATGGTGCTAAATGGAGGGAAAAGCTGACTGTGTTCTGTGGGCGGATCTAAAATTATTGCCTGAGTCGTCCATACCAGCCAGTCTAGATGTGGCAATAATTAAGAACTTGGATTCAATGTTGGCTATGCGAAGCCAATGTTTGTCATCCTCCTCAAAGAAATTCCTGCTCTGATGAGTTACATCTGAGCAAAGCCGAAGAGCCTAGTGAGAGCAAAGCCCAAGAGGAAAGCATAAGCCCTGTTGACATCACACAGACTATACAGAGCCACAAATGGGTCTTTGCCTCACAGACCATTGGTTATGTCCTTCCCAAGCAGCCAAGGGACTGATTTTTTTCTCTTTTTCAGAGTGGTTGTTACCTGGTGAGGCCACTTCAGCTCTTCCCTCCCTCCCCAAGATCTGTGTGCCGCCCGATAGCGGGCAGTGGGGAAGAACAGAATAAAGGTAAAGAATCAAAAAGATCCAAGCACGGAAAAGCAGCAGCTGCTGCCACTAGAATATACCCCAGCCCTGGCAGCTGAGTCGAGGTTTGCCTTTCCTATCAGATTTGCACAGGTGGAAGCAAGGGGACGGCATGGGGAGGCTTTGCCAAGGGGAAGAATGCCAGCTCTTTTTGAGAATGTGTTGCAAGCTGCCTGTGAAATTCTTCGTCTGGGCATCTGATTCTCCCATGTACCTGGCACTTGTCCCATTGTGCCAGGACCAAGGCTTTCTAAACTGACTTCCTCCCAGCCCAGCAGCTGCACTGTACACTTGCCCAGGGAACTACTTTCTGCCAATGGCAATGTTTATCCTTTGGGACCCACTGCAAACTTGATTGTGGGATCCTCCTTCCCAACACCCAGGAGCAACCAGCGTTACCCCAGGGGGATTGGTCTTTCCCAGTTCTAGTGCTCAGCTGAGTTATTCTTGGTCTACTTGTGGCTATAGTGTTCCCCCCACCCAGTGGGAGTCTGGGTCCAGTTCAGCCAAAGGCTCAGCACCTGCTGCTACTGCCAGCTAAGCCCACCACTCCTCGCTTAGTAGGTCGCTTAGTTATTCCGAATGGCACTGAGACCAGGAGGAGAGACAAGGAACAGAACACATGGCATGCCCCTGAGTGAGACAGAAAGAATATGGGAATAAGAACGATAAAGACTAAAATACCTGGAAACAGCCAGTACTGGAGAGAAATCAGCCTCACTATTCAGTGTGACCAGCCAGCAATTTGCCCAGTTGAGTGTGATGGAGATCATTATAATAATTGACCCCAGGGGAGCAGAGAGGGCTGTGTATTCCTTAAGGGAGGATACCTAGAACAGAGGAGTAAGGGAAGAGCCTGGTGACGTCAGGCTGGAAGAGGCCCACAGGGAGCAGGTTAGGTTCCAGCAGGGTGCCCAGTGTTAGGACCTGTAAAAGAACAGGGAGAACTGTGGGGGAAGCCGACAGAGTCCCTTGGGAGGAGCTGGCTGACAGCCAATGAGAAGCTCTGCTCCAAGGATTAGGGGCTACGGAGCAGAAAACTTTAATGGAGCCCGAGGGAGGCAGGAGAATGAGGAGTTAGATATTAGTTTGGATTATAGTTGAACTAGTTGTTAGCGCCCGGAAGGGGACTGAGCAAGTGATCTGGCTGGAGGGCCAGGCCATGGCAGACTGACAGACAGACCATCGGGAGCCAAGGAAGCAGACACCAAGGGAGTTCTACTGGTGAAGTCCCCTGCAACTAGCACGCAGATTCCAAAGGGCACTAGAGCACCACTTACACACCCAACACTGCACTGCTGCTTCCCATTCCCCTGGGGTGTGGCCAGGTCCCTGGCTTCCTGGGGTTGATTTCATCAGTCAGGTTTTCTATGCAAAATTTCAGCTCCTCTAGCTCCTGCTAATATTCTTGTGTGCCTGTCATCATGTTTCCCTGAGCTAGGGTGACCAGAACTCCCATTTTTAAAGGGACAGTCCCTCCTGGAGGTGTCCCAACTTTTTCTTAAAAAAGGGAGAATTGTCCCGTATTTTCTTTCTCCACCCCATTAGTACTGGTGGATCCTGCTCCTGGCCAGCAGGCTCCTTCCTTCCCCTATTGCCTCGGGCTGGGCTGGTGCTGGCCAGGAGGAGCCGAACCCTGCATGTGTCAAAGCCCCGCACAGTGCTGGAACAGGGAAGCCTCTCCGCCCCTCAGCTGAGTTCTGGAGTGGCAGGGGCTGCAGGCTACACAGCAGCCCTGAGGGCAGGGGCTTAGCACCCTCTTCCCACCCACCCTGGCTCCTGCTCCCAGGGAGCACGGGGCTGCTCCGGCCCCTAGGCACCCTCCCCAGCTGAACTACCACATTGGTAAGGTTCGCTGAAGCCCCTGCAGTCAGGTTCCCTGGACCTTGGTGCACAATGCAGCCTTAGAGATTAACCCTTTCCTGCTCGTGCTGTAGCTGGGGAACAGATTATATCGGTGGCTAACAGCAGCCTGGAGGTGTTAGCTGCTGCCTTTCAACACTGTGCGGGCAGGAAGGGAGAAGCTGCTTCCAGCCGGGCTGGGAGGAAGGGAAGAGATGAGTTCTGTGACAGGGCCAGGTCATTCGTTCCCCCCGTTCCTCCCTTGCAGCTGGAAGCAGCTCCCGTACCTTCCCTAACACACAGTGCTGAAAGGCTGCTGCAGGCCACACTCTGGTGTGAACCCTGGCAGAAATCTGGGGGGGCCACGTGACACTGCATGCCCCCTGCCCATGTGTTGCCTTGGGAACATGATGCCAGGTTCCAGGAGAGACGGGTCTGTCCCGGGAGCCTAGCCAGGCATGGAGAGTAGAGAGTGCCAGCAGGGAGGGTAGGGTAGGTTGGTCCCCCCCATGTGAGTGAGGCATATGGGAGTGTGTGTGTGTCACCCCCACCCCATGTGTGTCGGGGGATGCAGGGGTATGTGTGTGTCACTCCTCTCTGTGTGAACCCTAAAGCCTTAAAAATAAGAAGATAAATAAAAAGAATCCAACTACACAATATTGCTTTTTAATAGGGGCTCAGTCAACTTGATGTTAATTTGAATGTTTGTACGGTGTAGTTCTGATTGATTGCCATTGAACTCACTTTAATACAAGTAATTTTACCAGGTATCCCATGTTCAGCATAGGGAAATATGGTCACCCTATCCTGAGTTGCTGTCTGCTCTAGGCCTGGTTAGATACAACTAATGGAGGGAGTAAAAGTTTGATTCCACTCCTAGGTCTTTATTCTTGCTTTCATTGGATGGAATCCTGCAGTTCTTGCTCCACCCTCATGCAGGGAACACTCCCACTGAAGTTACAGTCACTGCAGTCTCCCCTGGATCTGCAAGGGCATGTAAGATAGTTGGGTACAGCTTTAAAAGAGAATCGAATCCTAGAAACGGGTACAAAATAATAAGGGACAAATAATTCCATTCTGCAATGATCTGTGCAGTGCAGTGTGCAGTTCCAGTCACCTACCCTGGAGAACGTACTTCCACAGTGCCATGGTCACCATAGTACTGAGGGCCAGAAAAGTCCAATCAAGCTACAGTGCGGTCTGGGCAGGCCTGGCTCATCCTCATTGACTGGGTGTTTGTGCATGACCCTGTACAGTGGGGCCCAGCTTGGTGGGGCTTGGGGGAGCCCCTGCTCTGTAAATGGTACAATACCCACCAAGCTGTATGAAACACTGTGTGAAGGTGCAGTGCTGGGTAAACGTATCAAAGTTGAGAATTGCTTTATTGATGGCAGGAGGGGGTGTTATTAAGTTAAAGCAAACCGCAACAATCCCTTGATTTTTTTTTAATCGTCCAGCCCCAGAGAGCATGTATTTTACCTCCTCAGAACAACCGTCATTCCTCCCCAGTTTGCAGTTAGCTCTCCTGGAGCACAAGTGTCCTTTGAAATGTGAGCATAAAGGAGTGAGTGTTTTCTCTGTCTTTGTTTGCGTACCATTCCCCAGCGCTTATCCTCTTGCTGCCTCGTAACCTTTTGATGCCAGAGAAGGTTTTCTCCTCTGTGCCTGCTCATCCCAGGTAGTGGCTGGCAGAACAGAGCGTCCTGGCTGGGCTCCAAGGCAGATTGGCTGCTGTCAACATCCACTCTGCCCTGAATGGGCTCCAAGCTCAGCAGCTAAGCAGCTGGTGGTAATGTAGCCTCTGTGTCTGCGGGGCAGAATCAGAAAAAGGAAAAGCTTCGTCTCCCCACATAGCTATGCTCAGGAGTGCTGAGCCAGTGCAAAGCACTGAACGCTGGGAGGAGGGAACACCGGGGAAAGCACCTTGAGCAGTTCTGCAGCACCCCTGTGGGTGGGGAGTGCCCATCAGGTTGTCTAGTTGAATGGGCCCCGTCTCCCTATTTCGTACCTAGCTTGAAGCTCACCTGACAAGCCCTGCCTGTTTGACCCTGAGAGGCTGTCTAATCCCAACAGACTCCTCTCATTACAAAGGGCTCCAGTGCTCTCCATACCCCTCCTTGCCCCATTTCCTGTCCTATAGAATCAGTCTTCCCTTCACTCTCTGCACACCTGGAAGGTCTCCAAGGTGTTCCCATCTTCAGGTTTCATCAGTCCATGAAATGATCCTTAATATCAAACCGCCCTTCACTGGTGCTTGCTCCCTCGGAGCTATAAACAGTGGGTAGGCCCCAGGGATATGCCAGTTCCCGTCATTTCTCCTGCCTCCTGGTAGGCGTTAGAACCGGCTGTTTTCTCTGGCTGGTCACAGAGCTCGGGTAGGTTCCTCATGGCGTCACTGAGCAGGGTTACACAGCTCCTCTTCTTCATGAGTAGCAATCTTCTCAGGCCTGGTTTGTGTCAAGAGTTCAGCTGCTGACTTCCCTGGGCTTGTCTCAAGTTCGGTCTCTGCCTCAGAGCCCCTCTTGTGGGGATCAAGGTTAAATGTCTTTATAGATATTGGCCTTTAACTGCTGCTGGTTTGTCTTCCTCAATGCGCCATTTCCCCATGAGCCTTCAAGTTCCACATCTAGCCCATCAGGTTTTACCCTCCCTCACTGCTGTGGCACATGTGATCCTGGAATTCCTCACATACCACTCAAGAGCTGCTGTCCCTTATGGAAACCTGTGTGCACCAAACCAGTTCCTCAGATTTCCACATGCTTTCGTGCACGCTGCTACAAGGTCAGGCTATTGCATCTGGCCATCTCAAATATGTGCCGGTGTCTGCAAGGAACCTCTGGGAACTAGTCCTTTTCTGCAAGCTGAATTCTCTGCTATGCCGTCTCAGGGATGGCAGGATGCAGTGGCAGCCACAGAATGGGCTATGCTGTATATTCATCAGATCTATGTCCTGACCCAAACTTGGCCACCATAACTACCTACTGCCAGCAGCTTTCATTTCTACTCCAATGTCTCCTGCATGTAATTCTGTCCACCTGACCTGTGGTTCCATGATCTGCAAACCTGGCGATCCCTCTCCTGGATGCTTTGCTTTACCGTCCAACCTGTTCAACACACAAACTAGAACAGAGAGAATTAACCCTTTAATTGCTGGATTTAATAAATAAACCATTCTGCAGCCACAGTATTTGCCCCTCACTGTAGCATATGCTGCAGAACCTCAGCTTCCAGTGAGGCGATAGGTTCAGAGACAGCGACAGCCTGCAGCGCTATCATTGAAAATAAACGGGGCGTAACTGATGCAGCGATATCTGCCTGAATTTGCAGAGATCCTGAAACAACATTTCTGAGAGTCTGAACTGCCCCGTTCAGCTCAAGCATGGCTCCATGGACGCTGCTCTGTGATTGAGAAACATGCCTCTTTGCTAAGATGCCTCAGAATTCAGCCTTTTTCAAGTGGAATTAGTCATTTTGTGGGAGCCAAATGCCTGGTATTTGGTTTTCTGTCTCCCTGCTCTGCTGAGCTCTGCCTGCACCTGCTCTGTGGTCTCCATCTTTCCCTGTAAGAGCGAGAGCTCCCTGCGCTGGTCTTTGGAGTCAGACTGCAGGGGTCGGGAAGAGGTGGGCACCCAGCTTGCAGCTAGGAAACAACGAATGCCAGAAATGTGGCTGGTGAGCAGTCTTGAGAACAGTTCAGCAGCCAAGAGCCATGGGGCCAGGAAGATGGGCAGCTGCCCTCTTCCCCAGCTCACACGGGGAAAGAGGCTCTGAGCTGGGCTGCCCAGAGAGCAGAATGCAAAACCCATCTTCAAAAATAATCTCTCAAGAATACTCACTTTCAAGTTTTGCATCGTTGTGTAGCTCAGCTCTGAGCCTCAGCTCGTGGGGAGGGGGGCATGAAGGGTAGCTTGTGACAACAGAATAAACCAATGATGCCGCAGGATTTGGTGCTGTTGTCACAGGGCTGTCACAGGGCCCTACCTGCACTTTCACATACCCTGGTCCTGTTGACCTTACATGTCCATTGTGCCCTTTGGCGTCAAGGCAGGTTTGCATGCAGAAGAATGGCAGGGCCAGGGGCTGTAAATAACAGGTGAGTTGTTTCCCTTGGGCTTAATGGGATTGAAAAGTTTCCTTCATTTTTAATGGTGATTCCTGGTTTTCAAAACATTGGGAACAATCCAGAGCATAATTAATTGATCTGCCCCTGTGGAAGTCAAGAGGAAGCTCACGATAGATTCAGAGCAAGCAGGAACAGGCCCCAAGTTTGTAAATGAGAAGTGGAGCAGCATTAGCCCAATGGCTTTCATCCTGAGACCTGGAGTCTCTCCCCTGTCCCCAGACCACATGCTGAGAACATCTTGCTGCTAATGCCGATGAGACCTTATATTCGCTCTTTTAAAATAAAAGGACTCTATCGTGGCAGAGGAGGCGTGGGGCGTGTGGCAGCTGGCCATGTGTGCCAGTTTCAACACAGAAGAACAATTTTCTAATGACTGTACTTGGCTGGAACTGACTCCTCAGCCATGCCCCAATTAGCTGCCTGAGTGGGCATCTCACACATACAACAGCTTTGAAAAGACAAGAATCTTTGTGCTCCTGGCTCACAGTTACTTAGCCCAGAGCAATGGCATGACAGATCATATGAGTATCCCTTAATTTTGAAGCCCTGCAGTGGTTTCTGTATCAAAGGCAAGAACCAGGTGCATTAAGATCCTGGGGTCAAATTAGTTATTTATTTTGTACCCAGTCATCTACCTGATGACTAAGGAAAGGACAGTTATTTAAAATGTTCTTTCCAGCTGGAACACTTGGCTGTAATTATGGGGATTCTTCCACTAACTTTTATTTTTTTGGAGTTTTGCTTTAGTGTCCTATCAACTGTCTGTCTTTGCTCCCTGTTCAGGGTAGTTTTATGTAGATCTTTCAAGCAGTCACCCCAAACCAGCTGACAATGTGGCTCTAGAGAAACAGACCCTAAGGCATGGACAGCTGGGGCAGAAGGGCAAGCAGATGAAGTTTATCGCTAAACAGGACCCCATGTTCTGTGTGGAATGTGAGGACATAGACACAAAGAGCCAAATTTAAAGCAGCAGCTAGAGAACTCATAACCAGGAAGTTCCCACATTTATTAAGCTCCTTCTGGTCCCCTCTGGTAAACCTGGAGGACCAGGAACCCTATAACCATTGCATAGCTCACTGTCTTTGTAATAAAAAAAATAAAGCTTAAATTGTAAACTAATGTAGATACACAACAATTCAAAATAAACTTCAAATTCCTTAAAACTATTTAGAGAGACATGGTGCGGGAGCGAATATCTTTTATTGGACCAACTTCTCTTGGTGAGAGAGACCAGCTTTGGAGCTACACCGAGTTCTTCCTCCAGACTGGGACGAGTACTCAAAATGTCACAGCTAAATAAAAGACCTAACAGACAGTTTAGCACAAGGAGTTAGCACATATTGTAAGTAACCGTTCGAGGTGAAGTTGCTCATTAACACCCCTTTAGTCATAGTACAAAAAGGAAGGTCAGTGGGTTACAGATTGTTGTAATAAGTCATAAATCCAGCGTCTTTATTAAGACCCTGATTTTTAGTGTCTAATCAATTCTCATCCTCAAAGGAAACCTGCACACCACTTTCAAAAGATGAGCCTCGGAGCTTAAATTCACAACTAAACATAATGGTCTGAACAGAGATGCTGGATTTATGGCTTTTTCATTACTACTAAACTCCCCTAAAAACTGGCGATATTCAGATATCTTCTTTAATTTATTTGGGAAAGCAGGCAGAATGTATTTTTAAATCTTTTACCTTTACTGAAGACAGTCACAAAGATGATTGTGAAAGGGTTCTGCTTTGTTAGATGCATAAAGTACGTTTGATGCATATTTTAGATGTCAGCAAAAAGTGGTTTCTGAAAGAGCATGTTTTCACCAGAGAAATGAAGAAGCAGGGGGAGATGTTGAGTGTTTTATAAGAACCCTGCATGCGTTGGCTGAAAACTGTGATTTTGGGACTGCAGAACATGAAAATATCAGAGACAGGCTGTTTATTGAGTTAACAGACAAAAGTTTCTCACAGCAACTACAATTAAAGACAGACTTAAATCTGCCCACAGCTATACAGAAAGCAGAGCATTGTGAACAGTAGACAAAAAGGCAGGAGGAACTTGAAAAAACCTGAAACTAACTTAGAAGCACAAGTTCTAAACAGACACAGCAGAGTGCTAAAAGTCATTACTCTAAAAGTCCTGAGGCTACGACGGAGATCCTGGTTAATGACAACTCTTTCAAGACTAAATGCACAAGATGTCGAAAAATTCATAGCCCAAAAGATAGATGTATGTTTACTCAAAGGGGGAGGAGCGATAGACTGTTAAACTGTATTGTGCTGTTTGGCCACTAGACGGTACCTTAAGCTCACAACAACCATTGTTTGCAGTACGTTAAAGGATCTCATAGCAAACACATCTCTGGTGTATCTCGATATAATGAAAGCTCTGTAGCCAGTCCAAATCCGGCTACTAGTAGCAGCCCTGCAACCTACTGTGTATAAGGGGTACATGACACCTTGCTAGCATAGACGGTGAGTTATATGGGCCCATGGTGCCCATGCTCCATCAATATTTAGGAACTTGGGCTCGGCTCCACCAAAGTTTGGGCTTACCACGCTTTGGGGGGCCCCATGCTTCAGGGGGAATACGGGGTCCAGGCCAGCCTGGGGGGTTGCAGGGGAAAGTCATCACCAGAGCCGTGGCTGCCAGGTTTGTATAATTTTCGGTGGTACCCAGAACGTCCATAGGAGAGACCGGGGCAACTGCCCCGGGTCCCATGCTTTGGGGGGGGGGGCGGCTCTGCACTTCAGGAGGATGTGGGGTCCAGGGTGGCCTAGGTGGTCAGCAGGGGGCCCGGTGCTGGCAGCAGTGAGTGACCTGGTCCCAACCCACCCCGCTCCGGTCCTCCCGACATCGCTGGGGGAGGGGGTGGAAGCCGGAAAGAGGCAGGTGGAGACTTGGGGGAAGGGGTGGAATGGGGGTGGGGAGGGAATGGAGCAGGGTGAGCTGGGGCTGGGTCACTTGCTGCTGCAGGCGCCAGACCCCCCACTAACCCTCCAGGTTTCCCGGGACCCCGCGTCCCCATGAAGCGCGGTGCCCCCCAAAGCGCGGGCCCTGGGGCGGTTGCCCGAGATTCATCCTATGGATGTTTTGGGCATCACATGGACCTCCACATGGAAAGTCAACAGGAGTGAAAACATGACCTGAAAGACTGATTGGGCCCCCTCAAGGGCTTGTGCTTTAGAACACTGCTCAGGACTATTTAAATACAATTGAAGAGATGAAATTCAATGTTGATAAATGCAAAGTATTTGGATCTTGGAGTCACCATGGATAGTTCTCTGAAAAAATCCACTCAATGTGCAGTGGCAGTCAAAAAAGCGAACAGAATGTTAGGGACCGTTAGGAAAGGGATAGATAATAAGACAAAAAGTATAAATCCATGGTACGCCCACACCTGGAGTACTGCATGCAGTTCTGGTCATCCCTATCTCAAAAAATATATTAGAATCGGAAAAGGTATAGAGAATGGCCACAAAAATGATGAGGGGTCTGGAACAGCTTCGCAATGAGGAGAGATTAAAAACACTGGGACTGTTCAGCTAGCTTAGAAAAGAGATGACAAAGTGTAGAGGATATGACAGGTCTATACAATCAGGCCAGGTGAGGAGAAAGTGAATAAGGACGTGTTATGTACTCCTTTCCATAACACAAGACCCAGGGGTCACCCAATGAAATTAATAGGCATCAGCTTTAAAACAAACCTAAGGAAGTACTTTTTCATACAACACATACAGGCTGTGGAACTCATTGCCAGGGGATGTTGTGAAGGCCAAAACTATAACAGTGTTTAAAAAAGAACTAGATAAGTTCATGGCAGATAGGTCCATCAGTAGCTATTAGCCAAGATGATCAGGGACGATGCCTCATGCTCTCGGTGTCCCGAGCCTCTGACTGCCGGAAGCTGGGACTGGATGACAGGGGATGGACCACTCAATAATTGCCCTGTTCAGGGAATGATCTGACCAAAACATGAACGTAACGAGATGGAACCGAAATTCCACAGCTGAAAACATGAGGGATTCCTTATAGCAAGCAGTGAACCTCCAAATTCTTGGAGGGAGGGTGCAATGAATAACCCAAACAGGTGGTTTCTGAGCAGAACTATATTCAATCGCTGAACTATCTAGAAACCTCCCCAGCACGAGTTGCCGTGAACTTTCCGGCCAGTCTGGAAATATTGCATCCAAGAGGAGCTTTTGCTTGGTGTTGAAGCCATTCACCTACCATCCATACTGGAACCCAAAGCACAGAGCACATACCAATACAATGTGATGGGTCAAAGGAGTTACCCACAAGTTTGAGTTTGGGGAGAAAATTCAGGCTGCGTTTTGTTGTGTCGAGGGGTCTCCCATCCTAGCTCTCTAATCACTGCAACAGCATTGGGAAATGACAGTACTGGCCACTGGTGTCTGGCCAATGAGGTGACCAGAGTGATTGTTATCTCAGACCCTGTAAGCCTGATCTAGTAAAAAAGCCCTTCACTCATAACCTGACGCATGTTCTGGGGAAGTGATGAGTGCTGGGACCTCATGTGTGATGCTCTTCCTGGCTGGTAACACCTGTGTTGGGCCTCTTGACATGAACGTATCTGAGCTCTTGCATGTTGTCCCAACATGCCCACTCCTTCTTTTCAAACACCTAGGTCACCTGTAGAGTTGTTTTGAAAGCATGGACCAAACGGACCTAGCTCTAAAGCCAACGGCAGACATAGAGAGGGTGAGATTGGCGGCACACAGCACCTGCTGTAAGGTAACCATCACGACTGTACTCGTGGGTGGCTCTCTTCTCCTTTCCCTGGGCATTATAATGGGTAAGTTTGCAGTTGGATCCGCTCTTACTGTTTATAAGCTACAAAGGAAAAACTGTCTGTGAACAACAGGCTGGGCAGTCAGTTCAAGTGTCCCAGGCCTGTTCTCCTATGGCAGGTGAACCTCAAAAGACAGGCCGTTTAGGTTCAGCTCAGGAGTTAGATGCTTTTCCAGACATTCATTGAACTCATGAGATCTGGATGGGAGAGAGCTTTCTGTTTCTCAACAGCAAAGCAAAGCACTTGTAAGCTCCCGCTCAGTCCTCTCTGGCCAAGGATGGCTGCCACCACAGGAGCACAAGGAGAGGTAGAAGAAAAAGCAGGGAGATAGGGGAAGTCTTCTGGTGAGGACACCAAACAGTGATGCCCTTCCCCTCCCCTCTGTGAGGGGGTATGGCCTCCTCTCACTTTACGTATCCTTTCAATCTCTCATCTCTACCTTCAAGATCCTGCACAACACCACCACGACTCTGTCTCACTCTCTTTTCCTCCTATTCTTTCTCCCGTCGTCTAGGGTGGCGTCTCCCAAGATGGTCCTTTGGTTCTCCTCTCCCTCTGCCCTTTACACACCCTCTTCGAGATGCTGTCCCTTGAGCCTGGGACTCCCTCCCTCTGCTCCTTTGCCAGCTGACCCCTTCCAGCCCACCTCTGCATTCAAATGCTGCCACAAAGCCACATCCTCTGCATGGCCTTTTGATGCTAATTCCCAAGACTGGAGTTGTGGATGAGCTCACTGCAATGCTCTCGCATTCAGTAGGGCTTGATCACCCCACAAAGTTCTGTGCTCAGTGAGCATGCCCCAGGGCTGCAGCTGTGGGATGGTTTGCTGTATTGGGACCAGCTGTGACCCTGGGACTGTGTGCAAGATTGTTGCAGGGGTCCAGACTCCACTATTTCCTGCCCCTACAGGAAACGAAAAGCAGCTCTAGGGCGATGAAAATAAAATCTTAATGGCTACTTCTTGGTTTCTTTTTCTGCTTTCTGCTTATCCCAATAGCAATATGTTTATTCCAATCGCTAAGCACAGTCCAGTTGGATGAAACCCTGTTGCATGACTATAGCTGGGATTACCAAGAGTCTCTGCTAATGTTTTGCTGCCTTGAACACTGAGAGCTCCTCCAGAACTAATAAAACTCCACACTTTCGACATTCAAATTAGATAAAGAGTCAGGGCAAAAATCTCTTCTTATATACACATGGGGAATCCCATCTCTGTCATTTTGCTCTTCTTGTCTGCATGGAGCTTCCGGGATGCTAATGGGAGATCAGGGGAGATGTGTAAGGAAGCACAAAATCAAAGAGGCACCAGGAAGATGGGAGACAGATAATCTTGTTTTTTAAAATGGGTGATTTCCAAAGTCTAGAAGCTGGTCCAGACCCCTAGACGTTGTCAGCTTCCAAGTCCCCTTTGCTTGTCTCCCTTGTGGAACTCTTGCCCTCTGTCTGCAGCTTATTGCTCTGCACAAGAGCTCAGCTTTGAGCACACCGTGGAAGTGAGAGGAATTGCATATGACAGCAATTTAAAAAGGGAGAACTCGGACTACTACAGGACTTTGACCCCCGCTCTGCAAAGGCTGGTGAGTTGGCTGGATTCTTCCATGGGTAACCAGAACCTCCAATGGGCTAAGCACTCAGCTTGCAGTGAAAGTCCCAGATGCCTGTGCATTGCATGGCTGTGGCCCCATCTCAGCAGGAAGCAGCCCCTGGAAGGGGAGGCTGGGACTCTCTCATCACACAGCACTGGCTCCTGTGGTTGTTTAAAGAGACACCTGGAGTTCCAAAGACAGCCCCCTCCTGATTTCCTCAGTCCAAAGGATGCAGTGGCCATGACATGGGGTCATGGGAATATTAGAAGTAAAAGAAAAATGGTGCAAGGAGTGAGGTTTTCCTCTGACATTGGCCAGGGGTCCCAGAGAGCCCCCTGCCACGAGCATCTGTCTGAGGTGCCCCAACGAGTGATAGTGGCAGAGGAGTCCATACTTCAGAGACTCTTTTGAAAACCACTGGAGTCTCATGCTCTGGAAATGCATGAGGCTGCAGAAGTGACACAGCACAGCTTCATGTGAGCAGGCAACCTGCTCAACAATCATGTGCAAGTGGGAAAGGGCTGGCAGGGCCTGACTTCGACAGACCTCCTGATATTGTGGGCTGTGATGTCCTGACCCACCTGGAACATTCTTGGGTTCCTGCCCTGCAAAGGAGAGGTGATGGGAGGCAGCAGAAAGGGAGGCGGGTGATTCTCAGGGAGAAATGGGGATGGAGATTCTGCCATGCTCGTGGCATTCTGCATAACTGCACAGATTGGAGGGAAATGGCACAGAGAAAAGCAAACAGAGACTGAGGACAGGAGCAGATGCAGGAGTGGAACATGCCCTACTCAAAGCTAAGGACACTTGGCTAACAGCTGGCTAAGGCCAGACCAGCTTTTGAGGACACGTGAGATGGTGGTTCCAGTGGCACCCACAGCTGTACCCATTACACATGCTGCATGCCATTAGCAATGGCCACCCCACTGTCCACTCAGCCCTGGAGGGACAGTGGGGCCAAAATAGAGTGAATGGCATTGCAAGCCCCATGCACAAGGGGTCACAGTGCTGCTCAGTTTGTCGATGGAGGGGCTGCAGGGCCAAAGCTGAGTGAGCACTGGGCAGTGGGGAGGTCAGCGCTGCTCCTTCTTCTGCTACCATGGAGCCGGCTCCCCCGAGGGCCTATCCAGCTTCATCTTCCTTCCAGCAGCTTGTGTCCCTTCTCAGGGATGGGGAGAGACACTGCCCATGGATGGGCCATGCTGGAAGGCAAGCGAGACACTGGGACCAGCAGCTGCAGTAGGGATCTCTCTTCAGGGAAACATTTCTGGTGGCACCCGTGGCTGGTTCCTCTTATCGTATGCAGCACAGTCTGGCTTTCAAATGGAAAAACAGCTTGGTGAAAGCACGTCTCTGGAGCTAGCTGGCAAGGAGGTTAAATTGCCCAGGGCATGGGGGACAGCGGGCTCAGAGCTCAGAATCACTTCTTAGACACAGCTCCCCAAGGTTCTGGAGCCTTGGTCTCTTCTCCCCAGGGCTTTTTGCTTAAAGAAAATCTGAGCCAGTGTTTGCCGGCCTCACTCTTCTTTGCCTTGTAGTTTCTAACCAGCTTCCAAGGCTCTCCATTGGAAGGGAGCTGTGTTGGCTGTGCTGTCCTGGAGTACAGGTGAGTGTGTGCTGCTCTGTGGCTCCCTACAGCCAGCCGTGGAGTACTGCGGCTCCATGAGTCTGGCCTGCATTGACTTCTGGTCGCTCTCTTTTGGCGGGGGAAAGGATTTATTTATTTTTGTCAAAATGTGGCCTTTTGCCAACTCTGGGATTTTTTTTTCTTCAAAAAATGTTGAGTATGTTTAATCCTTATAAAAATGTGATTAAAATGGTTGTCATGATTTTTTTGACAAAAACTTAATTTTTTGGTCAAACAAATATGTGGTTAATTTTGTAGATCAGATTTTCAGTAACATTTTTGATAAAAATTGTAATTAGCGTATTTTTTCATTAATCTTTGTAAAGCAAGCGACAGGCCCATTCTGAACCCTCCAGACCAGAATCAGTGTGGAAACCCCGACGTTTTATTACTGAGCAAATAGGTTGGCATCTACCCACAGGCTCCCCGGGGAGCTCTGTGGTGTGGGGCCAAGGGCGGGTGGAGAGAGGACAGGCCTGTGATCACAGCTCATCCTTGTACTATCGTGAGGAAATGTGCTCAGTGAGTCTTTTCCTCCAGCAGGAATGGGAACTCCAGTGTGATTGTCCATTTCCGGCTGCAATTCAGCCCGCAGGCTTCCTGGCCTTTAAGCGCCAGTGTGGAGGAAGAGACCCTCAGACATGGGCTGGCTGCAGCACTGAGGGAGGAGGGCATCCCGCTGGCCACCTATGGGACCATCTCCTCGGCCTTACTCACAGGTAAGCATCTCCTGTCCCTGCCAAGAGGCACGAAAGGTTCCATCCTCAGGCAGGGCCTGTTGCCAGAGAGAAGTAACCTGAGCAGAGGCTGATAACAGGCAAGGGCTGCACTTAGCAAAGCCACAAACAATCACCTCAGCTTTAGCTTTATCTCAATTTGGTTTTTAAAGCCCAATTCAATCTCCCTGCCCAATGGCCGTTGTGATACAGCATGGCCAGAAGGCAGCAGGAGAGTGATCTAGGAGAGATTTGTAAGTCCCAGGATGAGGAGAAGCCTTATTCCCTGTAGAGGGAAGAACGGTTTCTATAGATTAATTAAAAGCACCTGAAGCCAATTACAGCACCTGAAGCCTGTCACCTGATAGAAACCCCCTGCTTCGATCAGACAAGGGAAGGAGTTGGAGCAGAGAGCAGTTTGGAGGAGTTGGAGCAGAGAAGAGTTTGGAGAAGTGCTGTGGCTGGGTGCTGTGGCCTAAGTGCAGAGAGGGAAGTAGCCCAGGGGAAGGAACCGCTGGTTCAAGTGTTTTACCACTATCCCTTGGGCCCCTGGGCTGGGATCCGGAGTAGAGGGCAGGCCTGGGTCCCTCCCTCTCCACTACCCTTCTCTGGGTTACTACTGGGACAGTAGAAACCCGAGCTCAGGGGCAGGAAACTGTGTCCCGAACCCCACCCAAGAAGAGGAAGTGCGGGACCCATCATAATTGTACTGGCAATTTGCCACACAATATACAAATGCATCAGACACAGAACAGGGAGATGCTAGCTCTGGTAGGCTCCAAAGGATTGACTAGCAAGCATCGGAGCCAGGTTTGTATAATTTTTGGTGGTGCCCAGAATGTCCATAGGACGAATCGGGGGCAACCGCCTCAGGGCCCGTGTTTTGGGGGGCACCTCGCTTCATGGGGACGCGGGGTCCAGGGAGACCTGGAGGGTTAGTGGAGGGCCTGGCGCCTGCAGCAGAAAGTGACCCGGCCCCAGCTCACCCTGCTCCATTCCCTCCCCACCCCCATTCCACCCCTTCCCCCAAGTCTCCACCCGCCTCTTTCGGGCTTCCACCGCCTCCCCCGAGCGATGTCGGGAGGACTGGAGTGGGGTGGGCTGGGGCCAGGTCACTCACTGTTGCCAGCACCGGGCCCCCTGCTGACCGCCTAGGCCACCCTGGACCCCACATCCTCCTGAAGTGCAGAGCCGCCCCCCAAAGCATGGGACCCGGGGCAGCTGCCCCGGTCTCTCCTGTGGTCGTTCTGGGCACCACCAAAAATTATACAAACCTGCGGTTCATCAAGGAAAAGTGCAGAGTCCTGGACTTAGGAAGGAAGAATCCCATGCACCGTGACAGGCTGGGGAGCGACTGGCTAAGCAGCAGTTCTGCAGAAAAGGACCTGGGAATTACAGAGGATGAAAAGCTGGATATGAGTCAGCAGTGTGCCCTTGTTTCCAAGAAGGCCAACTGGGCTGCATTAGTAGGAGCATTGCCAGCAGATCGAGGGAAATGGTTAGTCCCCTCTATTCGGCACTGGTGAGGCCACGCCTGGAGTATTATGTCCAGTTTTGGTTCCCCCACTACAGAAGGGATGTGGACAAGTTGCAGAAAGTCCAGCGGATGGCAACAAAAATAATTAGGGGGCTGGGGCACATGACTTTCGAGGAGCGGATGAGGGAACTGGGCTTATTTAGTCTGCAGAAGAGAAGAGTGAGGGGGGGATTTGATAGCAGCCTTCAACTACCTGAAGGAGGTTTCCAAAGAGGATGGAACTCGGCTTTTCTTAGTTGTGGCAGATGACAGAACAAGGAGCAATGGTTTCAAGTTGCAGTGGGGGAGGTCTAGTTTGCATATTAGGAAACACTATTTCACTAGGAGGGTGGTGAAGCACTGGAATGGGTAACCTAGGGAGGTGTGGGAATCTCCGTCCTTAGGGGTTTTTTAAGCCCATCTTGACAAAGCCCTGCCTGCGATGATTTAGTTGGGGTTGGTCCTGTTTTGAGCAGGGGGTTGGACTAGAACCTCCTGAGGTCCCTTCCAACACAGATATTCTGTGATTCTATGACAGGCTGCTGGGCTGCTACTCGCACGTCAGGCTTCTGTACCAGATATCGACTGGCTACAGAGCTTCCATGATATACTGATACACCTGAGTTGTTTGATCCCTTAATATATTGTCAACAATGGCTGTTGTGAGTTTAAATAAAGGATGTTACAGCGAGTACCACCTAGTGGCCAAAAAGTATACTATAGTATAGCAAGTATAACATGCTTTCCCCTGTGTAATAGTATGTCTCCCAGCTGGGGGTTGGCTGCAGGTGACCTCCAGCCTCCTGGAAAGATTTCTAGAAAAGATTTCTTTCAGTATTTTCACTGCTCCTCTGCTGCTTCCCACGCTGGCCTGGGGGGTGTCTGAAGAGGAAAACATGGGATGTGCTGGAGCACACCTGGCTGTGCTCAGTGAGACCATCTCCAGTTACTGTCGGAGCTGGAAGCCCCTCTCACCAGGCTCAGGGCTGAGAGGTGTTAGTTCTTGGCTGTCACTGACTGGAAAAATAGCCATGGAAAGTCACTGGACTCGCCCTAAGATGTCAGAGTTCCTCAACGCTGCCCTGGTGAGCTGGTGACCCACTGGTCAATGTCTGTTGTGAGCCCCTCATGTCTGATCCACAGAGGACAAAAGTCTGTTAGAGCTGCCAGCTGCAGAGCCTGGTTCTTTAGCTCAATCCATGGAGACTCAGGCATTCAGAGCTGGAAGGCCCAGGTGGCCAGGATGGTGGCTGCTACACTTGTGAGAACTAAAAGGATGAGCATCTCAATATTACCTCCCAGCATCTTTTGCCATTCGCCAACCCCATTCTGAAAGATACCTGGACCTGTGACCCTAGAATTACTGCATCCTCTCACCCTCCCCATCTCTCCATTGTGTTACAGGGCCAAGTGGGGCGTTTCTGTATGGAATTGGATTAAAATCAGGTATGAGTTCTCCCTGAATCAGTGCCTTGCCTGCTCATACCCAGAAGCCTGCATCCTCCAAAGGAGTAGAACCCTCCCAGGGTTAGCCCATGCCAGCTGGATCACCCAGGAGGATCCAGCCATGCTCACAGTGAGGGCTAGCAGAGCCACCCCCTGCTCCCTTCTGCTCTGGAGGTTGGAGCTCTGAAGGCTGTCGACGCTGTAGCTTTGTTCTGAATTTGTAACATGGCTTGACCCATCCATAAGTCATGTCCATGCATAGTACAGCAGTGCCTCTCCTTTCCTCTGGTCCCTGAGCCAGGGGATCCCAGGTCCTGTCACAGAGATGGATCTGACTGTGATGTTCCAGTCAGGTCTGGATCTGAAGTCTGAACTTTCCCAGAGGATGGGGTGGCTCCGGGGTATTGGCACAGACCCAGGCCTGATTGAGCTACCAAAATGCACCTGCAATCACAACAGGCTGATAATAGGCAAAGGGCAGCCCTGGTGTAACAGCTGCTCCTTTCAGCCTCAGTGGGGTTCACACCTGCTTGTGTTGGTACAATGTCTCCTGTGGATACTGGGGAAGAGGTTGGGGATGGACGTTTTATGTAGTTAACATTAGCAATGTGGAAGGGCTGGGAAGCCAGTTTGCTCAGAGACACTTTCTCTCTTTTCTCCATGAGGGTCCAGTCCTGGACTTTCTCATCATCCATTTGGGGATGCGCCCAGCCTCTGACACCAGCTCCAGTCTTTGTTCTCTGCAGAACAAGCTTAGAATGAGTCCGGCACCAGGGGATGGGTCCCTGCACGGGGAGGCTCTGGATCGGCAGTCCCCTTTCTGGTCGGGAGCTCTGGAAGACTGTAGAGTGTGAAGGGGCCAGGTTAACCACCACCTTCCTGTTCCTTCAGGCAGTTGCCCTGGAAATGTATTTACTTGTCAGAACAGCCAGTGTGTGTGGAAAGAGAATCCTGAGTGTGACGGCCGAGTCGACTGCTCCGACGGCTCTGATGAGGCAGGTTGCGGTAGGTCTCTCGCACTGGGGTTGTATCTGCTGGGGGCACACATGGCCAGTCGGACATGTGTTTGGGAGGCTGATAGTGGACCAGCATTCCTGGGGAGATATGGACTTGCTGTCTAATTAAGAGGACTTACTAACTGTTCCTCCTTGGAGGAAGCTGCTTTGAAGCAGTTGATGAGTGGATCGTTTGTAGCCTATACTGTCTCCAGGTGCTAAGGGCAGAGGCCTGGCAGGCCAAGGGCAGTTGCAGGCAGAGCACAAGGAGAATCCATGCCCCACTGTTGTCTTTCACCAACATTCATATAGATGGCCCAGCTCCCTGTGTCCCCAGCACAAACACCACCCGGCCCACTAGCATTTTGGGCCCTTGTTGGCAGTGTCAGCAGGGAGCCATGGAGCGTGAATGCACGTCTGAGCCCAGAGGTGGCCCCTCCAGGAAGGGCTGATGCACTCTGGCAGGCAGTGTTACAGGATACTGGTCAAGATAGTACCCACGCTGTCTCTACTCTAGGGCTTGTTAACCAAGCCCATCTCCAGAGGTCACCCAGCGTCCTTCGCTGGGGCTGACGGTCATTACAAACACAATGACTGACTAATTAGGGCAGCAAGTTCACAGATAGTGATTCATTCAGAGAATTCTGCAAAAGAACGCAGGTAGAAGTCCAGCAGCAGAGTGGGGTTATCCAGTTTATGTACAGTTACCTGCCTTGCGTGTGTGTGCACTTAATGCAAGGAGCTTCTGACCTCAGAGACACAGTACAGGCTCTTGAGACCAGAGTGGCTGAACTGGAGGAGCTAAGGGAGACTTTCAGGACACAGCAGAGTTGGTCCCACCCCCAGTCTGGCAACCTCTGTGCTGTTGAGGAGAGAGAAAGTCTTGCAGAAGAAGAATATTAGCTTGAGACAGAGGGAAACAATCCCATAGTTGGGACCCTCCTTCCTGATGATGTTGTGCTGTCCTCTCACACTGAGGACACCCGTCTGGTGAACCCCAGTACTAGGAAGAGCCAGGTAATAGCAATGTGGGATTCAGTTGTTAGAAAAATAGATAGCTGGTTTTGCGATGACTAGGAGAACTACAGGGCGAATTGTCTGCTGGGTATGAAGTTTGTGGAGCTCATGAGACATCTAGACAGACTTATGTGCCGTACTGGGGAGACGCCGACATACGGAAAGGCAGGAGAGCAGTCCTGAAGGACAATATTAGACCGCTAGATAAGAGATTTAAAGTTCAAGACCTCCGTGGTAGCATTCTCTAAATGCTTCCAGTTCCACACACAGTGCCAGTTAGACAGGCAGAACTGCAGAGTCTCATGGATGAGATGATGGTGTTGTGAAGAGGGATTTATTGGGAACTGGGGAACCTTTGGGGAAAGGAGGAATCTTTACAGGAAGGATGGGCTCCACCTAAATCAAAACAGAACCAGATTGCTGGCATGTAAAATTAAAAAGGTTGTAGAGGACTTTTTAAACTAAGGGTGAGGAAACCCAACAAGTGCTGAGCTGCACACGACTCAGAAGGTGCCATCCTTTGGGAACGAGTTAAAAGGGGGACTCTATGTGATGGGATCCCTGGAGACAGCCTGCGACTGTGGGACTACTGTGCCCCCTTATCTCTCCAGCCTGAGCTGTCTCACAAGTTTTGCTAGTGACAAGCAGCAAACCCTTCCAGATGCTCTTATCACTCAGCACAACAGCCTGTGGAGACGCACACCCAGCTAGGTTGCATGAATGCTCCCAGAGCCACTCACGAATCACACAGAGAAAGGCACCAGACAAATCCCCTCAGCTCCCAGCCTTGTACCTCAGGAATATACTGCCTTGCACTGCTTAAGATGAGCAGTGAAAATGTATTAATTGGTTCACTACTTCATCAATGGAAAGTGGTTGGGGGGCTGTCTGTAGGCAAGGACTGGCCTGTCTCCCAAGATCTGTGAGAGTGATGGGTCGTCCTTCAGGATAGGTTGTAGATCCTTGATGATGCGTTGGGGACGTTTTAGTTGGGGGCTGAAGGTGACGGCTAGTGGCGTTCTGTTATTTTCTTTGTTGGGCCTGTCCTGGAGTAGGTGACTTCTGGGTACTCTTCTGGCTCTGTCAATCTGTTTCTTCACTTCAGCAGGTTGATATTGTAGTTGTAAGAACACTTGATAGAGATCGTGTAGGTGTTTGTCTCTGTCTGAGGGGTTGGAGCAAATGTGGTTGTACCGTAGAGCTTGGCTGTAGACAATGGATCGTGTGGTGTGGTCTGGATGAAAGCTGGAGGCATGTAGGTAGACATAGTGGTCAGTAGGTTTCTGGTATAGGGTGGTGTTTATGTGACCATCACTTATTAGCACTGTAGTGTCCAGGAAGTGGATCTCTTGTGTGGACTGGTCCAGGCTGAGGTTGATGGAAATTGTTGAAATCATGGTGGAATTCTCAAGGGCTTCTTTTCCATGGGTCCAGATGATGAAGATGTCATCAATGTAGCGCAAGTAGAGTAGGGGCATTAGGGGACGAGAGCTGAGGAAGCGTTGTTCTAAGTCAGCCATAAAAATGTTGGCATACTGTGGGGCCATGCAGGTACCCATAGCAGTGCCACTGACTTGAAGGTATACATTGTCCCCAAATATGAAATAGTTGTGGGTGAAGACAAAGTCACAAAGTTCAGCCACCAGGTTTGCCATGACATTATAGGGGATACTGTTCCTGATGGCTTGTAGTAAGAGAGTGCTCCTTATACTCATGAGATATGGATCTATGGCTACACCCTAAGATGTCTTCGCCTTACTGGATTCAGAGTCGGCTCCTCCATCAGGTCCCTTCACCCACAGGGAACTCATGTCCCTGCTGCGAGACATACCTGTGGAGCAGGGTCTATCACTCCCTTGCATGTGCTATACATCTCTCCCTCGACTCCGATGGTACACTGCCGTTGTAACTGGAGTCTGCCTTTTCCTCTTCCAATGAATCAGACCCTGGGGAAGACCCACCTTTCCTTTGACTCTCCAAGATACCACCACGTGCACTGACGCCCATGGGAGCATCCTCACCCTCCCCAGAGCCACCATGCTGTGGGAAGCCCTGAAAGCTCCAGTTGATCCTGCCTATTGGTCATATGGGGTGACCTGGGGTCAGTTTCCTCCTTCAAAGCCTACCTGATCCACGAGGGAATTGCCACCTGCTTTCCCCACGGGGCCCACCAAGGATGTCCCTGAATCCGATGGCATAGGAAGGATTTTATACGCCAGTTCTGTTGGTTCTGCTGGAGCTGGCTAGATTTCCATCCTCATCGCTGAACAAAGCTTTTACTGCATCATTCTCTTCTCCACCAGATGACTTCAGACTTTGTCAAGATCTTTTACGGAGAGTCATGGGGGAATGCCAGATCCCACTGGAAGAGATCCAAGACTCCCAGCTTAAGCTTCTGGACATTCTCCACACTTTGGGACTGATGAGAAGAGCAATGCCAGTCAACGAAGCCATACTGGAGCTAGCCAGGACTGTGCGGCAGCCCCCACTACATGTATTGTCACCACTAAAGGAGTGGAGAGACGTTACTAAGTCCCAGCTAAAGGCTCAGAATTCCTATTCTCCCACCCAGCTCCTGAACTCTCTGGTCGTTCAGCTGCCGCAGAGAGGGCTAAACAACAAAACCCTTGATCCGCGCCTGTGGATAAGGAAAGGAAGCATCTAGATCTCCTAGGGAGAAAAGTTTTCTCTTCCTCCAGTTTGCAATTTATGACAGCCAATTATCAAGCACTGCTGGCTAAATATGACTTCCTGAATTACAGTGAGTGCAAGGACTTTGCTAACAGTCTTCCGCAGCAAGACTGTGCCAGCTTTCAGGCCCTTGTCGAGGAAGGAAAGTAAATAGCCAGAACTGACCTCCAATCCACAGTGGATGTGGCTGATACTTCCTCCAGGGCATGGCTGATGAAAAGAGAGTCTTGGCTTCATGCATCTGGTTTTGTAGGGAGGTCCAGAACACCATCGAGGACCTTCCTTTTGATGAGTACCAACTCTTCAACCAGAAGACAGATGAGTCTCTACATACCCTAAAATTCTCCAGAGCTATCCTTTACTCTTCGGGCATCTAAACACCTGCACCAAAACGAAACTTCCACCACCAGTAGTCCACACTGAGATACAGGTCTCCAGCAGAGACCTCTTTTACCAGCAGAGACCCTAGGAACCTCCATGCACTTGACAAAAAGTCCAAAGGTCTAGCTTCCCCAGGCCCCTCTATCAGGCTTCAACATCTCAAACCCAGCCACAAGCAAAGAGGTATTTTTTATGTGAGCTTGAGAGCTCCAACCACTGAGCCTAACACATCACAGTTCTTTAGTCTGCAGAAGAGGATGAGGGGGGATTTGATAGCAGCCTTCCACCATAGGCGCTAACTTTTCCTGGCGCTGGTGGATGCTTGACCCGCCCCTGGCCCTGCCCAGACTCCAGCCCTGCCCCACCCCCATCCAACCCCTTCCCCATAGTCCCCCTCAACTCTTCCCCCTCCCTGCCCCTATTGGACTCCTTCCCCAAATCCCCGCCCCAGCCCCACCTCTTCCCCGAGCACACCGTGTTCCCCCTCCCTCCCAGTGCTTGCCACCATGAAACAGCTGTTTCGCAGTGGGAAGCACTGGGAGCTAGGGGGAAAAGTGGGGACACAGAGCGCTCGGGAAGGAGGTGGAGGCAGAGGTGGAGCGGAGGCAGAGGTGAGCTGGGGAGGGGTAGGGATCTTGGCTGCCGATGCGTGCACAGCACCCACCAATTTTTCCCTGTGGGTGCTCCAGCCCTGGAGCACCCATGGAGTTGGAGCCTATGCCTTCAACTACCTGAAGGGGGAGTCCAAAGAGGATTCCAATAGAGAGTACTACCCTTTGGAATAGCTACCTCTTCCAGAGTCATCACCAAATTATTTTTCATAGTAGCAGGTCATATCAGATGTTATTATCTCCTTGTTTTTGCATACCTTGAGCACTGGCTCCTAGCCACCAGGCCCAACCAGGAAACCCACACATCAACCTCTGTGATACTCAACCTTTCTTCTCTGGTAGTCAGCGTCAATGTCAAAAAGTTGATCCTCAACCCCACGCAATCTTTGGACTTCATTAGGGCTACCCTAAACTCTACAGGCATACCTGCCCACAGACAGAGTTCAGGAGATGTGTGACATGATAGCTCACATCATGGCCAAGACTTGTCTGACTCTACTTGGCCATATGGCCTCATGCACTTACGTGGTTCCCTTTGTGAGGTTTCACCTTTGTTGACTTCAGACATGGCTGCAGTCCGTATAATCACTGAACCACCATTCTATGAACCTCATGGTGACAGTCCCAACCAAGGTACTGTCCTCCCTCCCGTGGTGGACAGACCCATATCATGAATGCAGGAGAGTCCCCTTTCTTCCCTCATCCCCAGACAAAACTATCACCAACATGTCCTTACTAGGCTAGGGAACCCCTATGGATGACCACATGACAAGGGACATGGACATCTCAAGAATCCAGGAAATACATCAATATTCTGGAACTTTGAACAGTAATGAGGACATGTGAATTCTTCCTTCTACTCATTCACGCTCATAATTTCCTGATCATGTCAGACAACACTGCCACTGTTTTCTACATCAACAAACAAGGAGGAGTGAAATCCACTGCTCTACGTGCAAAACAGTCAATCTCTAGAACTGGTGCATCAGCAATCAGCTCACCCTATCCGCAGCCTGTCTTCTGGGGACACAGAATCTACTCACAGACTCACTCAGCAGACACTTTGCAATCAACCACGAGTGGGAACTTAACAATAAAGTGTTACTCAACATCTTCACACAATGGGAGACCCCAACCAGAGATCTATTCACCTCTCAGAGAAACCAGTGCACCAGGTATTGCTCTAGGGGATCCCTCGGTTACAGCTCCCAGGGCAATGCTCTCCTTCTCTCCTGGTCTGGCCAATTCAACAACTACTCCTTCCCTCCACTACAGTGGGTGCCACACAAGATCCAACAAAAAAAGTCACAGTCATTCTGATTGCCCCCTTCTGGCCCAGCCACTTCTAGTTCCCCAATTTCCTGTGCATGTCATCCCATTCACGGATCACCATCCTGAATTCCCCCAACCTTCTCACTCAGTACAATGGCAGGATCAAGCATCCTGATCTGCAACTTCTACGCCCCAGGGCATGGTATTTGGATGGGCATCAGCCATAGAATGGGCATGTTTCTTGGCAGTACAAGTCATTCTCTCGAACAGTAGGAAAGATTCAACTCGACAACGTTACCAGACTAAGAAGAAACGCTTTTCATCTTGGGCTCAATAGAAAGGTGTTATACCAGAAACTGCAAAGATTACCCTAATCCTGGACTATATTCTATCCTTAAAGACATTGGATCTCATCCTCAGCACTTTGCAAGTCCACCTAGTAGCGAATAGCGTGTTCCATCCTCCTACAAAGGGTTACTCTGTTTTTACACACCTGCTAACCGCTAGATTTTGGAAAGGCATTCTAAGTGTTGCCAGGAGGGCTTCAGCTTCCTGAAGCATGGGATGCTTTTCCAGGAAGAAGGACTGCTAAGAAGAGATGGGGTCCACCTATCGAGGAAGGGGAAGAGCATATTTGGATACAGACTGGCTAACCTCGGGAGGAGGGCTTTAAACTAGGTTCGAAGGGGGCAGGTGACCAAAGCCCACAGGTAAGTCAAAAACATGGAGACCTGGGAGAAGGGTTGGAATTTGGGTGGGGAGCATGGGCTATTATAGCAAGGATAAGGGAGAGACAAGACAGAATTATGCAGGAGAATCAAATCAGTATCTTAGATGTCTGTATTCTTATGGGGAATAAGCAGGAAAAACTTGAAATGCTAGTAAATAAATTATGACGTACTTGGCACCACAGAGACTTGGTGGGATAATACGCATGACTGGAATATTGGTATAGAAGTGTACAGCTTGCTCAGGAAGGACAGGCAGGAAAAAAAGGGAGCTGGTGTTGCCTTATATATTAAAAATGTCTACCCCTGGACTGAGGTTGAGATAGAAGTAAGAGAAAGACTTGTTGAAAGTCTCTGGGTAAGGATAAAAGGGGTAAAAACAAGGCTGATAACACCCTTGTGGGGTGGGGTCCACTACAGACCACCTAACCAGGAAGAAGAGATGGATGAAGCTTTTTTAAAACAATTTACAAAATCATCCAAAGCACAGGACTTGCTGGTGATGGGAGACTTCAACAACTCAGACATCTGTTGGGAAAATAACACAGCAGGGCACAGATTATCCAACAAGTTCTCGGAATGTATTGGAGAAAAATTTTTATTTCAGAAGATGGAGAAAGCTACTGGGGAGAGGCGGTTCTAGATTAGATTTTGACAAATAGGGAGGAGCTGGTTGAGAATTTAAAAGTGGAAGGCAGCTTGGGTGAAAGTGATCATGAAATGGTAGAGTTCATGATTCTAAGGAATGGTAGGAGGAAGAAGAGCAAAATAAAGACAATGGATTTCAAGAAGGCAGACTAGCAAACTGAGGGAGTTGGTAGGTAAGATCCTATGTTAAGCAAGTCTAAGGGGAAAAACAATAGAAGACAGTTGGCTGTTTTTCAAAGAGACAGAAAGGGCACTACCTAGGAGAGATAGGAAGTATGGCAAGAGACCATCCTCATTTAACCAGGAAGTCTTCAATCATCTAAAAATAAAAAAGAGTCCTACAAAAAGTGGAAACTAGGTCAAATTACAAAGGATGAATATAAACAAATAACACAAGTATGTAGGGACAAAATTAGAAAGGCCAAGGCACAAAATGAGGTGAAACTAGTTAGAGATATAAAGGATAAAAAGCAAACATTCTACAAATACATTAGAAGCAAGAGGAAGACCAAGGACAGGGTAGACCCATGTGGGGTTTGGGGGGTGGGAAATAATAACAGAAAATGTGGAAATGGTAGAGGTGCTTAATGACTTCTTTGTTTCGGGTTTCACCAAGAAGGTTGGTGGTGATTGGAAGTCTAACATAGTGAATACCAGTGAAAATGAGATAGGATCAGAAGAGGCTAAAATAGGAAAAGAACAAGTTAAAAATTATTTAGACACCTGTTAGATTTCTTCAAGTCACCAGGACCTGATGAAATGCATCCTAAAATGCTCAAGGAGCTGACTGAGGAGATAGCCATTAGCAATTATCTTTCAAAAGTCATGGAAGATGGGAGACATTCCAGAACACTGGAAAAAGGCAAATATAATGCCCATCTATAAAAAGAGAAATAAGGACAACCCTGGGAATTACAGAGCAGTCAGCTTAACTTCTGTACCTGGAAAGATAATGGAGTAAATAATTAAGCAATCAATTTGCAAACATCTAGAAGATAATAAGGTAAGTAACAGTCAGCATGGATTTGTCAAGAACGAATCATGTCACACCAATCTAATAGCTTTCTTTGACAGGGTAACAAGCCTTCTGGATGGGGGGGAAGTAGTAGACGTGATATATCTTGAATTTACTAAAGCTTTTGATACTGTTTTGCATGATCTTCTCGTAAACAAACTAGAGAAATGCAACCTTGATGGAGCTACTATATGGTGGGTACAAAACTGGTTGGAAAACCGTTCCCAGAGAGTAGTTATCAGTGGTTCACAGTCATGCTGGAACGGCATAACAAATGGGGTCCTGCAGGGATCAGTTCAGGTTCCGGGTCTATTCAATATCTTCATCAGTGATTTAGATAATGCTATAATGAGTACACTTACAAAGTTTGTGGATGATACCAAGCTGGGAGGGGTTGCAAGTGCTTTGGAGGATAGGATTAAAATTCAAAATGATCTGGACAAACTGGAGAAATGGTCTGAAGTCCGTAGGATGAAATTCAATAAGGACAAATGCAAAGTATTCCACTTAGGAAGGAACAATCAGTTGCATACATACAAAGTGGGAAATGACTGCCTAGGAAGGAGTACTGTGGCAAGGGATGTGGGGGTCATAGTGGACCATAAGCTAAATATGTGTCAACAGTGTAACACTGTTGCAAAAAAAGCAAACATCATTCTGGGATGTATTAGCAGGAGTATTGTAAGCAAGACACGAGAAGTAATTCTTCCACTGTACTCCGCGATGATTAGGCCTCAATGGGAGTATTGTGTCCAGTTCTGGGCACCACATTTCAGGAAAGATGTGGACAAATTGGAGAAAGTCCAGAGAAGAGCAACAAAAATGATTAAAGTTTTAGAAAACATGACCTATGAGGGAAGATTGAAAAAAAACTGGGTTTGTTTAGTCTGGAAAAGAGAAGACTGAGCGGGGACATAACAGTTTTCAAGTACATAAAAGGTTGTTACAAGGAGGGAGAAAAATTGTTGTTCTTAACATCTGTGGACAGGACAAGAAGCAATGGGCTTAAACCGCAGCAAGGGAGGTTTAGGTTGGACATTAGGAAAAACTTCCTAACTGTCAGGGTGGCTAAGCACTGGAACAAATTACCTAGGGAGGTTGTGGAATTTTTAAGAGCAGGTTTGACAAATACCTGTCAGGGATGGTCTAGATAATACTTAACCCTGCCATAAGTGCAGGGGACTGGACTAGACATCTTCTTTATGTCTTTGCCAGTCCTACGATTCTATGATTCTAAGAACCATTCCACCTTTCCAAACCATCACACCTCAATGGGGCCTGAATCTAATACTATCAGTATTAACACACAAAGCCAATGAACCACTGACATCTTGCTCCATGTCCCTCCTCTCCATGAAAGTCGCCTTCCTTGTTGTTATCACTTTAGTGAGAAAAGTCGGTAAACTCGGAGTTATGATGGTGGATCCACAATTCACCATATTCTACAAGAATAAAGTCTCCTTACATCTACATCTAAAATTTCTATCAAAGGTGGTCTCCCAGTTTCATAGTAACCAATCCATTCACTTATCCGTTTTCTTTCCGAAACCACACATATCTGCAGAAGAATGTAGACTCCGTGCCCTCAATGTCTGAAGAGCTTTGGCCTTTTACCTACAGAGAACAAAAATAATCAGGAAGTCCCCTAGACTGTTTATTACAGTGGCAGAAAGAATCAGGGGTCAGGCCATTTCCACCCAGAGACTCTCCAAGTAGATTTCCAGTTGTATTAAACTCTGCTACCAGCTGTTGAATCTACTTCCCCACACGGGGTAGAGGCTCACTCCATCAGAGCTCAAGCAACAGCCACGGCATCCCTTCAGGAAGTGCCTCTCACAGACAGATGTAGAGCACCCATGTGGACTTGTGCTCACACGTTCACACCACACTACCCCTTAGTGCCAGACTTGGCGGTGGGTGACTCCTTTGGCACAGCAGTTTTACACCAATGCTTCCGTCCTCAGCCTCCTCCAACGTAGATGCTGCTTGCCAGTCACCCATGGGAATACGATAGGGACTACCACTCGAAGAGGAGGTTACTTACCTGAAACTGGAGGCTCTTTGAGATGTGTGGTCCCTATCTGTATTCTACTTCCCACCCTCTTTCCCCACTGCTCTGGATCTGTCAGAATCACAATGAACAAGGAACTGGAGCTGCGGTCAGACCGCCCCACCCTTTATTGCCTTGGACAGGATCTTGAGGCAAGTCAGGGCGAATGCGCGGACCAACAGACACTACTTTTGAATTTTCCAACTCTGGGTGCAAGGTGTGCATCCCACAGTGGAATACAGATAGGGACCATACATCTGGAAGAATCCCAAAGTTATAGGTAAGTAACCTTCTCTTCAGTATCAGGAAAACTGATTGAAACTCTAGTAAAGAACAGAATTATTAGAAATACTGATGGATACAATTTATTGGGGAAGAGTCAACACAGCTTTTTGTAACGGGAAGTCATGTTTCACCAATCTATTAAATTCTTTGAGAGTGTCAAAAAGCATGTGGACAAAGGTGATCCAGTCAATATAGTGTACTTGACTTTGATAAGGTCCCATACCAAAGATTCTTAAGCAAAGTAAATAGTAATAGGATAAAAGGAAAGGTCCTCACCTTGATCTGTAACTGGTTAAAAGACAGGAAACAAAGAGTAGGAATAAATGGTCAGTTTTCACAATGGAGAGAGATAAACAGTGGGGTCCCCCAAAAATCTGTAATGGGACCTGTGCTGCTCAACATATTTATATATGATCTGGAAAAGGATGTGAATTGTGAGGTGGCAAAACTTGCAGACAGTACAAAATTACTCAAGATAGTTAAGCCCAAAGCTGACTGCAAAGAGTTACAAAGGGATCTCAGTAAACTAGGCGACTGAGTGACAAAATGATAGATGAAATGCAGTGTTGATAAATACAGAGTAAAGCATATTGGAAAATGTAATCCCAACTATACATACACAATGATGGGGGTCTAAATTAGCTGCTACCACTCTAGAAAGAGCTCTTAGACTCATCATGGATAGTTCTCTGAAAACATCCATTCAATGTGCAGCAACAAGTAAAAAAGTTAACATTAGGGAACATTAGGCGAGGGATAGATAATAAAACAGAAAATATCATAATGCCACTATATAAATCCATGGGACACCTACCCGTTGAACACTTCACACAGTTCTGATTGCCCCATCTCAAAAAGAATATATTAGAATTGGGAGAAGTGCAATAAAAATGATTAGGAGACTGGAACACATGACTTATGAGGAGAGGCTGAGGGAACTGGGATTGTTTACTCTGCGGAAGAGAAGAATGAGGGGGGATTTGATAGCTGCTTTCAACTACCTGAAAGGGGGTTCCAAAGAGGATGCATCTAGACTGTTCTCAGTGGTAGCAGATGACAGAACGAGGAGTAATGGTCATTGCAGTGGGGGAGGTTTAGGTTGGATATTAGGAAAAGCTTTTTCACTAGGAGGGTGGTGAAACACTGGAATGCGTTACCTAGGGAGGTGGTGGAATCTCCTTCCCTAGAAGTTTTTAAGGTCAGGCTTGACAAAGCCCTGACTGGGATGGTTTACCTGGGGATTGGTCCTGCTTTGAGCAGGGGGTTGGACTCGATGACCTCCTGAGGTCCCTTCCAACCCTGATAGTCTATGATTCTATGATCTAAGTGTCCCTAAACCTCCAACTGCTAGACACTTGGACTGGACAGCCGAGGATGGATCACTCGATAATTGCCCTTTTCTGTTCATTTCCTCCCAACTGTCTGGAACTGGCCACTGTTGGAAGACAGGCTACTGGGCTCTATTGGTCTGACACAGTATGGTTGTTCTTGTGAAATCACAGGCAATGGAGTTGAAACTCATTCCAAGTTCTTCCCTGCCATGGCACCTTGGGCTAGGCTCATTTCCCAGCTGGTCACTGAAGGATATTCAAGCTTTTTTTGGTTGGTTTTTACTGGACGCAGATCTTGTGATATGATTCCATTCCCTGATTGGATGACCTTAATGAACACTGGTTTCTGGTGAGGAAACTGTTCAAAAATCATATGTACCACTGCGTGGGTCCTTGCCTGTTCCTGCTAGGGTTACCAACATTCTAACGGCTGACAACCAGACTCCCCTGCCCCACCTCTTCCCTTGAGACTCCACCCCTGCTCTGCCTCTTCCCCTAAGGCCTTGCTCCCCCATTCGCTTCTCTCCCCGCTCCTCCTTCACTTGCTACTCTACCCACACCCCGTTCCTTGTAGCTGAATCCTCTACACCTCCCTCCCCCACCCCGAGCTGGGCTCCCTCTGATCCAGAGCTGCAGCTTGATGCAGAGTCTGCCTGTCCATAAGATGTAGGTGGCCCCAGCTGACCAGGGTCTGGGCTGGGTTGATGACCTGGCACCTCCCCCAGCCCGTGCCTGTGGCAACTGAATTTTTGTGTCTAGTCAGTACATCTGATCGGACACTGCCAAGTCCTCTTTTCGACTGGGCTTTCTAGTCAAAAACTAGGCACCTGGCAACCCCGTCCCCGCTGCATAGGTCATCATCCATCCTCATTCTGTGGGTGTTCGCAAGTCCTCACTACGTGGGTCCTCACCAGTCCCGTGGCCTCCTAGATCTACTCCAAGAATAATTTAAAATCTGCTCCATTTGTGGCATTCCAGGCAGTGGCCTCGCTCTCCGGGGCATTCAGCAGGCTGGGCCATGGGTATATGCTCTGCTGAAATGAATCCATCCCCAACCCCAGCGAAGGCTGCTGGGGCAGGTTTGCAGCAGCCACCTGCCTCTGTCTGTACCTGTGGCTGGAATGAAGGAGTTTGCAGGGCTCACACAAGATCTCTTCTGCCTTTCAGACTGTGGGAGCCGCCCCACCATGCAGACAGCCCACAGAATCGTGGGTGGCACCGAGGCCTCCAGAGGGGAGTTCCCGTGGCAAGTCAGCCTGAGGGAGAACAACGAACACTTCTGTGGTGCAACTATCCTCACTGAGAAGTGGCTGGTGTCTGCGGCTCACTGCTTCAACGAGTATGGCCCCGGCCATGGCACCTTCCCTGACCCCCTTCCCATGGGCAGAGCCAGGATTGGGGCGCCCTCTAGCCCAGTGCTTCTCAACCTGTTCACCATCGTGGGTCACATACGTGGCTTTCTATGTGTTATGGAGGCTGCATCCACACACTATATATACTACCTGTAGGGCCCTGAGGATGTCTCATGGGATTGGGCCGCAAGCAGCCCGCGGGTTGCTCTAGCCTCATATTCAGCCTCTTGCCACATCTCAGCTGGGATCCTGCTTCCTGCTGCAGTGGCTCGGCAGGGCGGATTTCCTGTTTGGTCCAGCAGGCACATGCCTACAGGCGCCAGCATTCTAGGGGCACCTTACCTCTCTAAACCTGTGCCCAACATGAAGGTCAGCTGTCGTCAGGGGGGCTCTCAAGACACTGTGCCTAGGGGTGCGTAAGGTGTAAATCTGGCCCTGGCCCTAGGGCCACAGCCCAACTCCAGCCATTCTAAGCCCATGCAGCCTGGCACGTCAGCACCCTGGGATGCACTGTGCCATGAGGGCAGGGCACCAGGACACGTGGCGGGGCATGTGTCACGATGGCTGTGGCTCAGCTGAGGTCAAGGCCCAGCAGCCTCCTCTACTACCAGGCCTCACCTTTGACACGCCCAGTGGCTGTGCAGGGGCAGCTTGGAAGGGATCACACATGTCTGTGCATTTCAGGTTTCAGGACCCAGCGGTCTGGGCCGCCTACATGGGAACCATCTCCCTCAGCAGCTCAGACAGCAGCACCGTGAAAGCCGGCGTGGGCCGCATTATCCCACACCCCTCCTACAACACCGACACCGCGGACTTCGACGTGGCTGTGCTGGAGCTCGACAGCCCCGTGCCCTTTAACAAGTATATCCAGCCTGCGTGCCTGCCAGGCCCTGGGCACCGCTTCCCGGCTGGCAGGAAGTGCCTCATCTCTGGCTGGGGTTATCTCAAGGAAGACTTCTGTAAGCAGGGCCTCCTTGGGGTGGGGCACCCAAGAACGGGAGGGGAGAGGAGAGGGTGGGGACTCCTGAGAAGGGCCAGGGGTAGGGGGAACCCAAGAAAAGCCAGGGGGCACATCCTGAGCAGGGCCGGGGGTGGGGAGGAAGGGGGCACACCCCAAGAAGGGATGGAGGGACCCTGAGAAGGGCTGTGGGTATGAGGGAATCCTGAGGGGTGAGGGAGGAGGAGGTACACCCTGTGAAGGGTCAGGGAGGGGGCGGGGCACAGCCCAAGAAGGGTTGGGGAACACCCTGAGAAGGGCTGTGGGTGGGGAGTAACCTTAAGAAGGAAGGGGGGATGGGGGGGGAGGCACACCCCAAGAAGGGCCAGGGGAGAGCGGGTGCACATAGGGTTGCTAACTTTCTAATTGCACTAAACAGAACACCCCTGAGGCCCCACCCCTGCTTGCTCTCCCCCACCCTCACTCACTTTCACCAGGCTGGGGCAGAGGTTGGGATGGGGTGTCTCTGGCTGGGGGTGAGTGGCTTGGGGTGCAGGAGGGAGCTCCAGACTGGGGCCGAGGGGTTCGGAGTGCAGGAGGGGGTGCAGGCTCTGGGTGGGGCTGAGGATGAGGGGGTTGGGGTGCAGGAGGGGGCTCAGGGCTGGGGCAGGAGGTGCGGGAGGGTGAGGGCTCTGGCTGGGGGTGGGGCTGGGGATGAGGGGTTTGGGGTACAGGAGTGGACTCCGGGCTGGGGCAAGAGGTTGGGGTGCGGGAGAGGATTCAGGGTGCGGTGTCCTGGTGGTGCTTACCGCAGCTCCCAGGAATTGGCCGTTAGGTCCCTGCAGCCGCTAGGTGCATGGGCGGCCAGGGAGGCTCCATGCGCAGCCCTCACGCCTGCAGACGCCATCCCTGCAGCTTCCACTGGTCACAGTTCTCAGCCAGTGCGAGCTGCAGAGCCAGCACAAGGGGCGCGGGCAGCGAGTGGAGCCTGGGAGCCTGCCTTAGCCCCAGACCCTCGCTGTGCTGCTGACCGGATTTTTAATGGCCCAGTCAGCAGCGTCGACCGGAGCCGCCAGGGGTCCCTTTTCGACTGGCCATTCTGGTTGAAAACTGGAACCTGGAAACACTAGGTACACACCCTGTGAAAGGCAGGGGCGGGGCACCCTGAGAAGGGGGTTAGGGAGGGGCACACCCTGAGAAGAGCAGGGTGAGATCCTGTGAAGGGCGGGAGGGGCACACCCAAGAAAGGCCAGGGGGGCGTTTGATTGTGCAGAAGCAAGGGCGGGTTCCACACTCTGCCCAACCACGGGGTTGTGGTGTTTGGCAACTAGGCTGGCAGCTCCCAATCCAGCCGCTCGGCCTGTGGCTGATTCTGCAGGGAGGAGGGGCCCGTGGGCTCAGGGCCGTTGGCCCAATGGGTGGATCAAGTTTATTACCTTGTCTCTTCCCACGAGTGGTGAAACCAGAGACCTTGCAGAAGGCGACAGTGGAGTTGCTGGACCAGGCCCTGTGTGCCAGTCTGTACAGCCACACCCTGACCGACAGGATGATGTGTGCCGGCTACCTGGAGGGGAAGATCGACTCCTGCCAGGTGAGGAGGGGCCTCTCTCAGCACCGGGCAGCAGTGTTGCGGGCATCCACTCCCAGAGATGCTGCCAGGGCAGGGGCTCCTTCCCTTTCAGTTACGCTCACAGCCCCTGCAAGTGGCCCATTACAGCCCCCTGCCCAGCTAAAGGCTCTGGCACTTGTTACACTAGCCAGCTGCATCTGTCTGCCCCGATGGGCTGAGCTCTGAGCAGCCACCGGCGCCCTCCTTTGCAAGGGCTGGATGAACACACAGGCAAACTAGGCGTGTGCTTAGGGTCCACGTTACTGGGCGAAGCCTCAAAGAGTTGCCATGCCATACAAATGTGGCTCAGCAGCCCTTCAGTCCACATGGGGGGTGGCCAGGCCAGACCTGAGCACCAGCCCCTCCCCTTCCACCAAAAGCACCATACCATCAGAAGCCTTGCTGTGCCCCTCAGAAAGTCCGTGTCCCCGCCAGGGGGCACACCCCAGTGACTGAAAACCTCTGTTCTGGGGGCACCAGGGCACGACAGAGAGAAGTTTTACCTAAGGTGGTAGGTTGTCTTGAGCAGCCCCTGGGTATGTTGGAGCAAGTGCAAATGATTGTTTCGATCAGCTGTTTGTTGTTATTCCTCTGAGAAGATGGGGCCCAGTGTCTGCCTAGTGCCCAGCAGTGGTTTAATCCAGCCCTGTCTGCAGCTGCACAGGATGGGCCAAGGCAGATCTTGCTTCTTTAAAACCAAATTAAGGCAGGGATTTATCAGGCAGTGGCTGGAGCAGGTCACGTGGAGTCAGGACTCCTGCGTTTTGCTCCTGGCTCTGCAACTGATTTTTGCTACATGTCCTTGAGCAAATCAGCTAACGTCTCTGTGCCCATTTCCCCATGTCTGAAACTAGAATCCTGGCACTGCGCTGCCTTGCTGGGGGAGGGGCCAGTTGCCAGGATTAATTCATTCCTGTTAGTGAATGGTTCAGAGGCCTCTGGATGGAAGCCCATATGTCAGGGCAAAGAGCTACTAACTGCAAAGACTCAACCTGCCAATTCTAAGTCTCCATGCTTGGGAAACACACGTTTGCTGCCGAGATGGTCCAAATCAAATCAAAGCCACTCTTCAGGGGCTTTTGCTCTGCCTCTCCTGGAAGCAGGACTGGCATCAGGGGCGCTGCTGGGACACCTACAAAGAAGTAGCCTAAATGATCCTTGCTCAGTGCTAGGACCACAGGCACAAGGGAAATATCACCATGTGCCACGTGGAAGGCAAAGAGAGAAAACCAACCAGGAAATGTAACAAAACATGAAAATCCATTAAGGGAAAATGCCCTTTAATTTTGCAGCAAACCCCTCAGCCTGGGCACAGCAAACTGCCCAGCCCACTCCTTCAGCCTGGCCCGCCCACAGTCACAGCCCACCCGCAAGCCCACAACCCGCAAGCCTAGAGGAAGATAGATCTTTGCAGCACCAGATACCTTTGAGAGGCTCTCAGATACCTTGGGGATAGGTGCAGTGTCAGAGCCCAGATGGGCTGCGAAAGGCTTGAGGTTGGAATGTAATCTTTGTAATTTAGTAGCTTGACTGCTGGGCAGATGCATGGAGCAATCACACAGCAGGGCCATTGTTCAGGCTTTATGAGAACAAAGTCAAAGACCAACTCTGCAAGCTTAGTGCAAACTGATGAAATGTCGGTGCTCAGGAAAGCCTCAGACACGTGCTCTGTACACAGCCCAGATGAGTAACAGCCACTAGCCCAGGAGGAGCACTGGGCCCAGTGAGGAAAATGAAGGTTGACCTAAGACTTGGTGGTCAGTCTCATTAATAAAGAGACTATTAAGAGCTGGAGGCTATTGGCTAGGTCACTGGAAAGGTGATTTCCCCCTTGATGTGCAGCAAGGGCTCAGATTTAAGGCTGGCCATCTGAGAGGGCACTCTGCAGCTAAGTGTCTCCACTAGTTACATTCACTTAACGTGTTTCATCCAGGCAGATCCCAAAAGACATTACAGATTTGGGATCCTTCACCCACACCTGAAATGCAGCCAGCTGTGGGGTGGGACATAGCAACTCTTTAGCAGCACGCAGCAATGCTGCACACCAGGTTAGGACACAGAGCGAAGCGTAGGGAGGCGAAGTGCATGGTGCCCAGTCTGGAGTTGGCCCCTGACTCTGGTGATGCATGCTTTTTGTCTCTTGCAGGGTGACTCTGGCGGCCCCTTGGTTTGTGAAGAGCCATCTGGCAAGTTTTTCCTGGCCGGTATCGTGAGCTGGGGAATTGGCTGTGCTGAAGCCAAGCGGCCTGGGGTCTATGCCCAAGTGACCCAACTCCGAGACTGGATCCTTGATGCTATCTCCACCTTCCCCACACCTGCAGCTCTTACCGTCCCAATGACACTTTCCAGCACAAACGGTGATGCTGCCACCATGGAGGGGATCAGCAACAGCACCATGAGCAAACACAGACCTGTGTCCTCCACCTTATCAGCACCCACGCCCAGCAAGCCAGCTACTGCTTCTTGGCCGCAAGGTGCTGGGAGGGTTGGGCTGTCTAGTTACAATGAGCTTCCCAGGCCTGAAGTTCAGGGCTCTGCCTTTCCACTGAAATGAAACAGCCTTTTCTATTGTGTCCAGCATGGCCCACATGAGCCTCAACCACACAGCACAGCCTCTGCTGGGAAGTTTTGTGCACATTTTGCACTCTGAAGATCAGGTGCTTCATAGCTTGAATCATAGAATATCAGGGTTGGAAGGGACCTCAGGAGGTCACCTAGTTCAACCCCCTGCTCAAAGCAGGACCAATTCCCAACTAAATCAAGCTGCAGGTGTGTTGGGATCTTGGCAGTGTTACTGCCAGCCCTTACCATGGGGAAACACCAGGAATTCTCTCCATGCCCTGAGCGCAGTGGCTGAGGGAGCAGAATTGCACACAGCTGTGCTTGCTCCCAAGGCCCTTGCTGTCCTTTGCCACTCAAAGATCTCCTGGCAGTTCAAAGCCTACTTCTGCACCCAAGGAGAGTCCTGCAACCCCACACAGGCCAGGGGGCAGGGCAAGCTCCGGAAGCCAGCCTGTGTTTGTCAGCTCATGGCACCTGGTTCTCGGTCACCCCTCCTCTGAGGGAGGAGGTAGATTTTGGGTGTTCCTCCAGTTTCGGGCCTTTGGTGGAGGCTCATGGGGATGAGGGGTCACTGGAGTGCAGGCACTAGTGAGCCCCATCCCAGCACACTGCCGCTGAGAACGGAGGGGCTTGAGGGTCCTGATGAAAGCAGGCGGAAGCCCTGGAGAGGACCATGGGTGGCTATACCTGGGCACCTCCTGGGGGAGTAGGGCACCTGTTGGTGGAAACAGCAAGCTTGGCAGGAAGGACTTAAATAAATTTCCCTGACTTGGCCCTGAGCCATCACCAGCCAGCAGGGCTCAGGGCTCCCTCCTTGCCCATCCCCAGAGGCAGCGAAAGCACTGATGGGCTGTGCTTTGGCTTCTATTTAGAGTGCGGTGGGCGACCTGGGCTTTCAAAACCCAGCAAGATCGTGGGAGGAATCGAGGCTTCCAAAGGAGAAATCCCCTGGCAGGTCAGCCTGAAGGAGGGGTCAAGGCACTTCTGTGGGGCCACTGTCATTGGGGAGCGCTGGTTGCTGTCGGCAGCTCACTGCTTCAATCAGTAAGAGCCCATCTCCTCTTGAAAGCTCTGTATATTGTGTTGTTGTTCCAGTTTCCCCAGCCCCGGTCACACTGCATCATCTGGGGCTGCTGAGAGCTTTTGTTACTGAGTGGTCATGAGGTAAGAGGCAAAGTATTGTCATGGATCAGAAACAAGGAGTAGGAATCCATCACCAACCTTCACCATGGCAGAAGGTGAACAGCAGGTACTTCAAGGTACCGTACTAGGTCCCAGGGTGTTTCAATACATTTACTAATGATGCAGGAAGGGGGTTGAGCAGTCAGGAATTAAAATTTGCAGATGACACAAAGTAATTAACGTGAGTCAGGACCAGAGAGGACGTGAGGAACTTCAGAGTGCTTGAACCAAGCTAGAGGAAAGGGTAACATGATGTTAGGGTGCATAAGGAATGAGATGGAAAATCCTACAGAAACGATTATAATGCCACTATAAAAATCAGTGAGAGCGCCCCATCTGGAACCTGTGCTGCACTGTTACCCCATCTCAGGAAGGGCAGGGCAGGGCAGGGTTAGAAAGGGTTCAGCCAACAGCAACAAAACCAGTTAGGGCTCTGGAAAAACTCTCCTCGGATCAGAGGTTGAAGAGACAGACTGTGCATTAGAGAGGAGGCTAGAAGAAGGGACCTGATAAAAATCTATAAAAATAATGAATGGTGTAGAAATAGGTCAGGCACATCTGTTCTCCCTGTCTCACAGCACAAGGACAAGAGCAGTCTCCTTGCCACTGAAAAGTACAAATTAAAACCCGATGAAGGGAAATGCTTTTACCTCTACATACACATAATTAGACTGTGCAACAGTGCCACTGGATGTCATTAAGGTCTAGAACTGAGTAAGATTTAAAGTGGGACTGGACTTTTATATCATGGACAACAAGAATAGGCAGAGTTACAATAGTTAATGCAAACAACAAGAATATTGGAGAGAAATGAAACCTTGTGCTTCAGGGTTTAAACCAGTCTCTGTCAGGGTTTAGGCTGGGACCCTCATGGGGGGCAGATTACCTTATGTCTGCCACTGTGGGTTTCTTGCACCTTCCTCTGAAGCACCTGGTGCTGGCCAGTCAGAGACAGGACACTGGGCTGGACAGTCTTCGGGCCCAACCCAGGCCAGCCCTTCCTCTGTGCCTGTGCCCCACGAGCTGCTTTAGAAAAGGACTTGTATGGCTTGTAACCAGTTAGCTCCAGTTTTCTCCTCTACTAGAGCAAGTCCTCGGCAGAGTGTCAGTTCTGAAAGGTGACTGCTGACCCTGAGCCCACCCCACAGGCCCCGGCTGTCAGGGAAGTGATGCCGCAGGAACCGGCATGGTTGGCCTTGGCGGATGAGCATTAGCCTTGTAATGGAATTGCTGTTGTGAATGGTGATAGTTCTCTCTAGCCAAGGTGAGGTCACCTAAAAGCAAGAGCCTCCTTTCACAAGAGCACATTAACCAGCAAGGTTCTGTCCATGCCGAACAGCGCATTGCAGGCCCTGAAACCTATTGATGTTCATAAGATGCTTAAGCTTTAGCTGTTCAGAATTCACAGTGGGTGTCCGGGGGTCGGGGGGGGTGGGTGTCCCGTGCACTTGCAGGACAAAGCTGGAATATCTGAAAGCCTACCTGGGCACCACATCCTTAACTGGTGCAGATGGCAACGCGGTGAAAGTCAGTATAAAGAAAGTGGTGCAGCACCCCTCCTACAACCCCATCATCCTGGACTTCGACGTGGCTGTGCTAGAACTGGCCAGCCCCCTTCATTTCAACAAGTACATCCAACCCGTGTGCCTCCCCTTAGCTGTGCAGAAGTTTCCCGTTGGCAAAAAGTGCATGATTTCTGGATGGGGAAACATCAGAGAAGGCAACAGTGAGTAATGTGATTTATCTATTGATTTACTGTGAGCTAGGGAGAGACCGAGCAGCAAAACGGCTGCAGCCACCCACGCTGAACAGGCCAGGGGAATAGGAAGGAGGTTGAAGAAGTGGGGTGTCCAGCAGAGAGAGCCAGAAATCAACAAGCGCTCTGGGACCCCAAGGGAGAGAACCAGGGCCAAGGAAGTACTCTCTGCCATCAGGGAGCAAGACAAGGGAGCTGGCAGCTGGTCAGAGCCTGGGGCAGAGTGTGGTGGAGCATTGTCTGTCTACAACTGTCCAAGTGACATTGACGAGGTCCTTGCTTCAGAGAGCTCAAGCTCACAGCTAAGACTGGACTGGATATCACTAGACAGGGGGATAGACACTAGGGATGGGACAGGGACTGGGTTAAGGCACATGCACTAGCAAAGGGAGCCTGTTGCCCTGTTAGGCAGGGGACAAAGACCACTAGGAAGCTTCCAAGATCCTGGGCACTAGAAAAAGTTAAACATTTGGAACCCTTCTGCCAAGCAGCGGTGGCAGCAGCAACAAGGGCCAGGTTCAGTATCTAGGGGATCCTCTTAACAAGACAAAACAGAACCACCCAGCAACTTGGGAAAACCAAACACCACCCCTGGGTGCCTCTGAGAGGCAAGACTTCCCCCCCTCACAAGCACTGAGTCGGTGCGTAAAACTTATACTAAAAGGGAAAAGGAACCAGGGGTGCCGGGACAGGGGGGCAAAGGGACTGGCCTGTCCACTTTTCACCCAGGCCTGGCCGCCTCTTGTCCAGGCCAGAGCCAGGTCAGGGTAAGAGTCACACGGGCAGCTGTGGGGAACCGTGAACCCTCCACCTGCCCTGGACGGGGGGCTCAGGGACTGGGACACAGGCCAGGGGCTCCTCTCGGGCCCCTCCCCGCATCTTGGGAAGATGGAGGGACCCAGGCTCCCTGGCCTGGCTCTGGCTTCTGGCTTGGCCAGGAGGTAGGGCTTTGGGGGAAGAGGGGGGCAGGGGCATGGCCATGGAGGGGGCAGGGCCTCATGCCTCCCCCCCTTCAGGCAGAATCCATCACCCCACAAGGGAACCCAGCATTCAATTGGGAAAACACCATGTTCAAAAGCACCTGACCAAAAGCAAACATCTACCCACAGTGTCCTTTGCCTTGCGGTATGAAAGTCCAAACCAATGTCCCTCAAACACACCACTCCCCTGTCCCTGCACTGCACCCCCTCATAGGTGGCTGGCTGCCTTTAGTCAGCAAAGGTGCATTCCCATGGGTCCAGCCCCATCCCGGAAGGGGGGGTGTCCAGCACTGTCTCACCTGCTGCTGCTGGCCACCTGTGTGATGCCACATTCCGAGTCCAGCTCTCCGTGACCTCACTGGGTAGCAGGGAGCCGCTCTGCTGCAGCACTGGCCCCGATCCAGCTCGAAGGGTCAGCGGCCCCCCAGTGAGCTCAACCCCAGCAATCACTGACCAGCACTCAGGACTCTCCTTGGAACCCAACTGGCTCCATCCTTAAACCCCAGAGAAGGGAGGCTCCCATGGAGGTAAGAACATCTGGCTCCACCCCCTCTGCTCTTCACTGGCTTTTGGCAGCCCTCCCTGCTTAGCAAGTGAGCTCAGCTGAGGCTGCAGCATGCCCTAACTGAGCACAGTTCTGCTGCCCTTTTACTGGTCCTTCAGGAAAACAGCATTCAATATACGAGGGTTTGTGACCCGAAACCAGCCCAAACTGATCCCTGTAGCAAAGCAGCCGCCTGCTGCACGCCTGGGCAGAGCAGGTATCTATGCAAACCCGGCCTGCTCCTGACGGCTTGTCCCCCTGCCTATCACTAGATGTCAGGGGAGAACTTGTTCAGGTCCTGCTTACACAGCTACTGAGCCCAGAGAGTAGCAGTGCCTGGCTCCAGCCCCCAAGAGCCAGCCTGGCAGCGTAACGGAAGCCCAAGGGCTGCACAGCTGTAGCTTACACGGAGTGGAAGGAAATGCCGTCTGCCAAGGCGGAATCCCAGCAGGATCGGAGTGGTCACTGCTGTACTCCGTGTGGTGCGTGGCCCCCTGGTATCTGGGCTGCCGTGTCCTGAGCAAGAGGGCGTCAGCTCCCCTTCTCCTCGCATCCCCACGCTTGCTAATCCCTTTATTTTCATGCAGTCACGAAGCCCGAGAGCCTGCAGAAAGCTTCTGTCGGCATCATTGACCAGAAGACCTGCAGTGTTCTCTACAACTTCTCCCTCACTGACCGGATGATCTGTGCAGGCTTCCTGGAGGGGAGGGTTGACTCGTGCCAGGTAAGAACCTTGGGGTTCTTTACTCACTCCAGGCCACCCCGGAAAGACCCAGAGAGCTGCCGGGAGCTCGTGGGCTCAGCATCTGCCTTGGGGGAAGGTGGGGACAAACTGCACAGGGACTGTGGTACTTCCAGAGGTTTTGTCTATGTGCTGCCATAAGCAAGATCTACATGGACCAGAGGTGGGCAAATTACGGCCCGGCAGCTGCCTCCAGCCCTTCAGATGTTTTAATCTGGTCCTCAAGCTCCAGCCAGGGAGTGGGGTGGGGGGCTTGCCCTGCTCCGTGCATGCCGGGGCCCCGCGTGGCTCACGGAAGCAGCAGCATGTTCCCCCTCCGCTTCCTATGCATAGGGGCAGCCAGGGGGATCTGCACACTGCCCCCACGGCTCCCATTGGCTGGCAACCACGGCCAATGGGAGCTGCAAGGGCGGCGCCGCACACAGAGCCTCCTGGCTGTGCCTCTGCTTAGGAGTCGGAGAGGGGGACATGCCACTGCTTCCAGGAGCTGCTTGAGGTAAACACCACCCCGAGCCTGCACCCCTGACGCCCCTCCTGCGCCCCAACCCCCTGCCCCAGCCCTGATTCCCCTGCCCCCTTCCCTCATCCCCAGCCCAAGCCCTCACCCTCTCCCACACTCCAACCCCCAATTTTGTGAGCATTCATGGCCCACCATACAATTTCCATACTCAGATGTGGCCCTTGGGCCAAAAAGTTTGCCCACCCCTGACAAGGACAGATGAGGAGGACAGTCCATCTGCCAGCATCAGCTGGGGCAGCTTGGCTCTTCGCTGTCTTAGGGAAGGTAAATGAAGCCCCACGCAGTTTAGTGAGTGACCTTCTAAACCACAATCCTGCTACACCACAGGAATATTCAAGACCCCAGGTACAAATTGCTGCCCCTGCCCCTAATAGCTGGACATAGGATTGTCTAGAGAGACTGTGACTGCTTCCTGGAGGCCTGTAGAAATGCTGAGTGCCATAAGGCAGGTCAGTGAGCTGCACTTGTTGACCCCAAACCCTCCTGACTGGAGAACAAGGGGCTGTTCTGTACAAGGGAAGGGCAGTGCACTGAAAACTCAAAACAGGAAATACTGTTTTACATAGTTACCCTGTGGAACTCAATGCCACAGGATATCAGTGAGGCCCAGAGTCTAAACACAGCTGGCCACTGATTAGCTAAAGAAAGAGTGCACAGTCACACTAGATGGGGTCAGAGGGTATGGGAGCTTCAGGGCATGAGCTGACCTTGAGAGGCTGGGTGAAATTCCCCCTACATGCAGGATATTCCACAAATGTGCAATGCACAGTTTCTTGTCCATTTCTCTGTAGCACCTGGCAGTTCCTCTGTTTGAGGAGTTCCCTCAGGGGCTCTGGGAAGAGTATACTGAGCTGTCACTACCTGGCTTCTCCCCAGGGGGACTCGGGCGGCCCGCTAGCCTGTGAGGAGACCCCGGGCTTATTCTACCTGGCCGGTGTTGTAAGCTGGGGGATTGGCTGTGCTCAGGCTAAGAGGCCGGGGGTGTACTCTAGAATAACCAAACTCAAGGACTGGATCCTAGATGCCATCTCATCCAAGCCCAACCCCAGCTCTGGAGCAGGCACCTCGCCCAGCACGGTAACTGCCAGGACTTCCACCACAAGCAGCTCCCCAGCCCAGCCCAGCAGCAACGAGGCAGCCACCAGCCCAGTCAGCCAAATTACCACCAAGCCAGCTGCTACCCCCAGGAAAACCACCACTGCTGCTCCAAAGACCACAGGGGTTGCCAGGCCCAACCAGCTCCCAGGTACCAGACTTGAGCCAGGCTTGGGGTGCCTGTGAAGGGGGAGGGAGAGCCCCCACCACACATCAGTCACCAGAGGGGGGGGAGGCACCCAAACTGCATGGCAGGCACCAGTGGAGGGGGGGACCTCCATTGCACCATTGGAGTATGGGGAGGCACAAGCACCCTTGCCATGCAGCAAGCACCTCCCATCGCAGGGAACAATCCAGCCCCATATCAGACAGGCCTGGCACCGCGGGCCACACGCTGAGTTGGCTGTGGGTTGTCACCTTCCAGTGGTGACCTGTACCAGCTTCACCTTCAAGTGCTCCAGCAAGATCTGCATTGGGAAAGCGAACCCGGAGTGCGACGGCATCACTGACTGCAGCAACGGCTCTGACGAGCGCAACTGCAGTGAGTACTGGCCAGCCTGGCCCCACCTGGACTTCCTGTCCGCCCTCCCCACTGCCTGGCCTTGCATGGCCCTGACCACTGACCCGCCCTGCCTGGCATTCCTGCCCGACCCTCCATACTGCCCAGCCTTCCTGCCCGGTCCCCCCTGCCAAGACATCTGCACTGCCCGGCCCAGCCTTCCTGCCTGGCCCTCCCCACTGCCCGGCCCCACCTGGACCTCTTGCTTGGCTGTCCCCACTGACTGGCCTCACCAGGCCTTCCTGCCCGCCCTGCTTCCCAGCCCTGCCTGGCCCTCCCCACTGCCCCGCCCGGCATTCCTGCCCAGCCCTCTTCACTGCTCAGCCCCGCCTGGACCTCTTGCCTGGCCCTTCGCACTGCCCAGCCCTGCCTGGCCTTCCTGTCCAGCCCTTCCCACTGCCCAGCCTTGCCTGGCCCTCACCACAGCCCGGCCCTGCCTGGCCCTCCTGCCCTGCCTTGCCTGGCCCTCCCCGCTGCCCGGCCCCTCCTGGCATTCCTGCCCAGCCCTCCGTACTGTCCAGCCCCACCTGGCCCTCTTGCCTGGCTGTCCCCATTGCCCAGGCTCGCCTTGCCTTCCTGCCCGGTCCCATATGTCCGGCCCTCCCCACTGCCTGGCCCCACCCTGCCAAACCCTCCCCACTGCCTGGCCTTGCTCTCCCCCCTGCCCGGCCCCACCTGGCATTCCTGCCTGGCCCTCCCTTCTGCCCGGCCCTCCCCACTGCCTGGCCCCACCTGGCCCTCTTGCCTGGCTGTCCCCACTGCCCGGCCTCGCCTGGCCTTCCTTTCCGCCCTTCCACTACCCGGCCTTGCCTGGCCCTCACTACTGCCCAGCTCTTTCTGGCATTCCTGCCAGGCCTTCTCCGCTGCCCTGCCCAGACCTCCCCACTGCTCGGCCCAGCCTGTTCCTCCTGCCCTGCCTTCCCCGCTGCTTGGCTCCTCCTGGCATTCCTGCCTGTCCCTCCCCAGTTCCCAGCCCCACCTGGCCCTCCTGCCTGGCCCTTACCACTGCCCGGCCCTGCCTGGCATTCCTGCCCAGCCTTCTTGCCTGGCCATCCCTGCTGTCCTGCCTGTCATTCCTGCCCAGGCCTCCCCACTGCTTGGCCCCGCCTGGCCCTTCCCACTGCCCAGTTTTGCTTGGCCCTCTTGCCTGGACTTCCCCACGGCTCAGCCCCGCCTGGCCTTCCTGTCCAGCCCTCACCACAGCCCAGCCTTGCTGGCCCTCCTGTCCAGCCCTCACCACTGCCCAGTTTTGACTGGCCCTCTTGCCTGGCCTTCCACACTGACCAGCCCCGCCTGGCATTCCTGTCTGGCCCTCCCCACTGCCCAGCCTTGCTGGCCCTCACCACTGCCTGGCCTTCTTGCCCCACCTTGCCTGGCCCTCCCGGCATTCCTGACCAGTCCTCCATACTGCCCAGCCCCGCCTGGCCCTCTTGCCTGACTGTCCTGCCCGGCCCTCCCCACTGCCCGGCCCTCCCTACTGTCTTGCCCCGAGCCAAGCCCCACCTGGTTCCCTCTGCCCAGCCCTGAATGCTCCATTCTCCCCGCCCCCCCACAAGCCCTACCAAGCTTTTCTCTCCCAGTTCTGCCACCTGGCCACACGCTGCTCCTGCCCCTGCCACCGAGCCTGAGCCTTGGGGTCCCCAGGCTTCCAACCCATTCCTCTGAGTCAGTCTCTGCTCCTGAGGGGAGCTGCAGGCCCAGCCCCACCCAAAATGTACAAATCTGTGACAGGAAGTGGGCACCCATGGCCTACCGCTTGTCCCCCTCCTATCCTGTCGCTTACCCACAGGCCCCTCCCTGCTGCATGCCACTCAACCCCAGTCTGATCATGATCTGGTCCAGCAGCTCCATAGAGCCCGATGGCCCAGCCTGCCTGGGCAGGAAGTGCCCCCTGATCATCCAACCCAATCCCTCTGTGACAGCCGTTGGGTTCTTCGCACCGGGGTCCCAGCAAGGCCTGTTAACTCCATATCTGTCAAACCCAGCTCCTTCCTTCCCCACATCCCCCCCAGTGGGCTACCCCTGAGCACTTCGCCCACGCCTCTCCCAGGAGCCTGCTTGTTGTGGGGCAGGGAGGGAGCTCAGACACTCATGTCTGCTTAACCAGCAGCTGCCTTCCTCCTCTGTCTCAGATTGCGGCATGACCCCTGCCGTGGCCTTCAGCAAGATAGTGGGTGGCAGCGGAGCAGCCAAGGGCGAGTGGCCCTGGCAGGTCAGCCTCTGGCTGCGGCGGAAGGAGCACAAGTGTGGGGCCGTCCTCATTGCTGACAAATGGCTGCTCTCAGCAGCTCATTGCTTCGACATGTAAGTGAGACAGGGTCACTGTGGCCTGGCCCAGCCGGGCCCTCCTCGGGGCTGCCTGCTCAGCTCTTCCTCCACATGTCCTAGGCTGCCAAGCCAGCACTCCTGCCCCGTGTCAGAGACCCACCACACAGCTTCTGCCCAGGGGCAGAGACCATGGAGAACCAGTCATGGGGGCACTGCCATTGAAACCATGGGCAAGGGGTTGGCTCCTGCCAGCACTGCCCGCTGCTGGGCCTTCACTGAGCTCAGGGCCGGGGCAAACGCTTCCTCGCATGGCTCAGCAAGTGCTGCCATGGCGTATGCCTGCAGGAAGTGCCTGCAGGAAGGCGACCGCTTGCTGGCTGTGCTGAGCCCCCTCCTAAACAGCCCCACTGCTCTCTCCCACCTTGCAGCTACAGTGACCCCAAGATGTGGGTGGGCATTCTGGGGACGCCATTCCTGAGTGGCACGGACGGGAGGGTGGAGAAAATCTTCCGCATCTACAAGCACCCGTTCTACAACGGCTACACACTGGACTACGATGTGGCACTGCTGGAGATGGCCACAGCTGTGCGGTTCACCAGTGCCATCAAGCCCATCTGCCTCCCGGACAATTCCCACATCTTCAGGGACGGGGCACGCTGTTTCATCACAGGTTGGGGTGCCACCAAGGAAGGAGGTATGGTCCCAGGGACCCAGATGGTACTGTGCTGTACACAGTATAAGCCATGGCCCCCTGTGCGTCCAGCCAATACATGAGCCATGCTGCTCCAAACAGGCCACTGTGCGCCCTACCCCTCCAGCCAGCACCCGTGCTGCCCCCACCATGCCATACCCCTCCAGCCAACACCCACACCACACCGTACCTCTCCAGCCAACACCCACGCTGCCCCCACCTCTCCAGCCAATACCCACGCTGCCCCCACCGCACCGTACCCCTCCAGCCAACACCCACACCGTGCCGTAAACCTCCAGCCAACACCCACGTTGCCCCCACCACGCCCGTACCCCTCCAGCCAACACCCAAACCATGCCGTACCCCTCCAACCAACACCTATGCTGCCCTCCATGCCGTACCCCTCCAGTCAACACCCGCGCTGCCCCCACCTCTCCAGCCAACACCCACGCTGCCCCCACCATACCATACCCCTCCAGTCAACACCCGCGCTGCCCCCACTGCGGCCGTACCCCTCCAGCCAACACCCACACCACACCGTACCCCTCCAGCCAACACCCACACCACACCGTACCTCTCCAGCCAACACCCGCGCTGCCCCCACCTCTCCAGCCAACACCCACGCTGCCCCCACCATACCATACCCCTCCAGTCAACACCCGCGCTGCCCCCACCGCGGCCGTACCCCTCCAGCCAACACCCACACCAAGCCGTACCCCTCCAGCCAACACCCACACCACACCGTACCTCTCCAGCCAACACCCGCGCTGCCCCCACCTCTCCAGCCAACACCCACGCTGCCCCCACCATACCATACCCCTCCAGTCAACACCCGCGCTGCCCCCACCGCGGCCGTACCCCTCCAGCCAACACCCACACCATGCCGTACCCCTCCAGCCAACACCCGCGCTGCCCCCACCGCGGCCGTACCCCTCCAGCCAACACCCAAACCATGCCGTACCCCTCCAACCAACACCTATGCTGCCCTCCATGCCGTATTCCCCAAAAGTCAACACCCACACCACACCATACCCCTCCAGCCAACACCTGCGCTGCCCCCACCTCTCCAGCCAACACCCACGCTGCCCCCACCGTGCCGTACCCCTCCAGTCAACACCCCCGCCATGCCATACACCATGCCATACCCCTCCAGTCAACACCCCCGCCATGCCATACACCATGCCTTACCCCTCCAGCCAACACCCACACCGCGCCCGTACCCCTCCAGCCAACACCCACGTTGCCCCCACCGCGCCCGTACCCCTCCAGCCAACACCTACACCATGCCGTACCCCTCCAGCCAACACCCACACCACACCGTACCTCTCCAGCCAACACCCGCGCTGCCCCCACCTCTCCAGCCAATACCCACGCTGCCCCCACCGCACCGTACCCCTCCAGTCAACACCCGCGCTGCCCCCACCGCGGCCGTACCCCTCCAGCCAACACCCACACCGTGCCGTACCCCTCCAACCAACACCTATGCTGCCCTCCATGCCGTACCCCTCCAGTCAACACCCGCGCTGCCCCCACCTCTCCAGCCAACACCCACGCTGCCCCCACCATACCATACCCCTCCAGTCAACACCCGCGCTGCCCCCACCGCTGCCGTACCCCTCCAGCCAACACCCACACCACACCATACCCCTCCAGCCAACACCTGCACTGCCCCCACCTCTCCAGCCAACACCCACGCTGCCCCCACCGTGCCGTACCCCTCCAGTCAACACCCCCGCCATGCCATACACCATGCCATACCCCTCCAGTCAACACCCCCGCCATGCCATACACCATGCCATACCCCTCCAGTCAACACCCCCGCCATGCCATACACCATGCCTTACCCCTCCAGCCAACACCCACACCGCACCGTACCCCTCCAGCCAACACCCACGTTGCCCCCACCGCGCCCGTACCCCTCCAGCCAACACCCAAACCATGCCGTACCCCTCCAACCAACACCTATGCTGCCCTCCATGCCGTACCCCTCCAGTCAACACCCGCGCTGCCCCCACCTCTCCAGCCAACACCCACGCTGCCCCCACCATACCGTACCCCTCCAGTCAACTCCCGCGCTGCCCCCACCGCGGCCGTACCCCTCCAGCGAACACCCACACCATGCCGTACCCCTCCAGTCAACTCCCGCGCTGCCCCCACCGCGGCCGTACCCCTCCAGCCAACACCCAAACCATGCCGTACCCCTCCAACCAACACCTATGCTGCCCTCCATGCCGTACCCCTCCAGTCAACACCCGCGCTGCCCCCACCGCGGCCGTACCCCTCCAGCCAACTCCCACACCACACCATACCCCTCCAGCCAACACCTGCGCTGCCCCCACCTCTCCAGCCAACACCCGCGCTGCCCCCACCGTGCCGTACCCCTCCAGTCAACACCCCCGCCATGCCATACACCATGCCATACCCCTCCAGTCAACACCCCCGCCATGCCATACACCATGCCTTACCCCTCCAGCCAACACCCACACCGCGCCCGTACCCCTCTAGCCAACACCCGCGCTGCCCCCACCGTACCGTACCCCTCCAGTCAACACCCACACCGCACCGTACCTCTCCAGCCAACACCCGCACTGCCCCCACCTCTCCAGCCAACACCCACGCTGCCCCCACCATGCCGTACCCCTCCAGTCAACACCCGCGCTGCCCCCACCACGGCCGTACCCCTCCAGCCAACACCCGCGCTGCCCCCACCTCTCCAGCCAACACCCGCGCTGCCCCCACCATGCCATACCCCTCCAGCCAACACCCGCGCTGCCCCCACCACACCCCTCCAGCCAACACCCACACCGCGCCATATCCCTCCAGCCAACAGTCATGCTGCCCTCCATGCCATACCCTCCAGCCAACACACACACTACACCATATCTGTCCAGCCAACACCAACACCCCCTCTAGCTTGTTCCTCTCATATGATACATGCACCCGCACAGTGCAGCCAACATCCATGCCTGTCCCTTACATCTGTGCTCCCACTCACCCTGCTCTGATGCGTGCACCATCCCCATTTGGCTGTCGCCTGTGCCATCCCTGATTTCCACACTCCAGCTAAATCATCTGCCCGTGAACATCTGCACCATTCCTATCAACACAACCCATGACTAACAAATCCAGCTGCCCAGTGCATGCCTGCTCTGGCAGGAAGAGAGCCCAGCCTTCCCCAACAGAGGCCTCACCGCATGCCACAAGAGCCAGCCCATAGCCTGGGCGCCACATTCTGCAGCCAAGCACCACAGGACACCCCACTCCCTCAACCCCATGCCCCTCTCTCCCCAAGTTCCAGGGTCGGTGCCCAGGCTGACAGTGATCTTTGTCTTTGTAGGCATCATGTCCAAGCACCTGCAAAAGGCAGCAGTAAATGTTATTGGCGACCAGGCCTGCAAGAAATTCTACCCCATTCAGATCAGCAGCAGGATGGTGTGTGCCGGCTTCCCACAGGGCACCATCGACAGCTGCTTGGTGAGCACAGACTGGCCAAGGGAACCCTGGAGCTGGGCCCACAGGGCAGAAACTTCCCTCAGCCCAACCTCTCCCTTGTTGGGCCCCTGCCCTGCTCCCTCACTGACTGCTTGGGATCTCCTCTCCCCATTTAGTGTCCCTTGGCTGGCCCCTAGCAGCGAGAGTCAGGGGAACACCAGGCAGCCAAGGGGCATTGGGCAGCTGCTGTTCTCCCCCTGCTAACAGCTCTGTGTTTCATTGACAGTCACCATTCCCAGTGCCTCTCTCCCCACAAGAGATCCCTAATCTCAGGCCACAGCCTGTGTACGCAAGCTCATGTGCAGAGCCACCCCAGAAGCAGGGAGTTGAAGGGAGCAGGTCCCCATGGAGCTGGGCTGGGCCCCTGAGGTGACTCTCAGGAATCGGCTGCTGGGAGCAAGAGCATATGTCGAGGATGGCTGGGGTCTCTTGCCCTGACACAGGCTGGTCTCCCTCTTTCCGCAGGGCGATGCAGGTGGCCCCTTGGCCTGCAAGGAACCCTCAGGGCGCTGGTTTTTAGCTGGAATCACAAGCTGGGGCTATGGCTGTGCAAGGCCTTACTTCCCTGGCGTTTACACCAAAGTCACCGCCATCCGGGGCTGGATCAGGCAGAACCTCAAGCTGTGAAGCTGCATTTTTGTACTCAGGGAAGGAAAGAAGCGTGGGATGGAATGGTTACCAGAGTGCCTGGGGCACTACTTCCTTAGCCCACATACACTCCTTCATACTGCCGAGGGGTGAAGATGGCCCAATGCCAAAGGCAGGTGCAGCTGATGCTCTGCACCAGCTATGGTTCAGCACCAGGGCATGCACTAATCAGAGCTTGCTTGCCTAGAATGGTGCAAGTCTAGACAGTGGCTCCTGTAAATAAATATGGCCTGTTTCACTCAAGCCCCTGCAGCACGGTGTGTGTGAGGGCTAGATGGGCCCCGAACTGCTGGAAACCCAGGCTGCATAGAGTAAAAACCACCCACTATCACCACAGTGGCTGCGGGATCACCAGCTCCGAGCAGGTGATTTATACCCTGGTGCTAATGCAACAAGGCCCTTCCAGAGGGGCCCATGACTGGTGCTTGCACACACGCTCCAGGAGGCGGCTCTGCAGACCCTCTGCCCCTGGGTTTCAGGGCTGGGCTGCTAGCGACAAGAAACCAAACCAAACCCACCTACTGTACCACAGCTTGACCACTCAAGACCCAATTCCTTGGATGCCCCTCACTGGCAGAAGCCCCACCCCAGATCTGTACCCATGCCCCAGCCAGCCTCAAGCACCTTGCCAGGGATGGCAGGACTTTGGTATCACAATGTTCAGTATTGCAGTGCCTGACTCACAGGTGCCCTTAGGGGAAAGTCACTCACCTAAGACAGGGATGTTCAACCCTGCGCACTGAGTGGGGAGCTGCCTATGTCAGCCAGTGGGTAATACCGAGTGAATCATAGAATATCAGGGTTGGAAGGGACCTCAGGTGGTCATCTAGTCCAACCCCCCACTCAAAGCAGGACCCATCCCCAATTTTTGCCTCAAATCCCTAAATGGCCCCCTCAAGGATTGAACTCACAACCCTAGGTTTAGCAGGCCAATGCTCAAACCACTGAGCTATCCCTCCCCCCCCCCAGGATAAGCCCAGCCCCTCCAAGGTAACGTGGCACCTGTCTTCACTTGTCCTTAGCCAGACAGGGCACTCACCTGAGAATGCCACTTCAGCTTTTCCCAGGAAAAGCCACATGGCAAAGCAGCCCACGCCTCCCTTATAGCCCAATGCCCTGGTCTTTGGGCACTCAGCTGGGGTGGGAAACCAGTTTTCAAATCCCTGCTCTTCCTGAGGTGGAGCAAGGACTTGTCTCCCACCTCCCTGGGGAGTGCCCTCACCACACAGCTCTTGCTGGGTTCTCTCTGGCTGCCAAGAGTTAGTTATACAAAGGGAAACAGCTTCAGCAAGAGGTTGAGAGACTCCCACTCAGGAGAATCATTCCCCAGGCGATTAGAGAACTTGCCTGGAAGGCAGGTGAGCCCAGTTCTAAATCCAGCACAGCAAGGATTTGAAAACAGTTGGCCCATATCACAGAGGAGTGCCCAAACACCTGGGCTATTTGGTGTCTTGGGATCAACAGATTCAGCCAGTCCCAAAAATTCCTGAGATGGTCACCGCCTTGGCCAGCTTTTGTGCTCGGAGCACACCTACCAGATCAGGCCCACAGGGGATGGGGGGACGCCTAGGTGTAAGTGAGGGGCAGAGCAGCTTGGTGGTGTCAGGACTGAGGTAATTTTGTGCACATCAGCGGCTAGAAATTTAGGCGCCTCCAAGGTGAGGCAGCAGCTGAGTGGGGCGGGGAGGGGGATGATGGGTTTGAGGATTTCAGGATGCAACCCACAGTGAACATCTGGTGCAGAGACAATCCTTCAGCCTACCATGGCCAAAGCGCAGCCCTGCCCATAGAGCTCCCATTAGGTACCATTGTGCTGCATTACAACACAGGCTGGGCCCAGAGTCCTTTCAGGTGAGCACAGTATGAGCTAATGCAGACATTGGTTGGGTGGTCCAGGCATTGCCCCTGCTTAGGGGCTCCTGGACAGGCTTCTGGCTAGGCCCATTGATTTAAAAAGGCCTCCAGGCTGTGGATCTACTATAAGTGCCCACGGCCCTGCCGTGGTATCAGGGAGGTTGTGAGACTGGTTCCAACCCTTTCTGCCATTAGATGTTATGTTCTAACCTTAGTGCAGCTTAGAAGGCAACTTCAAGCCTTTGCTGAGTTGTTTATGCAGCAATGATTCCCCAGGTCACAATCCAACATCCTCTTGGCTTGGAACTGCCCTAGGATTCTGGGATTGCAATGCTATCTCCTAGCAGAGTGGGTTGGGCTCTGCTGGCCCCAGCAGCTATTAAACATTCCTGGAGGCAGACTCCACCTGCCCACAAATCCTGCTTTGTTCTGGCAAACCCTGTGTTCCTAAGCACAAGACACTGACAAGCCTCAGGCCGCGCACAACTCCATAATGCACCTGTGCAGGACCAGAGAGCAGGACGATCACCGTGAGGCCCAGTGAAGGCCCAGATGTGATTCTGGTCCTATTCAGCATAAGGCTCAGGGAGGTATCTGCTCCATGCACAGCTGTGATCAAGAAAGAGCCCACAGGGTGTTAGGCTGAGCTGATAATAAAATCCCAGGAGTGGCGCAGAGCTCTACCACTGCCTGGCTCTGGATCACAGCAGCACACGGAGTAGAACCTCCGCGAGCACTGGGCTGCAGAGCCCCAGCACTCAGCTCCCCTCACTCTGTTGTTATTTAACTTCCCCCTCAACTGAGCTGGGGCAAAAAGCTGAACAAAACACCTGACATTTTTACAGACAGTTCCTGGGCGTTTGGTCCCTTCTCCTGGTCCACAGGTTCTCAATGACTCAAGGAATAACCAGTCTCAGGGGACCCACTGACTGGGTAAGAGCAAAAGGGGGGCACTGTAGGAGCTGGAAGGACTAGGGCAGCTGTTGGTCCTGCCCTCTGGGGCTTCTGGCTTAGGGCCCCTATGAAACCATCCAACCCTTGGTCAAGTTGTCTAAACCCCCGAGATGGCCCTGAGGGGGCCAGCAGCCATTAGCTGGTCACAGAATTTAATCCAATACCTGGAGCAGAGATTCATCACATCCCAAGTGGGGAAGGGACATCTTCATGGCCTCGAAAAGCAAAGGGCAAAGACTGAAAGTGAAGGGGCATTAGAGGGAAAACAAACAGCAAGAGGCCAGCTGGCGGAGTCAGCTCCTGTAACCTTCGCTCTTCGCAATTCCACGCAGCCCCTCTCTACGCCCCCCCCCCCACCCCCCAGCAATCCTGGCACTCATTTCCTTGCAGATTTCTTATCAGGCACCTCAATAATGGAACATTAATAATGGCCATAGAGCCAGGACAAGGTGCACTGGTGACGCAGGAAAGGCCAGCACAGGCTGGCCAGGACAGGCTGCTGGGGGCCTGCAGCTGAGCTCTATGCTGGGACAAAGGTGGAGATTTTTAATTCCAAATCTCTCATTTGGCAGCAACTCTTGGGGTTGCAGCCCACACGGCTATATGGCACAGTGCTGCTGCAGGGGCTGGGGCTGATGCACTACCAGACAAGGCAGGCCAGACTATTTCTTGTAACAATCCAACGTCCCCATGTATTGAAATCCTCCCACTCGTGGGATACTTGGCAGCAAGCGGTGAGCCCCACACCATTGCCTAACAATTTCCTTGTGAATCCACCAAACCTGCCTGCCCAGCTCAGAGACCAACCTTCCTACTAGAGACACCAAACCCGCAGTCCAGGGGTGGATGTGCACTGCCGATAAGGCTCACGTTCACTTCCTTGGGGAGCGGGACAAGTGGATTGCTCAGCAGCCTTTCAGGAAGGGTTCCCTGCCCCCGCAGCCCTTTCATAGGGCACCTGTCAATGAAAATATTCCCTAGCCAGTCTCTCAGCCCCCTACCCTGGGCCTCAGACTCCACCCAGGGCACTAAGCAAAGCCTACTAGCAGGTGACGGCACTGACAGAATGGGCAGCAGCCACCCCTCTGGCCAGGCACCATCACCCCTCCCTGCTTTGAGCCTGCATTTTGCGCTACTCAGACACTGAACTCACGCAGGCTAATAACGGGGAGAGGCTCCATACGTGGCTTTATTGCTCTACCATGATGAAAATGCCAAATTTACCAAATCACAGGGATTTTCACTCCCACCACCTTTCCTTTCATTCTCACGGGGCCACCCTGGCTAGTCCAGGAATCAAGTCACTCTCCCAGAGCAGGGGGCAGTACTGAAGCATGTTGTCAGGACTGGTGGAAGCCGGTCACATGTTGGCTCTCTCCCTCTGCAGCCGGGAGTTGTATGCTCGTGAGACTGTGTTCCAGGCGTCCATGTACCGGTCCATACACATGGCAATACACTTCTGAAATAGAATAATAATGCTTCTTCACTCTTCACCCCAGACCCAAAGCGTTTTAGCAAGGAGGGCAGAGCTCATTATCCCCAAGTTAGAGATGGGGAATCTGAGTCATGCACAGAGTAGATGACTTGCCCAAGGTCGCCGAGCAGGCAAGTGACAGAGCTAGGAACAGAAGCCAGATCCAGTGCACTATCTGCCACACCAAAGCAAGCACAAAGTTCAGGCAACAGACCATTGCAAGTGCCAGGGCAGCTGACTAAAGCATGTTACAGGGAGTCCCTGGCCTTCCCTCTCTCCAAGTAACCTTGGGCAAATCATTTCCTTTCTCAGCAGCTTTTCCCATCATACAGATGAGGATATTCACCTTGTAAAGTGCTTTGAGAGCCTCAGGGAGATAGCACAAAGCAGCCCAACTCTGAGAATCCACTCTGGGCAACACTGCAAAGATCAGCAGTTCCCCCTCCCCCAGGCACGCTACAGAGACTTCTGTTTGCCAGCAGCTGGGAATGGGCAGCAGGGGATGGGATCACTTGATGATTACCTGTTCTGTTCATTGCCTCTAGGGCACCTGGAATTGGCCACTGTTGGAAACCAGGATATTGGGCTTGATGGACCTTTGGTCTGACCCAGTATGAAGGCTCTTCTGTTTTTATGAGACACGTGGCATTACACCAGTGGTTTTCAAACTGTGGGCTGCAACCCAATACTGGGTCATGGAACATAAGGCACTGGGTCACGGTGGCTCTAGCCAGCCCTGCCGACTAGGCTGTTAAAAGTCTGGTCAGCGGTGCTGCCCGGCTAAGGCAGACTAGTCCCTACCTGTTCTGACACCGCACTGTGCCCTGGAAGCGGCCAGCAGCAGGTCTGGCTCCTAGCTGGGTGGCCATGGGGTCCCGTGCGCTGCCCTTGCTTCCCCTCACGCACTGCCAGGAACTGACCAATGGGAGCGGGGGGGTGGGGTGGGGAGACGGAGACATGGTGCTTGCAGATGAGAGCCCCGTGGCGCCACTTGCACGCCTCCGCCTAGGAGCCGGACCTACTGCTAGCTGCTTCCATAGCACAACACGTTCTGTGGTGCCAGGACAGGCAGGAAGCCTGCCTTAGGACCGCTGCTGACCAAGAGCCACCCAAGATAAACCTGTGCCCCAATCCTCTGCCCCAGACCTGAGCCCCAACCCCGCAAAAACCCAGAACACCTTCCTGCACCCCTCATCCCCAGCTCCACCCCAGAGCCTGCACCCCCAGCACTGACCTAGCCCAACCCCACAGCCCTCACCCCTGCATCCCAACCCTATGCCCCAGCCCTGAGCCCGTCTCACACTGCAAACCCGTCACCCCCAGCTCCACTGGGTCGCCAGAAAAAAGTTTGAAAACCACTGGATTACACCATCCCAGTGCCTGCTGGCACGTTTAAATTAGACACGTCCCCCATGAAATGAGGTGGGCCGCAGTTTTATCACAGTGAGGGTGTGACCTAGCGAGCCGTGCAGCTGCAGGCATGGCCAGGCCTGGCGCCCAGCAAGGGCTGAGCAGGCATCTCCTGGGGGCTGTGCCCGTGCAGCGGAGAACCGCAGGCTCCAGGGCACAGCGGCCACATTCCCGCCGAGCTGGGCCTTCAGGCAGCCTTGGGGGACGCGCGCAGGCAGCGCGGGGCCTCTGAACACGTCCACAGGGCACCGAGAGCCCCGCCACCGGCTCAGGCGCACGGGGCCCAGGCTGCGGGGCTGGAAGACGCGGATGTTCAGGCTCGGGCTAGAGCTCGGGCTCTGTGGCCTTGTGAGGTGGGAGGGTCTCAGCCCGGATGTCTGCGCGGCCTGAGTGCGGGGAACCAGCCCTGAGGCGCGGCCCTTCACCTGCTCCGAGTTATCCAGCGAGCTCCCCGGCTTCCCGATGCACTTCCGGAAACACTTGTCGGTCATCCTCTGGGGAGAGCGGAGAGCGTCAGAGCCCGGGCCCCAGCCTCACCCCCCAGAGCGCCCCAGCCCGGTCCCGCGCCCCAGCCCACGGCCCGCGCCCCGCCCCCCAGGGCGCCCCAGCCCCCAGCCCCTCCCCCCCAGAGTGCCCCAGCCCACCGCCCGTGCCCCACCCCCCAGGGCGCCCCAGCCCGGCCCCTCCCCCCAGCCCACCGCCCGCACCCCACCCCCCAGGGCACCCCAGCCCACGGCCCGCGCCCCGCCCCCCAGGGCGCCCCAGCCCCCAGCCCCTCCCCCGCAGGGCGCCCCAGCCCACGGCCCGCGCCCCGCCCCCCCAGGGCGCCCCAGCCCACGGCCCCTCCCCCCCAGGGCGCCCCAGCCCACCGCCCGCGCCCCGCCCCCCAGGGCGCCCCAGCCCGGCCCCCCAGAGCACCCGAGCCCCCAGCCCACCGCCCGCGCCCCGCCCCCCAGGGCGCCCCAGCCCCCAGCCCCTCCCCCCCAGGGCGCCCCAGCCCACCGCCCGCGCCCCGCCCCCCAGGGCGCCCCAGTCCGCCGCCAGACCCGGCCCCGCCCCACCTGCAGCAGCTCCTGCGCGTTGGCCACGGCGATCTGCACCTTCACCTGCTCCATGATGAGGCCCGGGTCCAGCTTCCCTCCCGCGCCGCCCCCCGCGGCCCCGAACTCGGAGCCGAACCCGCCCTCCATCCCCGCACCGCCGCCCGCCCGCCCGCCGCGCCCGCCCGGAACTGAAGAGCCCGCGCGGCACCACGGGACGAGCAGCCGCCGGGCCTACAACTCCCAGCATGCACCGCGCTACGGCTGCCGCCCGCGGCATCACGGGACAGAGGGCGTGGCCTACGCTGTGCCCGGCGGGCCGGAGGTCGCGCGACCCCGAGAGCTTCCCCGGGCGCGGGGCCGGCGCCCCTGACTTCCCGCGCCACAGCGCCCCCTGGCAGCTGCCGCCAGTAGCAAAGGGCTGCGAGAGGTGGCTCCGCGCTCCCAGCCGGGGTTCGGGGCCCTGCCCCGGCTGGAGCGGGGGGAGGGGGGCGATTGCAGGTGGGACGTAACACGTCATGCTTAGGCCGCCATGAGGCGGGGCGGGGCCAGATGACCTCTCCAGGTCCCTTTTAGTCCTGTGGTTCCATGGCATCTTCTTGTCAGCCGCGCTGCGGGGCTAAGGGAGGCCCCGCCCCAACTCTGCGGCTCCCATGGGAACAGCGTCTGCAGACAGGGCAGGGTAGAGCCGCCTGGTTACCCCTCAGTGTAGGAGTCGGGAAGGGGGATATGCCACTGCTTTGGGGAGCAGCTTGAGATAAGTACCACCCTGAGCCTGCATCTCTGCCCCACCCGATCCCCCTCTGAACCCCCCCCAGCCCAGAGCCCCCTCCTGCACCCCAAACCCTTCAGCCTCAGCCAGTCTTCACCCCCCAGCAGAGTCCTCACCCCCCACACATACTCCAACCCCCTGCCCCAGCCCTTCTGCACCCTGAGCCCCATCCCCACACCAGAGCCCTCATTCCCACTCCACACCCCACCCCCCTGCTCCAGCCCACAGTGCCCTCCCGCATCTTGAACCCCTCATTTCTGGCCCCACCCTGAACCCACACCCCTAGCCAAGAGCCTATACTGCCTCACACACCCCAACCCTCTATCTCAGCCTAGAGCCCCCTCCCATAATCTGAATCCGCTAGCTCCACCCTCTAGCCCAGAGCCCCCCTCCCACATCCTGAACTCCTCATTTCTGGCCCCACCCCAGAACCCCCACCCCCAGCCAGAGCCCTCAGCCCCTCCCACACACCAAACCCCTGAGCCAGCCTGCTGAAAACAAGCAAGCCTGTGAGGGTGTGGAAAGTGAGTAACAGAGGGAGGGGGTACGGAGCGAGTGGGGGTGGGGCCTCAGAGGTGGGGGAGGGGGTGGGGAAAGGGTGTTCAATTTTGTGCAAGTAAAAAAGTTGCAACCCTATCCAGGACAATCCTGGAGGATTAGCAACCCTAGGGAGATGAAAGGCACTAAAACTGTTGTCTCCTGTCCTCCAGATCAGGCTAGGGGAGCATCCCACCTGTGTCAAAGATTTGAGACAGAGAACAAAGCAGTGCAGTTTTGTCATCATCCCCATTTTAGATGGGAAACTGAGGCACAGAAAGAATATCTTGCAGGCCAGTGGCAGAGCTGAGAATAGACCCAGGTGTCCCATGTCCCATGATCCAACAACTGGGAAATGTTGCTCTGAACAGAAACTAGATTAATTCAGATACAAGGAGTTCTGATTTGTCAGTCTTCCCACTTATAAATGAGAGAGATTTTTCTAACTCCCGGAGGAAGAATAGTTGATCAGGTAATGCTCATTAAATTCTTTGGGGGTGCCAAGTACTAAGTGTTTACTATAAATAGTAAATGGTAATGGTGAGAAAAGCTGGGCTAATTGTACAGGCAGAGGTCCTCTAAAGGGCCCACACTGCCAGTAAACAATAGTGACACTGAGTAGAGAAAGCAGCCAATAGAAGTGTAAACCAATGCCTAAAACCAGCTGGCTCGGGTGGTCTCAATCACTAGCTGGAAATCTAACTCAGGTTGGTAGTGACCAAAGGCTGCATTAGAACTAGGGCTGTTAATTAACTGCATTTAATTCAAGCAATTAACTCAAAACAAATTAATTTGATTTTTAAAAATTACAATTAATTCCAGTTTTAATTGCACTGTTAAACAATAGAATACCAATTTAAATTTATTATAATCATTTTTGCATGTTTATCTACTTTTTCAAATATATTGATTTCAATTACAACACAGAATACAAAGCATGGAAGGGCGGGAGGGATAGCTCAATGGTTTGAGCATTGGTCTGCTAAACCCAGGGTTGTGAGCTCAATCCTTGAGGGGGCCATTTAGGGATCTGGGGCAAAAAGTGGGGATTGGTCCTGCTTTGAGAAGGGGGTTGGACTAGATGACCACCTGAGGTCCCTTCCAACCCTGATATTCTATGAAAATGTACAGTGTTCACTTTATATTATTACTTTTGATTATTTTTTTTATAGTGCAAATATATGTAATCAAAGGAAATGGTATTTTTCAATTCATCTCAAACCAGTACTGTAGTGCAACTTACAAATGAAGATTTTTTTTGTTACATAAGTGCACTTAAAAACAAAACAATGTAAAACCTGCAAGTTTTGAGCCTGCAAGTCCACTCAGTCCTACTTTTTGTTCAGCCAATCTCTAGAACAAACAAGTTTGTTTACATTTAAGGGAGATAATGCTGCTCGCTTATTTATAATGTCACTTGAAAGTGAGAAAAGGCATTCACACAGCACTTTCCAAAATGTAGAAAACACCCAAAAATATTTAAATAAATGGTATTCTATTATTAACAGTGCAATTAAAATTGATTATCACTTTTAAAAAAAAAAGTCACAATGAATTTTTTTAATAGTTTGACAGCCCTAATTAAAACATGAGCTGCCAATGATTCCCCCCTTTTTGGTCATCACAGGAAGCCAATAGAAACAATCCCTCCAGAACAGGGTGGAGACGCTGCACAAAATCCAGTGGGGTCAGGATTTCCTGAAATGAGGGAAAGGGAGGTGGAAGTTTGCACTGCTACTATTGCCCAGGCTCTTTTCTTTGCTTTCCTTAGCAGAATACAGCTATCAGGGTTATAATGCCACTTTGTAAGTGGTAAATTTACTCAAAGTAAAAGAAAACGGAAACCAGATGCCAGAGTAGAAAAGGGCTCATTTATCCCTGCACCACACCGTAGAGGATAACATATTGCACTGATATCCTCTCTTCACTGTTTGTTTACGTGAGGATAACACCCAGTTATGACACACAAGGCAGCCTTTGCATGGGGTTTGTTTTAAACAAAAAAAGGTAAGAGATAAAATTCAAAACATTTATTGGAGTGTGTTGTACAAAAAAGTTTCCAGTCAGAAAATGTATATTACAAATCATGGAAAGAGACATTTGGCATGCATATTCTTAAATCAAAAAATTGTGAAATGATAAAGTCTAGATCTTTGTGTAGTTTTCATATGCTCCACACCATCATTTTCTATTTCTCTCTTCTTCAATTAGCAGATTTTTTTCATAATTACTTATTTAAAAATCAATAAGCCATTATCAAAGAGCTCTTTTACAGCAACTTTCCCAAGGAAATGTCAATCAAGGTGAGCTCCTAGACCTGGAGCTACTGAAAAGGCTTTGGTAAAAAATTACAATTCATCACTGTTACGAAAATAGAGTTCAAACAAGACAATATCATTTTGTCCAAATGTAAAGCCTCTTGGCTTAAACTTTGTTTAAAATAGCTTATTGCTTGCAATATTAGTGTAACAATCTGGGTATCTGAAAAACAGCAGAATGTCTGTCCCACCTAGCAGACTACACCATGTAGACTACATCAAATCTACATGAACTCATGACTATAAATTCTTCGAAATTCAATAGAAGACATTTTTCTTTTACTATCCCCAAAGTCAATACAGTGCATTGTGCTTCTTTGAACTAATTCTCTCAAAAGTAAGCATCTTTTTTTTCCTCTAGACGTTAGCATTTCAAGAAAGGCATTATGTTTACAAATAATAATTGAATGTAAATATGGGCTTATATAAAAATCACCTTTAAATTATTTTAAAGCTAAGCATATTTAAGGGCAAATAGAAATTATGTTTCCCAGACCATTTTAAGTTTCAGACAGTAAAAAAAAAAAAAAATCTAACATAATTTGTCTCCACATTCAGCTAATGCAATGCTTTGAAATGCAATCACCAACCATCCTTCCACTCACTGGTCCCTATAAGGCTGTTTCCTTCCAACTTATGGGTTTAGAATTGGGCCCAACAGTAATGGTAAAGGCCAGTGTCCAATATGGACATGCCTTCTGTTTAGACGTTAGCTTTTCAAAACTAGATATAGAAATAATTATCAAATGGCTTAAGACTGAGAAAGTGAGATAAGTGGCTACAGGGCATGCATTATATTGTTAAAAGACTGCGACTTGTACTATCTATCCTTCTATTAATACAGGGGACTACGAAAAGAAGGATTCACCTTTCAGATGGGATGAGGGTGCAAAGTAATTGCTAGGACCCCTACACTATGTCTAACCGGTTTCAGATTAAGGATTTTTACATGGGATGTTTAAAAAGCAAGTATTTTAAAGTGTATAAAGAACATTAAACCCCTCTGGGTACATGCTGTGGGTTCTGTGTGCCCTGTTGCTCAACAAAAAACATGTATACTGAATTCATTTCCCTTCACAGTACATTCTGGTTCACATTGTAATGTAACCAACAGCAATTACATTCAGCAGAGTCAAACTAACCTAGCCTCTACATTTCAGGCTGTGGGAAGCTGACTTTTCTTTCCCCCCCTTCCTGAAACTATTTTTGGTTCTTACTATGAATGCATGCTATATGCTGGCCAACCCCCAGACATTGGCACAGCAACACTGATCAAAGACCTACAAATCATTTCTAACTCTTTTATGCTTCCAAGGGCAAATCCAGAGTCCTGTACCAGCCCAGGTAGCCAGACTGGGTACTAGGCATGTGCAGGGAGAGAGGAATCATGGCTGTTCCATTGCCTGGGCAGAGCTGTCATTTCCCAGAGGCTACTGCAGCACAATATCTGAAGTGTGACCTGAAGCAGATTGTCAGGAAGGAAAGGGACAGGAGGATCTGTGCAGCCATGCCTCTCCCGCTGCATGTTGTCACACCAGGAGCTCAGATTCCTCTATGGCCATGCCATGCAGGAGGGGGCTGGATTTGCTCCCCTCCCCCACGGCAAGTACCTTCACAATATGCAAACCTGGGAGAGGGGGCATTTACAGCATGCTTCTTACACAGCTCTTCAGTGCTGTTCCCTTTACTATTAGTGAATAAAGGCTTGCCTGCATGGGAAAACTGACCAGCTATAACTATTCCGGTGTAACTCCCTTAAGTGGATACTCTATTTAGAATAAAATGACTTGAATTCCAGAATAAAATTTCCAGAACAAAGCCCTGGCTGGGATTATTTAGTTGGGGATTGGTTCTGCTTTGAGCAAGGGTTTGGACTCGATGACCTCCTGAGGTCCCTTCCAACCCCGATATTCTATGATTCTATGAATAGAATGTCCACACCAGTGAGTTATATTGGCAAAGCTAGAGCAAAATAATTATTTTGTGATAATTAGACTGGCCAATTCTCCCTCACAGGCCAACTCTGCCTTCTTCAGGAAACCTGCATTTGTAATATTAGTCTATTGCTATGGAAATTCTGATGAACTTCCACATACAACATGAATGGCTCACCTGCAGGATCTAACAGAAAAAGATGACCAGGTAGGGAGAAGCTACACTTGGTCTGAACACAAAGCTTTAACTAACTACTGGGATTGGCCAAAAAAAAGTAGAAAAATAAATACCCAAAAAAACCCCACGAAACCCAACAGTGCTGCTTTAGATCTGGTATAGCAGAAAATGCTTCCAGTTTGAAGTGCCTACTTTAATCTGATGGAAGAATCAGATTGAATGTTCAGCAAGTCAAACATAAATGGGAAAGGTGGTGTTTTCAGAATAGACACATTAATGCAAACAAGAAGGAGAATACAGTAGTTTTACACTGTGTCTTGCACTTTACAATCAGGAATTGCTTCTTACATTTTAAGTAGCCTTCTGAAAAATGCAGGGGTAAAAATCACCAAAGCAAAGATGCTTTTAGGAGGTTAGTCTTATACTGTCCCACATCACCACCATCCCTAAGCACACATGTTACATAAACATGGCATGGCAAAGAAGCAATTTACATCCAGAAATCACTGTTGCAGCCTTTTTTGCCCTTCTTAATGGTGTAAGCTTGTGTGTCAGTTTCAGGCAGGATTATTACAGTTAACAAAGGCCATAAAACATCAAGCTCTTCAACCTTGCATGTGCAGAACTCAAAATAAGTTAATCTGTACCAGCACTAAGAAAAGGAGTACTTGTGGCACCTTAGAGACTAACCAATTTATCTGATCATAAGCTTTCGTGAGCTTATGCTCAAATAAATGCATCGGATGAAGTGAGCTGTAGCTCACGAAAGCTTATGCTCAAATAAATTGGTTAGTCTCTAAGGTGCCACAAGTCCTCCTTTTCTTTTTGCGAATACAGACTAACACGGCTGCTACTCTGAAACCTGTACCAGCACTGAAATTTGAACAAGCTTCTAGGAAGTTTCATAGGAAACAAATCCAAACTCAGGGCCCAATTCTGTGGACACTTACTAGGGGATGTTGTGCTCACTACCTTGGTCAGTCCCACTGACTTCCGTGAGCCAGTTCAGTGTAAAGGGCACTACAGCCAGTAGTAAAGGTCTGCAAGCATCAGACTCTAAAGCAAGGCATAGTCTCATATTCAGTAGGTGTTGCAAAAATTATGGCTCAGATCACATGAGGTCTTTTCTGATACAAGCTGCCCTTCTAGCCCAGACTTTACAAGGAAATTCACTAAATAAAGCCAACTGATTCTTCAATGAACTACATATTATTCTATATAGTTTAAAATATTAAAAGAGTTAAGTCTACCACAAAGCAGAATGAGCACTCTGAATACTGGCCAATATAAAAAATATATATATAAAGAGCTTAAAAAAAACAAACAAAAAAAAACAACCAAGTATCTTCTATATAAGGTAAATCATGAAAACAGAGTTGGAAAGGGAAACAGAGTCCAGTGGTTAGAAGGTATATTGCAAAAACAGTTTCACCCTGATTGCATTCATTTGCATAACAATAATTTAGAAAAGGTAATTGGTAGTGGTATGGTTGAGAAACACAATAAGCTATATATATTTTACAGCGATAGGTATGATTTACTACATATTCAACCACCTACTCAGCAGAGTGGGAATATAAGAAAAATGACCAAATACAAGGACAAAGAGAAACATTATTCCAAAAATCCATTTCTTTTTACTGCTTTTTCACAATGAACTGTTGATAATGGACTAAAATATAATTCTAAATACTTTTACTAGTATTTAATTGTGATAATTAAATCACCTTACTGAGGTGAACATTTTGTGAACACCTGCAGAAAATTAGCACCTCTGACATTTTTTAAATGAGAAAAAGTTGATAACCTTTTTTAAAATCAGTTTCTTTCCCACCCTGCTTGCATTGCAACAAAGCCATCAATTAAAGCCACTAACCTGGCCTTCTAAGTTATATCTGTCAGTCTAAATATTGTTCAGAGAACATAATGTCCAAAAGCCACCGAAAACATCCAAACCTTCTAGCTTGTGTAATGAATCTAAACTACTTGAATAACAAGATCAGAGTTCAAGAGTGCATGTAATACAATTGAGTTCTATTCTGGCATCAAATAGTATACAAATGACCAACTACTGGGAAAAAATGTCTGCTTACATTGCAGTCAATATAGTCTTTGGAGCAGTCAATTATACTTCATAGTGTACAGAGGTTCACTACCACTTGAATCCTAATGCTTCTGGTAGTCAAAAGTTACCTCTGGTAAAAACACAGGAGAGGAAACCTGAGCTTAAAGAGACATTACCAGATAAAATAATTTTTTTTTTAGTAATGTCTTACTTCTGTTGTAATATGTATTATACTTACATTATTTGTGTTTGTTTACTTAAAGCATTTCAGTCAGGCTGGACAACCTTCTGCTGCAAACAATGCAAGAAACTGCTTACTCCCAAACCAAAAACTTCTCACTTTTGTTTTTGTAAATGCAAGTGTCATGAGAACACTTCTAAGACATTTTGCAAATACTTTGTTGCCTAAACTATTTGACAATGTCTCTTTACATACAACAGAACTATTAATAAACTGAATGTAGCAGCGATTTTTTTTACGATTGCTTTTTAACCATCAAATATTTATCATAGCCAAAAATAAAATATTTTAACATTTAAAATCTGAAATATTGAAACCAAAAGTTCTGTTTAATGCCAAATACTTCAGATCCGTTAGATCATGATTCATATCATCATAGCTACTGTACATCACAATTTCAGCCTTGCAGCCACTATTTATTAGGGTCTCAATCATGACTGAAAGTCCCAATAAATAAAACTGAAAAATTTCAGCTTTGGTCCCTCCTTACATTCAGACTATGCCTGCCCTAGAATAACTGGAACCCATCATTCTCCACCAGTGTTAACAATGACCGAGTGATAATGCAGACAGGGTGCAGATGTTTTTACTACCACGTTGTCTAATCCTACTTGGAACAGGCTTAAATGCCATGGTACTCTTGCCTCCTCTTTCTACACTGCAGCTTCTTTCATTGCTTCCACTAGTGGAGAAGCATCTGGGTAAATTCTGGGTTATAGTTTTCCGAGTGCATACAAGACTCGGTATATCAAAAGGATATTACCATTTTCTTAAATGACTCCAGTACTGTGGGAAGCACTCCGAAAGCCCTGTACAGGTTCACATTGCCTTAAATCTGTTCTTTAAAAACCAGTTTGAGGTTAAAGAATGACATATTTACTAGGGTTGTCAAGCGATTAAAAAAATTAGTTGTGGTTAATCGCACAGTTTAACAGTAATAGAATACCATTTATTTAAATATTTTTCGATGTTTTCTACATTTTCAAATATATTGATTTCAATTACAACACAGAATACAAAGTGTACGCTCTTCATTTAATATTTATTTTTATTATAAATATTTGCACTGTAAAAAACAAAAGAAATAGTATTTTTCAATTCACCTAATACAAGTACTGGAGTGCAATCTCTTGATCATGAAAGTTGAACTTACAAATGCAGAATTACGTACAAAAAATAATGGCATTCAAAAATAAAACAATGTAAAACGAGCCTACAAGTCCACTCAGTCCTACTTCAGCCAATTGCTCAGACAAACAAGTTTGATTACAATTTGCAGGAGATAATGCTGCCCGCTTCTTGTTTACAATGTCACCTGAAAGTGAGAACAGGCGTTCACATGCCACCGTAAGGTATTTACGTGCCAAATGCACTAAAGATTCATATGTCCTTTCATGCTTTAACCACCATTCCAGAGGACAAGCGTCCATGCTGATGACGGGTTCTGCTCGATAATGATCCAAAGCAGAGCAGACCAACGCAAGTTCATTTTCAGCATCTGAGTCAAATGCCACCAGCAGAAGGTGGATTTTCTTTTTTGGTGGTTCAGGTTCTGTAGTTTCTGCATCAGAGTGTTGCTCTTTTAAGACTTCTGAAAGCATGCTCCATACCTCATCCCTCTCAGATTCTGGATGGCACTTCAGATTCTTAAACCTTGGACTCTAGTGCTGTAGCTATTTTTAGAAATCTCACATTGGTACCTTCTTTGTGTTTTGTCAAATCTGCTGTGAAAAAGTGTTCTTAAAAAAACATGTACTGGGTCATCACCCAAGACTGCTATAACATGAAATATATGGCAGAACACGGGGAAAACAGAGCAAGATACATACAATTCTCCCCCAAGGAGTTCAGTCACAAATTTAATTAATGTATTATTTGTTTAACGAGCATTATTAGCATGCAAGCACGTCCTCTGGAATGGTAGCCGAAGCATGAAGGGGCAAACAAATGTTTAGCATATCTGGCATGTAAATACCTTGCAACGCCCACTACAAAAGTGTCATGCGAATGTCTGTTCTCACTTTCGGGTGACAATGCAAATAAGAAGCAGGCAGCAATATCTCCCACAAATGTAAACAAATTTGTTTGTCTTAGCGATTGGCTGAACAAGAAGTAGGACTGAGTGGACTTGTAGGCTCTAAAGTTTTACTTTTTTTGTTTTTGAGTGCAGTTTTGTAACCAAAAAAAATCTGCATTTGTAAGTTACACTTTCACAACAAAGAGATTGCACTACAGAACTTGTATGAGGTGAAATGAAAAATACTATTGCTTTTGTTCATTTTTACAGTGCAAATATTTGTAATCAACAATAATATAAAGTGAGCACTGTATATTTTGTATTCTGTGGTGTTATAGAAATCAATATATTTGAAAATGCATTAAAATCATGCAAAAATATTTCATAAATTACAATTGGTATTCTTTTAACAGTGCGATTAATCGAGATTAATTTTTTTTAGTTAATCGCATGAGTTAACTGTGATTAATCGACAGCCCTAATATTTACCCTACACTCAAGGAGTCCTGTCCCATTTTAGCTTAAAATTCATTCTACTGCAGGTTTGAATATATGACAAAAGTTTTAATGGTGGGGAAATAATCCAATATTCCAATAGTGGGTAGGGAGGAGGATAAAGAAATCTATTTAAAAATCTTGGCAGTTTTGCTTGATTAAATTTGTTTATAAAAATGTACCAAGGAGTAAACTTTTAAAGAAATCAGATGATACATATAAAAATAGTTTTCAGTGGCTCTGGAGGAAAAAAATAGCAAAAATAAAAGGAAAGAAAGGAAAAAATAGCAAATAATAATGTTTTTTTCACATCACTGAACATCCTCTAGATGTTGTCCTGGGATCCCCCTAGGAGAACAAAGAAATTAGTTAGTGCACAGTAGAATGATAGCAGGCCACAAGCACCTCATGTCCTGGCTTGACTAGTGCAAAAGATAACTCAAGTTAGCTAACATGACTTGAAACACCATTTGGCACCTAGTGCAGACAGTTTAACACCTTTACAAACTTGTTAGTTGGTCATGTTGTAACCTAGGCTCAGGTATCATACTGGTTTAAAAAGCATCTTTCTCCTAATCCAGATAGATCCCCAGTGGGGGCTATCACTAAACATGCTGGGAGTGTGGCAAGAAGCAGTGCTGGCAAAGTTCCCTGCTATTAACCCACACTGGCAGAGAGGAGGGAAGAAGTGTGATATTGAGCCATCTTTAGAGCTGTATTATCCTTCCTCTAAATGCAGTCTAATAATGCACAAACACACACCAATGAAGCTCGACCAGATATCTGGCACAGAGCTGTATCCTGGCACCATGCTTCTACGGATACAAAACACACAACACTGTACATTTGTTTTCAGATTCTTCCACTCTCTGAATTCAATCTGCTTGAAACCAAGAAGTGTCCAGAAGTTGATTTTAAAATTGCATTGGCCCAGCCTGCTGAGTTCATTGTGACAGAGGCTACTAATGGCCACTGATCAAATCTGAATATATGGCAACATTTTACAGTAGTTTGAAAGTGCCCTCTAGTATAACATGCACAAAATTTTTCTCTTCTGTCAGCCCCATTAGCTGCTGGCCATTCATTCTCCCATGCTCATTCTAAAGCATTGGAATTTTAAGGTGATATTAACAAGATCAGCCAGGTTTATGTAATGCGTAACGTTTGTATCCTGCAGGAAAACACCCCAGCAAAGCCCAGCTGCCATAGTGGGAACATGATTGTCCATTTCCCTGTAATTAACTGCCATATTTCTCAGAATATCTTCCATCTCTTTAGAGCAAGGATGCTACAGACATTAGTGCTATCCCTGCTAGTAGGGAAGGCAGCACATGCTGGTGGGAATCACTGATCACACAATTTCCCAGCTCTTATTTCATCCAGCTGCCGACGAGCAGCAATAGGAATCTACAGGGCAATAAAGATGTTTCTTTGTTCTATGGAGTTTACGCTATCACCAACCCTCACGGCCAGGGTGGATTTGACTAGGTTTTAGTCAGGAGGAGGGGATGGAAGAGGATAAAGTATGGGCCAGATCAGACAAGAAACATTCACATAAAGAAGGTGACACTTCAGAAAAGGGCAGACAAATAAGCAGTGACAAGTTTTTAAAGTGCTTGTACACAAATACTAGAAGTCTAAATAATAAGATGGGTGAACTAGAGTGCCTCATATTAAGGGAGGATATTGATATAATAGACATCACAGAAACCTGGTGGAGTGAGGACAATCAATGTGACACTATATATATCGGAAGGATAGAACAGAAAGGAGCATAAAACACAGCCAAATTAAATGTAAAAATTTAATAAGAAAAGCCAAAGAGGAGTTTGAAGAACAGCTAGCCAAAAACTCAAAAGGTAATAACAAAATGTTTTTTAAGTACATCAGAAGCAGGAAGCCTGCTAAACAACCAGTGGGGCCCCTTGACGATCGAGATACAAAAGGAGCACTTAAAGACGGATAAAGTCATTGTGGAGATCTAAATGAATTCTTTGCTTCAGTCTTCACAGCTGAGGATGTTAGGGAGATTCCCAAACTTGAGCTGTCCTTTGTAGGTGACAAATCTGAGGAATTGTCACAAGAGGAGGTTTCGGAATTAATTGAGAAACTTAACGGTAACATGTCACCGGGACCAGATGGCATTTACCCAAGAGTTCTGAAAGAACTCAAATGTGAAATTATGGAACTATTAACTATGGTTTGTAACCGGTCCTTTAAATCAGCTTCTATAGCAATGACTGGAAGATAGCTAATGTAACGCCAATATTTAAGAAGGGCTCTAGAGGTGATCCTGACAATTACAGTCTAATGTCAGTACTGGGCAAATTAGTTGAAACAATAGTAAAGAATAAAATTGTCAGACACATAGAAGAGCATAAATTGTTGCGCAAAAGTCAATATGGCTTCTGTAAAGGGAGATCATGTCTTACTAATCTATTAGAGTTCTTTGAGGGGGTCAACAAACATGTGGACAAGGGGGATCCACTGGACATAGTGTACTTAGATTTCCAGAAAGCCTTTGACAAGGTCCCTCACCGATGGCTTAAATTAAGTAAATTAAGTTGTCAAGGGATAAGAGGGAAGATCCTTTCATGGATTGAGAACTGGTTAAAAGACAGGGATCAAAGGGTCAGTCCTAGGACCAATCCTATTCAACTTATTCATAAGTGATCTGGAGAAAGGGGTAAACAGTGAGGTGGCAAAGTTTGCAGACGATATTAAACTGCTCAAGATAGTTGAGACCAAAGCAGACTGTGAAGAACTTCAAAAAGATCTCACAAAATTAAGTGATTGGGCAACAAAATGGCAAATGAAATTTAATGTGGATAAATGTAAAGTAATGCACATTGGAAAAAATAACCCCAACTATATATATACACAATATGATGCGGGCTAATTTAGCTACAACTAATCAGGAGATAGATCTTGGCATCATTGTGGATAGTTCTCTGAAGACGTCCATGCAGTGTGCAGCGGCAGTCAAAAAACCGAACGGGATGTTAAGAATCATTAAAAAAAGGATAGAGAATAAGACTGAGAAGATCTTATTGCCCTTATATAAATCCATGGTACACCCACATCTTGAATACTACATACAGATGTGGTCCCCTCATTTCAAAAAAGATATACTGGCATTAGAAAAGGTTCAGAAAAGGGCAACCAAAATGATTAGGGGTTTGGAATGGGTCCCATATGAGGGGAGATTAAATAGGCTAGGACTTTTCAGCTTGGAAAAGAGGAAACTAAGGGGGGATATGATAGAGGTATATAAAATCACGAGTGGTATGGAGAAAGTGAATAAGGAAAAGTTATTTACTTGTTTCCATAATATAAGAACTAGGGGCCACCAAATGAAATTAATGGGTAGCAGGTTTAAAACAAATAAAAAAGTTCTTCACTCAGCGCACAGTCAACCTGTGGAACTCCTTGCCTGAGGAGGTTGTGAAGGCTAGGACTATAACAGGGTTTAAAAGAGAACTGGATAAATTCATGGAGGTTAAGTCCATTAATGGCTATTAGCCAGGATGGGTAAGGAATGGTGTCCCTAGCCTCTGTCTGTCAGAGGGTGGAGATGGATGGCAGGAGAGAGATCACTAGATCATTGCCTGTTAGGTTCACTACCTCTGGGGCACCTGGCATTGGCCACTGTCAGTAGACAGGATACTGGGCTGGATGGACCTTTGGTCTGACCCAGTATAGCCATTCTTATGTTCTTATGATTTAAGTCAAATTGATATAAATGTTACCTCTGGAGACACAAATCCACAGTTTGAGAACTGCAAAACTAAGCATCTCTGATGGTATCTTCTAGACTGAGCACTGAGTCCCATTGGGTAGATAGAAAAGTCTGTGGAACCTCGTAAGATTGGGTCCCTAATCCATGAACTATTGGAACTCATTTACAAAACTTTTCTTAAACATTACATGAATATATTGTCTCATACTATAGAATTAGAATTTATAATCCCTATTCTGTAATGAAATATCTTTGAGCTATAATGTATCTTAATTAAAACCATCTTTAGATTGGTTTTTTACTCAAAAAGCATTTTATCAAAAATATCTGATTTAAATAAAAAAATCCATTTTTTTTTAAAATCATTGATTTTTATCACTCTGCTCACAGCGTCTCTCAGAAACACTGCTGTTGCAAATCCATTAGCACCAGGATTATGTCCCAAAGTCTATGGCACCCTGACCTGCCAGCAGTCACTGCCTACAGTGCATCTCGTGGGGCCCAACAGGATACATCAGTTCCTGAAGTTAACAGCTCAGGAGCAGGGATTGCAGAATGCTCTCTTGGGCACATCGTTTACAGGAACCTATTCCAAAAGCTGGGATCAGAAGGGTCACAGCTCGCAAAAGCTGTTGGAAGACGCACCATTCCATGCTTGAATCTAACCCAATTCACCAGGCACAAGTGAGGAGAAGTGGGAGAATAGCCTGAGTTTAAACAAATGGTTCACATCATATTACCTGCTGGTGAAAGAGATCCTCTTCTCCAAACTCTGCTTCATCATCCTCCTCGTTCTCCCGCACCACAACTGATTTTGTGATGCTTCTTACTGCAACTTCCTAGACAAGGGGACAGACACAGGTGTTTGCTTTGCCATTAACTCTTCCCCTCTCACCCAAACTTTAGGGAATTCAAAGCAGTTGGCCGCATATTTGAACCATCACCCTGGTTTGGGGTTTTTATGAAACCAAATCCTAGCCAATAAAGTTCTGCAAACTACAGGCCCTCCCTTATTTCGGCTCATCTCTAACTGTAGTGATGTAATTTTTGTTTTCAATCATCCTTATCTTCAGCTATTTTCTCTTATTCCAAGAAGTTTGAGAGGGAGCAGGTAAGATGCCTTTCTACCTCTCATGTGGGGTTTATTCTTTTTAAACAACCTACTAATGGGCCTAACTGGGAACTGTGTCATAAAAGACTGCGGAATGTGCTAACATCTGATTTATTTCTCTGAACTATTACATAGCTAAACTGAACACCGAGAAACCCCTATCTAATTTCCACTCATATTCTATGTCAGTTGCATGTACCAATTATTTGGAATTATTGTCTTCACTGAACTACTACCAGGATTATTTTAAAACTCAGGAAGTTTCCACCCTTCCTAATTTATTGTAGCAAAGATTAGGAATAAGAAGCTGTTGGTCCTCTCAGCAGTTGCACATTGGAATTGTATGTTGGGGGTACACCTGAATATCTGGGGAAATCTTCCTAGATACAGACATGTCCAAGTGGAGGGACTGACAAATTTCAGGTTGTGGAGAGAGGTTATTTTATTTTTGAGGATCCTTCAGCTACTAACTGAATAAATGTGTCCCATTTGAATACTGAGCCAGTTCCCTTCCCTGTGTATATCAGTGACCTCTTTTCCTACCTCTGTGTCCTGTGCTGCTGTTCCTGCAGTACCTTCACAGAACTGTCAGCAAGAAAGGCATGAAAACTGATACAATGCTAGTCAGTTTTATTTTGCTGTGGCTACTGGACAGCTGAAGCAATGCATGTTTATCAATAGCAGCCAAAGCACGATCCTCCCTTGCAAGATTCTTCTGCAGGGACAGTTTTCAAAAACAGTTGTGGGATGATGCAGGACAATGAAGAATACTCAGGAACCTGTGCCCAGTGGAAACTCCTGAAATGGTTGCAGCACTGAAGAAATCTCTATTTTTTTGCATTATTATTATTTACATGCTATGATTTACATGCTATTTATTATTATTTACATGCTAAGTATCATCAGTTGAAATAATGAGCAGTGCACATTTGCTTTCTCTACTGGAAATATATACTCAAATCCTTTCTCTCCAGAACCAAAATGAAAAGGAGTACTTGTGGCACCTTAGAGACTAACAAATTTATTTGTTTCATGTACTCTGTGTATATAGACAGGTTTCAGAGTAGCAGCCGTGTTAGTCTGTATTCGCTAAAAAAAAGAAAAGAAAAGGAGTACTTGTGGCACGTTAGAGACTAACAAATTTATCTGAGCATAAGCTTTCGTGAGCTACAGCCAAAGTGAGCGGTAGCTCACGAAAGCGCATGCTCAAATAAATTTGTTAGTCTCTAAGGTGCCACAAGTACTCCTTTTCTTTCTGTGTATATAAAATCTCTCCACTGTATTTTCCACTGCATGCATCTGATGAAGTGAGCTGTAGCTCACAAAAGCTTATGCTCAAATGAATTTATTAGTCTCGAATGTGCCACAAGTCCTCCTTTTCTTTTTGCGGATACAGACTAACACAGCTGCTACTCTGAAACCTATCCCTTAAACGTTACAGACAAATGAAACTGCGATTTTGTCAAAAATGCATAGACGGGTTTGGGAGGTAATGCAACCCACATCTTTTTCCAGGAGACAAAGCTTACCTCTCCATCAGAGTTCACCAGATATGTGCGGATGTCTCCTCCAGTGCCCCAGCTGCTCTGATTCTTCCACACAAGGACAGATGGGGGGCTATGAGTCACACCTGCATCTGCAGCCCAGATCTAAGAAAGAGAAATTCTATAAGCAGATGTTTGTACCCGTTTTATTTTTATATACTTAAAAAACCCTATATTTTTCCTTTTCTCACTCCTCTTTTCTTGCCACCCCACTTGCTCCTTCTCATTTCCCAGTGACAGCGAAGTAGATGAAACTAGAGCTATACTATTTGCAGGAAAATGCTTTTTTCCCTACACAACGTTAAGAGGCTGTAAGTTAACAGCAACCACAGTTACAGAGAAGAGAAAATAAATGGAGTTTAATAGTTCAGTTGTCATTTCTTTTCTACATACAGCAATTAGCCCTCCTGGACTCAGTGCATTTACTATCTTGATAGAGCCCAGAGACAAAATACAGCTGCATGCACATCCCGTTAACCTTTTAAGAGGCTATAAGTTCCCACTTGCTATGGCAAATATTTAAGCAATAATACAAGGAAAGCAGCTCCTTTCCTATGGAGGGACTTTTAATGCAGGCTGCAGACAAAAGATCTAATTTAGTAATGATCATTTGGAGAACACAAAAATGCATATAAAATACCAGATACCAGGCCTAACCCTACAGTTCTTAATCCATTGAGCTAGTACTGCAGAAATTCAATTCCCATATGGTATTCTTTAGGAGCCTGATCTTACGCCAAACAAGTGAGCTCAATGGGAGCAGGGGCAAGCCCTATATCAAGCCCAGTTAAACACTCACATTCATACCAGGTGCCACAGCAGCAACAAAAGTGTCTCTTCAGTGACTTACTGTAACAGTTTGCCCAGCCCTGAGGACATACTTTGGAGTAAATTTATAAGCAATTTCTTCTGCATCTCCAATTTGTCTCTTCAGTCTCCAGTTACCCAGAGACTGGTCCTAATGGAAAGATATAAAAGTTTATTTAGGAACAGATATCTAGAGCCAGACAAATGGCATCTCTAATGCCTTTGTATTTATTAAAATGCTACAGATACAGAGTCACTAGCTTTTCCCACAGCTTGTTATTGGGTCACATGCACCGTAGATTCTGGGAGTATTTTTTTTTAATCCAGTGAATAGTTTAGATTGCAAGCTTCTTATTTAAAGCCCAATCCTGCAAAAACACTAGTAACTTCACTCTTCCACTAATCCCATGAGAGTCAATGAGACTCTCAAATGAGTAAACTTACCTAGAGGCATGTTTGCAGGATCAGGCTACTAAATGGTAAGCTTCTTGGAACACTAACTATCTCCCTCTTCTGTGTCTTGTATAGCGCTGTTTTGGTGCTGAAACAATACTATCAGCATTTAAGTACCACTTTGTCACTTCAAAGGAGCAGTGCCCAAGGGAGATTAGCCATCATCTCTCTCCGGGGGAGCAGTATGTTTGGGTTACAAAAGGCCATGTCACATCTGGGTGCTAGCTCACTGCAGCCTTTCTAAAGGTTCTGCTCATACTCACTTTCTCAGAGTTGTTCTTAAGTTGAACATATTTTCCCTCCAGGTCGGTCTCTTCTATGCTGATGCCTCCTGTGGCTGAGGCTTGCTGGGACATTTGGAAACTACTGCTGCTACCGCTGGTGCTACCACTCCTACTCCCAGTGCCAATTCCACTTGTACCACTGCCTGCAAGTTCCTCTGCTTCAACCCGTTTTCTCTTGCCTCGAGAAGAGCGAAGAACCGAAGTGCTGGTGCTGCTGCTGCTGCTGGAGGTAGCCTTGGAGACTGTCACACGGGAGGACGGGCTTGGAGAGAGCTTCAACCTTAATGCAATCAAACAGACATTTTAACCAGATGAAGAAGGCTGAAGTTAGATTCTCAGGACTAGTCCAGGGGATTATTTGAGAGAATTAATCTACACAGTAACATGCCACAGTACACCAATACCCTAGGCTTTTACGTGAACTGCTTTAAGGCATGATGACAGAAGCAGGAGAAACACAGAGCCCTGCAACCTCTGGCAGGTAAGTACAAAAGGAGCTGAATGTCAAGCACATGTTCATCCACAGTATTTCTAAACATTTGAATAGGTAGGTGGTTCAGATGAGAGCAGCTGCAACTGCCTCACTTTATGAACATTATATATATAGTGGCCCCAGGTTCCAAGAGGCCAGCGTGGCCCTCAATTAGGCGACATTTGGGCACTGCTGTTCAAATAGGACAAAATGTCAAAGCTGGGAAAAATTCCCACCAGTGCAGAGTGTGAAGCATGTGAAACCTATACCTACCTCTTTTCCTCACCCTCCAGAAGTTTTCGGTAAGCACTGATCTCCATGTCCAGCGCTAATTTGACATCAAGCAGTTCCTGGTATTCTGCAAGCTGCTGCTGCATCTGGTCCCTCATTTCCATCATTTCCCTCTCCTTGGCATCTAGCATCTTCCTGAACTTGTCCTGCTCACCAGCCATCATATCCTCCAGTTCCCGAATGCGATCTTCTGCAACACTAGCCTATGGTCACAGTAAAACAAGAAATCAACTTGGCATGTGTATGGAGACAGAGGAGGATACGTGATTTCCCTATGACAGGTATTGCAAATGGGGAAACAAAACCAGGCAGCTAGACTCAGGAATTCAATTACCGCCATGCATTTCCAGAGGCAGAACAGACATATGGGTCCCCATCTAGCCCAGCCCACAGGGAAAGGGCAGTGTATTATTCACTCTAGCTTTAAATGGTGTAAGCAACAGGGCTTTAGGGAACTCTTGGCAGGGTATGCTCCTGCAACTTAGATATTCACTAGGCCCCTTGTCTACTGAAATCCAGACTAGTTAATCTTTCAGGAAACCCCTTTCATCCCCTGAAATGTAGGAAAAAAGTTGAGTTTTGAGATGGAATATATGCAACAGGGGTTACTGTACCAGGAACAGTTGGTAGGATTGGGGCTATAATGGCAGTTTAATAATTAGTGTAAAATGGGATACAGGTCACATGGTCTGATAAGTAACTTTACAATAATATTTTCAGTGCAAATACTCACAATTACAAGTTTAAAATTCACCTTCTACAAAAATATGTATAAAATTAAAAATAAAATGTACTGTTTTCTACAAACATACCTGCTAGTCAACTCATTCTCCAGAGCATTCATGGAGCGTGAACAAAGGGAAAGGAATTAAAGTTTTATTTGACCAACCGTTCACAGAGTTTTAGATGTACGGAAATGTAGTCTCTTCACCTGTTTTTGCAAGCCAGAAAGCTGGTAGCTGAGAGACTCTATCCTCATGCGAGCTTCCTTCAGCTCCTCCCGGGCAGCACTGGCAGCTTTGTCATTTTGGTCAGAGGACAGTTTGGCATTCTCCAACTGGAAGAGAGTTTGGCACAGGATACTCACATTAGACTAGGCTTCACAGGCTTAGGGTTGCATTGGCTAAACCTGCTTGTGCTACTAGAACAGAAGGTCCATCATCTTTTCCATTTTACACACACACACAATTTTAATATGACTGCAAAACTAGCTAAGAAATACAGTCTGTGTCTAGAAACAACAGTTTAATAGAGAATTTCAAATAAGTCAAATTTAAAATTAACTGCTTTCATTAACTTTCTGCAAAGTTAAATGTCAGCTGTACAACCAGGTTATAGCCATTCCATTAATAAGAAATGGTTACTCACCTATTTTTCTGTAGCTGTCGTTCTTCGAGATGTGTTGCACATCTCCATTCCACTGTAGGTGTGTGCACACCTACTGCACAGCTGTCAGAAATTTTTCCCATGGCAGTCCCTGTTGGGGCAACTTGAGTGCCCTCTGCTGCCTTGCACTACTGCATTCAGGTATACAAGGTGGAACTGCCCTGACCCCCCTCAGTCTCTTCTTACTAGAACAATTCCAATAGAGAGAAGGAGGGAGGGTCGTGGAACAGAAATGTGCAACACATCTTGAAGTTACCAAAAAAAACCAGTAACAGTTTCTACTTCGAGTGACTGCACATGTCCATTCCACGTAGGTGACTCACAAGCAGTTCGAACTGGAGGTGGTTTCAGTGTTTACTTTAATAGGGATTTGATTACTCATCCAAATCTGGCATTGTCTCTGGATTGCTGAGAGGTAGCAAAGTGAGAGGCAAATGTATGGAATGATGACGAGGTTGCTGCCTTACAAATGTCCAAGACGGGCACGTGAGCCAGAAAAACCGCAAAAGCTGTCTGAGACCTTGCTGAACAGGCTGACGCTCTACTCAGGGGCATCACATTATCAAACTGATAGCATAACCGAATATAACTGGATATCCAAGAAAAGATTCTTGGAGTGGACACTGGACAGGCTTTCATTCTGTCTGCAATTGTGATGAACAGTGGTATTGAAGACCTAAACGATTTAGTCTGATTCAGGTAAAAAGCCAAAGCTCTTCTAACATCTAGAGTGAGAAGCTTTTCCCTGTCTTTATGCATATGAGGCTTTGGAAAGAAGACCAGTCATCAGATTGCTTAATTAAGGTGAAAACTGGAAACCGCTTTAGAAAGAAACTTCGAGTGAGGACAAAGGCAAACTGTTACTACAGAAGACAATATAGGGAGGCTCTGACACACTAGCACTTCCATTTTCCCAACTTTTCTGACCAATGTAACAGCAGCCAAAAAAGGGCACTTTAATTGAAAGGTGTAGCAGTGAAAGAGATTGCCAGAAACCCAAAGGGGGAACCAGTCAGCTTTGCTGAAATTAGATTCAAGTTCCATGGGTGTGGATATGTCAGGATACTGTATCTGTGGATATAATTTTTTTTTTTTTTGGGTGCAGAATTCCCTCAGGAGTAAATTATATTCTGAAAGAATTGCCATTATTCTAAGTTAGGAAAGCCTCCTGGAGATTCAGCCTCTAGAGTCCCTCTGGGGTGCAGAAGCCATGTTAATTCCCTCTTCTCTCTCTCTCTCAAGTTCAGGTTAAGACAATCCCTGCTGGTCTCCCTGATAGCTTTGTTTGTGGCTAATATGTAAACTGAGGTTAACCCACATTTCTTTGTCTAAGACAGATCTGTTTATCACTTTTACCTAGGCTAGAATGTCTTTGTTTTAAACATGTTTTAATAACATTATACAAAGGGAATTAATAACTTCACATATAAATTTAACACATGCATTTTATAATATTAATGACCAGTGTGGTGTTAGTTTCAAATGCCTTAGAGGGCATATTTTGTTCAAACCTCATTGCAGTAGTGTGTAAAATGTAAATATAGAGGTGCTTAGGGTCAAACACATCTTTTAAGTTGATGACAGCATACCAGTGCCTGGGATCCAGAGAAGGAATAATGGAAGCTAGGGTGACCATCTGGAATTTTATTTTTTTCAGGAACTTGAGTTCTTTCAGATCTAAAATAGGCCTGAGACCTCTTTTTGCTTTTGGGATTAGAAAATAGCATGAATAAAACCTCTTTCCTGCGAATAACAGAGGAACTTCCTCTATGGCTCCCATGAGACAAAGAGATTGGACCTCCTATAGTACAACAGCCTCATGACAGAGGTCCCTGAATAAGGGCAAGGAACAGGAGTGGAAGGGGGGGATGGAAACAAACTCAAGGGTATATCCCAATTCCACTATGCTTAAGATCTGTGGCGATGCCAGACCAAGAATTTAGGAAGTGGTGATTAGCAAATGGGGGATGTGAAAAGATGGTACTCTGCGGACTGGCAGTCTGTCCTTGACCAACGCATCAAACTGTTTGTTTGGAGGACCCAGCTTGCCTAGATGAACCAGCACTGCAGAGGCAGAAAGAGGTGGAAGACATCTCTTGTAACTTCTGCCCTTCCTGGATACGTCCTTGGTACAGGTCATGAAATTTGGATAGTGAAAGCGCTATGGGCAAAAGGAGTTTCTTTTTGTTGCCAACATATAAATACCCAGAGACTTAAGGGTCGCTTTTGATTCCTTGAGACTACGCAGCCTCTTGTCAGTCTTTCCAGAAAAAAGTGAAGGACCCTCAAAAGGGATCTTGAATGGTCTATTGGCACCACCCTCTATAGTAAGTACCCTTTTGGAGGTCTTGAATAGTCTCGTGAACTTCAGGGGGCACAGGGCAGGGGAGGAGCGGGCAGGGATGACCCAAAATGACTGCAGCCATGAACACCACCACCTATTGATGGCAGAGACCATGTGTCAAGCTGCAGAGTCAGCTGCATCTAGACCAGCCTGCAAAGACGTTCTGGCAACTAATTTCCCCTCATCCACCATCACAGTAAATCCCTGTTTCAGCTTGTCTAGAAGCCTGTCCTTAAATTTTACATTTTACCCTGTGAGATAATATTGTAATGACCGAGCAGAGCCTGCTGGTTTGCAATTCAAAGCTATGAACATCAAGTGGAATAAAGCTTCCTTCCAAATAAGTCCAATTTCTTTACTTCTTTGCTTTTCAGCATTAACGCCTAGTGACCCTGTCTCCTCTTTTTCATTGGCTACAGAGACTAATAGGGAGCCCAGAGAGGGATGATTTTAGAAATGTTTCGAGCCCTGTGAGGGGATGTAATAACTACTCCGCTCTTTTTGCAGTGGTGGGCAGGGAAGATGAGGTCTGCAACAGAACACTTTCAGGCTCAAGGACAGCCTCCTTAATAGGGAGAGCTACCTTACAGGGTCTCATGGAGGCTAAAATGTCCACAAGCATGTGTGACTTTTCCTGGACCTCCTCTGGCTGGACATTCAGAGGTGCAGCCATCCTCTTCAGCATCTCCCGATGGCCTTTGTAATCATCAGGTGCAGGAGAAACAGACTCTACTTACCACTGCCTCATTGGTGGATGAAGAGGAGGTGGCCAAGGGCTGATAAGGTGGACCATCCTCTGATTCCTCTAAGGGAAACTCCTGAGAGCAAACCTCTGCATGTACAGGTCTGGTACCGAGGGTGGCTTGATGTGACTCTGGTACAGACACTTGCAAAGGCAAGTTGTGAGGCATGCAGGCATGCCCTAGATTGAGGAGGATCCCCAAGGATTCATGAAAGGCCACTGACATGGCCACCGGACCCCAATTATGACCAGGCCATTGGTCTTCGTGTGACTGCGCCTGGTACCATGGTGGATAGGCGCTCCATGGGAACTGCTGTATGTATTCAGGCAGTGACATGTAAGAACCTCGGAATCCAATGACAAGTCCTCATCCTCCCACCAGGAGAGAGCTGACACCATTGGTACTGGGGAGACAGGTTAAAAGCCTGGAGGTTGGAGGTACTGCGAAATCATGGCTGGTTCCTCCCTACTTGCTACTGATCTGAGATGTATTTTAAAGGGTGGGCCCGAAGGTACCATATGAGGCATCAGAGAAACAGTCAACATCGATACTTTAGACACCGGAGCTGGGTGAGAATCCTGAACAGCCAGGAAAACCGGTACTGACAGGCTGAATAACTCCCAAGCTGCCGCATAAGCCTTGGGCATAAACGGCACTGTGATAGAATGCTGGGCAACAACAGCTGAGCCAGCACCGGTCACTGCAGCTCCAATTAAACACCCCAGAACAGACCTGGTTAAGAAGAGCTGTGCCTAACTGGTGGGTGGAGGAGAGTTGGAAGGCTAATTAAGCCATTCGGCCAAGGATACAAAAAGGCACAGGAAGGAAGTAGGAAGGGGGAAGGCAGGCAGTGAGACGGAGAGAGAGATTGCTCTTTCCTACTTACCTCAGGAGCTGAGGGCTCCCTAAGACGTTAGGAGTACGGCTGTATATTGTACAAGTGTGGTGGGAACCTACATTGTAAATAAACTGCACTGGGTGTTTTACTAGCATTAAGGTTTCTCAGTGGTTCGTGGACTTGAGCAGAGGTATGAGTGAGTGGGCCCTGCCACAGGCACCAGGAAATCCTGCAGTACTGATATCTGAAACAAGGTCCATCTAGTCCAGTGGAGGTCCATCAGTACCAGATACTTCAGAGGAAGGAGTAAAAGCCCTGCAGCTGGCAGCTAATCCGCTCCCCTCATTAGGTCTCATGGTGATCTCTAGCAGTTCAAAGATTGGTTGTAGCCCTGACGCACAAGATTTATTAACCCTTCCAAAATTTTTGTTAGCATTAACTATAACACTGGATATTTGTTATCCTTACAAATGTCCAATCCCTTTCTGAATCTTGCTAAATTCTTGGTCTCAGTGACATCCTGTGAGTTTCACAGTCTAATTATGTGCTGTGTGAAAAAGTTTTTTTTGTTTTTTTTTTCTGTCTATTATGAATTTGTCACCCCTTCTAATTTCATTGAAACTCCCCTTGTTCTTGTGTTTTGACACAGGGAGAACAAAAACTCCTGATACACCACCTCAAACCAGATATTATTTTATATACTTTTATCAAGCCTCCCCCAACCCCAGGTAAACAATACATTTTTTCAGTCTCTCTTCATGTGAAAGTTTTTCCAGCTCTCTAATAATATTCAATGTCCTTGTCTGAACCCCCTTTAATTCCATAGTATCTTTTTTGTGAGGGGGGGACAATACAGTACAGATTTTTATAATGCTATTATAATCTATTCTCTATCCCTTTTCTTAAACATCCAAACATTTTGATAGCTTTTTTACTGGCAGCTGATTATCAAGCAAGTCTTCATAGAGCTGTCTACAATGATGCCCAGGTTGCATTGCTGAGTTGATACATGCAGTGTTGTTGTAGCCATGTTGGTCCCAGGATATTAGAGAGACAAGGTAGGTGAGGGAATATCTTTTATTAGACCAACTTCTGTTGGTGAGAGCGACAAGTTTTCAAGCTTACACAGAGCTTTTCTTCAGGTGTGGGAGTTGACACAGTTAATTAGAATCCTGTAAGGTGTAGGAGTAGTTTACCTTTTCCTCTCCAATGTGCATTACTTTAATTTATCAATATCGAACTTCATCTGCCATCCATACAACCTTAACCTGGCCCTCTGTTTGATGCCATTGTTCTCATGGGATTAATCTTTTATTTCTGTTTGTGGTTTTGAATCTCATGTTAATTCACTTTCACCATTTACAGCAAATGTGTCCATTGGTTTATAATTAATAGTACTATGAACTATGTTACTCAGGGGCGGGGTTTCTAATAGATAAGAGCATTTTTAAATACTTTTATTTGGTAGGTGTTCTATATATAAAGACTGTAAAGAAATAAGAAGTGATGGAATGGATAAGACAGTCTGTCTGGGCAAAAATCGCATTGGGGAACAAAGCTACTAGAGCCTCCCCTGAGATAGTGCTTGAGGTGTACTATAGACCACCGGGATCTGATATGGATCGAGACCTCTTTAATGCTTATAATGAAGTAAATACTAATGGGAATTGTGTGGTCATGGGAGACTTGTACTTCAGTTTATATCTGGGAAGTTAAAGTGCTAGTAATAATAATAGGGCTCAGATTTTACTGGATGCAATAGCTGATGGATTCCTTCACCAAGAAGTTGCTGAACTAACAAGAGGGGTTTCCATTTAGATTTGGTTTTGGTGAGCAGTGAGGACCTCATAGAAGAAATGGTTCTAGGGCACAACCTTGATTCGAGTGATCACGAGCTAAGTCAGTTCAAACTAAATGGAAGGATAAACAAAAATAGATCTGTGACTAGGGTTTTTGATTTCCAAAGGGCTAACTTTAAAAAATTAAGGAAATTAGTTAGGGAAGTGGATTGGACTGAAGAACTTGTGGATCTAAAGGCGGAGGAGACATGGAATTACTTCAATTCAAAGTTGCAGAAACTATCAGAAGCCTGCATCCCAAGAAAGGGGAAAAAACTCATAGGCAGGAGTTGTAGACCAAGCTGGATGAGCAAGCATCTCAAGGAGGTGATTAAGAAAAAGCAGAAAGCCTACAAGGAGACGGATCAGCAAGAAAAGCTACCTCATTGAGGTCAGAACGTGTAGGGATAAAGTGAGAAAGGCCAAAAGCCATGTAGAGTTGGACCTTGCAAAGGGAATTAAAACCAATAGTACAGTACAGACCTGTTTATGAGTGAACGTCGGGAGTCAAGCTGTTAACAGACCGCAGGTTAAGAGGGCCATGCTGAAAAAAGTGTCTATGATTCACTTAGGAAAAAACGCCGTTATTTTCTGCTCTTTCTGGCTCACATTTTTTTTTCCTTTCTTATGAAATCTGTCATTCACTGCAGATGAAACGTGTTCGCGGCCGATTCATCAGCTGATAGGCTTTCTCCAGAAATCGATACCTGCGCTATGCCATGACGCTTTTTAAAACAATTTATAAACCCGTTGCTGGCTAGGAATGATTCATCCCCCGTCAAATTTCCAAATTTTGTCGCTTGGACTTGAAGAATTGGCCCACTGAGCGGCATTCCTTTCAGCCTTTCCCGAGCAAACCCCATGCATGTGGCTTTGTATATTGTGGGTTTTCCTGAATAGCGCACACGTTTTCGCTTAAGCCCCGCGGCAGAATCGATATTTTGTACAAAGCCATTCAATTTAGATTCGTTTTTTAGCCATCCTCTGAGAGTAGATTCGGCAATCCCAATATCTTTTGAAACCTTGGCCTGGGTTTCTTTGCTATTTACTCCATCTATTGCAGCTAGCTTTTCTCCTACAGTGTAGGAACTCTGACGCTTGCCCTCTGCCATTATATTAGGCCTCCAGTCAAAATTTTCTAATGTAGTGTATATATATATTACTATATAACTACTATATATTATATATCTCTCTAGTGTGACAATAACTAAGCGTGCGTGATACGTCTTTACTAATATTGGTAAAGACGTACAACACGTTTCTGCTCCACACTTCCTGTCGATTTCTATGTCAGTGAGTTAGTGAGCAAATCTGTAGCGCTACATAGCAAGTTGCTGTACCGCGTGTTAACGAGTCTCGCATTAAATAGGTAGCACTGGGAGGCATGGCACTACCGCGCGTTAAGCGGATTCGTGCGTTAAGCAGGTCTGTACTGTAAAAGGTTCTATAACCATATAAATAAGAAGAAAACAAGGAAAGAAGAAGTGGGACCGCTAAACACTGGGGATGAAGGGGAGGTAAAGGATAATCTAGGCATGACCCAATATCTAAACAAATACTTCACCTCAGTCTTTAATAAGGAGCTTCTGGATAATGGTAGGATGATAAATGGGAATGAGGATATGGTGGTAGATATTACCACATCCAAGGTAGAAGCCAAACTCAAACAGTTTAATGGGACTAAATCGGGGGGCTCAGATAATCTTCATCCAAGAATATTAAAGGAATTGACACCCGAAATTGCAAGCCCATTAGCAAGAATTTTTAATGAATCTGTAAATTCAGGGGTTGTACCGTATCGCTGCAGAATTGCTAACATAGTTCCTAATTTTAAGAAAGGAAAAAAAAGTGATCCGGGTAACTACAGGCCTGTTAGTTTGACATCTGTAGTATGCAAGGTCTTGGAAAAAATTTTGAAGGAGAAAATAGTTAAGGACATTGAGGTAATTGGGACAAAATACAACATCATTTTACAAAAGGTAGATTGTGCCAAGCCAACCTGATCTCCTCCTTTGAAAAGGTAACAGATTTTTTAGACAAAGGAAACGCAGTGGATCTAATTTACCTTGATTTCAGTAAGGCATTTGATACGGTTTCACATGGGGAATTATTAGCTAAATTGGAAAAGATGGGGATCAATATGAATATTGAAAGGTGGATAAGGAATTGGTTAAAGGGGAGACTACAACGAGTCATACTGAAAGGTGAACTGTTAGGCTGGAAGGAGGTTACTAGTAGAGTTCCTCAGGGATCGGTTTGGGACCAATCTTATTTAATCTTTTTATTACTGACCTTGGCACAAAAAGTGGGAGTGTGCTAATAAAGTTTGCGGATGATACAAAGCTCGGAGGTATTGCCAATACAGAGAAGGCCCGGGATCTCATACAGAAAGATCTGGATGACCTTGTAAACTGGAGTAATAGTAATAGAAATTTAATAGTGAAAAGTGCAAGGTCATGCATTTAGGGATTAACAACCAGAATTTTTGTTATAAGCTGGGGACGCATCACTTGGAAGTAACAGAGGAGGAGAAGGACCTCGGAGTATTGGTTGATCACAGGATGACTATGAGCCGCCAATGTGATGTGGCCGTGAAAAAAGCTAATGCGGTCTTGGGATGCATCAGGCGAGGTATTTCCAGTAGAGATAAGGAGGTTTTAGTACTGTTATACAAGGCACTGGTGAGACCTCACCTGGAATACTGTGTGCAGTTCTGGTCTCCCACGTTTAAGGAGGATGAATTCAAACAGGAACAGGTACAGAGAAGGGCTACGAGGATGATCCGAGGAATGGAAAACCTGTCTTATGAAAGGAGACTCAAACAGTTTGGCTTGTTTAGCCTAACCAAAAGAAGGCTGAGGGAAGATACGATTGCTCTCTATAAATATATTAGAGGGATAAATACCAGGGAGGGAGAGGAATTATTTAAGCTCAGTACCAATGTGGACACAAGAACAAATGCATATAAACTAACCATCAGGAAGTTTAGACTTGAAATTAGACAAAGGTTTCTAACCATCAGAGGAGTGAAGTTCTGGAACAGCCTTCCAAGGGGAGCAATGGGGGCAAAAGACATATCTGGCTTCAAGACTAAGCTTGATAAGTTTATGGAGGGCTTGATATGATGGGATAGCCTAATTTTGGCAATTAATTGATCTTTGACTATTAGCGGTAAATATGCGGTAAATATACCCAATGGCCTGTGGTAGAATGTTAGATGGGGTGGGATCTGAGTTACTACAGAGAATTCTTTCCTGGGTGTCTGGCTGGTGAGTCTTGCCTACGTGCCCAGGGTTTAGCTGATCGCCATATTTGGGGTCGGGAAGGAATTTTCCTCCAGGGCAGATTGGCAGAGGCCCTGGGGGTTTTTCACCTTCCTCTGCAGCGTGGGGCATGGGTCACTTGCTGAAGAATTCTCTGCACCTTGAAGTCTTTAAACCACGATTTGAGGACTTCAATAGCTCAGACATAGGTTAGGGGTTTGTTACAGGAGTGGGTGGGTGAGATTCTGTGGCCTGCATTGTTGAGGAGGTCAGACTAGACGATCATAATGGTCCCGTCTGACCTTAAAGTCTATGATTCTATGAGCACCTGGGTCTGATGCCATCAGCATTTAGGAAACTCCAACTAGTACAGAATGCAACACCTCAGCAACACTGGCTCCTGCAAGAACATCAAATCTGTCATCCGCTCCCGAGACTGACTTCCCACAGAACACTGAATCAAGTTCAAGGTCTCAGTCCTTACCTTCAAGGTGTTCAAGAGCCTGGGCCCAGGGTATCTGAAAGACTATCTAAAGCTCTGGGATGAAGACTATGATGCTCACACAATGAGACTCTCTACAAGAAGGATAAAGCTTGTTTGTGCAGGAGACAGAGCTTTCTCGAAGGCCAGACCAAGACTGCAGAATTAATTCCCCCAGGAACTACGAACCATAATAAACCTCCCCATCTTCTACTTCAAGGGCAAGGCGCATTACTGTGACCTTGCCTCCTCTTAGAGAAACCCAGAGAAACAGTGTACTTAGATACATTTTTCAAAAAATATTTAAGGTGGAATTAGAAAATTGCGAAGGTCCCATTACAAAGAACGTCCTGGTGTTACCTTAACTATGGGGCTACCCAGGGTGCTTCCATAGTAGCATGAAAGCTTCCTGAGGTAGGGATAGAGTTTTCCCTTTGATTATGAGACAGCCAGTAGACCACTAAGATACTGGTAATATCTACCTTGGTCTGATAGGTCTGTTCCAGCTCCATTTTGTACAGTTTGATCTGTTCGTCATGTTGATTGCGCAGATCCTGCAGGGCCTGGGCCATTTTGGATTCATACTCCTGCTGGTGACTGCTGTCTATCTCAACTAAACGGTGCTCATGCAGTTTCCTTGTCTCTCTTACTTCCTACATAAACAAAAATGCAGGCAAAGGTCCAAGTTAGGGTAAACAACATGATCAATTTCTTTTACACCACAATTAATTATGTCTATGTTATTTAGCTGCCAGCGCATTGAAAGCATCTCACAAAGTGCAACACAGTTAAAAACACAAACTTTAGATCTGTTAAGGTGAGCTCAATGTTTTAACAGATATAAAGTTATCTGGTCCCTTTCTACAGGAGCTAATTTATAAATATGTTCAAACATTAATTGTCTTCACTTAAAAAATGCAAAGAGATTCTAAAATAAGGGGCTACTCTGTGCTGCATTAACCAAACGAGAGAGCAGGATCAAATATCAGTTTTAACAGCAGAACAAGCGCAGCACAAAACCTTCCCCCCTCAACACACACACTAAACCCACTGGTAGACGACACTCTCTGTAGAGATTCATATATTATTCTATAAAAATGGTGTCATAAATATAAAGGGAAGAGTAACCACCTTTCTGTATACTCTGCTATAAAATCCCTCCTGGCCAGAGGCAAAACCCTTTTACCTGTAAAGGGTTAAGAAGCTAAGGTAACCTAGCTGACACCTGACCAAAATGACCAATGAGAGGACAAGATACTTTCAAATCTGGAGGGGATGGGGGGGAAAACAAAGGGTTTTTCTGGTCTGTGTGATGCTTTTGCCGGGAACAGATCAGGAATGCAGCCTCACAACCCCTGTAAATTAGTAAGTACTCTAGCTAGAAATGTGTTAGATTTCCTTTTGTTTAATGGCTCGTAAAATAAGCTGTGCTGGATGGAATGTATATTCCTGTTTGTGTGTCTTTTTGTAACTTAAGGTTTTGCCTAGAGGGATTCTCTATGTTTTGAATCTGATTATCCTCTAAGGATTTACCATCCTGATTTTACAGAGGTGATTCTGTTACCTTTTCTCTAATTAAAATTCTTCTTTTAAGAACCTGCTTGATTTTTCATTGTTCTTAAGATCCAAGGGTTTGGGTCTGTGTTCACCTGTACAAATTGGTGAGGATTCTTATCAAGCCTTCCCCAGAAAAGGAGGTGTAGGGCTTGGGGAGATATTTTTGGGGAAGATGTCTCCAAGTGGGCTCTTTCCCTGTTCTTTGTTTAAAACGCTTGGTGGTGGTAGCATACGGTTCAAGGACAAGGCAAAGTTTGTACCTTGGAAAAGTTTTAACCTAAGCTGGTAAGAATAAGTTTAGCGGGTCTTGCATGCAGGTCCCCACATCTGTACCCTAGAGTTCAGAGTGGGGAAGGAACCTTGACAAATGGGTACACTGTGAAACAGTTACAATGAAGTGAAAATAATGAATTCATATGGGTGTGCACTTAAGAGTTCAATCTGGATGAGCCCTATTCATTTAAGACTTTGAATTAACAGTAAAAAACCCTACATATATCTTCTTTCCCTGAAGTATAACAAGGACCTAAAATGTGATCCTCTTGAATGTTATTGTTTTCACTCAAACATTCTCTCCCTCCAGAGAACTGTGGTCTCCTGATGCGCTAAATTAACCTTTCAACATGTTTGCATGCATGGGCAACATACACAGAAGGCTAACAGGAATTCAGAACGACTTTACAAATTGTCTTAGAGGAATACCCTACAGCTGCAAACAGAAAAGAGACTCTCAAACTATGAAAAAATGCCTTTCCACTCAATGTGATAGGTCTTCATCTGATACAGAGAGAGTTTCATCTTGTGGTGTACTTTATATGCAAAGATAACTAGAAGTGCAGAGCCAGGTGGTTCTGGGTGTTTACCCCAGCTCTGCCACTGATTTAACACGTGACTTTATGAAAGTCATTTAACAGCTTTGTGCCTCAGTTTCTCTATTTATAAAATGGGGACAATGATGATCATTTCCCTAACTTACAAGATTAGTCAATGTTTGTAGAGCACTTTGAGCCAAGGCTACATAAACTCTGTATTAAGATTAAGTTGTCAGATTGATCTTACCTCCTCAAATATGTTCTTCCGGAAATCCAGGTCCTCTTGTAAGCTCTGGCAGCGATTCTCCAAGTCCACCCGCATCAACGTCTCCTTCTCCAATTGCTTCTTAGCCACAGCATGACCATCTTCTGCCTAGTGATAAATTCAGAATCCAAAATTTTAAAGCTGCATTTAAGTTCAACTGCATCCTTGTTCTCTATTTATGAAACTCTACACAGTGCCCTTAATTTAACTGCCTGTTCCCAACTATTTGTCTGTTCCCATGACAGAGTTAATGAGTTTCCCAAAAGAATACCAGTGACTACATTTAAAACAACTTTCATATGCTAGTATCACCTACTACAGTTCATGTTTATCTCAGTACTGTCTGATAACATAACTGGGAATTGTTAGCTCCCCATACTTTATACGTGGAGTAGACTTTAAATATTTTCCATTGGGACAGCCTGGGTATTACTTCTGCATGTACTTGATGATGTAAAAGGATGGTGCTGAAGCAGTGCTGAGATGCCAGACTTTACTCAAGACAATGTTAGGTTGCCCTTGCTTATGAACAAACATTTGTGGGTTTCATAAACCAGTTGAGAAAGACAGGCATCTGCATACCAGAGTTGCTCTATGGAGCAAGAGCCACACACATACAAATTTAATCTCTGTATTTCACATATCAATCTCTTAGTAGATGTATTAGCATGGCTGTGCAACACATTACAACAGTAAACTAAAGTAACAAATTCAACAGGATAGAGTGTTTCTATGTATGTAGGTAAACTCTAAAATGTTCATTTACATACCTTAGCAAGCTGGGCCCGCAGGTCAGCAATCTCTGCTTCCAAACTGCGCTTCTCATTAAGAGTAGTACTGAGTTCTGCTTCACTTCTATGGAACAGGGCTTCAAGATCCTTAATGCGACTCTGAGCCACGGACAAATCTGCATCTTTCTTTTTGTAGCTAAAAAAATAATATATATATATATATATATATATATATATATATATATAAAATCTTATTTCCACAAGTTGGCTGCTACTTTTATTTCTTTCAAAAGGTTTTGTTACACTGAGGTTCCATATCCCAAACTGACCTCTAGCAATTATTACCCATTGTGTACCACTAGGTGGCCCCAGATTAATATCTATTTGAAGTTATTAAAAGTAACAAACCACTCTGAAAAAACTTGTTTCCATTGAGCTGTTGCAAATCTGTAGATTACTGAAAAGAAACTTTAGCAACTTTAGCCACTTGTGGCGGGAAAAGTTACATTAAACTGTCTCCGAAATAGTGATAAAGTCAGCATTATATACACACTGCACAATGTCCAGAGCTGAATAAAAATTCCATTAATCAATTAACTTAAAAGCTGGATAGCACATTTCATCCCCAGGAGCCTTACAAACCTTGTACCTCATCCTTAGAGTAGCAGAGCACCTGCAACTCCCACTGAAGTCAATGCGTGTTGCAGGTGTTCAGTACTTCTAAGGATCAGGGCCATTCCACATAATGTACTCATTCACAAAACAAAAAATCATTTCACCCACCACTGAAATGCAGTCACTTCTTGGAAGCAAAGTAGCAACCATTTAACAGTACCCAGCACAATACACCACAAACTATGACAGATCATTTTTCCCCAATGCAGATAGCCAGGAACGCTTGATAGTTGGCAATGTGAATTTGTAGACTGATAAAAGAACAGGCTTTCCTGCTGAAAAGATCAAGCTTTTTAGAGAGTCCTTGTCCCTTGGTGTCATCTCAGGAAATCCTTGTTGTTCAGACTTTTCTTGCAAGAGATCCTGGCACCTGATGTGAGTAGAAATACTCAAAGCTCTTAGGAAGCATTGGTATCATCTATCAGCTCTTTTAGATGTAGACAATATCAGAGGCTAGGGTCTGCCACAGGTCCTTAGCTGGCTCCAATAATTCCTTGTTGATCAGCATTACAAGATTTCCAGGTATAGTGTGGTGCAGAATACCAAATAATTTTAGGCTTCTCTTGAACCACCTCCTGTGTAAAGGGTCTCAGCTACATGTTTCACAAAGTCGTGGAAGATTCTGAGATTATCTGATGGGTGGCATGGATGGATTAAAACAGTGTCATCAGGAGGAGGATACTGGACCTGAAATTAATTGCTCGTCCACTTCTGCACGCTGATCTTCCTCACTCCACCTCTAGTCTCTAGATTCCATGATTGCACTAGCTGACCTAGATAACTGACTAACCTGCCATAAGGTGAAAGCAATCTAACCAGTATGGGGGAGCAGGAAGAAGCTGCGGGGGGAGGGTATGTGTGTGTGTGTGTGGTGTCAATACCAATGTGATGGATACACACACGCTCAGTGTCAAGAAAGGTGGCACTGAAAAGTCAGCAAGAAGTTGTTAAACAAGTCTATCCTAAACAAAGAAAGTGGCGGTTACTTACCTGTAACTGGAGGTTCTTTGAAATGTGTGGTCCCTACTGGTATTCCAAATGCGGGTGTGGATGTGCACCATGTGCTAGAAGGTTTTCTTAACAGTGTCTGTTGACCCATGTCTGTCATGCATCCCCTCGTGCTCCCAGACAAGGTTATAAGCAGCCGTGTGTGTCATCACCTCTCCAGTGACCCTGATACCGCTGAGTAGTCCAGTCTGTGGTAGAGGCGTGGAAGGCAGGTTTTGGAATACAGGTAAGTTACCTCTTCTTCTTCTTCGAGTGATGGTCCCTACATGTACTCCAAATATGAGTGAGCAGCGCAGAGTTGGGTGCAAGGATAAAGTGGAAGTGCAGTATCTGTAGCATGGCGTGGTACACTGCAGCGTCTGCAGCCGCTCTTGGGTGATAGCGTAGTGGGCTATGAATGTGTGAATGGAATGCCACCTTGCCATCAGAGGCGGATTAAGCTTTTGTGGGGCCCTGGGCCAGGACAAGTGGTGCCCTCCCCCACCTCTTCTGCCTGCAGTCAGCCACGTCACCCCCACACTCCTGCCGGGGAAACAGGGTTGGGGCTTGCCCTGCCCCTCTCCCCCCCCGGCACTCCTGCTGGAGAGCAGAGTCAGGGTGCTTGCCCTGCTCCCCTTGGGCAGGCAGAGTGGGGCAAGCCCCCACATCCCAACTCCACTCCCCAGGAGGGGTGCTGGGCAGGCAGACGGAGCAGGGCAAGTGCTACCAGGTGGACCTGTACAAAACTGAGGGGAAAGCCCACCATTTTGAGCCCAAGGTGGTAATCAAGGATGATAGGTATGGATACTGCACTCAGTTGGTGGTGATGGCAGTGAGCCCATGAGGTGAAACGTTTCCATTTAGCCCAGTAGAGGCCCTTCTGCATGTCCTCCAGCTTTGAGTAAGGATGTGTTGCACTGGAACATGCTTTGTCTACCCTCAAGCCTCATCCAAAGGTGATGTCAAGAAGGCCTGGTTTGGGATGCTGATCTTGCATGAGGAGATCTAGAAGTGTTAGGGTGAAGTGTCCAAGGAGGTCTGTGAACCAAAACTGACATGGCCAGAACGGGGCTATGAGTATTACGGTACCTCGGTCCCAGCAAATCTTAATTAGGACTTTTGGGAATAGGGGAATGGAAGGAAAGGCATAGTGGAGGTCACCTGTCCAGGATAGTAAAAGAGCGTCACAATGTGAGTTCTCCCCCATGGCTCCCCAGAGCAATTGCGGAAGAGGTAGAAGAGAGTGGCATTGTGCAGTTCCCACTCGTGGTTGAGGTACAGAGTCCTGCTGAGCACATTGGCTGTGGAATTTTGGGAGCCCGGGAGGTACGTGGCTTGGAGCATCACATGATGGCTGATGCACCAGTTCCAAAGGTGGATTGACTCAGAACAGAAGGATGGAGATCTGGATGGAGATTTGTTTGTTGATGTACACAACCGCTGCAACGTTGTCGGAAAGTAGTTGAACATGGCATGACTGAAGAAGAAATGCCTGCCATACTAAACAAACTGCCTGCAGTTCTAGAACATTTATGTACATTCTGGCCTCCAGCAACGACCAGATGCCCTGGCCTGTGTGACAGTCTAGGTGGGCCCCTCACCCCAAGAGGAAGGGGTCTGCTGTGATGGTGGCCTGCGGAGTGGAGGTAGTGAAAGTGTTGGATCATATTAAAGAAGTTCTGTATTAAAATCACAAATAAGTTTGATTCCCCATAGTTTCAATTCCAGGGTATTACTAATTAAGAGGTCTCTTGGTTTTTGGTACTGTTTCTCTCCCTCTATGCGTGAAACTTGCAAGCTGCTAATTGTGTTAGTACATTCTAAGACAGAGTCTGTTCTCAAAGCAATTCAAAGAGAGAGAGACCCAAAGCAATACTCTAACAACAGAAACAGCACCCAGAGACTCCCCGCCCTTTTGTTGTATTAACAATTGTGATTAAAATAGAGATAGAGGATGTATGTGGATGGATGCTTGGTGTGGATAATAACTGAATGATCAGGGAGGTGCCAGCCTAAGAATCCAGTGTCCATCGGCTGAAGAAGGCGTCAAGTGGAAATAACCAGAGGACCCCCGGAGGGCAGACTGGAATCCACCCAATAGCCTCAAGAATGGGAGAACCAAAGAACAAGATAACATCTAGCAGCATGGAGCCATCAGGAATGCACTATCTGTTGATTGATTCAGCAACAGCATGATGAAACAATTCCCATAGACAGGCATAGGAAGAAATTCCTATAAAAATAGACTCTAAAAAGTGAGAACTTTGGGGTCTGATTCTGCAAACCAACTTCCGGAGCATCAGATGAGCATCTGACAAGGCCCTGCTCCCTCCTCATGTCCAGGCCACCTGGCCAGTGGCTTGGCAAGAACAACTCTAAGGCTGGTAACTATGATAACAACCTTGCAGAACCTGTGTGTGTGTGTTTGTATGAATGAATGTGTGAATAAATATGAGACTGAATGGAATGTTATTATGATTCTTTCTGTATTCACAATAAATGTGGTATTTTGCCTTTTTCCCTTTAATAAGATCCTGCTGGTTTTTATTTTATTGGTATAACAAAAGGGGTTCCGACCATGACCTTGGAAGGGTCGGTCCACCAGGTGAGAGGCCAGAACTGTCTGGGGGACAATGACTCTGGACTCCAAATAGTCCGTATGGGGCCTGTAGATGGAGAAGAGCCACTGATGGCAGCAGTACACATGTAGACAAGCTTGTGGGGTCACAGAGATGCAGGCTCCCATATGTCCCAGGTGGATCGTAGTGCGAGAATTGTGATGGAGGTCCACAACTGTGGCTGTCAGCGTTGCAAAGTGGTCTGCTGGAAGGAAGGTCCATGCCACAACTGAGTTGAGCCGCATCCCAATTAAGTTGATTGTGTAGTACAAGCACCGATTTCTCCTAGTTGATTTAGACACCCAGAGAGGTCAGGAGACTGCGAAGGGAGAGGATAGCGGAGGGAAGCTCTGGTTGGGATAGCACAACCGGAAGCCAGCGTCCAGGTAGAAGTACACTGTGTAGCCAAGACAGCATATTTGTGCTGCCGTGACAATGAAGACCTTCATGAAGACATTCAGATCTGTGGAGAAAGGGAGGATTCAGACTTGGCAGTGGCGCTGTCCCATCTGGAAATCGAGAAATTTCCAGTGGGCTGAGTGGATGCTCACATAAAAGCAGGCGTTCTTCACATCAAGAGCCATGAATCAGGCCCCATGGGGAAGGGAGGGGATAATAGATGCCAGCATCACCATATGGAACTTGGGTTTCCTGATAAAGATGTTTAGTAGCCAAAGATTGAGAATAGAGTGGAGCCCTCTGCCCTTCTTCAGGATGATGAAATATGGGGAGTAAAAGACCCTCCTCATACAGAGGTGCCACATGCTCTGTGGCACCCTTTGTGAGAAGAGCATCTGCCTCCTGCTAGACAAGGCATTGATGAGAAGGAGGGATCTGAGGGAGCAGTGTAGGGGAAAGAAATAAATTCTATGGAGTAACCGTGATAGATTATCTCCAGTACTCAACAGCCTGTGGTGATCTGGCCCCAATTTTGGGCAGACAGGACAAGACGGCCCCCAAAGATGACATGGGGTACCATGGATGGCAACAGGGAGGGTTTGCAGTTCTTGAGCAACAAGTCAAAACTGTTTAGGTTATTGGTGGGCAAGGGATGAGGAAGTGGCCGTGGCAGAGGATCACCGCCACTGGGACCGGCGGCACCTGTGTGGGTGTTCCTGCTGCCACTGGGAGTAGGCTGGGTAGTGCACATATGTCCGGGGGCAGAACTTCTGGTGCTGTTTCTTGCGATGTGGAGTCGGAGTATAGATCTCCAGGGATCATAGTGTGGCTCAAGAATCCTTGAAGGAATGAAGGGACTCATCCGTCTTTCAGCAAAAGCACTTGTCCTGGTCAAAGGAGAGGTCCTCTATAGTGGTCTGGGCCTCCTGAGGAAAGCCAGAGGACTGAGTTGCATGAGTTGCAGTGCATGACAATGCCCATTGCAAGGGAGTGCAAGGACATGTTATTTGCATTGACTGCCACTTGGAGGACCACACTGGTAACCAGGTGCCTGAAATTGCTGCTGCTGGTCAGATGGCAGTTTGTCCTTGAACTCTGCTAGCCTGGCATAGTTATTAAAATCATATTTGGCTAGCAGAACCTGGTAATCTGCTATTCAAAATTGCAGCACCGCTGAGGAACAGACCTTCCTCCCCAAAGGGTCTAAGCGCTTGGCTGGAGTGAGAAACTCGTGGGTGACTGGGGGACCAGAGAGAAGCGGAGAAGGCAGGTAAGGTATCTCCAGTTCCTCTGGCGAGAGAAGGGTCTCCAAATGGAAGGAGTCTGGGGAGTGCCCTTGAAGATGCCAGAAGACCACAGCAGCGTCCATGGGAGAGGCTGGACTGAAGGGTGCAAAGGTGGGATGGGTGGTGGGTGTGCTAGGGACTGCTCCAGATGGGCAGGATACTGGGGTGACCAGTAGTGCCGCCGGATCCTTCTTGTGCTTTGCTTTACCTTTGATGCAGGGAAGCTTGGGTACTGGTGGTGGCACGTAACATCTCACCTGACGTGACTCAACTCAGCTTGGGGAGGAAACACTGTGCTTAGAAGCAGTCATCGACAGTGACTTGCTCCTGTGCCCATGAGTGCTTCCTATCCTCATATCTGGGTTTGTCCTTCACCGCCGGTACTGCCGGATCCAAGGTGTGAGAAGTGCTGGGAGGAGGTGGTGATGGATGCTGCACTGATGGTTCCAAGGGTCCCAGATCCAACTGCGTGTGCGGTCTCATGGCTTCCTCCATGAGGTATTTTCAGAAGCAGAGCTCCCACACTTCCCGAGTCCAGGACAGGGAAGACTTGCAAAATGCACAACGAGTGGCGATGTGAGCCTCCCTGAGGCAGTAAAAGACACCGTTGGTGCTTGTTGTTCAGAGAGAATGAGTGTGGGCAAGAAACAATTTTTAAACCCTGGAATGCGGGGCATAGTCCCCCGGGGGGAGGTGAAAAACAAAGGAAGCATACCCCACTCAGGATAGACTAACACTAACTAACTACTACTATATACAAGAAAAACAAGAGGAACTATACAGAGCCATAGGGTTAGAAGGGACAGCAAGGGTCATTTAGTCTAACCCCCTGCCAAGATGCAGGATTCGTTCTGTCTCAAACATCCAAGACAGATGGCTATCCAGCTTCCTTTTGAAAAACTCCAGTGAAGAAGCTTCCATAACCTCCCGACGCAGTCTGTTCCATTGTCCTACTGTTCTTACAGTTAGGAAGCTTTTCCTGAGATTTAATTGAAATCTGCTATGCTGTAGTTTAAACCCACTGCCTCTTGTCCTACCTTCTGTGGCAAAAGAGAACAACTTTTCTCCATCTTTTTCATGGCAGCCTTTCAAGTATCTGAAGACCACTACCATATCCTCTCAGTCGCCTCTCTTCCAAACTAAACATACCCAGTTCCTTCAGCCTTTGCTCATATGGCTTGCATTCCATCCATTTGATCATCTTTGTCGCTCATCTCTGGATCCTGTCCAGTTTCTCTGCATCCTTTCTATACATTGGTGACCACAATTGGACATTACTCCAGCTGTCACTGGTTAGGCCTCAAGCAGAGCAGTACTATCACCTCCGGTGACCTGCATGCTATGCCTCTGTTCATGCAACCTAAAATTGCAATTGCTTTTTCTTTTTTTTTTTTTGCGCAACAGCATCACGTTGCTGACTCATCATGAGGTTGTGATCCACCACAATTCACAGATCATTCTTAGCAGTGCTGCCGCCAAGCCAGTTAGCCCCAATTCTGTATTTGGTTTTTCTTCCCTAAGTGTAGCACCTTACATTTGTCTTTGTTGAATTTCATTTTGTCACCCATAGACCAGTTCTCCAATTTATGAAGATCCTTCTGATTTTTAGCTCCATCTTCCAAAGTATTGGCAACTTCCCCTAGCTTTGTGTCATCTGCAGACTTGATCACTATGCTGTCTATACCTACATCCAGGTAGGTAATAAAGATGTTAAACACCAGAACCAGAACAGATCCCTGTGGGACCCACTTGTGACCTCCCTCCAATCCAACATCTTTCCATTAGTAGTTACTCTTTGCAGTTGTTTTTCTCCATCTTACCTATCAGAATGTCATGTGGCACTGTGTCAAAAGCCTTGCTGAAGTCCAGGTATATTCTGTCTACTGCATTCCCCCCATCCGCCAAATCAGTTACCTTGTCAAAGGAGAAAATCAATTTGTTCTTGGCAAATCCATGCTGGCTGCTAGTTAGTACCACTTCGTCCTCCAGGTATTTGTAAACTGAACGTTTTATATATTGCTCTAGTCTCTAGCGTCTCCGGTATCAAAGTCAAGCTGACTGTCTCTCATTCAGCCTCTTTCCCCTCTTTTTAAAGATGGGCACTATGTTAGCCCTTCACCAATCTTCTGGGACCTTTCCTGTCATCCATGAGTTTGTAAATATTATTGCTAGTGGCTCTGATATTTCTTCAGGTAATTCCTTCAATACCCTCAGGTGAATAGCATCCAGCACCACTGATCTGAATTCATTCAAGTTGGTCAGAAGATCCATGATGTGTTCTTTACTTATCCCGATCTGCTTCCCTTCCCCTTTATTGTCTATAGTAACTTAGTCAGTCATCCGGTCACGTGTTATTTTTTGTGAGAAGACAAGCAAAGTAGGGATTGAGCAGCTCTGCCTTCCTATCATCTTCCGTTACCAGCTCACCTGAGCAGCGGACCCATACAGTCCTTGATCTTTCTTTTTGTCTGACATATTTGAAGAACCACTTCTAATTGCCTTTAACATTCCTTGCCAGCTGTAACTCATTCTTTGCCTTGGCTTTCCTGATTTTGTCCCTACACACTTGTCCATGTATACTTCCTTGGTGACATGCCCCTCCTTCCATTTCCTGCATGTATCCCTTTTGTTTTTAGACAGTTAAAAAGTTCCTTGTGCAGCCACACTGGCCTCCTGTGGCTGTTATCTTTATCCTGTGTCAGAACAGCTTGATGTTGAGCCTGTAGTATTACATCTTTTAAGAAGTGCCAGCCCCTTTTGACTCCTTTTCTTCCTAGTTGGTCTTTCCGTGGGACATTGCCTACTATTTCTCTAAGCCGGTTGAAAACTGCCTTTCTGAAGTCCACTGTCCTTTTTCTGTTCTAATGTCCTCCTTTCTATAGGATCTTGAATGCTATCAGATCATGATCACTTTCTCCCAAGTTCCCGACCATCTTCAATTTCACAAGCAATTCATCCCGGTTGGTCAAAACCAGATCCAAAATGGACAATACGCAAGCTGTTTCCTCAACTTTCTGAATTTGAAAGCTGTCCCCTACACACGCTAAGAATTTGCAGGATATATTGTGTTTTGCTGCAATAGACTTCCAACACATATCAGGGAAGTTCAAATCCCCCATTAATACTAGTTCATGTGTGTTAGCTAATCTGGTTACCTGCAAACGGAGTATGTCACTTTCTTAGCTAGAAGACTAAGAGCGCAAAGAAAACAGGGGTTCGGACTCTGGCCATGTGGCAGTAAGAGGGAACTGGAGAGGCATCGACCTGCACAGTGTGTTATAACCTCGGCTGGGAACACAAGGGGGACACACAATGCATGTACGGGTCAACGGACACTGCTAAGAAAACCTTCTGGCTCCAGTGCATACGCACCCATGTTTGGAATATATATAAGGACTATCACCTAAAGAATGTGTTTATACCCCAAAAAAAGAAAAGAGTACTTGTGGCACCTTAGACACTAACCAATTTATTTGAGCATGAGCTTTCGTGAGCTACAGCTCACTTCATCGGATGCATACCGTGCAAACTGCAGAAGACATTATATACACACAGAGACCATGAAACAATACCTCCTCCCGCCCCACTGTCCTGCTGGTAATAGCTTATCTAAAGTGATCAAGTTGGGCCATTTCCAGCACAAATCCAGGTTTTCTCACCCTCTGCCCCCCCCACACACAAACTCACTCTCCTGCTGGTAATAGCCCATCCAAAGTGACCACTCTCTTCACAATGTGTATGATAATCAAGGTGGGCCATTTCCTGCACAAATCCAGGTTCTCTCACTCCCTCACCCCCCTCCAAAAACCACACACACAAACTCACTCTCCTGCTGGTAATAGCTTATCCAAAGTGACCACTCTCCCTACAATGTGCATGATAATCAAGATGGGCCATTTCCAGCACAAATCCAGGTTTTCTCACCCTCCGCCCCCCCTCCCCCCACACAAACTCGCTCTCCTGCTGGTAACAGCCCATCCAAAGTGACCACTCTCTTCACAATGTGTATGCGGAGGGTGAGAAAACCTGGATTTGTGCTGGAAATGGCCCAACTTGATGATCACTTTAGATAAGCTATTACCAGCAAGACAGTGGGGCAGGAGGAGGTGTTGTTTCATGGTCTCTGTGTGTATATAATGTCTTCTGCAGTTTCCACGGTATGCATCCGATGAAGTGAGCTGTAGCTCACGAAAGCTCATGCTCAAATAAATTGGTTAGTCTCTAAGGTGCCACAAGTACTCCTTTTCTTTTTGCGAATACAGACTAACACGGCTGTTACTCTGAAACCTGTCTTTATACCTCAATTTACATACAAGTAGTAAACTTACAGCACTGTGGATTTTACCAGAGATCTTAAACACACTTTGTTTTCATTTTCTGGAAACTTGGTTATGTTGTGGAAGAGAAGCAGCAGTGGACAGCTAAGGAAATTTGTTAAATCAATTCACTGGCTTCCATGTCTGAAAAGAGATGTGCAACTCTGCCCTGCCCTGCACTTGTCTACATTAAGGAAATCTGCATCACTGTAGGTACACACCTGTGTGCCACACGAAGAGAAGTTTCTTAGAAACAAAGGATTTCTCAACAGTCAGAAACTTAGCCCTAATACCATCACTGTATTGGTGCAAACTCCTTATCTCTAGACCCTCTGCAGCAGCACAAACTGGGGCTTGAATTAACCTACACCTGCGTAAGCCCCACTGTGTGTCAGTGCAGCATGTCTATATAAGGAGCTGCACCACAGTGCGTAACTACAGCAATGTAGCTAACCTAGAAAAAAATTTCTGAACATATAGACAAAACCTCTGTTTCCAATACATTTCTCCATGTTTGTACAGAGGTATCTACGTTCAGGAATAGAAGCTCTTTGACTTTAAACAAGTCACTTAAACATCTCTGGCTTAATTTATCCATTGTGACAAAGTTCCTGCTCTACCTTGGTGGGTCTTGCGCTTATTGGCGAATTTGCTCGCCTTGGAGCTTCACGGCAGCCCTCAGCTTGGCTGTTTTTCTGAATTCATAGTCCAGGTCGACTCCTCCTGTGTCTGACCAGGAGTTGGGAGGATTTGGGGGGAACCCGGGCCCGCCCTCTACTCCGGGTTCCAGCCCAGGGCCCTGTGGAATGCAGCTGTCTAGACTGCCTCCTGGAACAGCTGTGTGACAGCTACAACTCCCTGGGCTACTTCCCCATGGCCTCCTCCCAACACCTCTTTATCTTCACCACAGCACCTTCCTCCTGGTGTCTGATAATGCTTATACACCTCAGTCCTCCAACAGTCCGCGTTCTCACTCTCAGCTCCTAGTGCCTCTTGCTCCCAGCTCCTCACACGCACATCACAAACTGAAGTGAGCTCCTTTTTAAAACCCAGGTGCCCTGATTAGCCTTCCTTAACTGATTCTAGCAGCTTCTTGATAGGCTGATTAGAACACCTGCTGCCAGTCTTAATTGTCTCCAGAAGGTTCCTGATTGTTCTGGAACCTTCCCTGTTACCTTACCCAGGGAAAAGGAACCTACTTAGCCTGGGGCTAATATAGCTGCCTTCTATTACTCTCCTATAGCCATCTGGCCCGACCCTGTCACACCATCTACACAATGGGGATACAATTCCTAACACAGGCCTCCGCCTCATCATGCAGTGGTACTGGGAGGATTCAAACTCACATTTGCACGAGACTTTGAGATGGAAAGTGCTATGTAAATACTAAGTAGCGTTCTTATGCAAAATTCTATTACCCACATGTTCAGCAAAATTGATTGTTTGACTGAGCGGTAAAACATCCTTAGTTTTTTGACTTTCATTACTCATCTTGGTCAAGAGTGGAAGAGCAGCTTTTGTGTCTCAAATGGTAAACTTCCATGGCAATTTTGTCAGGCTATTTTAGCTTGAGTACACAAATATGTACACAGGAGGCAAGTGTTCCTCAGCTCTGGTCAGCACAAAGCCGTGTCTTTCAACAAATTGAATAGAGCAGGTCTAATGCAATTAGTTTGGTTACATACGAATTTAGCACCATAGCTTTTGCATGGTTTATTTTTCTTCATTAAAATGTGATGTCATGAATTATGAGCTGTGTTCTGACAGCTCTTGTTTTGCCTGTTATGTGGGAAAACTATGAGGTGATAAACAAACCTCATGCAGTTATATGCATCAGGAGTACCAACAACAGATTTGTATAAAATGTTCAATATATCTTCAAAATACCACCAGATGGATGTGTCTTGGCAGCACTTCAACCAACTCACTGTTACTATTCATAGCTGGCTGTGGTGCCACTGATCAAGATACTGTAGTGACAAGACTCAGAGGGACCACTCTAAACACCAGGGGCCAGAGTTTTAAAGGCACCTAAAATACAGACAGGTGCGTAATGGGATTTTCAAAAGCATGTAGGCACCTAACTCATTTAAACCAATGGGAATTAGGAATCTAGACACTTGAAAATACCACTAGGGACCTACCTGCATCTTTAGGTGCCTAAACACATTTTAACATATGGCCCCTGACTCTGACAATATGACATTTGCATACATCTGTTTTACATACATTTCAAGTAACAGGCCACTGAAGTTTACTAATTCTAAATGTGACATGAAGCTCTTGTATTTCTGCCGCTAAGGAAAGAGAAGCCTCCAAGACCCATTTCAATGCAAGTCTAAAGGAAATCACTGAATTTGTTTCCATAACAGATCCGTGCTGTTTGTCTCATCCATCCTTATGATGGATTCTCTACATTCCTTACCACCTTATGCATTTTAAGATCATAAGAACAGCCATACTGGATCAGATCAAACGATCCATCTAGCCCAGTATCCTGTCTTATGACAGTGGCCAATGCCAGGTGCCCCAGAGGGAATGAACAGAACAGGTAATCATCAAGTGATCTATCCTCTGTCGCCCATTCCCAGCTGCTGGCAAACAGAGGCTAGGGACATCCTTCCTGTCCATCCTGGCTAATAGCCATTGATGGACCTATCCTCCATGAATTTATCTAGTTCTTTTTTTTAACCCTGTTACAGTCTTGGCCTTCACAACATCCTCTGCCAGAGTACCACAGATTGACTGTGCGTTCTGTGAAGAAATATTTCCTTTTGTTTGATTTGGTGACGCCTAGCTCTTATGTTATGAGAAGTAAATAATTCCTTATTTACTTTCTCCACAACAGTCATGATTTTATAGACCTCTATTCACATCCTCCCTTAGTCATCCCTTTTCCAAGCTGAAAATTCCCAGTCTTATTCATTTTTCCTCATATGGAAGCTGTTCCATACCCCACCTCATTTTTGTTGCCCTTTTCTGAACCTTTTTCCAATTCCAGTTTAACTTTTTTGAGATGGGCGACCACATGTGCATGCAGTATTCAAGATGTGGGTGTACCATGGATTTATATAGAGGCAATATATTTTCTCTCTTAATGATTCCCAACATTTTGTTAGCTTTTTTGACTGCCACTGCACATTGAGCGGATGTTTTCAGAGAACTATCCACGATGTCAAGATCTCTTTCTTGAGTGGTAACAGCTAATTTAGACCCCATCATTTTATATCTATAGTGGGGATAATGTTTTCCAATGTGCATTACTTTGCATTTCATCTGCCATGTTGTTGCCCAGTCACCCAGTTTTGAGAGATCCCTTTGTAGCTCTTCACAGTCTGCTCTGGACTTCACTATCTTGAGTAGTTTTGTATCATCTGCAAATTTTGCCATCTCATTGTTTACCTCTTTTTCCAGATCATTTATGAATATATTGATTAGTATTGTTCCCAGTACAGACCCCTGGGGACTGACCATTTATTCTTACCTTTTGTTTCCTATCTTTTAACCAGATACTGATCCATAAGAGGACCTGCCCCTCTTATCCCAGGACAGCTTACTTTGCTTAAGAGCCTTTGATGAGGGACCTTAGAATCATAGAATATCAGGGTTGGAAGGGACCTCAGGTGGTCATCTAGTCCAAACCCCTGCTCACAGCAGGACCAATCCCCAATTTTTGCCCCAGATCCCTAAATGGTCCCTTCAAGGATTGAACTCACAACCCTGGGTTTAGCAGACCAATGCTCAAACCACTGAGTTATCCCTCCCCCCAGCCTTGTCACAGGCTTTCTGCAAATCTAAGTACACTATATCCACTGAATCCCCCTGGTTCACATGCTTGTTGATCCCCTCAACGAATTCTAGTATTTTGGTGAGGTATGATTTTCCCTTTAAAAAAACCATGTTGACTCTTCCCTAACAATTATGTTCAACTTAGGGCTGTCAAGTGATTAAAAAAATTAATCATGATTAATCGCACAATTAATCATGCTATTAAACAGAATAATCTTTTAAAAATAAATAGTTTTGGATGTTTTCTACCTTTTCAAATATATTGATTTCAATTATAACACAGAACACACAGTATATAGTGCTCACTTTTTTATTACAAATATTTGCACTGTAAAAAAAACAGTATTTTTCAATTCACCTAATACAAATACTGTAATGCACTCTATCATGAAAGTTGAACTTACAAATGTAGAATTATGTACAAAAAAACTGCATTCAAAAATAAAACAATGTAAAACTTGAGCCTACAACTCCACTCAGTCCTAGTTCTTGTTAAGCCAATCACTCAAACAAGTTTGGTTATAATTTGTAGGAGATAATGCTGCCCACTTCTTGTTTACGTCACCTGAAACTGAGAACAGGCATTTGCATGGCTCTGTTGTAAGCCGGTGTGGCAAGATATTTACGTGCCTGATGTGCGAAAGATTCATATGTCCCTTTCTGCTTTAACCACCATTTCAGAAAACATGCATCCATGCTAATGATGGGTTCTGCTTGAAACCAATCCAAAGCAAAGCGAACTGATGCATATTCATTTTCATCATCTGAGTCTGATGCCACCAGCAAAAGGTTGATTTTCTCTTTTGCGTGGTTCAGGTTCTGTAGTTTCCACATCAGAGTGTTGCTCTTTTAAGACTTCTGAAAGCATGCTCCACACCTCATCCCTCTCAGATTTTGGAAGGCACTTCAGATTCTTAAACCTTGGGTCGAGTGCCGTAGCTATTTTTAGAGATCTCACACTGATACCTTATTTGCATTTTGTCAAATTTGCTGTGAAAGCATTCTTAAAGCGAACGTGTGCAGGGTCATCATCCAAGACTGCTAGAACATGAAATATATGGCAGAATGTGGGTAAAACAGAACAGGAGACATTGAACTCCTTGGGAGAGAATTGTGTCACAAATTTAATTAACACTTTTTTTTTTTTTTTTTTTTAAATGAGCATCATTAGCATGGAAAAATGTTCTCTGGAATGGTGGCTGAAGCATGAAGGGGCATACGAATGTTTAGTATATCTGGCATGTACAGTAACTCCTCACTTAAAGTTATAGAATATCAGGGTTGGAAGGGACCTCAGGTGGTCATCTAGTCCAACCCCCTGCTCAAAGCAGGACCAATCCCCAATATTTGCCCCAGATCCCTAAATGGCCCCCTCAAGTCTTCTCGGTTAAAGTTGTTTTGTTATTAAGTCGCTATTTATTAGAGAACATGCTAGTTAAAGTTGTGCAATGTTTTAACGCCTTCCACCCCACAACACCTCCTGCCCTCCAGCGGGCCCCACGGATCAGTGTCTCCCCCCTCCCTCTCCATGCATCCCACCCTCCGCAATCAGCTGTTTCGCAGCGTGCAGGGAGGCTGGGAGGAGGAACGATGACCCAGCACACTTGGGGGAGGGGTGGAATTGGGCAGAAAGAGGCGGGGTGGGGGTGGAGCAGGGGTGGGAAGAGGCAGGGTGGGGACTTGGGGAAGGGGTGGAGTGGGGAAAGGGCCTGGGGCAGAGCCAGAGTGCAAGTACACCCCAGCATTTTGAAAAGTCAGTGCCTGTGGCCCCAGAAGCCTATGGCTGTCTTCAGGGATACAGGGACATAGAGGCCCAGTGCCTCTGCGCTGTGCATCCAAAGCATACCATGCAACCTGGTAGAGACATCCCCATTGCATGCTAAGGAAGGATGCAGTAGCCTATTTCTATGTGGTGCCGCTTCCCTGCTCTGCCTGGCTCTTGTGTCGAGCCCAAACCCACAGAGCTTGCACAGGGAGAACCCTACAGTCCTAGGGGTGAGTGTGTTGTTGGCTCATACCCTCACCAGAGCTCTGGGGCCAGAGGATATTCACTTATCTAGTCACAGGTATGAGTCAAACTGCACATAATGTCTTTTGTCTGGCAAAAAAAAAAATTCCCTGGAACCTAACACCCCACCCCCCATTTACATTCATTCTTATGGGGAAATTGGATTCGCTTAACATTGTTTTGCTTAAAGTCACATTTTTCAGGAACATAACTACAACGTTAAGTGAGGAGTTACTGTAAATTCTTTGCAACGCCAGCTACAAAAGTGCCAAGCGAACGCCTGTTCCCAGTTTGAGGGGACAGTGTAAATAAGAAGCAGGCAGCAGTAACTCCCGTAAATGAAAAAAAAAAAACTTGTATAAAGTTTTGCATTGTTTTGGTTTTGAGTGCAGTTATGGAACAAAAAAAATGTACATTTGTAAGTTACACTTTCATGATAAAGAGATTGTATTATAGTACTTTTATAAGGTGAACTGAAAAATAGTATTTATTTTATTTTTACAGTGCAAATATTTGTAATCAAAAATATAAAGTAAGCACTATACACTTGGTATTGTGTTGGAAATCAATATATTTGAAAATGTAGAAAAACATCCAAAAATATTTAACAGATTTAAATTGGTATTCTATTGTTTAACAGTGCAATTAATCGAGATTAATTTTTTTAACTGCGATTAATTTTTTTGAGTTAATCGCTTGAGTTAACTGCAATTAATCAACAGCCCTAATTCATCTATGTGTCTGACAGTTCACTATAGTTTCAAACAGTTTGCCTAGTACGAAAGTCAGGCTTGCTTGCATGTAATTGCCGGGATCGCCTCTGGAGCCCTTTTTAAAAACTGGCATCACATTAGGTATCCTCATTTTTATCCAGTCATTTTTCAGCTAATATAATTTTAAGAACATAATAGATATTAAAGACGGGAAAGACCATGATAAACTAACTCCAAGCCATGCTAATGCAGGATTGTTCATTGCAATGCCTCTATCCGTTCTTTTTCTAGCATAGTTTTAAATGTTTAAAGCAATGGTGCTTCCACCCTTTCCCTCAAGCCTATTCTAATCATAATCATAGAATCATAGATATCAGGGTTGGAAGGGACCTCAGGAGGTCATCTAGTCCAACCCCCTGCTCAAAGCAGGGCCAATCCCCAATTAAATCATCCCAGCCAGGGCTTTGTCAAGCCTCACCTTAAAAACTTCTAAAGAAGGAGATTCCACCACCTCCCTAGGTAACACATTCCAGTGTTTCACCACCCTCGTAGTGAAAAAGGTTTTCCTAATATCCAACCTAAATCTCCCCCACCGCAACTTGAGACCATTACTCCTTGTTCTGTCATCTGCTACCGCTGAGAACAGTCTAGAGCCATCCTCTCTGGAACCACCTCTCAGGTAGTTGAAAGCAGCTATCAAATCCCCCCTCATTCTTCTCTTCTGCAGACTAAACAATCCCAGTTCTCTCAGCCTCTCCTCATAAGTCATGTGTTCCAGTCCCCTAATCATTTTTGTTGCCCTCCGCTGGACTCTTTCCAATTATTCCACATCCTTCTTGTAGCGTGGGGCCCCAAACTGGACACACTACTCCAGATGAGGCCTCGCCAGTGTCGAATAGAGGGAAACGATCACGTCCCTCGATCTGCTGGCAATGCCCCTACTTATACATCCCAAAATGCCATTGGCCTTCTTGGCAACAAGGGCACACTGTTGACTCATATCCAGCTTCTCGTCCACTGTAACCCCTAGGTCCTTTTCTGCTGCTGAGCCATTCGTTGGAAAAATGCTGAGGATAATGTGCATTTACTGTTGTGTCTATTAAGGTAGATTTTTTTAAAAAAAAATTTAATAGGAAAAATCCTCTTCCTGTTTCTATTTTAAAGAAACTATTTACTACAATATGGTTAATTCCCTCTATGCAGTGTTATACGTACCACTAAGAGCATCTGAAAATATATACATCAAATACACCAGTTATTTTCTCTAGTGATAGTTTTTGTAAGGCACAAATATGCACTCTACGAAGCTTATTTTTCTTGACTACTATAAAGGTGCTTGTTGATCATTCTAAATTCCTTCTCCAATGCAGAAAAGGCACAGCTGGTCTGCCTGATGATCATGCAGGCTTCATGATTTAGATATGTATCCAGGTGTCCAATTGTTCATAAGAAAAAGAATTTGAACTCTCATTATGAAGGCACATGGTAGCAACCTCACAGGCATGGTGGCATAGTAAAGTGGGTTGAAAATGAGTTACAAAGTCTCCTTTTGTTTCTGAAAGTAGTGGGCAGTATTAAATTTCAGACTGGGCTAGATTCCTCAGCTCTCGTCCCCTAATGCCCCTACTCTACTTGCGCTACATGGATGACATCATCATCTGGATCCATGGAAAAGAAGCCCTTGAGGAATTCCACCATGATTTCAACAATTTCCATCCCACCATCAACCTCAGCCTGGACCAGTCCACACAAGAGATCCATTTCTTGGACACTATGGTGCTAATATGCGAAGGTCACATAAACACCACCCTATACTGGAAACCTACTGACCGCTATTCCTACTTACATGCCTCCAGCTTTCACCCAGATTACACCACACGATCCATTGTTTACAGCCAAGCTGTACGATACAACCGCATTTGCTCCAACCCCTCAGACAGAGGCAAACACCTACAAGATCTCTATCAAGCATTCTTACAACTACAGTACCCACCTGCTGAAGTGAAGAAACAGATTGACAGAGCCAGAAGAGTACCCAGAAGTCACCTACTACAGGACAGGCCCAACGAAGAAAATAACAGAACGCCACTAGCCGTCACCTTCAGCCCCCAACTAAAACCTCTCCAACACATCATCAAGGATCTACAACCTATCCTGAAGGATGACCCAACACTCTCAGAAATCTTGGGAGACAGGCCAGTCCTCGCTCACAGACAGCCCCCCAACCTGAAGCAAATACTCACCAGCAACCACACACCACACAACAGAACCACTAACCCAGGAACCTATCCTTGCAACAAAGCCCGTTGCCAACTGTGTCCACATTTCTATTCAGGGGACACCATCACAGGGCCTAATCACATCACCCACACTATCAGAGGCTCGTTCACCTACACATCTACCAATGTGATATATGCCATCATGTACCAGCAATGCCCCTCTGCCATGTACATTGGTCAAACTGGACAGTCTCTACGTAAAAGAATAAATGGACACAAATCAGACGTCAAGAATTATAACATTCAAAACCCAGTTGGAGAACACTTCAATCTCTCTGGTCACTCGATTACAGACCTAAAAGTGACAATTCTTCAACAAAAAAACTTCAAAAACAGACTCCAAGGAGAGACTGCTGAATTGGAATTAATTTGCTAACTGGATACAATTAACTTAGGCTTGAATACACACTGGGAGTGGATGGGTCATTACACAAAGTAAAACTATTTCCCCATCTTTATCCACTCCTCCCCCCCCCCGCCACTGTTCCTCAGACCTTCTTGTGAACTGCTGGAAATTGCCCATCTTGTTTATCACTACAAAAGGTTTTCTCCCCTCCCTCCCCCCGCTGGTATTAGCTCATCTTAAGTGATCACTCCCCTTACAGTGTGTATGGTAACACCCACTGTTTCATGTTCTCTGTGTATATAAATCTCCCCACTGTATTTTCCACTGAATGCATCCAACGAATGAGCTGTAGCTCACGAAAGCTTATGCTCAAATAAATTTGTTAGTCTCTAAGGTGCCACAAGTACTCCTTTTCTTTTTGAAGAAACATTGTCTATCTACACAACTTTGGTGGTACAATGAGTAGATTTAAAAAAAAAAAGGTGTTGGATTTAGGATATTAGCCATTATTCACAGAAGAGTATACACTGTTTTCAACCTGACTGATGGGGGCGGAAGGTGGGGGGAGGAGGAGAGGGCACGGCCCATAAAACCTCCATCAGGAGGTACAGTTTTCTGGCTGATTACATCCTTCAATGAAGACTTTATGTATAGCTGCTGGAATATAAAATAAAATCAAGGTGCCACCAGCTAATCTTTGATTAAGAATTGTCTGGCAAATTAGTGGACATAAGTTGCTATACATCACTGAGTCAGCAGTTTAAATTTAAAGGATGAAACTTCCTAGCTTCCTTTGCTTAAAATGTTCACTGTGGTAGAAAAATTATACTACTTCCTCTAAGTCTCTGGTATCCCCTGCATTTCCTGAATGCTTTATTTCATTTTGGGGAAGTTATATGGGAGGTCAGACTAGATGATCACAATGGTCCCTTTGGGCCTTGGAATCTATTAATATGATGGATGGGGAGGAGGCTAAAGGCGTTTCACTTTTTTTTTCAAAGTGTGTTCTTAACTCAAATTAGCTAACGAGTTAAAATCCTAGTTAAGACAAGCAGTCTGTAGCTTCACGTGTATTAGCAGACCAAGTTAAAGACTAGAGGGAAGCCTAAGGTTACCCTGGGTTGACCTGCTAATTCACATGAAAACTAAACTGACTTGTCTTCCCTAGGAGTTTATCTCATGTTAGCTAACTTGAGTTAACTCCCCTTTTTACCTAGTGAAAACAAAGCCCACCCTAAAGCTCTATTGATCGAGCCTCTTTCAAATTAAAGATGGGAAGAAGTTACTCACCTTGTGCAGTAACGATGGTTCTTCGAGATGTCCCCCTGTGGGTAATCCACTCTAGGTGTCGGTGCGTCCCTGCGCCGAAGATTTCTCGCAGCAGTACTCAGTTGGGGGAAGGGCACAGGAGTCATCTTGTGCAACCGTTGGCGCTTCCTGTAGCACGCTCCCCTGACAAGTAGGAGGGAAGGAGGGTGGGTAGTGGAGCACCCACAGGTGGACACAACTCGAAGAACCATCATTACTGCAAAAGGTGAGTAACTACTACTTCTTTAAGTGGTGTCCCTGTGGGTGCTCCACTCTAGGTGCTCGTAGGACAGTACCCCACCAGGGTGGTAGGGGTTCGGAGTTATGTACAAGTGTGTGATGAGAGCACTGTAAGGCCAACAATAGAATCCGAGACAAGGCCTTGGGTGATAGCATAATGCTTTGCAAAAGTGTGCTCCCATGTCCAGGTTGCAGCTCTACAAATATCTATTTGGGGGACATCGGTTGTATTCTTGCACAATTTCACCATGGCTCGCGTTGAGTGGGATCTGATGTCCACCGGTGGGGGTGGCGGCGGGCTGGTGGTTCTTTGTGATGCAGATGGTAGCAAGTTTGAATATAGGTAGAGACCCATTTGGAGAGTCTCTGGGTCAATTTTGTAGAGTCCTTGGAGCACTCTGCTATAGAGACAAATAGTCTTGGGGACTTGCAAAATGGTTTACTTCTGTCCAAGTAAAAGGCTACAGCCTGTCTGACATCTAGCATGTGCAACACTGCTTCTCGAGAGTCGTTATGTGACTTGGGATAGAAGGCAGGTAAGTGTACAGTTTGGTTAATATGAAAATTTGTAGCCACGTTGGGCAAGAATTTTGGGTGAGGACATAACATGTTGTCGTCTTTGGTAAATACAGCGTACTGTGGTTCAACCATCAATGCTCCTATTTCACTGACATCTGGCAGACGTGATTCCACTAGGAATGTGAAAGGAGTACTTGTGGCACCTTAGAGACTAACCAATTTATTTGAGCATGAGCTTTAGTGAGCTACAGCTCACTTCATCGGATGCATACCGTGGAAACTGCAGCAGACTTTATATATACACAGAGAATATAAAGTCTGCTGCAGTTTCCACGGTATGCATCCGATGAAGTGAGCTGTAGCTCACGAAAGCTCATGCTCAAATAAATTGGTTAGTCTCTAAGGTGCCACAAGTACTCCTTTTCTTTTTGCGAATACAGACTAACATGGCTGTTACTCTGAAACTAGGAATGTGACCTTCATTGACATATGAAGGAGCGAGCAGGTTGCTAGAGGCTCGAAGGGTGGTCTTGTGAGACATCTGAGCACAAGACTGAGATCCCATGGTGGTGCAGGTTGGCATACTTCTGGGTAAATGTTCTGTATACCTGCTAGAAAGCGCTGTGTAATCAGGTGAGCAAATATTGAAGTCCCTTCTGTCTGTTCGTGGCGAGTCGTAATGGCAGGGAGGTGTACTTTAATAGAGCTTATGGTTAATCCCTTTTCCTTCCGTTCTTGTAGGTAGTCTAGGATCACAGAAGTGCCTTGGTCGCGTCTAGCTGTTTTTGCTGACCCCAAAGGGAGAATCTTCTCCACTTGTGATAAGTATTTCTAATGATGAGGCGATGGGATGCCTATTTAATAATAGCCGTTTTACTTTCTCCAATCGGTTCAATTCCCCATGTTGGAACCAGAGAGGAGACAAGCTTTGAGATGGAGTTTCGCTGGGTCTAGATGGAATTGTCAGGCCCTTGTTCTCGGACAGGAGGTCCATCTGGAAAGGCAGCTGTTGTGGGGCACAAACTGCTAGATGTGAAAGTTATGGAAACCAAATCTGTCTGGGCCATGTGGGGACAATGAAAATGTTGTATGTTCTGTTGAGTCATATCTAGCGGATGACCCGTTGGATCAGTGGTATCGATGGGAAGGCATATGAGTGACTCGTTCCACGGGATGAGGAAGGCATCCCCTAACAATCCCGGTGCCAGGCCTGCCCTGGAGCAAAATAGTGGACATTTGTGATTTGTCGCTGAGGCCAAAAGGTCGATTACTGGGTGACCTCATTTTTGGAATATTATGTCGAGAACACTGTTGTGGATTTCCCACTTATGTTCCTGTAAGAAGTGCCTGCTGTAGTGTTTTGGCACACTGGTAGGTATGATGCTGTGATGTTTATATTGTTGCAGATGCAGAAGTTCCATAAATTCCTGGCTTCTACACATAGCAAGTGAGACCTGGCTCCTCCTTGGTGACTGATGTAAAACATGCATGCCACGTTGTCGGTGAGAATAGAGATTGAGGTGTCTCATATGAGTGGGAGGAAGTGTCGGCATGCATTGTGTACCACGCGGCGTTCCAGGAGATTGATATGTAGTCCCAGACCACTTGCCTTGTACACTGTGTTGACCCAAGTGGGCGCCCCAACCTATCAGGGAGGCATCTGTTGTAATAGTCACTGATGGGAGGTCTTGTTGAAAGGGAATCCCAGAGCATACATTCCCTGGCTGTGTCCACCATTTTAAGGAGAGGATAACCCTTGGTGGTAGTGTCACACGTCTGTTGAGAGAGTGTTTGCTGGGTGCACAGACCAGTGCTGCAGACAGCACATATGGAGTCTGGCATAGTTACAACTTTCGTAGTAAGGTGCCATATGTCTCAGAATCTGAAGGCATGTCCTCACTGAAGTTTGTGGGCTGATGGTCACAGTGGAAATAAGATTGGTCAATGTAGTGAATCTGTGGTTTGGCAATATTGCCTTGGCTTGTATGGAGTCTAGGTCGGCTCCGATAAACTAAAAGAAATCCACCCTGGAACCAACCCAACGATTGGAGTTTATCTGTAAACCCAGCTGGTGAAACAGGTCTAGTGTGGTCTTCAACATGCCTGCCATTTCTTGTTGGTTGGCACCCCTGAGAAGGCAATTGTCCACACAGGGGAAGATTAGGACTCGTTTGTGTCGTAAATGTGCTGCTACTACCGCAAGCGTTTGAGAATACGGGGGAAGCAGTGGACAGTCTGAAGGGAAGGACCCTGTATTGGTAGTGGTTGGGTCCTACTGTGAACCTCGGGAATCACAAATGATCTGGAGGATGGTGTGGATTGCACTCTCAGCAAATTTGTGGATGATACTAAACTAGGAGGAGTGGTAGATACGGTGGCAGGTAGGGATAGGATACAGAGGGACCTAGACAAATTGGAGGATTGGGCCAAAAGAAATCTGATGAGGTTCAACAAGGATAAGTGCAGGGTCCTGCACTTAGGATGGAAGAATCCCATGCACCGCTACAGACTAGGGACCGAATGGCTAGGCAGCAGTTCTGCGGAAAAGGACCTAGGGGTGACAGTGGACGAGAAGCTGGATATGAGTCAACAGAGTGCCCTTGTTGCCAAGAAGGCCAATGGCATTTTGGGATGTATAAGTAGGGGCATAGCCAGCAGATCGGGGGACGTGATCGTTCCCCTCTATTCGACATTGGTGAGGCCTCATCTGGAGTACTGTGTCCAGTTTTGGGCCCCACACTACAAGAAGGATGTGGATAAATTGGAGAGAGTCCAGCAAAGGGCAACAAAAATTATTAGGGGTCTGGAACACATGACTTATTAGGAGAGGCTGAGGGAACTGGGATTGTTTAGTCTGCAGAAGAGAAGAATGAGCGGGGGGGATTTGATAGCTGCTTTCAACTACCTGAGAGGTGGTTCCAAAGTGGATGGTTCTAGACTATTCTCAGTGGTAGAAGATGACAGGACAAGGAGTAATGGTCTCAAGTTGTAGTGGGGAAGGTTTAGGTTGGATATTAGGAAAACCTTTTTCACTACGAGGGTGGTGAAACACTGGAATGTGTTACCTAGGGAGGCGGTGGAATCTCCTTCCTTAGAAGTTTTTAAGGTCAGGCTTGACAAAGCCCTGGCTGGGATGATTTAATTGTGGATTGGTCCTGCTTTGAGCAGGGGGTTGGACTAGATGACCTCCTGAGGTCCCTTCCAACCCTGATATTCTATGAACCATCTGTGGGCAGGATATATTGTAATATGGAAGTATACATCTTGGAGGTCGAAGGTTGCAAACCAGTCCCCCCCATCTTGCGCTGCAATTATTGTGGCCAGAGTGACCATTTTGAACCTGTGGTTGTGTACACACCTGCTGAGTTTTCAGAGATCTAAGATTGGTCTCCATCCCCCTCCTTTCTTCTCTGTCAGGAAATATTTGGAATAAAAACTCCTCCCTCGGTATTGATGTGGTACTAGTTCTACAGCACCCAGGAGTAGGAGGTGATTACTTCCTGTTGCAGAAGGTGCTTGTGAGAGGGGTCCCTGAAGAGGAACAGGGAAGGGTAGGGGGGATGGCTGTGAAAGGAATGGTGTGGCCAGATTCTATGATCTCCAAAACCCATTGATCTGTGGTTATCGCAGCCCAGGCATGGTAAAATGGGCATAGGCGGTGACCAAAATAGTGGGATGGGGTATCTGTTGGCGCTAGAGGTGTGGGGAGGTCATGCATACCCTTGACCAAGACTTCAAAACTGTGGCTTAGATGTAGATGGATGAGGCCTGGTTCTGTGGAGTTCGTTGTCTGAGCCCATTGTTTGGGTCTGTTCTGAGTGAAGTATTATGGTTGTTGATGGTTAAACGAGGTGCCTCATGACCTCTGCTATGGTGTAAAGCCAGGGCGTTTGTCACATGGTGGGTGTATGCCTAGTGTACGCAGCGTCACTCGGGAGGCCTTCATGGTATGGGAGAGGTCGTCTGTTTGAGACTAGAATAGTTTATCCTTATTGAAGGGGAGGTCTTCCACTTTTAGCTGTAGTTCTTTTGGAATTCCCGAAGCTGGAAACCATGATGTTCTCATAACCACAGCTGTTGCAGTTGTTCGGGCAGCTGTCCCCGCTACATCCATTGAGGCTTGCAGCACTGTGCGGGCTATTAACTGACCCTTGCTGATAACGGCATTGAGTTGAGGACGTTTATGCTCAGGGAGGTCCTCCACGAGCTCTTGTATTTTACTATAGTTAGAGTAGTCGTAATTTGCTAGTAGACCAGAATAGTTGGCAAGTCTAAGCAGAAGGGTGGCTGACAAGTAAACTTTCCACCCAAATAGGTCCAGTCTCTTGGGTTCTTTATCTTGCAGTGAGGAGCAGAAATGAGGCTGTTTACTGCGCTGATAGCAGCCTCTACCACCAGAGAACAGGCTTGCGGGTGTGAAAACAAAAATTCCATGCCTTTAGCTGGAACGAAGTATTTTCTGTCAGCCCTTTTGTTGGTGGGTGGTGCCGATGCCGGTGTTTGCCATATTACCTCCGCAGGCTCTGTTATAGCCTTATCCATGGGGAGGGCAATCTTGGTCAATGATGCTGGTTGTAAGATTAACAACTTATTTTGTTTCTCCTGCACCTCATGTAAGGCAATTTCTTGGCTGTTTGCTACTCTTTTGAAGAGTTCTTGGAACCGTTTCAGATCTGGTGTCATGGGGTAGACAGTGTCACTGCTTTGTCTGGTGCAGAAGATGACCGTGGGGCAGGTGGTGAATCATCCAGGTCTGCCTGAGATCGTATCTCCTCTTCTTCTATCTCTGTCTCAGGGGGGTTAGAGGTTTCTCTATGTGGTAATGTTGGGTGTACTCTGGAACCTCTTGTTGCTGGGGAAGGAGGACCAGAATAGGGGTTCTGGTATGTGGGCCAATGACCCCATTGTGGCCATTGCATGGGGTAAGGTGGTAATGGGTAAGGCCAGTGCTGTGCATACCAGGGCTGTGAATACTCGGAGGGATGAGGCTTAGGCTTCACAGCATTCCATGTAGGTCTCATCTGTGATGGGGATGAACATTAAGAGAAGCAGTTGTCCTGCACATCTCCTTCCTCACCACTATGCATGGAGAATGGTTCAGGAGATGAAGGATGGTACCGTGCTATGTAGCTCGGGGAGTGTTCGGTGCTGAGCAGTGGTGACTGTGGTGCCAAAGAAACTGCTATGTCAGCAGGACGCAGGAGTTGCGCTGGTCCCGCCTTGGGGTTGCGGTCGAGCATTGGAGAGCTGACTGGTGCTGGATTCGGCTTGTTAGGCGGCAGCAAGTCTTGGGTTGGTGCCGGTGGCAGCAGCATTGACTGCGGTGCCACTGCCGGTGCCATGGAGGAAACTTGATGTCTCAGCTCCGGTGCCACGTGTTGGGGCTCAGCAGGGGTCCGCTGAGGGACGGTGCCGGTGCCTTGTAAGTGCTCACTCCAGATGAGTGGAGCACTGAGGGTAAAGACCTCGCTGGGGAAGCTCTTTTTTTCTGAGACCCTCTTGCTGGAGAGGTCGAGGCTCGCTTCCTGACAGTTTTGGAAGTCGGAGCCTTATCACAGCTCAGGGATCTCGGTTTATGAGACTCACTGGAGGACATCTCTTGTGGAAGTTGAAGGGGATTTCTCCAGCAGCAGCATTTTCAAACGGAGATCCCTGTCACATCTTGCTCTTGTTGTTAAGTTGCTGCAATGTATGCATTTCTGGGAGATATGAGTTGAATGCAGGATGTGTGGCCGTCAGTAGTCACACTTTTTAAATCCAGTTGAGCCCAGCATGATTGCAGTTAAGCCTCTCCCATCTCTCAAGAGACAAGGGTGGGAGTTAATTATAATGATAAACTGTAGAAACTGTTCCCAAACACGGAGTTAAGGAGAGAAAGTCTTTTCTTTTTTTTTGCGTGTGGGGGGGGAGGGGAACCTAAGAGGAACTGAGAAAACTATGTATAGACTAAGACTAACAATGTAAAAAGAAAAGGAGGACTTGTGGCACCTTAGAGACTAACAAATTTATCTGAGCATAAGCTTTCGTGAGCTACAGCTCACTTCACCGGATGCATCCGATGAAGTGAGCTGTAGCTCACAAAAGCTTATGCTCAGATAAATTTGTTAGTCTCTAAGGTGCCACAAGTCCTCCTTTTCTTTTTGCAGACACAGACTAACAAGGCTGCTACTCTGAAACCTAAACAATGTAACTAAGTGTAGACCAAAAAGAAGTTCCTATGTAACTTGTAACTTTTTTTTTTCCCCTTCTTCCCCTGAAAATATCAAAGAGCACTGCCACGGAGCTCCGTCTGCAGCCGAGAACGGTTGAGAAGGAACCGAGGGGACAGTGGGGGGAAGCGCAAGCTGCAGGAGGTGCCAACGGCTGCACGAGACTACTCCTGTGTGCTCCCTTCCCCCAACCAAGTACTGCTGTGAGAAATCTCCGATCTCTGGCGCAGGGATGCAACGACGTGTAGAGTGGAGGATCCACAGGGAAACCACTCAAAGAAGAATACTTACTTCTGCTCTTCTACTGCTGCCAGTTCACCTCTGCATGCATCCACACACATGCTTGATTTGCACACCATTATCAGGAAAGTGGGGGAATAAAAAGTCGCCAGATTAAGCCTGTTTAGCAACAATATTAAATACCAGCCTCAACAGGGTTCCTCAAACGTCGCATCACAGAGAAACCATACACTGCATCAATTGTTGACAATAGTTTTTTCATAATTCTGTTGCCTTATGTAGAAAGGCAGGTTCTGCCATGAAACCTGCAGCTGAAATAGGATAATGGATTGCCACTCAGTACAGATACTTTTTAAAGTCTCCAGCATGTAACAAGTTACTTGACTCAAGAGGGAGGACATCAAATTTGGAGCATGGCCAAAAGTTATAAAACCAGAATACAAGCCTTTTCAGCAGTGATGTATTTTTTTTTTTTTAAACACACACACAGGAACTAATTAATGGACTCAGACCAAGACCATCAAGTTTCATCCTGATATAAATCTCCTTTCAGGGAAATTATAAAAGTGAGACTATTTACACAATTGCCACATGTGTAAGTTAGCATTCCCATAATGCTAACATGCAGAGGAATCAAATTTTAGCAATTGTTTATCAATAACGTTGAACTAGCAGCAGAGTTTCAGATCAAACATTAAAGATTTATTTGGAAAACCCTCCCTTTTGGCATCAGCAATGATCCAGTCAGTGCAAAGCGAACTGTAAAGTATTTCAAATAATTTCGCAGAAGTTAAAACAGAAAAAGATGCTAAACATTTGGCATTTATTCACAACATGCAGTTTTAAATCACCCAATGAGAACCATTTGGTATGAGTGTGCTTGCCCATATTTACTAAAAGTACATACATTTGAAAGAGAAATATTACTAAAGCCAATTTGCTGTAAGCGCTTTCTCCACAGTAGCTCCCTAAACTAAATTATATATAATAGGTATCACCTACATTCAGAGGTAATTTTAACATAGGCATGTAATATCTTGAACATCAAACTTGTTTCACATGCTAGACAGTGCTCCCAGAATAAGGATCTGTCTGCAAAATAACAGAAAAACAGGATGGGGAAGGTATTGTTAAAACGTGGTTTCTTTTTTTCTGTTTGGATTTAAAATGTATATGCATACACATATTCCCTAAAAGAGAATAGTCTCATTTATAGATGCATATACATATTCCCTAAAAACAGTCTTGTCTGTGTGGACAGAAAAATGTATTATAGCCATGTTTAACCCAAGTAGGCTAAAAACTCAGTAACACGGTTAGATGACTAGTGTACACAGGGAAAAAAAGCCACGTTATAACAGTTCAGGTACCACCATGCAGAGTTCTGAAATATAAGCTAAGTGAAAAACTTCATCACTGAAATTTCAAGCCCTACTAAATAAGCTGATCTCCTTGCCATTGAAATATTTTAGTTTAACTGAGATTGTGGTTTACAGTAATTTAAATATACTAATCTCGCTGATGGCAGAATGCTCAAATTGTCTGTCGGGATCTTGCACTAGGAGTGATTTAACATACTCAATATTGAGCATATAGCATTCTTTGGCCAGGGACTATGGATAGAAGAGAAGAGACGCTATTTTGCATCGTTGATGCCCTGTCTTTTGGATAAGTTTAAGCCCAGGTCATTTCCGCCTGACTGTTTTAATGACTGCAGAGAAGGAGGATAAAGATTGTCTGAAAAAGGGATAACTCAGTCATCCTTATGTAAGCACTAGGAGATAAATCATCATGCAAATCATGCAGGATCAGAGGAGAAAGGGGAAGAAAAGCAAGACATTCAGGAACACTTCTCAAAATATTGGGGAAAATGAGTTCTGTTTCTTTAAGTTTGAAGAAATCATACACCTCACATTGCAAAGAAATTCTTACTTCATAGAAAACTTCCTTCCAAGACTGTCACCTCCTTTATATAACCAGGATTCAGAAGCAGAAAGATCACTATTAGCATGTTTGCATCCAGAGGCAAAGTTAGATGCTCTAATATTAACTGTAATACTCAAAAGACAACTAATTGTACCAGTTTAATTAGAAGCCAATAAGTGATCTTTTAGTGGAAGACATCACTTTCTAATTTAAAACTCTATACTGAAATGCTACAAAGATACGTATTAACCCAGTGGTCTCAACACAGGTACACTGTGGGATTATGGGTCAATAGTAATCCTAGGACTCTGCTGAAGCTGATAAAGGCTGGACTCCTCCTGCAAACCAATTTAAAGACAGCATGGCCCCAGACACAGACACTATGCTGAGAGTAAGACAACTTGGGTGAACTTGGCACAAGTCACTTCCCCTCTTTGACTCTCAGTTTTCCTGATGGTAAAATGGGGGTGATGCCTACCTTTTTGGATGCACTTTGAGACATACAGAGTGCTAAGTGTCATCATCACACAAGGAGTCACAGGGAGTGATGATCATTAGATAGTGAGTCACTAAATTGATTACTAGAAATTCAAGAGACCCATCATTAGTGGATAACTGACCACAAACTGGAGCTGTGTGTTAGATTTAAGAGTCAGAACTGTTTCTGTACAAACAGCTTTCCCATAATAAAGAGATTCATGTTTATTCAAATATTTTTTTGGTGCTGACTCACTCGTCACCTTGGTCAAAAAGCTTTACACTTCTGTGACTCAGTTTTCTCACCTGTAAAATGACATACATAACTCAAGACGCTTTACTGCTGAAGAAAGTCATTTGAGAGTCTCTGAAAAATACTTAGTGCCAAGTATTAAAACACAAAACTGATACAACCCAGTTGTAAATTCTAAGTTCAAATTAACAATTACCACATATTAACCAAATTCTATTAAGTAAAGTTACACTGCAAACAAGAGTTATTTGCACAGGTTTATAAGAAAGCAAGCTTAAGTTTTCAAGCATAATTAGTAATATTGTGTGTGCAACTTGAAACTGCAAGGGTTTTGATGTTCAATGATCAGATATGCAGCACTTGTGATCAGGCAGCCCCCTTTCTGGTATCTCAAGCTGGGAGCCCCACATTCAAAATCAGTAGTTCGCTTTGAAAGTGCAGGCCAGTGTTATTGAGAACACCTTATCTGTAGTCGTTCTCAGAAAGTTTTCACCGACCTTCACATGTGAAATAAGGACACCCTTTTATAGATAAGGCCAGAAGAGACCACTTATCATCTAGTCTAGCCTCCTGTGTAATACAGGCCACAGACCTTCCCTGAATCAATTCCCCTTGATGATCCAGCCCTCACTTTTGCCCCTTCTTTATTAACCCTTTGGAAAGACACCAGCTGAAAAACAGCTTAAATAAAAAGGGATTTTAGTATTTTCCTGCAATTCAATATCCTCAGGTCAACAGGAAACCCAGAACTTTTAAGGTGGGGAACACTGGTTTAAGGGTGCCATATCAACATTTATGGATTAGTTTCACAACTGTGTCTGTCCTTTACCACTTCAGAAACCAGAAAATAGCAAGAGCTGGAAATGGATAAGCCAGAGAGAAGAGCAACATTACTTCCAAAAACAGGGATCTATTGTAAAATATGGAAAAAGTACTCTTACTCATGAGAGAAATTCATGTAGGCATTCCTATTTCTAGCAGATAGTTCACAGAAAGTGAATAAAAATACGAAATCCCTCTGGATTCCGTATTGCTTGAGGCCAGAACGTGTGTGTGTAAAAAGCACAGTGCCTATAAGAGGCATTCTTTGTAACTATAAAGTGTAAGATCTCATAGCATAGAAATAGATCTCGTAATAAAGTGGAAGTTCAACTCCAAATAAGTGGTAAGCAACTATTGCAAACATCTGAGAAGCCACACAATCTTTACAACATTTCATTCTAAGTTGTCTTTGAAGTAAATAGTGAATTTTCTTAAATGTGGCTTACTTTGGACACAACGGGTTCTCAGACACATCCAACTGCGGGATTGAGGCCTGAATTTACAACAGGATGTACCAACCCTATTTTTCATTACACTCCAGTTGTCTACAGTATTATTTTCTTCCTTGTTGACTAGTTTCCACCTTACTTTGGAGTTAAAATAAAACAGTTGGAATAAGACTGACACATTCAGTTTGAATGGTAGCCACTGCATTTGGTTACACATTTATTCTACAAGTGTGGAGAAAGGATAACAGGTACAAATTCTCAGATTAAATTGTGTGTGTGAGATCCATTCACATGTACAAATCCAATGCCTCATTTGCTTATGGAGTTAAAATAAAGTTAAAGCAAAACTACATTCTGACCACACAGGTTTTTTTAAAGCCACACTTTTAGATCTTATAACTTGCATAACAGCATTCAAAGAAATCTTTATTTGAAAGGAACAGAAACCTCTCCCCATTTCAAGCCAGACCTGCCTCTTCACCGAGAAAAAGTAGCCTTCACGGAATGATTAAGTTTTGCTCAATTAAATATCCTTTTTTTAAAAGCAGGTTCTATTTGATACACAACTAAATCAGAAATTTAGACACTGGAATTGAACAAATCCAGTTACTACAAGAAAGGTTATCCCTGGTACATTTACGGAATTGTTGGCTATGTACATGCTCTGGTGTCTGAACACTAATGAAGAGAAGAGGCTTTCATTCTTCATTCTATACTATTCAGCTTCCAGAATATAAATGAACTATGGGATTCATAATAATTTCCTCAGTTATAGCTATGTTTCACACCAAAATTTACAAAAACTGATTTCACTTGTCATACTGACTCTCACTATTGTGTAATGTGAAACATTTAGCCATAAGCATTCATTAACTGCTCAACGAGGAACAAAACAAGCATACTCAGGACTTGAAGTCTGCCAGGCCCCTATCATCTAGAGATTTATATCCCAGCCTCCTTCCTTTTCCTGACAGCTGGTGGTGGGCAAGTACCAGGGGGTTTCTCCTGAACCCTTTTGGTGGATTTTCTCCTCCCCTACCTGAAAATCTTTCATATCTATTTTGAGGCTGAAGTAAAGGACTAAAACCCACCAGCAAGGCACAGGAGAAGCCACCCTCAATCCCACAGTACAAATCCTGCTCCTATGCAACCAGCTGTTTAGAAGGGAAATGACTGGGATTTACCAAGGTGCTGTTTCTGGACACTTTTTAGGGGCTCTTTCCCACAGTCTAGTAGGTAGTTGAAAAACGTAAAGTTCAACCCCCTCTAGCTGCTTAAAGAGAATGAATTCCTGCCTCCCCTACACACATACCTGCAGCAGTCAGGTCTATTTGGAAGAAGGGAAGATGAAGCAGGATCTGCTAGTCTACTCCTCCAACAGTTTGTTTGGGGGTCGTTGTCCTACGTAACTCCAATATCTTCCTCTGCTGCTCATTTCTTTACCAAGCAGCATCTTAATTAACTTGATATTCTCAGTTTTATTGCTGCCCACAAGGTACTGAATACAACAAGCACTGAACCTGGCAAGTCTTGTTACCACCACTCTGCTGTTGCTTGGAGCAGGAACAGACCATAGATTCCACAGAAGCAGTATAGCTGATGTAGATGCCCAATACCTCAGTAGGCAAGGTTTTGTTTTCACCTAGGAGAAAGGTTTTTCAAGCCCTGGGTATACTAAACCAAATCCAGGCCACCCACACACACTCCTGTTAAACTTCAGAAATAAAACATATCTGGACACAGACAAAAAATGGTTACTAACCTTTCTGTAACCATTGTTCTTCAAAATGTGTTGCACATGTCCACTCCAATGTAGGTGTGAGAGTGCCCCAAGCACAGCTGCCAGAAATTTTCTCGTAGTTGCATCCGTTGTGTCGGCTCTAGCGCCCACTGGTATCACGTGCTCATAGCACCAGTATAAGGGGCCTTGCAGACCCTACCCTCCTTCCGTTTCTTCTGATCGACCACCTCCAAAGAGAGGACGGAAGGAGGGTTTTGGAACAGACATGTGAAACACATTGCAAAGAAAAGTTAGAGAAAGGTTAGTAACCATTTCTTTGAGTGCTTGCACATGTCCCTTCCAATGTAGGTGACTCACAAGCAGCTGCCCCGGAGGTGAGTTCAGAGATCAAGGGCAAGCTGACTGTAATACAGCCCAACTGAAACAGTCTCTGGCCTGTTGTGTAATGGCGTATAGCATGGTGAACATATGAACTGACAACCAGGTTCTCACCCTGCAGAAGTCCTGAATTGGAACCTGTGCTAAAATAGCTGTGGAAGAAGCTTGAGACATGGTAGAGCTGTTAGGTTGGCCGGGGTGATATGTTCGCAAGGATGTAACATGCCTTGATACATGAAGTGATCCACAATGAGATTCTCTGGTGAAATTGGGAGACCTTTCATTCTTTCTGCTATCACTAGGAACAACTGAATGGATCTGTGGAATGGCTTGGTACTGTGTATGTAGAAGGCCAGGGCACACTGGACATCTAATGATGGACATCTAATCTAACATCTTCCCTGTTCACATGCAGTTTAGAGTAGAACACTGGCAGAAAAAGTGCTTGGCTGCAATGGAACTAATACAGATTTCAGGAGGAACAACAGGTGTGGTCACAGCTGGACCTTGTCCTTGAAAAAGACCATGTATGGGGATTCCGAAGTGAGAGCTCAGATCTCAAAGCCATCTGGGCAAGGTGACTGTCGCCAGGAAGGCTACTTTTCAAGAGAGGCTTAACAGCAAGCAAGTTGACAGTGGTCCGAATAGGGGTCCAGGTTTAGGTCCCAAGGGAGGAGGGGAGAGATGGATTCCTAACTTGAGGGTATACCTTTGCTAGGCCTATGAGAAAACGAACTACCATGTCATGTGAAAAGACAGAATGGTTGTTAATCATGGGATGAAGGCCAAGCTGGCTGCTAGATGGACCTTAACTGAGGAAAGGGCTAGCCCTTGCGGTCTTAACAAAAGCAGGTAGTCTAGAACAGTGGTTCCCAAACTGGGGTTTGTGAAAAGTTACAGGGGGTTCCCAGGAAAAAGTTCTCTAATGGCAGACAGCTGTCCCTAAGGAGCCCAGGCAGCACAGAGCCAGCAGCCCGGAGCCCCTGGACTTCCAAGAGCTAAGCAGATCAAAGCAAGCACATCTATCACACTGAGGAGATTTAAACTTCAAGACTCCTTATAAGAAATGGAAAGGGAGGTGAAAATTTTTTGCTGTTTTCAAAATTAAATAGGCAGCTAGTATTGTTTTTAAAATTATTATAAAGAACAAGTTAAAGCTTTGTTGTAACGTGCATTGTTTGCCTGGACTGCTCAAGACCTGAATGCTCGCATAGGAGGAACTCTGAGTTGGCTGCTTAAATATCTTCATGATGTTTCACATCTGATACTCCTTGATGAAACATAGGAGCCTTGTCTTATAACAGGCTCATTCAAAGTGATATAAGCTACAAAAGTGAGATCTTGGAAGAGTGCTGCCGTTTTCATAATTTATCATTATAGTATTTTTTACATTATTAATAATAGTGTCAGGTTTCAGAGTAACAGCCGTGTTAGTCTGTATTCGCAAAAAGAAAAGGAGTACTTGTGGCACCTTAGACACTAACCAACTTATTTGAGCATGAGCTTTCGTGAGCTACAGCTCACTTCATCGGATGCATACCGTGGAAACTGCAGAAGACATTATATACACACAGAGACCATGAAACAATACCTCCTCCCACCCCCCTGTCCTGCTGGTAATAGCTTATCTAAAGTGATCATCAAGTTGGGCATTTCCAGCACAAATCCAGGTTCTCTCACCCTCCGCCCCCCCCCCCCACACACACACACACACAAACTCACTCTCCTGCTGGTAATAGCCCATCCAAAGTGACCACTCTCTTCACAATGTGCATGGTAATCAAGGTGGGCCATTTCCAGCACAAATCCAGGCTCTCTCACCCCGCCCCCGGAAACAAGGGGAAATAGGCTACCTTGCATAATAACTTAGCCACTCCCAGTCTCTATTTAAGCCTAAATTAATAGTATCCAATTTGCAAATGAATTCCAATTCAGCAGTTTCTCGCTGGAGTCTGGATTTGAAGTTTTTTTGTTGTAAGATAGCGACCTTCATGTCTGTGATTGCGTGACCAGAGAGATTGAAGTGTTCTCCAACTGGTTTATGAATGTTATAATTCTTGACATCTGATTTGTGTCCATTTATTCTTTTACGTAGAGACTGTCCAGTTTGACCAATGTACATGGCAGAGGGGCATTGCTGGCACATGATGGCATATATCACATTGGTGGATGTGCAGGTGAACGAGCCTCTGATAGTGTGGCTGATGTTATTAGGCCCTTTGGTGGTGGCGTCCCCTGAATAGATATGTGGGCACAGTTGGCAACGGGCTTTGTTGCAAGGATAGGTTCCTGGGTTAGTGGTTCTATTGTGTGGTATGTGGTTGTTGGTAAGTATTTGCTTCAGGTTGGGGGGCTGTCTGTAGGCAAGGACTGGCCTGTCTCCCAAGATTTCTGAGAGTGTTGGGTCATCCTTCAGCAGGATAGGTTGTAGATCCTTAATAATGTGTTGGAGGGGTTTTAGTTGGGGGCTGAAGGTGACGGCTAGTGGCGTTCTGTTATTTTCTTTGTTAGGCCTGTCCTGTAGTAGGTGACTTCTGGGAACTCTTCTGGCTCTATCAATCTGTTTCTTCACTTCCGCAGGTGGGTACTGTAATTGAAAGAAAGCTTGACAGAGATCTTGTAGGTGTTTGTCTCTGTTTGAGGGGTTGGAGCAAATGTGGTTGTATCGCAGAGCTTGGCTGTAGACGATGGATCGTGTGGTGTGGTCAGGGTGAAAGCTGGAGGCATGTAGGTAGGAATAGCGGTCGGTAGGTTTCCGGTGTAAGGTGGTGTTTATGTGACCATTGTTTATTAGCACTGTAGTGTCCAGGAAGTGGATCTCTTGTGTGGACTGGACCAGGCTGAGGTTGATGGTGGGATGGAAATTGTTGAAATCGTGGTGGAATTCCTCAAGGGCTTCTTTTCCATGGGTCCAGATGATGAAGATGTCATCAACATAGCGCAAGTAGAGTAGGGGCTTTAGGGGACGAGAGCTGAGGAAGCGTTGTTCTAAATCAGCCATAAAAATGTTGGCATACTGTGGGGCTATGCGGGTACCCATAGCAATGCTGCTGATCTGAAGGTATACATTGTCCCCAAATGTAAAATAGTTATGGGTAAGGACAAAGTCACAAAGTTCAGCCACCAGGTTAGCCGTGACATTATCGGGGATAGCGTTCTTGACGGCTTGTAGTCCACCCTATACCAGAACCACTAACCCAGGAACCTATCCTTGCAACAAAGCCCGTTGCCAACTGTGCCCACATATCTATTCAGGGGACGCCACCACCAAAGGGCCTAATAACATCAGCCACACTATCAGAGGCTCGTTCACCTGCACATCCACCAATGTGATTTATGCCATCATGTGCCAGCAATGCCCCTCTGCCATGTACATTGGTCAAACTGGACAGTCTCTACGTAAAAGAATAAATGGACACAAATCAGATGTCAAGAATTATAACATTCATAAACCAGTCGGAGAACACTTCAATCTCTCTGGTCACGCAATCACAGACATGAAGGTTGCTATCTTACAACTAAAAAACTTCAAATCCAGACTCCAGCGAGAAACTGCTGAATTGGAATTCATTTGCAAATTGGATACTATTAATTTAGGCTTAAATAGAGACTGGGAGTGGCTAAGTCATTATGCAAGGTAGCCTATTTCCCCTTGTTTTTTCCTACCCCCCCCCCCCCCGACGTTCTGGTTAAACTTGGATTTAAACTTGGAGAGTGGTCAGTTTGGATGAGCTATTGCCAGCAGGAGAGTGAGTTTGTGTGTGTGGTTTTTGGAGGGGGGTGAGAACCTGGATTTGTGCAGGAAATGGCCCACCTTGATTATCATACACATTGTAGGGAGAGTGGTCACTTTGGATGGGCTATTACCAGCAGGAGAGTGAGTTTGGGGGGGGGGGGGGGCGTGGAGGGTGAGAAAACCTGGATTTGTGCTGGAAATGGCCCACCTTGATTACCATGCACATTGTAGGGAGAGTGGTCACTTTGGACAAGCTATTACCAGCAGGAGAGTGAGTTTGTGTGTGTGGTTTTTGGAGGGGATGAGAACCTGGATTTGTGCAGGAAATGGCCCACCTTGATTATCATACACATTGTGAAGAGAGTGGTCACTTTGGATGGGCTATTACCAGCAGGAGAGTGAGTTGGGGGGGGGAGGGGGGGCGCGGAGGGTGAGAAAACCTGGTTTTGTGCTGGAAATGGCCCAACTTGATGATCACTTTAGATAAGCTATTACCAGCAGGACAGTGGAGTGGGAGGAGGTATTGTTTCATGGTCTCTGTGTGTATATAATGTCTTCTGCAGTTTCCACGGTATGCATCCGATGAAGTGAGCTATAGCTCACGAAAGCTCATGCTCAAATAAATTGGTTAATCTCTAAGGTGCCACAAGTATTCCTTTTCTTTTTAAGGGTAGTGTGTAATAAGCATGTCATAAAAACAAATTTTATATTTCCAAGATCACTGCTTTTTAAATTTATACTCAGATAAAGGAGAAAATCCCTGGAAATATTCACTTTTAGGAGGGGGTTCGCGAGACTTGACATTTTATTGAAAAGGGTTCACAGGTTGTTAAAGTTAGGGAACCACTTGTCTAGAATGAGCTGCAGAGAAGACTGCAGAGATAGGACTGGTCATTGTGAACACCAGATGCAGAACCTTTTCCATTTTGCCAGTAGACAAACAGCCATCCAGCCAAGCTACTGCCCATTAGGATCTCAGAGACTTGCTCCAAGCAAACTTGCTCCTCTGGATTCAGTACGAACATAAGAATGGCCATACTGGGTCAGACCAAAGGTCCATCCAGCCCAGTATCCTGTCTACCTACAGTGGCCAATGCCAAGTGCCCCAGAGGGAGTGAACCTAACAGGTAATGATCAGGTGATCTCTCCCCTGCCATCCATCTCCACTCCCTGATAAACAGAGGCCAGGGACACCATTCCTTATCCATCCTGCCTAATAGCCATTAATGGACTTTATGAATTTATCCAGTTCTCTTTTAAACCCTGTTTAGTCCTAGCCTTCACAACCTCCTCAGGCAAGGAGTTCCACAGGTTGACTGTGTGTTGTCTGTCCAGCCACCACTGCAGCGAGTCTAGGACCCGGGCCAGGACTGAGAACTGAGTCCAAGAGATGGTGATAGGTGGGAGTAGACAATAGCTAACCAAGCTTGCAGAGGTCTGAGTCATAGCTTGCACACTTCCAGACAGCTGCCACTGAGCAGGGCTGGGAGCGGCACAGCCATGCAGGAGGAGCTGCCCACGTTGGGCGCTGGGTCCTGAATGCAGTGGCCTGATATACAGCTGCTTTCGCCACTGCTGTTCCCAGTAGAGCCTTGCAGCTCCTCGGATATCTGCATTTACGCGGGGCTCCATGAATTTAAGCAAAGACTCCCATGCATTCAAGTGGTAGCACCCCACCATGGTCTGCTGGTTTGCTGTATGAAGTTGCAGGCCTCCTGAAGAGTAAGCCTTGCGCCCAAGGAGATCCAGCTTCTTAGGGTCCTTTGCCTTGGGCACAGAGCTTGGCCCTCACTGGAAGTCTTGCTCATTGGCCACTGCAACCACCAATGAAGTCAGAAGAAAATAGGAACTTATATCCGTTGGCCAGAACAAAGTATTTACACGCCAAGTGTTTTGCTGTTGATGGAAGGGAGGCAGGGGTTTGCCATAGCCCCTTAAAAGGGTCCATGATGGCCTTGTGTAGAAGCAAAGCAACTCTGGACAGGACCACTGACCACAGAATATCCATGAGGCTGTGTCACCTCCTTAACCACCTCTGCTTGGACCCCTAGGCTTGAGGCTACCCATTTCAGTAGGTCTTGGTATGCCTTGTGGTCATCTGGAGGTGGAGAGACCCCGGGTGCCACTGTGGCTTCATCCAGAGTGGATGAAGAGGAAGCTAAACCCAGATGGGGAGCATGAAGGGGCTTCCTCTTGGGGTTTGGTACCATGGTTGGTACCGGAGTCCGGTTCCAGGGTGTCTAGAGATGCTGCAGTACTAGGGATGCTCCAACACAATCAAATAAGATAATCTCTAACGAGTCCGTTTGTGGTGGACGAAACCCTCACGGGTTCCAAAAAGGCCACTGCATGATGGTTGGGCCCATGGGTATGGTAGCCAGGCACCCAGAGGTCCTGATGAACTCAGTGCCATAATGGAGTGGGAACAGCCCAGGGAGCAGCGAAGTCGGACACTTTGGTGGGGGGGGTGGGAAAGAAATACTAATCCTCCTCCGAGTCCAATGAGGAAGGAGAGGTAAGTTGGAGTGTTGTGCCACTGGGTGCCGGAGAAGGTTATCAACAAGGGGGGACCTTGAGGTTATCAACAAGGGTTTCCTCTTGGACAGCTGACACACTGACTGTCTAGGTACTGGCATCAATTCCCTGCCACTTTGGGACACTGGCGGTGCCAAGCCCTGACAGGGGAGTCTGGTTCCGGTAGGGTCAAAAGAACCCTTGCAGCTGCAAATGCTTCAGGGATCGATGGGACCACAAATTGGCCAGTACAATAGTCTTGAGTGGACATCACAGGATGCTGCGGAACCAGGGCCGTGGGCACCTGGTGATGTGGTACCGGGGATGAAGAGCAGCCTGGCATGGGTCTCACTCTCTCCGTCTTTGTCCTTTGGCACCGGAGACCAGCTCTTCTCCTGGTGCTTCTTCTTAGGCACTGGCGAAGACGATGAGTGCCGAGGGACTTGTGTTGATGGAGGAGCACTCTGCACAGAAGCTGAAGTTGCGGGTCCAAGGCCAGTCTGAAGGCTGCCTCCATGCAGAGGACCTTCAAATGAGCAGTGTGGTCCTTCTAGGTCCAGGGCTTGAATTCTTTACAAATTTGGCAGAGGTCCTTCCTACGAGCTTCCCCTAAATACTTGCTCGAGTGCGGATCATTCAAAGGCAGGTCTTGGCACCAGGACGAAGGACAACTCTGCTATCTATGAATGGAGGCATCCAAACTATCTTAACCTACCCTAACTACTAAAAACTATGAGAACTAAAACTACTAAATAACTAAAAACTATGAGAACTATTTACAGACTGAAGAACTTCAAAAAGTTCTCACAAAAATTAAGTGACTGGGCAACAAAATGGCAAACGAAATTTAATGTGGATAAATGTAAAGTAATGCATATTGGAAAAAAATACCTCCAATTATACATACAATATGATGGGGGCTAATTTAGCTACAACTAATCAGGAGAAAGATCTTGGAATCATCATGGATAGTTCTCTGACCACGCAGTGTGCAGTGGCAGTCAAAAAACCAAACGGGATGTTAGGAATCGTTAAAAAAGGGATAGAGAATAAGATGGAGAATATCTTATTGCCCTTATATAAATCCATGGTACACCCACATCTTGAATACTGCATACAGATGTGGTCCTCATCTCAAAAAAGATATACTGGTATTAGAAAAGGTTTAGAAAAGGGCAACTAAAATGATTACGGGTTTGGAACGGGTCCCATATAAGGAGAGATTAAAGAGGCTAGGACTTTTCAGCTTGGAAAAGAGGAGATTAAGAGGGGATATGATAGAGGTATATAAAATCATGAGTGGTATGGAGAAAGTGAGTAAGGAAAAGTTATTTACTTGTTCCCATAATATAAGAACTAGGGCCACCAAATAAAATTAATGGGTAGCAGGTTTAAAACAAATAAAGTTCTTCTTCACTCAGCGCACAGCCAACAAGTGGAACTCCTTGCCTAAGGAGGTTGTGAAGGCTAGGACTATAACAGGGTTTAAATTCATTTAGGTTAAGTCCATTAATGGCTATCAGCCAGGATGGATAAGGAATGGTGTCCCTGGCCTCTGTTTGTCAGAGGGTGGAGATGGATGGCAGGGGAGAGATCACTTGACCATTTCCTGTTAGGTTCACTCCCTCTGGGGCACCTGGCATTGGCCACTGTCGGCAGACAGGATACTGGGCTGGATGGACCTTTGGTCTGACCCAGTATGGCCATTCTTATGTTCTTAAAGATTAGAAAACCACTAAGAGAGGAGATTTCCAGCAACCGTCACGAGCAGTAAGAAGGAACTGAAGGAGAGTAGGATCCAGCAGGGCCCCTTATTCTGGTGCTATGAGCATGCGACACCAGAACACATTAAAGCTGATCCAACAGATACCGCTGAGGGAACAATTTCCAGCAACTGGGCTGGGGGTGCACACACTTACATTGAAATAGATATGTGCAAACACTCAAAGAAGGTGGTCAGATTTTAATGCCATGAGAGACAATTATGGTCATCTGGTCAGAATACTGCACAAAGCAGGACAGAGAATTTCACCAAGTGATTCCTGCAACAAGCCCGTAACTTTTTGTAGAGCTATAGCACACTTTAGAAAGACATCCATCAATCCCAATCTAAAATGCGCTAACGTTACCCATTATTCTGAATGGGAGTAAAATCATACTGAAGTTCAGTTTCCTTACTTCTTATTGACCTCATCAAGTTCTGTTCTTAGCTTTCCTATTTCAATCTGTAGTTTGGCCCTCTCTCTTGCAGTCTCATCCAGAACTCTTCGGGCATCAGCCAGCTCAGATTCATAGAGGGTCTTGACTCCACTCACCTAAGATAATGAAAGAAATAGATACAGTGATTGTCCTGAAGACTGAATTTCAGAGAGAAAGTAAAAAATTTAAGTTTTATTTAAATGAAATCTCTATTTATGAAAGTGACCAATGGGTTTCTTGATTCTTGTTTTAAGACAAGAAAGATACACCATGCTACTCTGAACAGAAAGCATGGACCTACTGTTTAGAAGTGATCCATTCCTTTAATTAAGGATTTATTTAAAGAACAAAAATAGAGAAATGAACACTCAGGTTTACAATACCAAGTCTAAGAACCAAACTGAAGTGGATTAAGCCCTAGGATCAGATACTATCTATTTCCATTTACTTAGAATACTACTGTTTTATAGGGTTACTTGAGGTAGTATAATCCCTTAGATATAAGCCACAAGTGACTTTGGATTGAGGAAATTAAGATTTGATATTTTAACCCAGTTTCACATCTTTAAATTTAGAATCCAACAGTAAGTCTGGCCAACAGTTTATTTCCAGTAACACCTACAAAGATGTGTGCTTCCTCTCCTGCTGTTCCTACTATGTAGTATGGGTTTTCCCCCTGAAATCCTAGAAAATGTAAGCCACCTCCACGCTGTCTCCAGCCACCCATTCATTCCCTTTCTCTACCTAATAGCCATCTCTCTTTATGCTTTTGTTTTTAAGTTGCCAAGCTTTTTCTACTTTTAGGACACGAGACTACAAGCCAGGTATAGGAGGTACAAGAATTTAGGTCCAACCAGGATCACTGCAGGTGATCTATGAACGATTACAGAAAAAGCTACTAGCATCTAACTTCAGAAGCATGAAGGAGATTAACGATAGTGGAAAGATCCAGGGGCGGGAGAAATACCAAGAAGACAGTGGTGAAAAGGAAGAGAAACTTGATGACAAAGCAGGAGAGAGAGATAAGGAAAAATAAAGCGTGCTGCACTATCAGAAAGTGGCAGCAGCAGTAAGAATGAACTCAGATATAGTAACTCCTCGCTTAACATAGTTATGTTCCTGAAAAACGCAACTTTAGGCGAAACGATGTTAAGTGAATCCCATTTCCCCATAAGAAGTAATGAAAATTGGGGGGGTGGGGGGTGGGAAGAAGAGGCTAGGTTCAAGGGAAATTTTTTTTCACCAGACAAAGGACTATTTTTATATTTATTTATTTATATATATTAATTATATAGTTCTTTGTCTGGTGAAAAAAAATTTCTACATACGAACACACACACGCGCACAAAGTTTTAAACAAACAATTTAATACAGTACACAGCAATGATGATTGTGAAGCTTGGTTGAGGTGGTGAAGTCAGAGGGTGGGGTATTTCCCAGGGAATGCCTTACTGCTAAATGATGAACTACCACTCGGCTGAGCCCTCCAGGATTAACACAGTGTTGTTAATGTAGCCTCACTCTACAAGGCAGCACAAATGGAGGGAAGGGGAGACAACATGGGAGAGAGACACACACCGCATGTGTGTGTGTGCGTGTGATGCTTATTGCCCCTTTAGGTATGCTGACCCCACTAACTACATTGCCTTTTTAAGTAGATCAGCAAGTTAAGACGGAAGCTGCTGCCAGCAAGCTCCCTCCGTCCTGAGCCCTGTCGTCCCCGTCCCACCCCCCACCCCCGCCAGCTCTATGGAGATGGGGTAAGTGGGGGGGGAGGTGCACAGGAGCAGGGGGGAGAGGGATACCCTGACATTAGCACCCCTCTTCTTCTTTCCTCCCCCCCCACCCAGCAAGCAAGAGGATCCTGGGAGCAGCTCCAAGGCAGAGGGCAGGAGCAGCACATGGCAGTGGGGGGGAAGAACAGCTGAACTGCCAGCAACTGATAGTTTGCTGGGTAGCTGCCGCACAGGGAACTTAGAGGAGCAGGGAGCTGATTCCAAGCCCCCACCAGCTAGCTCCAACGGGCTGCTCTTTCTGCAAGCAGTGGACAAGGCAGGCGGCTGCCAAACAACATTATAAGGGAGCATTGCACAACTTTAAACAGCATGTTCTCTAATTGATAAGCAACGTAACAACGTTAACCGGGACAACTTTAAGTGAGGAGTTACACCTGATCTAAAGAAAAAATGGGATACAACTACGATGCTGACCTGTTAAATTTCTGAAGTAAGCCTTGTTGTTTCCGCCAAGCAAAACTTGAGAAATTACTTCACACAAGAGTCATTTTTCAGTGATATAACCTTAGTTTACTTGCTGCATATGCATTCTTACTCATTTCCTTTAACTCACTGCCTAGTATTTGAAGGTCTAGTCACCAGAAGTTTAGTTTACACAGCTGATAACCATGGAGGTTGTATGTAGCACATAGGAGCTTAACTCAGTATGGAAATAGCAAAATTTAGGAAGTTCTCTTCAGAGATTCAGTATGGCTATACTATTGCTCCTGCACACAGCACTTGCCAGTGACACCAATAGAAATGTAGCAGTTTTCACATCCAGAGGACCTTTCATTCTGGGTGACACATCAGTGCCAAACGTAAGTGTACATTGGAATCACACAATATTTGGATGGAACTTCCCAAAGGGTTTAATTTCAGTTTCACAAGGAGAATCTCCCACATGCTCTTGTCAATTGAAAATGAACAATTTCAAATCTTTCCCAGGCTATATCAGGGATAAATTCCTCTGTGCCACACCCAGTGTGTTGTTCCATCTAACTCGTACATCGCTCAACAACATGGGACAGGGAGGTGGTGGAATCTCCTTCCTTAGCAAGCTTGACAAAGCCTCGCTGGGATGATTTAGTTGGGGATTGGTCCTGCTTTGAGCAGGGGGTTGGACTAGATGACCTCCTGAGGTCCCTTCCAACCCTGATATTCTATGATTCTATGGTGTCCCTAGCCTCCGCTTGCCTGAAGCTGGGAATGGGCAACAGGGGATAGATCACTTGGTGATTACCTGTTCTGTTCACTCCCTTGGGGGCACCTGGCATTAGCTATTGTCAGAAGACAGGATACTGGGCTAGATGGACCTTTGGTCTGACCCAGTATGGCCATTCTTATGTTGGGTACGGCACACAGTATACAAAGAGAGAATTTGATTCCTTAGACAGTTCCATCAGCCAGAAAAAGGAGCAACCCTCAAAGCGGAAGATGCATGCAGAGCAAACTTTATGATTCCACAAGTTTTGAAGGTTTTCAGAAGCTCCTGGGGGGTCTGTTCCTCCAGTACAATATGACTGAGTGGAGTTCTTGCCAAGCAGAGGCTTCTGCTCCATCCCCATTCAGCATTCCAGGAGTCTTAGGCCTGGTCTACACAAAAGTAGTAACATAACTACATCAGCTGGAGTTGTGATCTTTTGCCAGCATAGCTATACTGAAATATGCCCTAGTGTGGATACAGATGAACTGGTATAATCATGCTTATACTTGGACAAACAGTTATAACACAACTGCATCTACACTAAACAAGTTTTGCTGGTAAACTATGTTGGAAAAACCCTCCTAGAACAGACAAGGCCATATATAAATGGGAGAGTGGCTTCGGATCCTATGTGCCTCAGACAGCCTGCAGTAATGCAATGAGGGAAAGATGTGAACTCCAGTACACAGTCTGTTACACCCTGCTCATTTTTTTCAGCAAATTATGTCAACTAACGAGGATTTGGAGATGTAGGGTTGGAGAGACTGCCATTTCTGCCACTGTTACAGATCTGCTACCCTAACACCTGCACAGAGGCTCCATCTATACTAGGGGTTTGTTGTGGGTGGGTTTTTGTTTTTTGGTTTTTTTTTTAAGTTTCCCACTCTTGCTAAAACCAGTAGAGATAAACTGATATTCACATTATACACAGGCCAATGGCAATGTTTACCACCATGTTATGCAACCCTGTTCAGAGCAGTGCTGGCAGACCATGTCAGAAGAGGCAGTCTACAGTAGGACTCCTCGTCCTACTTTAGAGATGGAGTTACTGGATACGTTAAGCCAGTTAGCAACTGTTCCAGAACAGCACAAAGTGAGTGAACGAAATGGTCATTCTTAGATCTGATACTGAACAGTGCGCGCTCTTTAATAATGTGTCTAAGACCAAGGATAGACCCTTAAGAAATCCAAATACACTCATTCACCACTGGTTCAGTAATGATTCACTGCATCCCCAGCTATACTTCTCCCTAGCAACTCCATCTTCTTTAGGTAGTCTCACATCCAAGGACTGAATATGCCTAACTGCTTAGCCTGTGAAACTTGATAAGATCAAAAGTCTGTGCAGTTGCAGACTCAAAGACGAACACTAAACCAAGGTGCAAGGCTTGGGGACAAGATTCTTGTCTGTGTACTTTAGTATTTGGCTCCACATTATACTCTAAGAGAAAGGAAGAGAACCCCATTTCCTATTTTTCTGTGCATTATACCACCCATATGTATTGTGAGTGTTCAGGGTGTAATGGGCACCAAGGAACGTATAATTATGAAGCACTCATGCCACAGTACAACATAAGTACAAGAAAGCAAAGCAGCAGCAATTCAGTAAAAAGAACGGCGATCAGAGCTTTAATGTCATACCTGTCTAGAGATCAAAGAAATTTCTCCCACATACTTTCAGGTTCATTTTAACTATTTAGGAAGGACAGAATGGGTAAGAGAAGATGTGACATTCTATATCAGAGATTCCATTACCTATTTTAAAGTTATTAATTCAGAAACAGGATTTGGAAGTCTTCTAGATCAATGTTCTAACTGATGAAGCAAGAGGAGGGGCACCAATATTACAGACAATGACAAGACATTCCTTAAGCATCTTTCTATCATGTACAGAAAGAAAAACGGCATTATCTTGGGATACACTTTGGGCAAACAGACCATAGTCCCAATAAAATGTTTGGGGAGGGGGGAGGTTGTTTTTTGTTAAAAAACACTATTTAAAGGGGGTCAAATTCTCAAAGCTAAATAACTGAGAAATTTATTGGAAAGAAGTTTTTGTTCACTTTGTTTAAAGTTATATTAAACAAAATGTTTGAGGACCAAAAAACTACAGTGATACAATGACGGGGTCTAAATTAGCTGTTACCACTCAAGAAAGAGATCTTGGAGTCATTGTGGATATTTCTCTAAATTCATCCACTCAATGTGCAGCGGCAGTCAAAAAAGCAAACAGAATGTTGGGAATCAAGAAAGGAATAGATAATAAAAGATAGAAAATATCACAGTGCCCCCATATAAATCCATGGTACGCTCACACCTTGAATACTGCGTGCAGATGTGGTCGCCACATCTCCAAAAAGATATATTGGAATTGAAAAAGGTTCAGAAAAGGGCAACAAATATTATTAGGGGTACAGAACGGCTTCCATATGAGGAGAGATTAATAAGACTGGTTTAGAGGAAGTAAATAAGGAAGTGTTATTTACTCCTTCTCATAATACAAGAATAAGGGGCCACCAAACTAATTAGGTAGCAGGTTTAAAACAAACACAAGAAAGTATTTTTTCCATGCAACACACTGTCAACCTCTAGAACTCCTTGCCAGAGGGTGTTGTGAAGGCCAATACTATAACGGGGTTCAAAAGGGAGCTAGATAGATTCATGGAAGATAGCCATTGATGGACCTATTAGCCAGGATGGGCAGAAATGGTGTCCCTAGCCTCCATTTGCCAGAAGCTGGGATTCGGTGACAGGGCATGGATCACTTGATGATCACCTGTCTGTTCATTCCCTTTGGGGCACCTGCCACTGGCCACTGTCAGAGGACAGGATACTGGGCTTGATGGACCTTTGGTCTGAATCACAGAATATCAGGGTTGGAAGGGACCTCAGGAGGTCATCTAGTCCAACCCCCTGCTCAAAAAGCAGGACCGATCCCCAACTAAATCATCCCAGCCAGGGCTTTGTCAAGTCTGACCTTAAAAGCCTGACCCAGTATGGCCATTCTTATGTACGGTTCTTCTGTTGCAAGAGAGGCTACTTTGGTTAGAAAGCCATCTTGGTTAAGTGGGGACATTAAGCAACAACACAAAAATGAAAAGGAGTACTTGTGGCACCTTAGAGACTAACAAATTTATTTGAGCATAACACAAAAATGAGAAGTCAAATGGAAAAGAGACAACAGATGAGGTACATTGGTCAAACTGGACAGTCTCTACGTAAAAGAATAAATGGACACAAATCAGACGTCAAGAATTATAACATTCAAAAACCAGTTGGAGAACTCTTCAATCTCTTTGGTCACTCGATTACAGACCTAAAAGTTGCAATTCTTCAACAAAAAAACTTCAAACACAGACTCCAAGGAGAGACTGCTGAATTGGAATTAATTTGCAAACTGGATACAATTAACTTAGGCTTGAATAAAGACTGGGAGCGGATGGGTCATTACACAAAGTAAAACTATTTCCCCATGTTTATCTCCCCCTCCCCCGTTCCTCAGATGTTCTCGTCAACTGCTGGAAATGGCCCACCTTGATTATCACTACAAAAGCCCCCCGCCACCCTCACTCTCCTGCTGGTAATAGCTCACCTTAAGTGATCACTTTCATTACAGTGTGTATGGTAACACCCACTGTTTCATGTTCTCTATGTATATAAATCTTCCCACTGTATTTTCCACTGAATACATCTGATGAAGTGAGCTGTAGCTCACGAAAGCTTATGCTCAAATAAATTTGTTAGTCTCTAAGGTGCCACAAGTCCTCCTTTTCTTTTAACAGATGATAGTTGGAGGATGTAGGCAATTGATAAGAGAAGGAAATGGTAATCATACTGGGAGCACATACTGATAAGGACAGTAAGGAAGAACTTTTTAAAAAATCAGGAACAAAAGAGCATTAAAATTCTATTGTCACCTGAAAAGACAGCCAGATTTCCAAACTATAAAAGTCCACACAAATTAAAGGGAAAGGAGTACAGAATATCGGTTTTAAAAAGCCTTAAATCTGGGTTTTAAATGCTTTACCTATTTGTGTGCGCGCACACATGCACAACAGTAGAGTTAGAATGAGTGAAAGCCAGAGGCAGATTTACAGAACTCTGGACTAGAGTGAACCGCTCAGTGTTGTAACGGTAAGCAAGGGTTTTGGTAAGATCTCATTCTTTGGTGGACCCGAGACCCCACTTATCAGCACAAAAGATGCAAGATTGAGTTTTCAACTGCCAATCCAATTAGCCCACGTTTTCTGGGCAGCTAAAAGAAACCATTTCCCCAAAATTAAGGAATTTGCTTCTATTTTTTCTTCAGTGTCCTCATTTCCATGGTGTGCATCTTTTTACCACATATCAATCTATGTTCAGATGCATCACAATACCGTACTCAGAGGTGAAAAAGGCCAACCACTCAGCTTAGACTCCTTCACCTCCTGCTACATGATAGGAGAGAAAGTCTAAAGCTACTTCCTTGCCTCAGTTCTGCAGTGTGCAGGTTGAATGGGACAATGCCTCCCCCTGCAGACTCAATGGATTCTTCCACTTTTGGAAACAAGAAATATAAGGGCCACTATAAAACTGTGCTATTCATGCAGTCATGGAGTGACTATAAAGCCCTGACTGATGTCCTGCAGCCAAATACTGACATGACTTCAAGTAGAAGCCATCATCTCTCCTGTCACAGACTTGTTCCTTGGACAAATACATCAGCCACAATTAGGGCAACAGATTTGTTATGGCTTCTTTTAAAATCACAAATTACACTGCAATGATGGTAACTTTAGTAAAAGTCATAGGTTTAGTGACTGCTCTGTGACATTTGATAAAAAAATACCCTGACAAAATGAGGGGGCACCCACAGCAGCAGCACCCTCCAACCCGGCAGCATTGTATCCCTAATCCCAGCCCAATGCAGAGGGGAACCGCAGCTAGAGAGCAAGCCTGCCCCACATTCATGGGTGGCTCCTGTAAACCACAAGCCTGGACCCCAGGTTTGAAAAGGAGCCCATCTTTCACTGACCCCAGTCACGGGCAGCTGCAGCTCCTGTGTTAAACAGGGCCGACATAGCTCTCTATTTCCCCACCATGAGAAAGGTGCAGGAGAGTCAAACCTGAGCTGCAACATCCAGGCCCAACCCCATCGGACAGGAGCCACCATTGCGGTTGAAAGAAAGTAGTACTTGTAGCACCTTAGAGACTAAAATTTATTTGGTGTGACAGGGTCGGGCCAGATGGCTATAGGAGAGTAATAGAAGGCAGATATATTAGCCCCAGGTTAAGTAGGTTCCTTTTCCCTGGGTAAGGTAACAGGGAAGGGTCCAGAACCATCAGGAACCTTCTGGAGACAATTAAGACAGGTTGATTAGAACACCTGCAGCCAATCAAGAAGCTGCTAGAATCAATTAAGGAAGGCTAATCAAGGCACCTGGATTTTAAAAAGGAGCTCACTTCAGTTTGTGGTGTGCGTGTGAGGAGCTGGGAGCAAGAGGCACTAGGAGCTGAGAGTGAGAACGCGGACTGTTGGAGGACTGAGGTGTATAAGCATTATCAGACACCAGCAGGAAGGTCCTATGGTGAGGATAAAGAAGGTGTTGGGAGGAGGCCATGGGGAAGTAGCCCAGGGAGTTGTAGCTGTCACACAGCTGTTCCAGGAGGCAGTCTAGACAGCTGCATTCCACAGGGCCCTGGGCTGGAACCCGGAGTAGAGGGCGGGCCCGGGTTCCCCCCAAATCCTCCCAACTCCTGGTCAGACACAGGAGGAGTCGACCTGGACTATGAATTCAGAAAAACAGCCAAGCTGAGGGCTGCCGTGAAGCTCCAAGGCCAGCAAATCCGCCAATAAGCGCAAGACCCACCAAGGTAGAGCAGGAACTTTGTCACATTGGGCATAAACTTATGCCCAAATAAATCTGTTAGTCTCTAAGGTGTTACAAGTACTCCTCGTTCTTTTTGCTGATACAGACTAACACGGCTACCACTCTGAAACCTGTCACCACTGCGGCTGAGTGACCGATACAAGAGTGTCACAGACAAAACAGGAAAATTATGCTTTGGGAGCTTTTTCCCCCTGCCATGACAAACTTGTAGCTGTATAAATAATTTTATTTCACATTCTCCTGAAGAGTCTTGTGCTTGGGACTTCAATCATGGTAGCTACATTATTTTAGTTAAGACTTACTTCAACAAGAGCTATAGGCAGCATCAGCTTTAACAGTATGTCTCATAAGAAACAAATGCCTATTTAACCAGTTTCAAATGAGGTTAATTACCCTGTCTTTGTATTCATTGACAGTTGAAAGGCCACAGAACAGCTGGAGAGATCCCAGCCAATGTCAAAGCATGCTTTAGGATCAAGATGTCACAGAAGAGGAACAACAAAAGGGAGGTGGACCAACTCAGGGACAAATCAAGCAGAATACGGATATTAAGGTGTTCAAGTTCATTTTCTAGACAACACACAAAGAAGGAACGAAGCACAGACATACTCCAAAATTTGAGTAAGGCCTTTATATAGTCTGTGCACAACCATGTATTACACCAGGAAGTTTTCACCAGGACTGTATACAGCGTAACTGTAGCTGTGTCAGTCCCAGGATATTAGACCAGGGGTTCTCAAACCAGGGATCATGACCCCTCAGGGGGTCATGAGCTATCCGCTTCCACCCCCAAATCCCACTTTGCCTCCAGCATTTATAATAGTGTTAAATATAAAAAAGGGTTTTAATTTATAAGGGGGGAGTGGGTCGCACTCAGGTTTGCTGTGTGAAAGGGGTCACCAATGCAAAAGTTTGAGAACCACTGTGTTAGAGAGACATGGTGGGTGACAAGATTATATATACTAAATAATTGTTCCATCTTGAATGGTCAATTACAATGTGCGCTAACTACTTATGCTAAACAATCTGTTCCACCTTGCATTTTGCTGTGAAGCTGGGAGTACCTTTCCCAGACCTGAAGATGAGCTTTGTGTGGCTTGAAAGCTTCTCTCATTCACCAGGATTGGTAATTTATAGCTTAAATGTGTTATCAGAAATCAGTTTTTATTAACTTTGAAGATCAAGTGAGGAGGAACACACATTTTAGGTATGGGAACAAGGACACAGTGCACTTCCAGTGACTGCACAGACACAAGTTAATAGTCCCTCTCTCTCACATATGGCATCTGCAGAACAACATTCTATAGATGCAGTTGTAGGTCCATAAGCCATTTCAAGGCCTCCTCTATAACATAGTGGACATCATTCAGTTCATCTTTGAATCTGCATTATGATGTGTTCAATGGTTTCCATGTTCTCCCCACAGTTCCATGAAGACGACTCTGATTTTCCACTTGTGCATCAAGTAGCTGCATCTTCCATGGTTTGTTTGGATGTCGTTCAACGTGGTCCGAAGTTGAAACTGGGAGGGAAGTTTTCACATCAGTAAAAATGTACCTGTTTGGGACATAACAGCAATACTGGATCAGACCAATGGTCCATCTAGCCCAATATCCTGTCTTCCAACAGTAGCCAACGCCAGGTGCTTCAGAGGGAATGAACAGAACAGGCAAATTATCAAGTGATCCATCCCGTTGTCCACTCCCAACTTCTGGCAGTCACAAACTAGGGACACCCAGAGTGTGGGGCCCTAACCATCTTGGCTAGTAGCCATTGATGGACCTATTCTCCACAAGCTTACCTAATTCTTTTTGAACCCTGTTATATAGTTGTGGACTTCAAAACATTCACTGACGAGTTCCAAGGGTTGACTGTGTATTGTGTGAAGTAGAACTTCCCTTTGTTTTAAGCTTGCTCCACATTAATTTCATTGGCTGATCCCTAGTTCTTGTGTTATGGGAAGTAGTAAATAACACTTCCCTATTCATTTTCTCCACAACATTCATGATTTTATAGATCTCTATTATATTCCCCCCTTAGTCATCTCTTTTCCAAGCTGACCAGTCCCAGTCTTTATCTTTGAAAACTCGTGGCGAACGGGGAAAGTCCCGGATGACTGGAAAAAGGCTAATGTAGTGCCAATCTTTAAAAAAGGGAAGAAGGAGGATCCTGGGAACTACAGGCCAGTCAGCCTCACTTCAGTCCCCGGAAAAATCATGGAGCAGGTCCTCAAAGAATCAATCCTGAAGCACTTACATAAGAGGAAAGTGATCAGGAACAGTCAGCATGGATTCACCAAGGGAAGGTCATGCCTGACTAATCTAATCGCCTTCTATGATGAGATTACTGGTTCTGTGGATGAAGGGAAAGCAGTGGATGTATTGTTTCTTGACTTTAGCAAAGCTTTTGACACGGTCTCCCACAGTATTCTTGTCAGCAAGTTAAAGAAGTTCGGGCTGGATGAATGCACTATAAGGTGGGTAGAAAGTTGGCCAGATTGTCGGGCTCAACGGGTAGTGATCAATGGCTCCATGTCTAGTTGGCAGCCAGTATCAAGTGGAGTGCCCCAGGGGTCGGTCCTGGGGCCGGTTTTGTTCAATATCTTCATAAACGATCTGGAGGATGGTGTGAATTGCACTCTCAGCAAATTTGCGGATGATACTAAACTGGGAGGAGTGGTAGATACGCTGGAGGGCAGGGATAGGATACAGAGGGACCTAGACAAATTGGAGGATTGGGCCAAAAGAAATCTGATGAGGTTCAATAAGGATAAGTTCAGAGTCCTGCACTTAGGACGGAAGAACCCAATGCACAGCTACGGACTAGGGACCGAATGGCTCGGCAGCAGTTCTGCAGAGAAGGACCTAGGGGTGACTGTGGACAAGAAGCTGGATATGAGTCAGCAGTGTGCCCTTGTTGCCAAGAAGGCCAATGCCATTTTGGGCTGTATAAGTAGGGGCATAGCGAGCAGATAGAGGGACGTGATCGTCCCCCTCTATTCAACATTGGTGAGGCCTCATCTGGAGTACTGTGTCCAGTTTTGGGCCCCACACTACAAGAAGGATGTGGAAAAATTGGAGAGAGTCCAGCGAAGGGCAACAAAAATTATTAGGGGTCTGGAACACATGACTTCTGAGGAGAGGCTGAGGGAACTGGGATTGTTTAGTCTGCAGAAGAGAAGAATGAGGGGGGATTTGATAGCTGCTTTCAACTACCTGAGAGGTGGTTCCAGAGAGGATGGTTCTAGACTATTCTCAGTGGTGGAAGATGACAGGACAAGGAGTAATTGTCTCAAATTGCAGTGGGGGAGGTTTAGGTTGGATATTAGGAAAAACTTTTTCACTAGGAGGGTGGTGAAACACTGGAATGCGTTGCCTAGGGCGGTGGTGGAATCTCCTTCCTTAGAAGTTTTTAAGGTCAGGCTTGACAAAGCCCTGGCTGGGATGATTTAATTGGGGATTGGTCCTGCTTTTGAGCAGGGGGTTGAACTAGATGACCTCCTGAGGTCCCTTCCAACCCTGATATTCTATGATTCTTTTTAATCTGTCCTCATATGGAAGCTGTTCTATAGCCTGAGTCATCTTTGTTGCCCTTCTTTGTACCTTTTCCAATTCTAACAGAACCTCAAAAATATGAACATGAGTTAATGACCGACCGGTTAACCGGACACCATGTGAAACCAGAAGTAACCAATCAGGCAGGAGCGCAGACAAAAAAACAGCAAATACCGTACTGTGCTTGTATTGCACCTTAAAGATAAGCACATCTGGGCTGCCTATCCCCACCCTACCTCCACCTCCATGCACGGGGCGCTCACTTACAGCTAGGAGGTTGCTGAGATTTGCAGACAAAGCTGTGAGCCCCCACTGCCAGCCCAAGGCAACCAGAGCAAGAGCAGCACTGGGGTATGCACTACTTTCTTGTAAGCCATGGGTGCTGTTTTCACCCCCACACCACCGGGAGGGTGACATGCTGTTTTCACCACCACCCCTCCCAGCCAGGAGGGAAACAAGCTTGCCCAGGCCAGGGAAAGAAGCTGCCTGCAAGGAAGCTGCTTAGTTGCCTCTGAAACCTGGCCCAGAGTGTGAACTGCTGGAGCCAGAGCTGCGTTTTGTTCAGAGTTATGAACATTTCAGAGTTATGGACAACCTCCATTCCCCCAGTGTCCATAACTCTGAGGTTCTACTGTATATCTTTTTTGAAATAGGGTAACCAGAATCGCATGCAGTATTCAAGGTGTGGGCATCCCATGGATTTATATAGCAGCATGATGATATTTTCTCTCTTTTTATCTATTGCTTTCCTAATGGTTCCTAACATTCTTTAGCTTTTTTGACAACACGACAGGTGTTTTCAGAGAATTATCCACAAGAACTTCAAGATCTCTTTGAGTGGTAACAGCTAATATAGACACCATCATCATATGTATGCTTTTAAATGTGTATTACTTTGCATTTATCAACATTGAATTTTATCTGCCATTTTCTTGTCCACTCACCCAGTTTTGTGAGATCCCTTAGTAACTCTTCACAGTCTGCTTTGGATTTCACTATCTTGAGTAGTTTTGTATAGTCTGCAAATTTTGCCACTTCAGTTTACCCCCTTTTCCAGATCAGTTATGTTTATATTAAACCTCTCTCCATTCTGAAAACTGACCATTTATTCCTCTCCTTTTTTTTCTGTCTTAACTAGTTGCTGATCCATCAGAGAATCTTCCCCTCTTTTACCATGACTGCTTACTTTCCTTAAGAGCCTTTGGTGAGGGACCTTCTCAAAGGCTTTCTGCAAGTCCAAGTACACTATATCTACTGGATCACCCTTGTCTACATGATTGTTGACCCCCTTCAAAGAATCATCATAGATTGGTAAGGTATGATTTACCTTTACAAAAGCCATGTTGACATTTCTCCAATAAACTGTATTAATCTAGGTGTCTGAATTCTGTTCTTTACCATAGTTTCTACTAATTTTCCTGGTACTAAAGTTTGGCTTACCAGCCTGTAATTGCCAGGATCACCTCTGAAGCCTTTTTAAAAAACTGGTGTCTTATTAGCTATGCTCCAGTCTTCTGGTACAGAAGCTGATTTAACTGATAGGTTATATATCACACTTAGTAGTTACCCAATTTCATATCTGAGTTCCTTCAGAACGCTTGGGTGAATACCATCTGATCCTGGTGATTTATTACTGTTTATTTTATCAATTTGTTTCAAAAATCTCCTGTATTGACACCTCAGCCTGGTCCTAAAGAGCCTACCCTTAAAAAGAATGGTTCTGCTATGAAACTCTCTCACATTCTCTACTCTGAAGACCAATGCAAAGAATTTTTAGATTCTCCCCAACAGCCTTGTCTTCCTTCATTGCTCCTTTAGCACCTTGAAAGTCAAGTGGCCCCACTGATTGTTCGGTAGGCTTCCTGCTTCAGATGTACTAATTTTTTTTTGCTGTAGGTTTGAATCTTTTGCTAGCTACTCTTCAAATTCTCTTTTGGCCTACCTAATTATACTTTTACACTTGACTTGCCAAAGTTTATGCTCCTTTCTATTTTCCTCACATGCTCGGGATTTAACTGATCGCCATATTTGGAGTTGGGAAAGAATTTTCCCCAGATCAGATAGGCAAAAAACCCCAGATTCTCTGCCATCCTCTGCAGCATGGGACACAGGTCACTTGCACGTTTAAACTAGTATAAGTATTGGATTCGCTGTAACCTGATGTCTTTAAACCATGATTTGAGAACTTCAGTAACTCAGCCAGAGGTTGGGGTCTATTACAGTAATGCGTGGGTGAGGTTCTGTGGCCTGTCATGTGCAGGAGGTCAGGTTCTCACAAAATTTTTGGTGGTCTGAGAGTGCAGCCACCAATTTTTGCTGGTGGACAGACATTTTCCTAATACGCTTGATTAACTTTAGGAAAAACAAATTAATATGCACATATATATGTCCAAATCATTGGGTTTTTTTGGTAGACTCAATAATAAAAATGTAAAGTTATATTTTGGTGCCCCTGGTCCCTGCTGCCTCCCCCGGCCCACCACCCATTGCCTCTGGTCCCCAAGGCTCCCCATTGCCCACCACCACCACCACTGCCCCAACTCCCTTCCGCAGCCTCAAACCCCAGGCTCACCCCACTCCTTGCCTCTTGATGACAGCACCCAGTAACGCCAGTCCTCCTGAAGCCCAGAGCAGGAGCTCCACAGCTGGAAGGGGGGGGGGGGGGCTGGCGGCACGCGCAGAGAGGGCTGAAACCTGGAGTTCCACCATTCCAGGGAGCTGGAGCCCACAGCCCGAAGCTGCGGGGGGGGAGGGAGGGTGAGGAGGGAATGAAGCCTGCTGCCACCAGAGCCCCTGGTTGCTGCAGGGAGGGCCGCTGCTTTGCCCCCCTGCCCCCATCTCTGCCCAGGAGGCTGTCATGGTTGCAGGAAAAACCCCTGGTGTCAGTACTGATAGTCTCTTCTGACTTTAAATTAAAAAAAAAAAAAATTGAGTAGGATTTAACTTCCAGGTTTTAAAAAAAGATGTCTTTTTGCCTCTGCTTCTTTTACTTTGATTAGTCATGGTGGCACCTTTTGGGTCCTTTTGCTAGGTTTTTAAATTTGGGACATGTGTTTCATTTGAGCCTCTATTATGGTGTTAAGAAGTTTCCATGCAGCTTGCAGGCATTTTTATGAGTGTTCCTTTTAACTAGCTTCCTCATTTTTGTGTAGTTCCTCTTTCTGAAGGAAAATGCTACTGTGGTAATTTCCCACACACATGGATTTTACATCTAATTCTATTATGGTCGCTATTACCGAGTGATTCAGTTACATTCACCCGTTGGATCAGGATTCTCTGCATCACTTAGGACTAAATAAAGAATTGCCTCTTCCCCTTGTCGGTTCTGGGACTAGCTGTTCCAAGCAACAGTCATTTATGGTGTCTAGAAATTTTGCCTCTGCATCCCTTCCTGATGTGACATGTACCCAGTCAATATGGGGATAGCAATAATGGGGGATTTCAATTGCGTTTTCTATTTTTATAGCCACTAATTTCCTGGAGCATTTCACAATCACCATCCTGGTCAGGTCCTCAGTAGTATATTCCTACTGTTACAGTCTTATTCAAGCATGTATTTTCTATCCATATCTGGATTCTGTGATAGTTTGACTCTATGCTTTCATGACATACTCTGTCATTCCTATATATTTTGTATCCTGGGATTACTGTGTCAGTAGATGATGCCCACACACTTTCCCATTCCCTGGCTGGATCCAGAGACATGAAGAAGTCACATGTGGTCCATAACTGTTTTTGTGATTTCAAGCATTGTTGGGGTATGTTATCCATAGCTACCCAGATAGAGAGGTCTAGGCAGTCTTCAGCACGTTTACGTTCTCATGCTATGGCTATATCTTGACAGATAGCAAAACACTGAAACTTCAGCTAATACAGAAACCCATAATAGAAGTGTTGATTTTAAAAGTTCCCATGATGATTCACATGTGTAAAGACAGCTGAATTGGACAAGTTCGTTATGGCATCTTCTTGTCCACAAAAATGCACAGTACTCTGCAACTAAATACACCATGGCCAAGGCCAAAATTTGAAGCACCAGGCCTGTTGATTCCCAGCTGGTTCCAGTTAACTTCTGAATCATGTTGATGCAAGTCTTCACTTTAGAGGCTTCTTTCTTGAGGTGGCTGGCATCCACAGTGGGCTGATTCGGTTCAGAATCATACACCATCACTTTGTGCTCAAAAGGGAGATTAGCCTGTAACTAGAAGGGTGATCTGCAGGTTTTCCAGGCTTTAGAAGTGCAATGACAGTGGCTTCTCGCCACACACCAGGGATTTCACCAGTCTGCAGGATGTTGGTGAAAATCTGCTTCATACATTTCCATACCAGCAGACCCAGATTATATAGGAACTCAGAACAGACATCTTTTCCTGCTGCTTTTCCCAATTTTGTGGCTACAGTGGCTGCATCAATCTCCTCACCTGTGAATGGTTCTTTGGGACACTGGAATACATATGGACATCACCTGCCCAAGCTGATGCTGTGGTACTGTTTGTCCACTAATTGTTTTGACAGCCACAAAAGTTTAGCAGCGATAGCACCGATTTTCACCTGCAGCATGGTGGCATGTGTGGTATTTGTAGCCCGCAACTGTCTCAGCAGGTTACAAGTGTGTCTGCTCCAGTGTGTGAAGTTTAGACCTTCTACACATTCAAACCACCATTTCTGCCTTACTGCATGCAGCGACACCAGGAGGGCTTTGCCAATTTCTGGGTCCCTACACATCATATTTGTGGAGGAGCTCCTGGCTCTCTGCAGCCCAGCAAGGAACATATGGTGACCTGTCTCCCAGGGGATGTTCTTTGTGACTGAGATTAGGAGTGCAGCAAAACAGTCAAAAGTCTTTGGCATTGGAGGGTGGGAGAGGAGAGAACGTGGGAGACTGTATTGTCCGCAGTCATTGTGAATGTGGTACAGTCTGCTTTTTTGAAGTTCCAGCACAATGCTGGTTTTGAGTAGAGAACTGGGATTAGGATGCCAATACGGGTCAGTACTGGTCTGTGCTGGCTGTTCGGAAAGTCATTAAGGACAATCCACAATGCAGGCATGTGTGCCCCTGTATCATCTTTAGAGATGAACCTCAGGTCAGTAAAGTATCCTCTGACCCACCCTGTGGAATGGAAAGTGATGTGCTGTTTAGAATCACAAAGGAGGAGCATACCCTTTGCCAACACCCAGTTGGTCTGTTCTTCACCTGCAATGTTGTTTGCATAGCCCCATTGTGTGTGACTATTAAAGTCACCCACAAATACAGCAAGATACTGTGCAATTTGCAGAGCTGGCCGAGGCTACTGTCCCTCACGTGGTTTATATATAATGAGAATGACGGCTAGCTTGCCAATGCACAGGGAGATTGTAGTGGTTTCTGTGTGCACTGCAGGAGGTAGAACCACATATTCTTTGATCTCTTGCTGCGACATTCCCCAGGCCGCAACCGGAACTGCAGAGTCCCCTTAGCTCTCCATCCTGGGATGCCTTTTACGCTGCTTTGCTAGGGAACAGCGAACCCCTCCAGATACTGCTCACTCACAGCCACCAGCATGCAAAGTCACTCCCAGCTGAGTACATTGCACTCCTTATCAGTACACAGCCCAGGAAGGTAATGATCCAATCAGCGGTCCAAATTCAGTGATGAATCCTGGTCATGCGCCACCTGAGGGAAGTTGTGCATATGCTAGGAATAAGTAGTTCAGTGTTCTGCTCATAACATCAGTGAATGCCTGAAGAGCGATATAAGGTGTAGAGAAGGAGAGGTAGCTAGAGGTGTTTTCCTCCCCCTTCTTATTCTCCAAACCTTGTGTACTGGAAAAATCCTTGCTGGGTCACATGGGCAGGCAGTTCCATGGCATATGCAAGCACCAAACTGTCCTCCAGACGAATTGTAAATTTCCTGTTTACAACTCCCCTGCTGGAAAATCTCTGATTAAGCAGGTAATGGCACTTTAGCACTTCACTGGTGTGCTAGGCATCTTTGTCTCTGAGGAAATGGCTCATGGGTACTACTCAGAATTATAACATTTCAGTAACAATCATACAACAAAATCTCATAATTACACATGCATCCAATGAAGTGAGCTGTAGCTCACAAAAGCTTATGCTCAAATAAATTGATTAGTCTCTAAGGTGCCACAAGTCCTCCTTTTCTTTTTGCAAATACAGACTAAAACGGCTGCTACTCTGAAACATGTAGTGTTGTTACACCCATTTCAACAGGATAATATTCAGCAGACTGAGTTTTCAAATTGTTGCTGGCACCCAGTGCCAGAGGCGAACAACAGCAGGGGTTCGTTACCTGGTGTGCGTCACCCAATAATCACAAAGGGGTGGAGAAGCAGAAAAGTTTATTTGCAGCTGCAAACAAGCTACAGGGAGAATAGAATCTCAAATCCTGCGCACAGAGCAGGAAGTTACACAGGCTTTTATACATCCTTTCTTCAGCATACTTATCCAATAGCAAGCTGCCCTAAGTATCCATATAGCCAGCCAATCCAGTTACCAGCTAGTTCCCTTGTTCTCTGTACCATCTGTTAAACCATACATAAAGCTGCTTTATTCAGCATTGTTCTTCCATATCTGCCCTGTTTGGCCTTGTTTAGTTTCAGGCAGTCTGACTCTGCAACATATCATTGCAGATCCTCAGCATAACTGCTGCAAGTGCCTCCAGGCAGGGGGGCGGCCGCCAAGGACAGTTGGGCCTACTATGCATAACTGCCGCGAGTGCCTCCAGGCGGGGGGGCCAAGGACACCTGGGCCTAGTGCGAGGGGGCTTCATCGACACTCGTGGTCTTCCATCCCCTCGAGTTACCTAGTGGCCATGCCCAGTGTCCCCAACAACTACTCCCTCCTTTGAGGGCACTCAACAGCCGTGGCTCTGAGTTTTCTCACTTGGGCTACTTATTTCTTTACAATAGGACTTTGCATAAGCACTTTGTGATAGTCCTGAAGAGAATGACTTATTAACTTTTGCAAAAGGGCTCTTGACACATGATACTGCACAGCATACCACCATTAATACAAGCAATACAGGAAAGAGAAGTTTCAATAACAGGCTAAATAAACCACCAAGCCAAAACGACATACCCCAGCCTGAAAACAAGGTTTGTAACCAATCACTCTCGGGGGCAGCATAGGCAACCTGTGCTCCGGCTCGGGCATGGGCCTCAGCCTGTACCACCTTTTCATAGATTTCATAACTGCTATCATTTACATATACACAATATCGGGGCCCGACGACCCTCCCCTCCGAGACCCTTGAGGAAGCCCCTTCTGTCCTGACACTACCCGAAGCCCCCGTGAAACCCAAGGCAACTGTCGTGGAAGGTGCCGGCGGGGAGAACCCCGGGGCGGCAGAAAGTGTCCTCTCCTCCATGTTCGAGGAGATCGAGGCCTTAGATCTGACCCCGGTCGCCCAGGGGGAGGACAACCTTTTGCCAGTAAATCTCGATCTGGGCGACCTCACTCCACCCCTCTTTTCCCCATGCTCCCTCCCCTTAACTGCTGCTTCCGCTCCCACTTCCGAGGAGCCCCTGGACTGCTCCACCGACCCAGCCGATGATGGCACCCCGCTGACGACCACCGAGCCTGCTCAGGTGACAGCCGGTGCCACGCGGCCGGGACACGAGTCACCAGGGGCACCCCCCGTTGGTGCAGCGCAATCGACTTCCTTCCCGGGCGGGGGCCCTACAGAAGATAATCCACCTCCTGATGCTGTGGCCACTAAATGCACCACAGAGCGCGTGCCCAGCGTCACTGAGAGCTCCCTCCCCACCCCCTTAACCCTTGAGCATGATCGGGAGGCGCCAGCATCCAGCTGCTTGCCTCCCAAAACCCAGAACCTCGCCTCTGCTCCTGCCCCTATCCAATTTACCTCCTGCAGTGTCATTGCTGCCCCCGGGGCTGTCTCCTTCCCTTTCCCAACTGATGACCCCCAGGGAGCAGCCTTTGTGTTCTCCTATCCTGACCCATTAGGAGCTGCTATTTTCCCTCCACTGCCCCCTATCGCCCCAGAGCTTGAGGCGGGCCTAGGAGCTCCAGCCCATCAGGCACCCCATCGGGGGTCAGCACCCTGCTTGTCCGTTTTAGTGGACCACAGGGCTGCCCCAATGGCCCTGTTGGGGAACAACTGGGAAACCGTAACCCCACCCCCCATGAGCTGCGAGGAGAGCTGCAGAAGTTTTTACAGGATGTCCATGGCTCCTGCAACAAGGTACAACTTGCTCTCCAGCGAGGGGGGGACTTTTCTCAAATCCTCCGGGCCACAAGGGCCCTCATGGGGGAAGGTAAAGGGACGGGGAAGCAGGATGCCGCGGCCCACTGGCGGGTCCGCGTCTTCCGTGAAGTTACTCACCTACGGGACGGGTCACGGACTGCTGCACAGCCCGCTGGGAGATGCGAGCGTCCCTGCCAGTGAGAAGCCCCCCAACCCTCCCCATGACACCTCTTACCATCGCAACGTTGAATACCCAGGACTGTAGGATGGCTCTCCACAGAGTACCCTCCCTCCCGAAGGAAGGAGAGCACCTGGGACCTGCAGTTTTCCTGCAGGAGACCCATACGGATCCGACCACCGAAGACAGTTGACGGCTGGAGTGGGGGGACAGGATCTACTTTAGCCATGCCACGGTTCGACAGGCTGGAGTGGCGACCCTATTCTCCCCCGACCTACGGCCCGAGGTGCTAGGGGTCGCCGAGGCCATGCCGGGTCGCCTGCTGCATCTCCAGGTCCGTATGGAGGGGCTCGTGGTTAACCTCGTTAACGTCTATGCCCCAACATCGGGCCCAGAGCGGCTATGATTCTATCAGCAGGTGTCCGCCTTCCTCGGCGCCTTAGATTCTCACGAGTGCCTGGTCCTGGGAGGAGACTTTAATACCACCCTCAAGGAACAGGACTGCTTGGGGACCGAGCGGAGCCCGGGCACCGCGGACACCCTCCGGGAGATAGATGAACATCACTCCCTAGTGGACATCTGGCACGACCACCACCCGGATGACACTTCCACGTTCACCTTTGTCCAGGTGGAAGCCCATCGGTCGAGCCACTCCTGGTTGGACCGCATTTATTTATCACGCTTCCATCTCTCACGAGCCCACACCTCCAGCATTCGGCTGGCCCCATTTTCTGACCATCATCTAGCCACCGTGACAGCCTCCCTCTGTGCAGAGAGGCCAGGGCCAGCCTACTGGCATTTTAACAACAGCCTGTTGGAGGATGAGGGCTTCGTGGAGTCCTTCCTGGAATTCTGGCTGGCCTGGCGAGGGCAGCGGCGTGCTTTTCCCTTGGCGCGGTGGTGGTGGGACCTGGGGAAGGTGTGCACCAGGGTTTTCTGCCGCGACTACACCCGGGGCACCAGCCGACAGAGAAATGCAGCAATAGAGCAGTTGGAACGGGAGGTCTTAGAGCTGGAGAGACGTCTGGCCGCCAGCCCCGAGGACCCGCTCCTCTGCGGAGTGTGCCAGGAGAAGCCCATCGGGCCTGGGGCGCCTTTGTTCGATCCCACATCCGCCTCCTTCGGGAGATGGATCGTGGCTCCCGCTTCTTCTATGCCCTGGAGAAAACGAGGGGGGCCAAGAAACACATCACCTGCCTCCTCGCAGAAGACGGCACCCCCCTCACGGAACCGGTGGAGATGTGCAGGAGGGCCCGAGCCTTCTACGCAAGTCTTTTCTCCCCGGATCCGACCAACCCTGGCGCTTGCAGAGTGCTCTGGGAGGAGCTCCCTACGGTCAGCGCGAGCGACCGAGACCGGCTAGAGTTGCCTCTCACTCTGGCCGAGTTCTCGGAAGCCCTCCGTCGTATGCCCACTAATAAGTCTCCAGGCACGGATGGGCTGACCGTGGAGCTCTACCGCGTGTTTTGGGACGTCCTCGGCCCAGATCTAGTCACCATCTGGGCCGAGTCTCTGCAGAGCGGGGTCCTCCCTCTTTTGTGCAGGCGAGCTATGCTCGCCTTACTGCTGTAGAAGGGGGACCGCCGCGATTTACGAAATCGGCGTCCCGTCTCGCTCCTCAGCACGACTACAAAATCGTAGAGAAAGCAATCTCGCTGCGGCTAGGGTCTGTGCTGGCGGACGTGATCCACCCAGATCAGACCTACACCGTCCTGGACCACAGTATCTTTGATAACCTACTACTGGTTCAGGACCTTTTGGAACTCGGGTGTAGAGAGTGTCTGTCGTTCGCCCTCCTGTCCCTAGATCAGGAGAAGGCTTTCGATAGGGTGGACCACGGGTACCTCCTGAGCACTCTGCAGGCGTTTGGCTTCGGACCCCAGTTTGTGGGTTTTCTCCGGGTGATGTACGCTTCTGCAGAGCGTCTGGTTAAGCTCAACTGGACCCTGACTGAACCGGTCAACTTCGGGTGAGTAGTACGGCAGGAGTGCCCCCTCTCGGGCCAGCTGTATGCTCTGGCGATTGAGCCCTTCCTGTCTTCTCCGCAGGAGGTTGACAGGGTTGGTGCTGCGGGAGCCGGAGCTGCGGCTGGTCCTGTCTGCGTACGCTGATGATGTGCTCCTCATGGTCCAGGACCCGGGCGACTTGGCCATCTATTCGGCAGCCTCCTCTGCCCAGGTCAACTGGGTCAAGAGCTCTGTCTTGGCGTTAGGAGACTGGCAGCAGGTGAGCTCCCTCCCACCCAGGCTTCAGACCATCCAGTGGAGCACGGGTCCACTGCTCTACCTTGGCGTTTACCTTTCTGCCACGCATCCTTCTCCGCCAGAGAACTGGGAAAACTTAGAGGGCAGGGTGATAGAGCGGCTCCGGAAATGGACAGGGCTACTCCGATGTCTCTCCCTCCGAGGGAGAGCGCTGGTGCTTAATCAACCAGTCCTGTCCATGCTCTGGTACTGGCTGAACACCCTGGTCCCAGCCCCAGGTTTCCTGACCAGCCTCCAGACATCGATTCTGGGGTTCTTTTGGTCAGGAACGCACTGGGCCCCTGTAGGGGTTCTTCATCTACCCCTGAAGGAAGGAGGACAGGGCCTGAAGTGTCTGCACACTCAGGTCTGCATCTTCCGCCTCCAGGCTCTACAGAGGCTCCTTCATGGTGCAGGCAGTTCGGCGTGGAACATACTGGCGCACGCCATCCTGCGCCGCATCTGAGGGCTCCGATATGACCAGCAGCTCTTTTATCTCTGTCTTCCGCAAGACCTCTCCGGGCCCCCAGTCTTCTACCAGGACCTCCTTCGGACTTGGAAACTGTTTTTAACCACCAGGTCCGTGGCGGCCACCGAGGGGGTAGATCTCACGGAGACCCTGCTACACAACCCCAGCTCCATGTGCAGGTGGTGGAGTCCCGCTCGGTGCGCCACAGCTTGATCCTGGCAGAAGTCACGAGAGTCAGAGACCTCCTGGACTACGACCGGGGAGGCTGGCTGGATCCCCTGACGCTCGCTCGGCGCATGGGGCTCTCCAGACCTCGTACCCCCGGCGCGTACTTCAGGAGGTGAAGGCCGCATTGCCGCCCTCTGCTACAGCTTACCTCGATTGGGTCCTGCTCGAGGGCACGCCCCACCCACCCTCTACTCCAGGCCCGCCGGACCTTTTAATTGGACCCCTGCCCCGTAGACCCAATCGACCCCCCACCCCTTTATGGCGAGCCGGCTGCATGAACTGCAGCCGGTATGCCTCCAAACTACGCCAAGGAAACATCTATACATGCTCGTGCTCCACACCCTTCACGCCCTCACCCTAGTGTCCCTCCCCAACACAAAGTGGCAAGACCTTCTGCCACCTTTGGAGGGTGAGCAGCCCCCGTGGGCCAGCCTATATTCCACCTTGGTTCCGAGGCCCGTCGGAGACATCAGTTAGCGGCTCCTTCACGGAGCTGTGAGCACGGGCACGTACTTGGCACATTTCACCCCCATCCCAGATACTTGTCCCTTTTGTGGTGTGAGGGAAACCCTGGCACACGTATATTTGGAGCGTGTCAGGCTGCAGCCTCTGTTCTGGCTCCTCACAAATCTTTTATTACGTTTTTGGTTGCATTTTTGCCCAAACTTTTTTATTTATGCACTCCCCATCCGTGGCGTCACAAAATCGCAGGATCTCCTAGTTAACCTCCTCCTGGTCCTGGCTAAAATGGCCATCTATAAAACCAGAGAGAGGAGGTTGGCTGATGGAATTTCCTGTGACTGTGGGGCCGTTTTCTGATCCTCAGTCCGTTCACGCATCCGGACGGAGTCCACCAACTCCCTTGATGCTTTTGAGGAGCGGTGGGCGCTGTCCGAAGTTCTCTGCTCCGTGTCCCCGTCCGGCTCCCTTTGTTTTGAGCCTTTGACTGGGGGAGAGAGTAAGGGACCCCAGCCCTTGCTGCTGCGGACACCATCACCTTAGAGGGGTCCTTTCACACCTGGGTGCACGTGTCCCCCCCCCCCCCGGTTGTCTACCCCATAGCCTGCCCCTTTTGTTGGGTGCTTTCAGAGGAGGGAATTGTTGGTGACACTTGGGCATGACACCAGGTAACTCGAGGGGGTGGCAGACCTTGAGAGTCGATGAAGCCCCCTCGCTCTGGGCTACCAGGTAACTCGGAAGGGTGGAAGACCCCTTCTCTGGGCCCAGGCAAGCTTGAACACTTCCCTCCCCTGAAGCTAATGAGAAAACAATTGAGATTGGTTGCTGTGTTACAAAACAAAACAGCATATGCAATGTGTAAGTGTGTTATGCAAATAAAAAAATACCTTTTTTGCTTCAAAAAAAAAAAAAAAAAAAAAAAAAAAAAAACACTACTCTCCTATAGCCATCTGGCCCGACCCTGTCTCACTAGTTATACATTACAGAGTACTTTGCAACTATTCACTGATCTAGCTAGGTTCTTACAGTCACACCCATGACCCTTGTATCCGATCACCTCCCATAAGTAGTTTTAGAGACACTTCTGTTAACAAAAACAAGTGGGTTTTAGCCCACAAAAGCTTATGCTCAAATAAATTTATTAGTCTCTAAGGTGCCACAAAGACTCCTCATAGTTTTTGCTGATACAGACTAACACAGCTCCCATTCTGTTAACAAAAATCTTCCCTATTGAGATCACAAATATGACCATCGCATAAACTAGAGCCCAAATCTCTATTACTACAATTTAAAGGTATTTGAAAGACTTCAGAAAGTTCATTCCCTCTTGCTTGTTGATCAACTCCACCAAACAAATGCAACATGCAAGGCTCGGGTACCAGGCAATACACAGTCCTGCCACAGCCTCCCCACAACAGCCACTCCCGCCACAACCCCCCCCCCTCCCCCTCCCCCGCGATGCCGCGCCTGGCGAGACCCCTCCGGGCAGCCCCGCCACAACCCCCCCCCCCCGCGATGCCGCGCCTGGCGAGACCCCTCCGGGCAGCCCCGCCACAACCCCCCCCCCCCCCCCCGCGATGCCGCGCCTGGCGAGACCCCTCCGGGCAGCCCCGCCACAACCCACCCACCCCCCCCGCGATGCCGCGCCTGGCGAGACCCCTCCGGGCAGCCCCGCCACAACCCACCCCCCCCCGCGATGCAGCGCCTGGCGCGACCCCTCCGGGCAGCCCCGCCACAACCCACCCCCCCCCCGCGATGCCGCGCTAGGCGAGACCCCTCCGGGCAGCCCCGCCACAACCCACCCCCCCCCCCGCGATGCAGCGCCTGGCGCGACCCCTCCGGGCAGCCCCGCCACAACCCACCCCCCCCCCCGCGATGCAGCGCCTGGCGCGACCCCTCCGGGCAGCCCCGCCACAACCCCCCCCCCCCCCCCGCGATGCCGCGCCTGGCGAGACCCCCACAGGCTGGGTGCAGCCTACCCCCCACTGAGGCAAGCGGCGCCCAGATCTGGCGCAATCTCTCTCTCGTATCCCTCTTTCGAGACCACCCCCCAGCGCCCAGTATCCCCGGCGGGCCACCCCAGTCCAGCGGGATGACAGATCAGAGACCCCCGGCCCCTCACTCCGGTAAGCCCCCGCCAGCAGGGCTCCAAGGAGGGCGGGCGGCTCCCGGCGGCCCCCACGTCCCGCTCCCCACGCTACCTCCCGGGTGGTGACCTCCTCCTTCTCGGAGATCTTCAGCAGTAACCGGTCGTTCTCCAGCTCCAGTGCCCGCACCCGGTCGATGTAGACGGCCAGGCGGTCATTGAGCTGCCGCAGATCCTCCTTCTCCTGCAGCCGGGAGATGCGGGCGGGGGAGAGCGGGGTCCCGCCGGGGGCGGCGCGGCTTGGGGTGCCCGACATGGCTCTCGCTTCGCGGGACAAGCAAGCGGCGGGCTCATTCAATCCAGCCGCACTGAGGGAGGGAACGGCAAGATGGCGGAGGCCACCGCCTCCCCGCTGCGCGGCGCCACCTGGGAAATGAAGTCTCCGCACCAAGATGGCCGCTGGCGGCTGGGCTCTGGGAGCGGCCGAGGGGGGCGGGGAATCAAGGATGGCGGGAACCCCTATCGCAGAGCATGCTGGGGATTGTAGTCACAACCTGGCCTCCATTTTGTGGCCCGATGCCAGCAACCCTGCGTCTGACTCCGCGCAGGATCTGTCAGTTCTTATTTCCCGCGTACAAGGCTGCGCTGGGAGGTGCCCTGGCCCTGGGCAAGGGGCGGAGCCTCCCGTCCCCACCCACACAGCTCCTCAGGGGCGGACAGGAGCCGGACGGGGTGCACTTTGGAGTGTCCTTTTACCTGACTAAAAGTGAAAAGCCTTTTCAAGAGGCAGGCTGACCCCTCTGAGGCCACCTTAGCAGCCTAGCGTTAGGGCTAGGGAGTCCAGGAGTCCCCCTTAGGCTACAACAGGGACACTAGGGGGCTGCAAGCATGACAGCGTGCACCATACTGCGGCTTTCCAGCTGTGGCTACCACAACTGAAAACCACTCTCCTTGTGCAGCTCACAGCTTTGCCGAGGTTAGCCTCAGAACCACGGTGGGGCTGCTAAAAGTCCGACTGGCCGCAGAGTCAGTGGGGTACTCAGGCTCCTTGTTTGCATGTAGTAAAAAACTGGAAGGAAAATAAAGATACAAATAAGCAGATTTAGCCAAATCAAATGTCTATCAAACATTTCCAGGAGGCATCCATTGTTTTTAACCTGGCAAAACTGAAGCACTTTGCTGTGCTTGGAACCATCCATGCTGGGCTTCTTCTGAAATGCAAACTCTCCATTTTTGTATCTGAAGATTCACCAATAGCTACCAAATAGGTGAGCAGCCACCACAGCACAGACTGTATGTCAATTAAGCATTTTTTGTAAATTCAGCACCGTTTGACCAGGGCTTGAGAGAGGGAGATGGAAAAGAGAGATCTCATATATAAATAATTGAATACTCAAACACCCTACACACTCTGTAGAACAAATCCATTAAAGATGGTATAGTGCTGCCAATTCTCATGATTTTATTTCAAGTCTCACAATATGTCATTTATAGGCAGTGAACCTATGGTTAAGGGTGCCTAAAAAGTTCCATTATAAGGCCCTGTTTTCAGTTGCTTATAATTTGCCAAACTTTAACTGTCTGAATAAACTATCTGAACAGCAAAGTTTTCACTTCCTAGGCTGAGTGGGGTAACAGAGTGGCTGACAGTTCTGGGAACCCCTATAAAGGTCTACCCTCTAAGGCTTTGTCTACACTGGCAAGTGAAAGACAAAACTTCAGTTATTCAGAGGTGTTAAAAAAAACACACACTCCAAAAGACAAAAGTTTTGTCCATCACAAGTGCCTGTGTGAACAGCGCTTTACAACCCTAACGCCATTCGTTGGGGATGGAAGTTTTGTGTCCGCAAGAGAGCTCTTTCCTGCCAACAAACAGAGGCTACGCTGCATAGTGCAGACATAGCCTAAAAGCACTACAGCATACTCACCCACGCCCAACCCCCGAACTGAACCCAAGATTCCTGCATATCAACATTGCTTTGTTCTCCAGCAAATAGCTGTGAATCCCCCTAGCAAAGTTTGTGTCTTACCTGTAGTGGCTGGTCCACAAAGAGGATAACAGCCTACTGCTGCTACTAGTTACTCAGTGAGCTCAAGTGATAGAGGTCTGTGCCGTGAATCTAAAATTTCCAGCCTTGGTGACACCCTATCTGGGTGTCAATGTGACTGATGGAATGGAATTTCTGTTTTTTTTTAGTTTGTGCTTTTAAAAACTTAGGAAATTGGGCAGCCTTAAGTCTGGCGTTTCCTAACTTTTGTGTGCTTGACTGTGCAAGTCTAATGTTTTAGAGTAGTTTTTGCCCAATGTAATATCTATCTACCCTAGGTACTTATCTGTCCCCCCTCACTGTGTATCTGTGCACCTCAGAGTCTCAAATGTGTTTATCCTCACAACACCCCGTGAAGTGGAAAAGTGCCGTGATCCCCATTTTAGAGATGGGGAACTGAGGCACAGTGATGCTATATGAATTACCCAAAGTGACACACAAAGTCTGTGGCAGAGCAGGGAACTGCACGCAGGTCTCAGACTAGCGCCATATGTTTCTCCAATGTGGCCACCAGGGGCTTTTCTTGCAGCCACAGCCTCCTGGGCGGTGACTGGGGGGTGGGGGCAAAGCAGCGGCTCCTTCCCTGGAGCTGCAAGAAAGGGTTGGGCCCTGCCATCCTCTGCAGCCAGAAACACCGGAGGAGCAAGCAGCCAGTGAGCGCTCCACCTTCCCTGGGACAGTGGGGCTCTGGCTTCTGGCTTCAGCCCTAGGGTGGCGGGCGGGAGGCTCCAGCCGGGGAGCAGCAGGTCCTGGTCATGGACTCTGACCATGGGGCCTTCGGCTGCACATCAGTGGGCTCCGTCCCCCAGCCAATGGGCTTCGGGTTCACCAGCCCCATCATCGCCCCTGCCCCCGCTGCCGCCCCCGGCCCTTCACACATTGTGTAAGCTGGGGTCTGAATGAGCTCTCTCCTGACATCCACTGATGAACTGGGGGAAAACACGTCAGGAACAGACCATATTTGCATAGAGACGCGACTCTGCCTATGTGATAAGCAGACAGAGCTGCTTTGCCAAAGTGATAAATTTTGGCTGTTCTGGGTTAAAATTCACTTTAGTCTTGAATGCAGAGGTAATGATATGTTATTACCCTTCTTGTAGGACTAAAGGACAGCAGAAATGTACTTAATATGCCCTACCGGAGGGGGTAATCCTAACTTTAACTTCACTCACTAAGCAGGGGGTACCGATGCCAAAACCAAGTAAAATTCAGAGGGACTGGGGACACGCGTTCCTTCCTGCTGTTGTGGATGCTATTTGACACTCTTTTGATCTAGAGATAGTGCTGCAGTAAAAGACAAGGCAGAGGCTGCAGCCACAGTAGAGATTCCCTACTACCTGGTAAAATCATTAAGAGCTGGACTAAGTGGTAGTACCTCAGAACATAGTATTACAGCTAGACGCACCCAGGAGAACCAATGGCCTGGTGTTTAGGATACTCACCTAGGAAGTGGGAGATGCAGGGTCTAAATCCAGTAGGGCAGGGATTTGAAAACAAGTCTCTCACGTCACAGGTGAGTGCCTGAATGGCTGGGCTATTCAGTGCCCCGAGATGGACAGACCCAGCCAGCTCCCAGAATTCCTGTTCTGATCACCCCCTTGGCCAGCTTTTGTGCTCCGACCACACCTACCGGACCCGGCTTACAGACGAGATGGAGAGATGGCTAGTTTGCAAATCCTGCCAGAGTTTAGCTGACAGCTAGGGGCGGAGCAGCTTGGCGGGGCCAGGACTGAGGCAGTTTTGGGCATGTCAGCTGGCTGAAGCTTAGGCACCTCCAGGGTTAGATGGCAGCTGATGTCCTCAGAATTTACTTGTGGCCTGGGCTCAATGGCCCCTCCCGCTTGGTTGATGGCAGTGAGCAGCGGGAAAGGAGGCAATGATGGTGGCAAGCAGCAGCAGAGTCATTGCTTGACCCCACCCCTAAAGGAGTGGGTGTTGAACCCACATAAATACCCCGCTGGTACTTCGCTGACTTCAGGCAACCAGCTGTGGGTGCAGCGGAGCAGAGTGAAAGGGCAGTGGCGTATTAAAGGGACATGTGTCCATCGGACTTTCACACCGGAAGGTGAGAAATTAAGGCAAGGGACGCTGCCCTAGATACTGTGGGGCAGGTGATTACTTCTCACACGCATACTTTCGAATCGTATTTGTGCTGTTTTCCCAAATTAATGCTGGGTTCCCTTTCCCTTTTAATAAAAGTTTTCCTTTTTTATACACAGACTCAGCACTTGCAAGTAGGAAGTATAGCCTCTTAGAGGTGGCTACGGGTGGTGGTTAGTTTTCCGAGACTTATTGGTGGGAGCTGTTTTGTAATGTTAAGAGGAACCCCTAGCTATTGAACCTTGCACTTGTTGCTGCCAACACCACCTGGCAGAAGGGTTAAAATTGCCTTTGAACGCAGAACCCTTCTGTAATGGTGACATTCCTTTTGCATGTTCCTATATGACCACAAGCACTCTTTTCAGTTCGGTGTTGACTTTTAATATGCTAACCAAGCCAGTTCAAAAGATATGGCTCTGCTGTGACTCTTGTCCCAGGATGAAATCATAAGCAGCTCGGTTGGACTTGGATTCGTTAGAAAGAGGTGGAGGAAAAGGCGGACTACAAATCCCACAGTGCTTTGGGCTCTTCACTCAAGTGGAGGCTTGCCGGTACACCATCTGTCAGCCCAAGGCAGAGAGCCACACCAGGGGAGGGCCCATTGGCTGCTGGAAGCCACTTCCTTCCACATTGTTTTCAGCTGATCCTTTGGATTTGAAGCACAATGCAGTTTTTGAATTTTGGCGCCTGTCTGAATCTGCAAACTAACAGCTGCTGGCCCAGCTCCAGAGCCCAGCCACACCCCTCTCGCTGGGGTGAGTCAGTGTCTATGGGCAAGTATTGTTTCAAGTCTGCCTTCACCTTCACCAGTTAAAGCAGTGAACTCTTGTCAGCACCAAGCTGTGCACTTATGATGTACTTCTTGTCTCTGCCAGCATTCGTGGTTCCCAACACCAGCAACACACCAGCAAATAGTTGGAAGATCGGTACCAAGGCAGTTTTAGAATCAACTACAATATGATTTTTAGGAATGCAGAAAAGCCCCCGTCTAACACTTTTTCTTTTGTTTTATCTTATATCCTCCTTCCTGCTCTGCCATTAAACCCCTCATGCATGGTGTCTTGTGAACTCATTTAAACCCTCCCCTCCATCATTTTTATTGGTAACTTAATCCTAATGTTCATCCCCTTTGCTTGAAGCACCTCAGCCCCAGCTCCCCTACTCTGACTTGCCCCAGTTTTAGATGATGTCCCTAGTGTATGACAATGTCAGAGTTCTGGAAGATTTTTCCTTGACAGTGTAATCAATCCCCTTCAAAATACAGAAAACTTCTACCATATCGCCACAAAACCTCCCCTTGTCCCACATCAACTTCCTTCAACCTTCCTCACAACGTATAGATTCATAGCAACCATGGTGATCACCTAGTCTGACCTCCTGTATGACACAGGCCAGAGACCTGCCCCAAAATAATTCCTAGAGCAGAGCTTTTAGGAAAAAAAATCCAATCTTGGTTTTAAAATTGTCAGGGAAGGAAAATCCACTACGACCCTTGGTCAATTGTTCCAGTGGTTACTCTCTCTCAGCATTAAAAGTTTACGCCCCTATTTCCAGTCTTAATTTGTCTAGCTTCAACTTCCAGCCTTTAAAGCGTGTTAGACCTTTTTCTGCTAGAGTGAAGAGCCCATATTCAAATATATATTCCCCCGTAGACACTTACAGACGGTAACCAAGTCACTCCTTAACCTTCTCTTTGTTAACTAGATTGAGCTCTTTGAGGCTATCACTGTAAGTATGGATATGATTTAGTAAAATTAGGCAAAATTCACGGAGCAGTCATGTTAAAAATATACAAAATCGGGGTACGGTCACGGTGGAGTCCAAGCTCCGCCGTGGGGGGTCCCAAGCCGAAGAAGTAATGGAAATCTTTGACTCCCGTGACCAAATCATATCCTTAACTATAAGGCATGTTTTCTAATCTTTTAATCCTTCTCATGGCTCTTCTCTGAACCCTCTCCAGTTTATCACCATCCTTCTTGAATTGTGGACACCAGAACTGGACACGGTATTCCATCAGTGGTCACACCAGTGCCCAATATAACCTTTCTACTCCTAATCGAGATCCTGCCCTTTATGCATCCCAAGATTGCATTAGCTCTTGTGGCCACAGCGTTGCAGTGGGAGCTCATACACCATGTTCGAGGTTGGGGCTCCCCTGAGTACTTCAGGTTGTTTATAATGTCCTCCGCCAGTTTGTAGCATATGAGGGGTTCACCAAACAAACAAAAGAAAGGTCCTTTTCTCTCACTTTCCCTTACGAGAGAGGGGAATCAGAGTGAAAGAAAAGAAAGGCAAAGGTGGCCTGTCTCTGAGGCAGTCTGTTTTGGAGTCAGCCCGTTGGGGCTTGGCTTATCAGCTGGTCTGTTGTCTTTAAGAAGGGTCTACCTCCAGCCCCTCCTCTTGTGGCACCCTGCTTTACAGCTGGCCCATTCAGTTTCAGGATCATGAGGCTTGCGACTGTCTCCCTCTTGGCTGATCTGTCTCTGTAGTCAGCAGCCTCTGAGGTGTATCAGTCACTGTTTTCTTCCTGGTTCACCGCCCCTTCCTGTGGCAGGTTTTCCCTTTTTAAGCTCTGCTCCTCCGTTCCAGGCAGCACAGGCCTTACAGATGAATCTTGTTAGTGCTGAACGAGCCCAGAAGAGCTCATTAGTCTCTTCTCTACCAGAATGTGGGTGTGCCCCTTCACACACCATGACCCCATTGGTGGCAGGTATAATAGGCCAGGACAGGCTGAGCCTCCCCTGGCAGAGCTGCCGCCGACTCTGCTGCCGGACTTGTGGGCGGTGGTGGTCCCGCCTCTTTCCCTCCCTGCTGGGAATGGGCTTCCGTGGGAAGTTTTTGCTTATTTATTATGTGCCATGCAGGTTCCCGGGCGGCTGAAGAGGCGGTATCTGCTGTGACGAAGTGGGACTGTTCTTAATGTTTCCTCTGAATACTGTGGGGGTGCCTCAGTTTCCCCTATGCAGTTCTTAAGTATCTAGGTGGTGGGGTAAGGGTGTATGATCATTGCAGAGCCCTAGAGGGCAGGTGTGTGCAGGGGTCTGGACACAGAGAATGGCCGACACCCTGTTTCCTGGCAACTGATGGCCTGGGCCCTTCCCCCCTGCAAGGTGAGAGCTAAAGTGTTGGAGAACAAAGGAATCAGGTGACATCCTGGCCCGGGAAAGGAACAAAGCCCAGGGGAGGAGGGGCTGGAGGGAGTTTCAGTTTGGGGCTGGCTGGGACATGGAGTGAAGGGCAGATGTGGTTGTCTGGCTCACTGCCCCCCAAAATGGACCCAGCTGAGGGGTCCTGTTCTCTGCACCTACAAGCTCTGTTTTAGACCATGTTCCTGTCGTTTAATAAACCTCAGTTTTACTAGCTGGCTGAGAGTCACATCTGACTGCGAAGTTGGGGTGCAGGACTCTCTGGCTTCCCCAGGAGCCCCGCCTGAGCGGACTCGCTGTGGGAAGCACATGGAGGGGCAGAGGATGCTGAATGCTCCGAGGTCAGACCCAGGAAGGTGGAAGCTGTGTGAGCTTTGTGTCCTGAAGACAGTCTGCTCCCAGAGAGGAGACTTCCCCAGAGTCCTGACTGGCTTCACGGGGAGCAGTTCCAGAGCATCGCCCAGGGACTCCGTGACATCTGCTACTCAGCTTCTCGGGTCCCTTGGACTCCCCAGGGAGATTATTAATGAACCCAGGAAGCTGAGTTGCAGACACCAGCTCAGCCGCCCGGCGAGGGGGGCCGAGGAGCCTGGGGCGGGGCAAGGAGGGGCGGGGCCTGGGGCGGAGTGGGCATGCAATGTGGGCGGGGCCAGGGGCAGAACAGGCGGGATGGGGAGCTAGCCTCCTCCGGGGGAAGCTTCACCCGCTGCCCATACACGACCCCCAAACCTTTTTCAAAGGCACTGCTTCCCAGGATAGTTCCCCACCCTATAAGTATGGCCAATGTTCTTTGTTCCTAAATGGATACATTTACATGTAGCTGTATTAAAACATATATTGTTTGCTTGCGCCCAGTTTCCCAAGTGATCCAGATCGCTCTCTAGCAGTGACCTGTCCTCTTCATTATTTGCCACCCCCCAATTGTTGGGTCATCTGCAAACTTTATCAATGATGATTTTCTGTTTTCTTCCAGATCATTGATAAGACTGTTAACTAGCAAAGGGCCAAGGAATAATCTCTGCAAGACCCCACTGGAAAGTCGGCTCCATGATGATTCCCCATTTATAATTACATTTTGAGACCCATCTGTTAGCCAGTTTTTAATCCATTTAAAGTATTCCATGATAATTGTATAGACTCTGATGGTCTTAATATAGACTTTAAGATCTGATATTGTCTACATTACCTTACACAGCCCTGAGACAGGGCAGGGTCACACGTCTGTCTCTTCTCAAGCAACAAATCTCTCGGAGACCTTCTTCTGGTCAAATACCTCATGATTTATTTCACTGTGTTCTCCCAGCCCACATACAAACCTGTGCAGCTCTGAGCTCAGGAATGCATGATACTGTAAATACAATCAGCCAAGAAGAGGGAGACGGATAGTACTTTGCCCCTGAAAGATCTCTCCTGACTCTGAAAAGCTTACCAGTCTCTCGTTTCCCCCCTCAGCACTTACTTCCTCTGCCTTTCCGACTTCTTGAGTAATGGGAAAATTAGCCTTTTGGGCTCTCGTCAGCCCATCCCAATCATAGGATGATAGAAGACTAGGAAGAGACCTCAGGAGGTCATCTACTCCAACCCCCCTGCTCAAAGCACGACAAACTAAATCATCCCATCCAGGGCTCTGTCAAGCTGGGCCTTAAAAACTTCTAAGGATGGAGATTCCACCACCTCCTGAGGATACCCATTCCAGTGCTCCACCACCCTCCTAGTGAAATATATTTCCTAATATCTAACCTAGACCTCCCCCACTGCAACTTGAGACCGTTGCTCCTTGTTCTGTCATCTGCCCCCACTGAGAACAGCCTAGCTCCATCATTTTTGAAACCCCCCTTCAGGTAGTTGAAGGCTGCTATCAAATCCCCCCTCACTCTTCTCTTTTGCAGACTAAATAAGCCCAGTTCCCTCAGCCGCTCCTCGTAAGTCATGTGCCCCAGCCCCCTAATCATTTTCGTTGTCCTCCGCTGGACTCGCTCCAATTTGTCCACATCCTTTCTGGAGTGGGGGCCCCAAAACTGGACGCAGTACTCCAGATGTGGCCTCACCAGGGCCACATAGAGGGGAATAATCACTTCCCTTGATCCACTGGCAATGCTCCTTCTAATACAGCCCAATATGCCATGAGCCTTCGGGGCAATAAGGGCACACTGTTGACTCATATCCAGCTTTTCATCCACTGTAATCTCCAGGTCCTTTTCTGCCAAACTGCCGCTTAGTCAGTTGGTCCCCAGCCTGTAGCAGTGCATGGGATTCTTCTATCCTGAGTACAGAACTCTGCACTTGGCCTTCTTGAACCTCATCAGATTTCTTTTGGCCCAATTCTCCAATCAGTCAAAGTCATTCTGGACCCTATCCCTATCCTCCAGAGTATCTACCTCTCCAGTTTAGTGTCATCCGCGAACTTGCTGAGGGTGCAATCCATAGAATCAGAGACTATCAGGGTTGGAAGGGACCTCAGGAGGTCATCTAGTCCAACCCCCTGCTCAAAGCAGGACCAGTCCCCAATTTTTGCCTCAGATCCCTAAATGGCCCCCTCAGGGATTGAACTCACAACCCTGGGTTTAGCAGGCCAACGCTCAAACCACTGAGCTATCCCTCCATCCCATCATCCAGATCATTAATGAAGATGTTGAACAAAACCGGCCCCAGGACCGACCCCTGGGGCACTCCACTTGATACTGGCTGCCAACTAGACATCAAGCCATTGATCATTACCCGTTGAGCCCGATGATCTAGCCAGCTTTCTATCCACCTTATAATCCATTCATCCAATCCATACTTCTTTAACTTGCTGGCAAGAATACTGTGGGAGACCATATCAAAAGCTTTGCTAAAGTTAAGGCATATCATGTCCACCGCTTTCCCCATATCCACAGGGCCAGCTATCTCATCATAGAAGGCAATCAGGTTCGTCAGGCATGACTTGCCCTTGGTGAATCCATGTTGACTGTTCCTGATTACCTTCCTCTCCTCCAAGTGCTTCAAAATGGATTCCTTGAGGACCTGCTCCATGATTTTGCCGGGGTCTGAAGTGAGGCTGTAGTTCCCCGGGTTCTCTTTCTTCCCTTTTTTAAATATGAGCACTATATTTGCCTTTTTCCAATCATCTGGGACCTCCCCCGACCGCCATGAATTTTCAGAGATAATGGCCAATGGCTCTGCAATCACATCAGCCAACTCCCTCAGCACCCTCAGATGCATTGTATCCGGCCCCATGGACTTGTGCTTTCCCAGCTTTTCTAAATAGTTCTTAACCTGTTCTTTCACCAGTGTGGGCTGCTTACCCCTGATAATCCGCTGGTAAGGAAAGAATGTCCCTGCTTGCAGCTTTCTGAGCAGTCCTGTGTTCTTAGTGATGCAAGCATCATGCACCTTCTCTGACCAGCCCGTGTTGATACTGGTGAAACTTCTCCTCACCTGTGATCCACCAATGTGTGCATAATCATAGAAAAGTCGCCCTTTCTGTTGATGTATTCAGTGGCAAGGTGCTCTGGTGCCAATATAGGTTTGTGTGTGTTGCCTCTTGCTCCACCACAGTTCAGAGATCCTATTGCTGCAAGTCCATCCACTATGTCCTGCACATTTCGAAGAGTGACAGTCCTGTGTAGCAGGGGATGAGTAATGGCTCTACACACTTGCTATCAGGGAGCACAGTTCTTGAACTTTGCCCCAGGGCTCTTTGGAGCGAGAACATTCCCACCTGCCAACTAGTGATCCACTAACCGTTGTCAGAATAGGAGCTTGGCTCCTGGGCACCTGTGCTCTCCTGCCCAGCCCCAACTGCAGCATTCCCATGCTGACCTGCCTCTGAGCACCACCCTGTGCCAGCTCGGAGGATGCTTTTCAGGCGGGAGGGGAAAGGACTGCCTGGCAGGTGCTCCTGTGCTTCCAGCGCTGGTAGCTACGCCCCTCGTGGAGGTGTTTTTTTGAAAGCGCTGGGAGAGCTCTCCCCCAGCTCCGTGCTGCGACCACACAAGGCACATTAAAGCACTGCTGCAGTAGCAGTTTAGCATTGCCAGCGCAGACTAACCCCGAGTAACAGTGACCACTGCAAGCTTCCAGAATGTGATTGTGACTTGCTTCTCAGCTGTCAGTGCAGCTCTCATTCTGATGTCCCTGCGCGGAGAGCTGGGGCGAGCACAATGCACAGATCCAGGAACGTGGTCTTGCGCATCCACGAGTTCTGCAGCCACTGCTTGATATCCCAGACCTACATGACAATGAGATCCCACCAGTCAGTGCTCCTTTCTCAGACTCAGAAGTGCTGCTCCACCATTTGTAGCTGCTCTGTGAACACCACCAATGTTTTTTTCACTATCTCTCTCAGCAAACTGTCCTCCAAGAAATCATCATATCCCCCATTGTTACAGTTCTTCCTATGGGTCTGCAAATACTGGAGGATCATTTGTCCTGTATTTGCAATGTTCATGAGAACAGAGCAGAGCTCTGAGGACTCCAGGGTTCTGTCAGAGACGGCAGATACTGAAAAGTCTTGCATAGGTTTGTGGGGTTTAAAAAAAGGCACAAAAAATCTGGGATCAGAATGGCATTATTGGATAGAGAATGATGCATTCAGGGAACTTGATCCCTAGCTCATTTCTACCCTCCAACACATGGTGAAAACTTTCCCAAAGGCTTTGCACTGGATGTTGCCATATGCCACAGTGGTGCACTGCACATTGCATTGACACCAGCGCTCCTGGTGTGTACGAGCTGTGCTGATCCAAACAGCCAAGTGTGCGTGCCCCGTGCGATCTACTAACAGTGGCAGCTGTACACTGACAAAACTTGCGTCAACCAAAATTTGTAGTATAGACGTGGCCATAGCTGTGTTTGCACTGTATACTCTACACTAGACAGCTGGTAGGAGAAGAACGTTCCTGCCTTTAGGAACTCCAGCACATCCAGTTTCTCTCAGTAAAAATACATTTTCTGTAAAACAAATTCTGGTTTGAGCCTCCTCTACCTTTCAGAGTGGTGCTCTTTGCCAAAGGCTTCTGCTGACCCCTCAATCAGCGCCTCGTGGAGTCGGCTTTTCTTTAACAGAATAAACTGAACTCTTTCCTCTTCCTCGGGTGAAACGTTGACAGAGACCTTAGGTCAGCCTGGGCAGGCACAAGGCGCATAACAGGCCACTGCAGCTGCTGAAGAAAAAATGTAAACAGCTCCATGGTGATGGGCATTGTGCCAACAGCACTTGGTCTGCAGATTTGAAAATAAGGCGCCAAATGTATTTTTGAAAGAATACAGAGTTTATTTGCACTGCTGTTGGGACCACTGCCAAAGTTTTATGTAGTATTAGTATGGGACTATGTTCAGGACAGCTCCCCTCCAAAACACTGCAGCCTAGGCAGCAATGATCTCAGTGATTGCTACAGCAGGCTCTAAAGCTTGGACTAGGGAGGACTAATAAAGGGAGCTTCATGAATTCAGAGATTTAATCAGCAATCCGCTTCCTCTACTAAGACTGAACATGTGGCCATCAGAGTCTAACAAATACCAAACAGATTATTAGTTCTGCTGAGGTGCACCCTACTGAAGATTGGTGAAACCTGAAACTCTGCACGTTATTAAGAACTCAACAATGATCATTCTGTCATGTTTGTACTAGGGGGTATGAACCCAGAAGCCAAGTGTGCAGACTATTCCTCTAATGGGCCAAATTGGAACCGCCAGTCTCAAAGCCCAGAATTATGGAGAAAGTTTGGATCTGGATTCTGAACCCTCAAATTCCAGAGTTCAGAGCTGGGGTTTGGTTCTGCCCACTATAGAGACAGGTCATTTGGATTCAGATCTGGAGTATGAGTTGAGGATTCTGCCCATTATATTAATTTAGTTTGATTTAAACACACCCCAAATACACCAGTCTCAGATTCCTTATGGTCCTCTGTGAATTAAAGACACAAGGCTGGATTTTCTCATCAGCTACAGCCCCTTTGCGCCACTCAGCAGCACAAAGGGGCTGGATTCTGGCCATAAATGCACAGTGGAAAATGCCCCTTGTGCAGGGAAACTCCCCATTGGCATAAGGCATCAAAAGTAGCAAAGACAACTCCTGTGCCACCTCCCTACAGCTCCCCCTCTCCTTTGTATCCAAGTGCAGTGGAGAGTTGGGAGCACAAGCTATAACCAATATACCCATTGCAAACCAATCCTACCTCGCTACAGACAGGCACTAATAGGCACATTCAATTACAGCACCAAATCCCCTCCCAGGAAGCCCCGCGCCACCCACCATCTCCCTCCACAAAAGCGCACTCACAAAGGTGGAGGAGCTGGCGACTGAAATAAGGTGAGTGTGATTCACATTTAAAAACAATCCGAAATTTTTTTTCAAAATACTGAAACCCCAGAAAGCTTCAGTTTTTGTTTTCCCCTTTTTTAGATGCAACATGGAAAAAAAGAAAAGAAAGAGAAAAAACCCAGACCCAGACCCAGAATTTGAATGTTGGGTTTGGTTTAGGCCCCTCTCATTTACAAGGTCTCACTTGCTGCCACAGCCCCCTGCAAGGGCTTTTTTAACTCTGGGGCGCTAACAATATAACTAGAATGAAACACTGCCCTGGGTCAGAATTTCAAACGGCACAAATTCCGGGTCTGTTGGGAGCAGAAGTGCTGGCTTTTAATTAAAACTTACATGAAGAACCATGCCACCTCCCTACAGCTCTCCCTCTCCTTTGTTTCCAAGTGCAGTGGAGAGTTGGGTGCACAAGCTATAATCAATATACCCCTTGCAAACCGTATGGAGTGGAAATCTATCAACTTCATGAAAAAACTTGTACAGATACAGACAGACATCATCTTCCTTTCCAAATGCAAACAGATGGACATCATACCAAAAGGACTGAAGGTAAAAAATCCATTACAATCTACATACCACACAGACTATGCTGACAGCTTGTGCCACACACTCTCAAAGAAACTGCAGAACCACCTGATCAACATCCTCCACAGCAAACAGGGAAAGATTAAGAATGAGCTCTCAAAACTGGATACTCTCATAAAAAACCAACCTTCCACACAAACTTCCTCGTGGCTGGACTTTACTAAAACTAGACAAGCCATTTACAACACACATTTTGCTTCTCTACAAAAGAAAAAGGACACTAAATTATCTAATCTACTACATGCCACAAGGGGCCACAGCAATGGTTCCCTTAACCCACCCAGCAATATTGTTAATCTATCCAACTATACTCTTAGCCCAGCAGAAGAATCTATCCTATCTCAGGGCCTCTCCTTCTGCCCCTCCACCCCCATGAACATGATACAGTTCTGTGGTGACCTAGAATCCTATTTTCGATGTCTCCGACTCAAGGAATATTTCCAACACACCTCTGAACAACATACTAATCCACAGAGACCTTCCTACCAACCCTACAAAAAGAAGGATTCTAGGTGGACTCCTCCTGAAGGTCAAAACAGCAGACTGGACTTCTACATAGAGTGCTTCCACCGACGTGCACGGGCTGAAATTGTGGAAAAGCAGCATCACTTGCTCCACAACCTCAGCTGTGCAGAACACAATGCCATCCACAGCCTCAGAAACAACTCTGACATCATAATCAAAAAGGCTGACAAAGGAGGTGCTGTTGTCATCATGAATAGGTCAGAATATGAACAAGAGGCTGCTCGGCAGTTCTCCAACACCACTTTCTACAAGCCATTACCCTCTGATCCCACAGAGGGTTACCAAAAGAAACTACAGCATTTGCTCAAGAAACTCCCTGAAAAAGCACAAGAACAAATCCGCACAGACACACCCCTGGAACCCCGACCTGGGGTATTCTATCTGCTACCCAAGATCCATAAACCTGGAAATCCTGGGCACCCCATCATCTCAGGCATTGGCACCCTGACAGCAGGATTGTCTGGCTATGTAGACTCCCTCCTCAGACCCTATGCTACCAGCACTCCCAGCTATCTTCGAGACACCACTGACTTCCTGAGGAAACGACAATCCATCGGTGATCTTCCTGAAAACACCATCCTGGCCTCTATGGATGTAGAAGCCCTCAACACCAACATTCCACACAAAGATGGACTATAAGCCATCAGGAACAGTATCCCCAATAATGTCACGGCAAACCTGGTGGCTGAACTTTGTGACTTTGTCCTCACCCATAACTATTTCACATTTGGGGACAAAGTATACCTTCAAATCAGCGGCACTGCTATGGGTACCCGCATGGCCCCACAGTATACCAACATTTTTATGGCTGACTTAGAACAACGCTTCCTCAGCTGTCATCCCCTAACGCCCCTACTCTACTTGCACTATATTGATGACATCTTCATCATCTGGACCCATGGAAAAGAAGCCCTTGAGGAATTCCACCATGATTTCAACAATTTCCATCCCACCATCAACCTCAGCCTGGACCAGTCCACACAAGAGATCCACTTCCTGGACACTATGGTGCTAATAAGCGATGGTCACATAAACACCACCCTATACCGGAAACCTACTGACCACTATTCCTACTTACAAGCCTCCAGCTTTCACCCAGACCACACCACACGATCCATCATCTACAGCCAAGCTCTATGATACAACCACATTTGCTCCAACCCCTCAGACAGAGACAAACACCTACAAGATCTCTATCAAGCATTCTTACAACTACAGTACCCACCTGCTGAAGTGAAGAAACAGATTGACAGAGCCAGAAGAGTACCCAGAAGTCACCTACTACAGGACTGGCCCAACAAAGAAAATAACAGAACGCCACTAGCAGTCACCTTCAGCCCCCAACTAAAACCTCTCCAATGCATTATCAAGGCTCTACAACCTATCCTGAAGGACGACCCATCACTCTCAGAAATCTTGGGAGACAGGCCAGTCCTTGCCTACAGACAGCCCCCCAACCTGAAGCAAATACTCACCAGCAACCACACACCACACAACAGAACCACTAACCCAGGAACCTATCCTTGCAACAAAGCCCGTTGCAAACTGCGTCCACGTATTTATTCAGGGGACACCATCACAGGGCCTAATAACATCAGACACGCTATCAGAGGCTCATTCACCTGCACATCTACCAATGTGATATATGCCATCATGTGCCAGCAATGCCCCTCTGCCATGTACATTGGTCAAACTGGACAGTCTCTACGTAAAAGAATAAATGGACACAAATCAGATGTCAAGAATTATAACATTCATAAACCAGTTGGAGAACAATCTCTCTGGTCACTCGATTTCTGATCTAAAAGTGACTATTCTTCAACAAAAAAACTTCGAAAACAGACTGCAATGAGAGACTGCTGAATTGGAATTAATTTGCAAATTGGATACAATTAACTTAGGCTTGAATAGAGACTGGGAGTGGTTGAGTCATTATACAAAAATTATTTCCCCTTGTTTATTCCTCCCCTCCCTCCCCCCACTGTTCCTCAGACGTTCTTGTTAACTCCTGGAAATATGCTGGAAATGGCCCACCTTGATTATCACTTCAAAAGATTTTCTCTCCCCCTACCCCACTCTCCTGCTGGTAATAGCTCATCTTAAGTGATCACTCTCCTTACAATGTGTATGATAAACACCCATTTTTTCATGGTCTGTGTGTATATAAATCTCCTCACTGTATTTTCCACTTTATGCATCCGATGAAGTGAGCTGTAGCTCACGAAAGCTTATGCTCAAATAAATTGGTTAGTCTCTAAGGTGCCACAAGTCCTCCTTTTCTTCATGCCAGTGAGGTCAGTTTAGATTTTCCCGGACCCCGTCATAGTCCTGTTGTTATGCGGTGTGTCTGCGCTTAATGAGCCTATGATGGCAAAATCCAGCCATTTATTTCCACTCAAATCTGCTGTACCCTGCATACTAGCTGTCTTTTGGTTTAGGTGGGAAGGCATTTCATTTCTATGGCAGATGAGGACTAATTACCGTGACCCAGGAAAGTTCCTTCCTTTCTGCAGTATTGTTGAGATGGCTCGTTTTGGCACACAGTTCTCTGATGTTTGTGACTGCACCTTCTGAGTGACTCACTCAGCAGGCAAATACAGCCAATTCAAATTCTGGCCAAGACACTGACTGGTGTGTGCTGTGTTGAACCCACAGCTCCACCTTCCTCTGTTTCTCTGTGGCCGGATGTGGAATTCAGTTCCTGACAGAAATGTTTTTATAGAATTCTAATTTCTTTCAGCTGGTACCAGGCTAGAACCAGAGGCCTCTCCAATTTCAGAACAAAAGGATCCCAGCACCCTGCTAATGGGAAGCACTTGCTTTTGTGCTAGAAGAAGCCAGGAATTCCAAACACAGATTAAAATTCTCCTCTCCAGTCGGCTCTTCCTCCCCACCCCACGTGGATCTATTGTGTATTCTGCCCTCATCCTGTACAAAATTCCCATGAACTGCATGCTGATTATGCAATAGAGAGATATTAACCCTTCTGCTTCAGGGTACCAGCCAACCCAGTGACAGAAAGAAACATTTCCTGTAGGCAGGGTATTCCACAATGTCCACCACTGGGTTTCTTGTACCTTCCTCTGAAACGTTTGGTACTGGCCATGGTCAGACACAGGATTCTGGACAAGATGGACCACTCTGGTATGGCAATTCCTGTGTTCCACAGGCCACCTTGCAGATATGAGATCTGTAGTTCTGTGAGGATATAGACTCATAGAATCATAGAATATCAGGGTTGGAAGGGAGCTCAGGAGGTCATCTAGTCCAATCCCCTGCTCAAAGCAGGACCAATCCCCAACTAAACTTTGCCATAAGTTTCAAGAAGCCCCAGGCTTGAAGAATCTAGTTACAGTACTGAGGGAAAGCCACTTGGCAAAGAATTCGTGGGTCTGACACACATCTCATCCTGTCCCAAACAGGCCCTTGTTTTACAGACAGTATCCAACCTATATTGGTCTATTCCCCAAAATATGCACTGCGTTCCCCTCTGTTCCTTGGCTCTAGGCCTCCCCACAGCACCTAAGGAAAAGCTAGTCCAGTGGTCCCCAACCTTTCTGTTGCTATAGTATATTCATGTTCCCAGAAGAGTGTGGCAGGCGCTGGATGACCAGCCACTGAAAAGCAGCGTCATCAGGAAGCGTCGCCGCTGAAATGCCGCCGAGAAGCAGTGGCATTTCAGCAGCGACGCTTCTTGCCGTTGCCGCTTCTGGGCGGCATTTCAGCAGTTGGTTGTCGGGCGGCCATGCTCCTTGGCGGCAGGTTGTCTGGCGGAAGCGCTCCCTTGTCAGTAGGCAGGCGCATATAAATGCCCCGAAGGGTGCCATGGCGCCTGCGGGCACCGCGTTGGGGACCACTGAGCTAGTCCATGGTGCTTGGTGCCTTACTCAGTTTCCTCTCCTCACATTTATTTACAGGGACATTCTCACCCCTCTTGATGCTGGGTCCCAGGAGCTTTGGGTTCTATTCTGTCCTTTGTTTTTTAGAGTCCCAAGACAAAGCCTGCTCCCACTTCCCCACGTGAGTGCAGAAGTCCCAAACACTGAAGAACTTATGGGAACAGGATATAGGGAGTCCACAAAGGGGGTCTGCAACTCCGGCATTGCCTAGTGCTGCCCGCTGCAGGCTGGCTGTGTGCAGTGTGGTGCTGTGTGCTGCAGGCTGGGTTTGTGCAGTGTGGTGCTGTACACTGTGTGTTGCACTGTTCTGCAGGCTGGGTTTATGCAGTGGGGTGCAGTGTGGTGGTGTGCACTGCTGGCTGGATTTGTGCAGTGTGGTGCTGTACACTGCTGGCTGGGTTTGTGCAGTATGGTACAGTGTGTTGCCGCTGGGTTTGTGCACTGTGGTACTATGCGTTGCAGGCTGGCTGTGTGCAGCATAAGAACGGCCATACTGGGTCAGACCAATGGTCCATCCAGCCCAGTCTCCTGTCTTCTGACAGTGGCCAATACCAGGTGCACCAGAGGGAATGAACAGAACAGGTAATCACCAAGTGATCCATCCTCTGTCGCCCATTCCCAGCTTTTGGCAAACAGAGGCTAGGGACATCATTGCTGCCCATCCTGGCTAACAGTCATTGATGGACCTATCCTCCATGAACTTATCTAGTTCTTTTTTGAACTCTGTTATAGTCTTGGCCTTCACAACATCCTCTGAGAAGGAGTTCCACAGGTTCATAGAATCATAGAATATCAGGGTTGGAAGGGACCTCAGGAGGTCATCTAGTCCAACCCCCTGCTCAAAGCAGGACCAATCCCCAATTAAATCATCCCAGCCAGGGCTTTGTCAAGCCTCACCTTAAAAACTTCTAAGGAAGGAGATTCTACCACCTCCCTAGGTAACGCATTCCAGTGTTTCACCACCGTCCTAGTGAAAAAGGTTTTCCTAATATCCAACCTAAACCTCCCCCACTGCAACTTGAGACCATTAGTCCTTGTCCTGTCCTCTTCTACCACTGAGAATAGTCTAGAACCATCCTCTGTGGAACCACCTCTCAGGTAGTTGAAAGCAGCTATCAAATCCCCCCTCATTCTTCTCTTCTGCAGACTAAACAATCCCAGTTCCCTCAGCCTCTCCTCAGAAGTCATGTGTTCCAGACCCCTAATAATTTTTGTTGCCCTTCGCTGGACTCTCTCCAATTTATCCACATCCTTCTTGTAGTGTGGGGCCCAAAACTGGACACAGTACTCCAGATGAGGCCTCACCAATGTCGAATAGAGGGGGACGATCACGTCCCTCGATCTGCTCGCTATGCCCCTACTTATACATCCCAAAATGCCATTGGCCTTCTTGGCAACAAGGGCACACTGCTGACTCATATCCAGCTTCTTGTCCACTGTCACCCCTAGGTCCTTTTCCGCAGAACTGCTGCCTAGTCATTCGGTCCCTAGTCTGTAGCTGTGCATTGGGTTCTTCTGTCCTAGGTGCAGGACCCTGCACTTATCCTTATTGAAACTCATCAGATTTCTTTTGGCCCAATCCTCCAATTTGTTTAGGTCCCTCTGTATCCTATCCCTGCCCTCCAGCATATCTACTACTCCTCCCAGTTTAGGTTGACTGTGTGTTGTGTGAAGAAATACTTCCTTTGTTTGTTTCACACCTGCTGTCTATTAATTTCATTTCATGACCCCTGGTTCTTGTGTTATGAGGAGGAGTAAATAACACTTCCTTATTACTTTCTCCACTCCCAACATGATTTTATAGACCTCAATCATATCCCCCTTTAGTCGTCTTTTTCCAAGCTGAAAAGTCCCAGTCTTATTAATCGTCTCATATGGCAGTCGTTCCATACCCCACATCATTTTGTTCTCCTTTACTGAACCTTTTCCAATTCCAATTTATCTTTTTTTGAGATGGGGCTATCACATCTGCACGCAGTATTCAAAATGTGGGGCGTACCATGGATTTATCTAGAGGCAATATGATATTTTCTGTCTTATTATCTATCCCTTTCTTAATGATTCCCAACATTCTGTTTGCTTTTTTGATTGCCGCTGCACACTGAGTGGATGTTTTCAGAGAGGAGGGTGCAACAGGGGAGGCCTCCTGATTCTTACTGAGAAAGTAGGGCTATCGGCTAGTTATCTTAGGTGCCTGTTCACGAACGCAAGAAGCCTGGGAAACAAGCAAGAAGAATTGGAAGTCCTGTCACAGTCAAGGAACTATGATATGACTGGAATAACAAAGACTTGGTGGGGTAACTCACATGACTGGAACACTATCATGGTTGGGTATAAACTGTTAAGGAAGAACAGGCAAGGGAGGAAAGGTGGAGGAGTTGCGCTGTATGTAAGAGAGCAGTATGATTGCTCAGAGCTCCAGTATGAAATTGGGGAAAAGCCTGTTGAGAGTCTTTGGGTTAAGTTTAGAGGTGAGAGCAACAAGGGTGATGTCATTGTGGGTGTTTACTATGGACCACCAGACCAGGAGGATGAGGTAGACGAGGCTTTCTTCGGACAGCTAATAGAGGTTTCCAGATCACAGGCCATCGTTCTCATGGGGGACTTCAATTACCCTGACGTCTGCTGGGAGAGCAATACAGCAGTGCACAGTCCAGGAAGATTTGGAGATCATTGGGGACAACTTCCTGGTCCAAGTGCTGGAGGAACCAACTAGGGGCCATGCTCCTCTTTTGACCTGCTGATCACAAATAGGGAAGAATTGGTAGGGGAAGTAGAAGAGGGTGGCAACCTGGTTAGCAGTGACCATAGAGATGGTTGACTTCAGGATCCTGACAAAAGGAAGAAAGGACAGCAGCAGAATATGGATCCTGGACTTCAGAAAAGCAGACTTTGACTCCCTTAGGGAACTGATGGACAGAATCCCCTGGGAGGCTAATATGAGGGGGAAAGGAGTCCAGGAGAGCTGGCTCTATTGTAAAGACACCTTATTAAGGGCACAGGAACAAACCATCCCGATGTGCAGAAAGAATAGCAAATATGGCAGGCAACCAGCTTGGCTTCACAGAGAAATCTTCGGTGAGCTTAAACAAAAAAAGGAAGCTTACATAAAGTGGAAACTTGGACAGATGCCTAGGAAGGAGTATAAAAATATTGCTCGGGCATGCAGGGGTGTAATCAGGAAGGCCAAAGCACAACTGGAGTTGCAGATAGTAAGGGATGTGAAGGGTAACAAGAAGGGTTTCCAAAGGTATGTTAGCAACAAGAAGAAGGTCAGACAAAGTGTGGGACCCTTACTGAATGGGGGAGGCAACCTAGTGACAAAGTGACAATGTGGAAAAAGCTGAAGTACTCAATGATTTTTTTGCCTCGGTCTTCACAGAGAAGGTCAGCTCCCAGACTGCTGCACTGGGCACCATGGTATGGGGAGTAGGTAAGCAGCCCACACTGGTGAAAGAACAGGTTAAGAACTATTTAGAAAAGCTGGGAAAGCACAAGTCCATGGGGCCGGATACAATGCATCTGAGGGTGCTGAGGGAGTTGGCTGATGTGATTGCAGAGCCATTGGCCATTATCTCTGAAAATTCATGGCGGTCGGGGGAGGTCCCAGATGATTGGAAAAAGGCAAATATAGTGCTCATATTTAAAAAAGGGAAGAAAGAGAACCCGGGGAACTACAGCCTCACTTCAGACCCCGGCAAAATCATGGAGCAGGTCCTCAAGGAATCCATTTTGAAGCACTTGGAGGAGAGGAAGGTAATCAGGAACAGTCAACATGGATTCACCAAGGGCAAGTCATGCCTGACGAACCTGATTGCCTTCTATGATGAGATAGCTGGCCCTGTGGATATGGGGAAAGCGGTGGACATGATATGCCTTAACTTTAGCAAAGCTTTTGATATGGTCTCCCACAGTATTCTTGCCAGCAAGTTAAAGAAGTATGGATTGGATGAATGGATTATAAGGTGGATAGAAAGCTGGCTAGATCATCGGGCTCAACGGGTAATGATCAATGGCTTGATGTCTAGTTGGCAGCCAGTATCAAGTGGAGTGCCCCAGGGGTCGGTCCTGGGGCCGGTTTTGTTCAACATCTTCATTAATGATCTGGATGATGGGATGGAGGGATAGCTCAGTGGTTTGAGCGTTGGCCTGCTAAACCCAGGGTTGTGAGTTCAATCCCTGAGGGGGCCATTTAGGGATCTGAGGCAAAAATTGGGGACTGGTCCTGCTTTGAGCAGGGGGTTGGACTAGATGACCTCCTGAGGTCCCTTCCAACCCTGATAGTCTCTGATTCTATGGATTGCACCCTCAGCAAGTTCGCGGATGACACTAAACTGGAGAGGTAGATACTCTGGAGGATAGGGATAGGGTCCAGAATGACTTTGACTGATTGGAGAATTGGGCCAAAAGAAATCTGATGAGGTTCAAGAAGGCCAAGTGCAGAGTTCTGTACTCAGGATAGAAGAATCCCATGCACTGCTACAGGCTGGGGACCAACTGACTAAGCGGCAGTTTGGCAGAAAAGGACCTGGAGATTACAGTGGATGAAAAGCTGGATATGAGTCAACAGTGTGCCCTTATTGCCCCGAAGGCTCATGGCATATTGGGCTGTATTAGAAGGAGCATTGCCAGTGGATCAAGGGAAGTGATTATTCCCCTCTATGTGGCCCTGGTGAGGCCACATCTGGAGTACTGCGTCCAGTTTTGGGGCCCCCACTCCAGAAAGGATGTGGACAAATTGGAGCGAGTCCAGCGGAGGACAACGAAAATGATTAGGGGGCTGGGGCACATGACTTACGAGGAGCGGCTGAGGGAACTGGGCTTATTTAGTCTGCAAAAGAGAAGAGTGAGGGGGGATTTGATAGCAGCCTTCAACTACCTGAAGGGGGGTTTCAAAAATGATGGAGCTAGGCTGTTCTCAGTGGGGGCAGATGACAGAACAAGGAGCAACGGTCTCAAGTTGCAGTGGGGGAGGTCTAGGTTAGATATTAGGAAATATATTTCACTAGGAGGGTGGTGGAGCACTGGAATGGGTATCCTCAGGAGGTGGTGGAATCTCCATCCTTAGAAGTTTTTAAGGCCCAGCTTGACAGAGCCCTGGATGGGATGATTTAGTTTGTCGTGCTTTGAGCAGGGGGGTTGGAGTAGATGACCTCCTGAGGTCTCTTCCTAGTCTTCTATCATCCTATGATTGGGATGGGCTGACGAGAGCCCAAAAGGCTAATTTTCCCATTACTCAAGAAGTCGGAAAGGCAGAGGAAGTAAGTGCTGAGGGGGGAAACGAGAGACTGGTAAGCTTTTCAGAGTCAGGAGAGATCTTTCAGGGGCAAAGTACTATCCGTCTCCCTCTTCTTGGCTGATTGTATTTACAGTATCATGCATTCCTGAGCTCAGAGCTGCACAGGTTTGTATGTGGGCTGGGAGAACACAGTGAAATAAATCATGAGGTATTTGACCAGAAGAAGGTCTCCGAGAGATTTGTTGCTTGAGAAGAGACAGACGTGTGACCCTGCCCTGTCTCAGGGCTGTGTAAGGTAATGTAGACAATATCAGATCTTAAAGTCTATATTAAGACCATCAGAGTCTATACAATTATCATGGAATACTTTAAATGGATTAAAAACTGGCTAACAGATGGGTCTCAAAATGTAATTATAAATGGGGAATCATCATGGAGCCGACTTTCCAGTGGGGTCTTGCAGAGATTATTCCTTGGCCCTTTGCTAGTTAACAGTCTTATCAATGATCTGGAAGAAAACAGAAAATCATCATTGATAAAGTTTGCAGATGACCCAACAATTGGGGGGTGGCAAATAATGAAGAGGACAGGTCACTGCTAGAGAGCGATCTGGATCACTTGGGAAACTGGGCGCAAGCAAACAATATATGTTTTAATACAGCTACATGTAAATGTATCCATTTAGGAACAAAGAACATTGGCCATACTTATAGGGTGGGGAACTATCCTGGGAAGCAGTGCCTTTGAAAAAGGTTTGGGGGTCGTGTATGGGCAGCGGGTGAAGCTTCCCCCGGAGGAGGCTAGCTCCCCATCCCGCCTGTTCTGCCCCTGGCCCCGCCCACATTGCATGCCCACTCCGCCCCAGGCCCCGCCCCTCCTTGCCCCGCCCCAGGCTCCTCGGCCCCCCTCGCCGGGCGGCTGAGCTGGTGTCTGCAACTCAGCTTCCTGGGTTCATTAATAATCTCCCTGGGGAGTCCAAGGGACCCGAGAAGCTGAGTAGCAGATGTCACGGAGTCCCTGGGCGATGCTCTGGAACTGCTCCCCGTGAAGCCAGTCAGGACTCTGGGGAAGTCTCCTCTCTGGGAGCAGACTGTCTTCAGGACACAAAGCTCACACAGCTTCCACCTTCCTGGGTCTGACCTCGGAGCATTCAGCATCCTCTGCCCCTCCATGTGCTTCCCACAGCGAGTCCGCTCAGGCGGGGCTCCTGGGGAAGCCAGAGAGTCCTGCACCCCAACTTCGCAGTCAGATGTGACTCTCAGCCAGCCAGTAAAACTGAGGTTTATTAAACGACAGGAACATGGTCTAAAACAGAGCTTGTAGGTGCAGAGAACAGGACCCCTCAGCTGGGTCCATTTTGGGGGGCAGTGAGCCAGACAACCACATCTGCCCTTCACTCCATGTCCCAGCCAGCCCCAAACTGAAACTCCCTCCAGCCCCTCCTCCCCTGGGCTTTGTTCCTTTCCCGGGCCAGGATGTCACCTGATTCCTTTGTTCTCCAACACTTTAGCTCTCACCTTGCAGGGGGGAAGGGCCCAGGCCATCAGTTGCCAGGAAACAGGGTGTCGGCCATTCTCTGTGTCCAGACCCCTGCACACACCTGCCCTCTAGGGCTCTGCAATGATCATACACCCTTACCCCACCACCTAGATACTTAAGAACTGCATAGGGGAAACTGAGGCACCCCCACAGTATTCAGAGGAAACATTAAGAACAGTCCCACTTCGTCACAGCAGATACCGCCTCTTCAGCCGCCCGGGAACCTGCATGGCACATAATAAATAAGCAAAAACTTCCCACGGAAGCCCATTCCCAGCAGGGAGGGAAAGAGGCGGGACCACCACCGCCCACAAGTCCGGCAGCAGAGTCGGCGGCAGCTCTGCCAGGGGAGGCTCAGCCTGTCCTGGCCTATTATACCTGCCACCAATGGGGTCATGGTGTGTGAAGGGGCACACCCACATTCTGGTAGAGAAGAGACTAATGAGCTCTTCTGGGCTCGTTCAGCACTAACAAGATTCATCTGTAAGGCCTGTGCTGCCTGGAACGGAGGAGCAGAGCTTAAAAAGGGAAAACCTGCCACAGGAAGGGGCGGTGAACCAGGAAGAAAACAGTGACTGATACACCTCAGAGGCTGCTGACTACAGAGACAGATCAGCCAAGAGGGAGACAGTCGCAAGCCTCATGATCCTGAAACTGAATGGGCCAGCTGTAAAGCAGGGTGCCACAAGAGGAGGGGCTGGAGGTAGACCCTTCTTAAAGACAACAGACCAGCTGATAAGCCAAGCCCCAACGGGCTGACTCCAAAACAGACTGCCTCAGAGACAGGCCACCTTTGCCTTTCTTTTCTTTCACTCTGATTCCCCTCTCTCGTAAGGGAAAGTGAGAGAAAAGGACCTTTCTTTTGTTTGTTTGGTGAACCCCTCATATGCTACAAACTGGCGGAGGACATTATAAACAACCTGAAGTACTCAGGGGAGCCCCAACCTCGAACATGGTGTATGAGCTCCCACTGCAACGCTGTGGCCACAAGAGCTAATGCAATCTTGGGATGCATAAAGGGCAGGATCTCGATTAGGAGTAGAAAGGTTATATTGGGCACTGGTGTGACCACTGATGGAATACCGTGTCCAGTTCTGGTGTCCACAATTCAAGAAGGATGGTGATAAACTGGAGAGGGTTCAGAGAAGAGCCATGAGAAGGATTAAAAGATTAGAAAACATGCCTTATAGTTAAGGATATGATTTGGTCACGGGAGTCAAAGATTTCCATTACTTCTTCGGCTTGGGACCCCCCACGGCGGAGCTTGGACTCCACCGTGACCGTACCCCGATTTTGTATATTTTTAACATGACTGCTCCGTGAATTTTGCCTAATTTTACTAAATCATATCCATACTTACAGTGATAGCCTCAAAGAGCTCAATCTAGTTAACAAAGAGAAGGTTAAGGAGTGACTTGGTTACCGTCTGTAAGTGTCTACGGGGGAATATATATTTGAATATGGGCTCTTCACTCTAGCAGAAAAAGGTCTAACACGCTTTAAAGGCTGGAAGTTGAAGCTAGACAAATTAAGACTGGAAATAGGGGCGTAAACTTTTAATGCTGAGAGAGAGTAACCACTGGAACAATTGACCAAGGGTCGTAGTGGATTTTCCTTCCCTGACAATTTTAAAACCAAGATTGGATTTTTTTTCCTAAAAGCTCTGCTCTAGGAATTATTTTGGGGCAGGTCTCTGGCCTGTGTCATACAGGAGGTCAGACTAGGTGATCACCATGGTTGCTATGAATCTATACGTTGTGAGGAAGGTTGAAGGAAGTTGATGTGGGACAAGGGGAGGTTTTGTGGCGATATGGTAGAAGTTTTCTGTATTTTGAAGGGGATTGATTACACTGTCAAGGAAAAATCTTCCAGAACTCTGACATTGTCATACACTAGGGACATCATCTAAAACTGGGGCAAGTCAGAGTAGGGGAGCTGGGGCTGAGGTGCTTCAAGCAAAGGGGATGAACATTAGGATTAAGTTACCAATAAAAATGATGGAGGGGAGGGTTTAAATGAGTTCACAAGACACCATGCATGAGGGGTTTAATGGCAGAGCAGGAAGGAGGATATAAGATAAAACAAAAGAAAAAGTGTTAGACGGGGGCTTTTCTGCATTCCTAAAAATCATATTGTAGTTGATTCTAAAACTGCCTTGGTACCGATCTTCCAACTATTTGCTGGTGTGTTGCTGGTGTTGGGAACCACGAATGCTGGCAGAGACAAGAAGTACATCATAAGTGCACAGCTTGGTGCTGACAAGAGTTCACTGCTTTAACTGGTGAAGGTGAAGGCAGACTTGAAACAATACTTGCCCATAGACACTGACTCACCCCAGCGAGAGGGGTGTGGCTGGGCTCTGGAGCTGGGCCAGCAGCTGTTAGTTTGCAGATTCAGACAGGCGCCAAAATTCAAAAACTGCATTGTGCTTCAAATCCAAAGGATCAGCTGAAAACAATGTGGAAGGAAGTGGCTTCCAGCAGCCAATGGGCCCTCCCCTGGTGTGGCTCTCTGCCTTGGGCTGACAGATGGTGTACCGGCAAGCCTCCACTTGAGTGAAGAGCCCAAAGCACTGTGGGATTTGTAGTCCGCCTTTTCCTCCACCTCTTTCTAACGAATCCAAGTCCAACCGAGCTGCTTATGATTTCATCCTGGGACAAGAGTCACAGCAGAGCCATATCTTTTGAACTGGCTTGGTTAGCATATTAAAAGTCAACACCGAACTGAAAAGAGTGCTTGTGGTCATATAGGAACATGCAAAAGGAATGTCACCATTACAGAAGGGTTCTGCGTTCAAAGGCAATTTTAACCCTTCTGCCAGGTGGTGTTGGCAGCAACAAGTGCAAGGTTCAATAGCTAGGGGTTCCTCTTAACATTACAAAACAGCTCCCACCAATAAGTCTCGGAAAACTAACCACCACCCGTAGCCACCTCTAAGAGGCTATACTTCCTACTTGCAAGTGCTGAGTCTGTGTATAAAAAAGGAAAACTTTTATTAAAAGGGAAAGGGAACCCAGCATTAATTTGGGAAAACAGCACAAATACGATTCGAAAGTATGCGTGTGAGAAGTAATCACCTGCCCCACAGTATCTAGGGCAGCGTCCCTTGCCTTAATTTCTCACCTTCCGGTGTGAAAGTCCGATGGACACATGTCCCTTTAATACGCCACTGCCCTTTCACTCTGCTCCGCTGCACCCACAGCTGGTTGCCTGAAGTCAGCGAAGTACCAGCGGGGTATTTATGTGGGTTCAACACCCACTCCTTTAGGGGTGGGGTCAAGCAATGACTCTGCTGCTGCTTGCCACCATCATTGCCTCCTTTCCCGCTGCTCACTGCCATCAACCAAGCGGGAGGGGCCATTGAGCCCAGGCCACAAGTAAATTCTGAGGACATCAGCTGCCATCTAACCCTGGAGGTGCCTAAGCTTCAGCCAGCTGACATGCCCAAAACTGCCTCAGTCCTGGCCCCGCCAAGCTGCTCCGCCCCTAGCTGTCAGCTAAACTCTGGCAGGATTTGCAAACTAGCCATCTCTCCATCTCGTCTGTAAGCCGGGTCCGGTAGGTGTGGTCGGAGCACAAAAGCTGGCCAAGGGGGTGATCAGAACAGGAATTCTGGGAGCTGGCTGGGTCTGTCCATCTCGGGGCACTGAATAGCCCAGCCATTCAGGCACTCACCTGTGACGTGAGAGACTTGTTTTCAAATCCCTGCCCTACTGGATTTAGACCCTGCATCTCCCACTTCCTAGGTGAGTATCCTAAACACCAGGCCATTGGTTCTCCTGGGTGCGTCTAGCTGTAATACTATGTTCTGAGGTACTACCACTTAGTCCAGCTCTTAATGATTTTACCAGGTAGTAGGGAATCTCTACTGTGGCTGCAGCCTCTGCCTTGTCTTTTACTGCAGCACTATCTCTAGATCAAAAGAGTGTCAAATAGCATCCACAACAGCAGGAAGGAACGCGTGTCCCCAGTCCCTCTGAATTTTACTTGGTTTTGGCATCGGTACCCCCTGCTTAGTGAGTGAAGTTAAAGTTAGGATTACCCCCTCCGGTAGGGCATATTAAGTACATTTCTGCTGTCCTTTAGTCCTACAAGAAGGGTAATAACATATCATTACCTCTGCATTCAAGACTAAAGTGAATTTTAACCCAGAACAGCCAAAATTTATCACTTTGGCAAAGCAGCTCTGTCTGCTTATCACATAGGCAGAGTCGCGTCTCTATGCAAATATGGTCTGTTCCTGACGTGTTTTCCCCCAGTTCATCAGTGGATGTCAGGAGAGAGCTCATTCAGACCCCAGCTTACACAATGTGTGAAGGGCCGGGGGCGGCAGCGGGGGCAGGGGCGATGATGGGGCTGGTGAACCCGAAGCCCATTGGCTGGGGGACGGAGCCCACTGATGTGCAGCCGAAGGCCCCATGGTCAGAGTCCATGACCAGGACCTGCTGCTCCCCGGCTGGAGCCTCCCGCCCGCCACCCTAGGGCTGAAGCCAGAAGCCAGAGCCCCACTGTCCCAGGGAAGGTGGAGCGCTCACTGGCTGCTTGCTCCTCCGGTGTTTCTGGCTGCAGAGGATGGCAGGGCCCAACCCTTTCTTGCAGCTCCAGGGAAGGAGCCGCTGCTTTGCCCCCACCCCCCAGTCACCGCCCAGGAGGCTGTGGCTGCAAGAAAAGCCCCTGGTGGCCACATTGGAGAAACATATGGCGCTAGTCTGAGACCTGCGTGCAGTTCCCTGCTCTGCCACAGACTTTGTGTGTCACTTTGGGTAATTCATATAGCATCACTGTGCCTCAGTTCCCCATCTCTAAAATGGGGATCACGGCACTTTTCCACTTCACGGGGTGTTGTGAGGATAAACACATTTGAGACTCTGAGGTGCACAGATACACAGTGAGGGGGGACAGATAAGTACCTAGGGTAGATAGATATTACATTGGGCAAAAACTACTCTAAAACATTAGACTTGCACAGTCAAGCACACAAAAGTTAGGAAACGCCAGACTTAAGGCTGCCCAATTTCCTAAGTTTTTAAAAGCACAAACTAAAAAAAAACAGAAATTCCATTCCATCAGTCACATTGACACCCAGATAGGGTGTCACCAAGGCTGGAAATTTTAGATTCACGGCACAGACCTCTATCACTTGAGCTCACTGAGTAACTAGTAGCAGCAGTAGGCTGTTATCCTCTTTGTGGACCAGCCACTACAGGTAAGACACAAACTTTGCTAGGGGGATTCACAGCTATTTGCTGGAGAACAAAGCAATGTTGATATGCAGGAATCTTGGGTTCAGTTCGGGGGTTGGGCGTGGGTGAGTATGCTGTAGTGCTTTTAGGCTATGTCTGCACTATGCAGCGTAGCCTCTGTTTGTTGGCAGGAGAGAGCTCTGAAAGCTTGTCTATACTTATAGCACTGCAGCTGCACCTGTGTAGCTGTGCTGCTGTAGCACTTAGTGAAGACATTACCTACACCAATGGGTGAACTTCCCTTGTCAGCATAGGTACTCCACCTCCTGACAGGCCGTAGCTATGTCGACGGGAGAAGCCCTCCCATTGACAGAGCGCTGTCTACACTGTGGGTTAGGTCGGTATAAGTACTTACTCAGGGGTGTCGATTTTCCATACCCTTGAGCAACATAGTTATACCAACGTAAGTTCCTCGCGTGGACCAAGTCTGAGCAACAATGATCCTGGTTTATGGAAATTATTGAGAGGTGAAACCTCCCTGTAAAATTACATACTGTATGGACAGCAAAATTCCTTTCAATTAAAATGTCTTTCCTTGTTTTCTGTGAGGCATTTTTACCTCCCTAATCTGAAGATTTCAATAAGGTTATGGTGTTGGTAGCATTATTTTAATAGAGCTTTAATTGAAATTGTGCAGTTAAATTTAATTAGCACTTTAGGATTTTAGTGAATTTGCCTTTTTCTCCCCAAATTATTTTTATATTGATGATACTGAAAGTTTCCAAATAAGAAAACGCATTTAATGGTACTGTGTGATTACAATACGTTCATGTCCTTTGCTTGAACTTTCCATTGTTTTAAATTGTCATCTAGAATTTCAGAAAAGATCAAACTACCCAGCCTTGAGAATATCATGGTATCACTTTATCACAGCATCATACTGCAGCTGAATATACAGGAGATGCAAGCTTATTCCTGTGCATTTAGGTTAAGTATAACTGTATTTGAAATGAGGTAATAAAATACAGGATTAGGCCTGGATCCACAAAGGGACTTAGGAGTCACAATGTCAAGTTTTAGGTACGTAGAAAATCACAGGAATAGCACAGCAGTCCCTAAAGCCTGAGCTAGGTGCCTAGGCTCCCTATGCAATAAATAGGGAAGGTTAGGCACCTATGAATAAGATCCACAAAAGCCAACACTCTAGCTGGGGACCCACCTAAACTAGCCAATGGGAGATGCTGATAAGAAGGGTGTTTCCAAAGCCATGCCTCTGTCACAGAGATATGTACCTAAATCTGGGCTGCAGCAAGGCACCAATCTCTGCTTGTGATCCCCTCTCCTAGAGTCAGGCAGCTGCAGTACCTAAGTCATTTCTTGGGAGAATGAATTACGTGCCTGACACACTGCACATGAAACAGCCGGAGCTGGTGGTGCTGCACACCTTATAACTTTTAGCCTAGTGGTTAGAGTTCAGCTGAAGGGGGACTTGAACCTGGTCTTCCACGTGTGTGTGTTTGGGGTAGGGGGTGCTAATAGTAGGTTACAAGCTATAACAGGGGCACTATTACCTCTCTCTTGTCCTCCTCTAGCCAGCTTTTGAATGGGGCCTGATCCAGCAGGCAGCATGTAAGCATGCCTGCTTGATCAGGGCCTGCTGGTGAGATAGGTGCTCCTCCACCTAGCATCTCCTGGTTCATGGATCGTCCCTAGGCAGGAGATAGGCATCTGGATGCCTACAGTAAGGCAGAAGTGCATATGCCTAGAGGCAGAAACTTAGGCACTTAGGGAACTTTTACCTTGAAAACTTAGGCACCAAGTGAGTTTAGATACCTACAGGATTCAGCTGCAGGAGTTTTATGGATTGCAGTGGTGCCTAAAACTGGGATTTAGGTGCCTAAATCTGAGGTTTAGGCACCTAAGCGCATTTATTGACCTGGGTCTTAATGCTCATTACTTCCATCATTGCTGGAATGAGTTTTGGGCTCCTATGCAGTGATTTCAGATGAGATTTTCAAAGGTATTTAGGTGCCTAAGATAAAGATAGTTGCATATTGCAATTTTCAAAAGTGCCTAAGGTAGAGTTACCATCTTTCAGGTTCCCAAAAAGAGGACACTGCCGGAAGGAAGGGGGGAGTTGGAAGGGGGGCACAGTTGGGGAATGTTGGATAGGATATGGTGCTGGAAGGGTGTATGTGTACTGTGTGGGGATATTTGGTGGGGTGCTGGAGGAGTGTGTGTTCTAGGAGGGGATATTTGAGGGGTGCTTGAGGGGGTATTTGGGGGATGCTGGAGGGGGTATTTGAGGGGGGCTGGAGGAGTGTGTGTGTGTACTGGGAGAGGTACCTGGGAGTGCTGGAAGGGGAACCTGCAACTTCAATCTTGAGATGGGGAGCAGTGTTGCTCCCTCTAACGGTGGCAGGGCAGCTGGTGCAGGCCCGGGATGCAGCGTCATCCATCCATCAATGCCTCCCTGCCTCTCCCCCTCTCCAGGGCTGGGAGCTGGGGCCTGGGTGGGCAGGATCTGGCAGCTGTGGCTGCAGTGGAGGGACCATTCTGGACGTGAAGACAGCTCTTTCCGAGCTGCAACATTTGCTCTGCAAAAATCTCGGACATTTCCTCTAAGTGGCCGGTGGCCGCTATGACAATTTTTCTTAAAATACTTAATTAACTTTAGGAAAAAACACTAAATATGCACATATACATGTCCAAATCATAGTAATTTTTTTATGTAGGGCTTTTTTTGCAGACTCAATAATAATAACATACAGTTGTCTCTATTCTTTACTGGACCTGAAGCAGTATCAAGCGGAGTGCCCCAGGGGTCGGTCCTGGGGCCGGTTTTGTTCAACATCTTCATTAATGATCTGGAGGATGGGATGGATTGCATCCTTAGCAAGTTTGTGGATGACACTAAGGTGGGGGAGAGTTAGATAAGCTGGAGGATAGGGTCCAGAGAGACCTAGACAAATTGGAGGATTGAGCCAAAAGAAATCTGATGAGGTTCAACAAGGACAAGTGCAGAGTCCTGCACTTAGGACAGAAGAATCCAATGCACCGCTACAGACTAGGGACCAAATGGCTCGGCAGCAGTTCTGCAGAAAAGGACCTAGGGGTTACAGTGGACGAGAAGCTGGATATGAGTCAACAGTGTGCCCTTATTGCCCCGAAGGCTCACAGCATATTGGGCTGCATTAGTAGGAGCATTGCCAGCAGATAGAGGGGAGTGATTATTCCCCTCTATTTGGCACTGGTGAGGCCACATCTGGAGTATTGCGTCCAGTTTTTGCCCCCCCTCAGCCCCTTCCCCCCCAGTACAGAAAGGATGTGGACAAATTGGGGATAGTCCAGTGGAGGGCAATGAAAATGATCAGGGGGCTGGGGCACATGACTTACGAGGAGAGGCTGAGGGAACTGGCCTTCATTAGTCTGCAGAAAAGAAGAATGAGGGGCGGTTTGATAGCAGCCTTCAACTACCCGAAGGGGGGTTCCAAAGAGGATGGAGCTAGGCTGTTCTCCATGGGGGCAGATGACAGAACAAGGAGCAATGGTCTCCAGTTGCAGGTACGGGAGGTCTAGGTTGGATATTCGGAAAAACTATTTCACTAGGAGGGTGGTGAAGCACTGGAATGGGTTCCCTCGGGAGGTGGTAGAATCTCCATCCTTAGAGGTTTTTAAGGCCCGGCTTGACAAAGCCCTGGCTGGGATGATTTAGTTGGGGTTGGTCCTGCTTTGAGCAGCGGGTTGGACTAGATGACCACTTGAGGTCTCCTCCAGCCCTAATCTTCTATGGTTCTATGATCATTGGTGATATTGAAATGCCAGTAGTATTCTGGGAGACCCAGCCTACACCTTGCTCCCCTGACTCATGAAACTGTACACTAGTCACCATAACAGCAAAACGGAAGGATTCACCTACTGGCTCAGCAGGTGCAGAATGACAGTTGAATGTACTTTTGGTCAATTGAAGGGATGCTCGAGATGCTTACTCACTAGACTGGATCTCTATGAGAAAAATATCCCAATCATTATAGCTGCCTGTTGTGTCCCGCAGAATTTCTGTGAGGCAAAGGAGAAAAAGTTGCTACTGGGGTGCAGGGCAGAGGTGGAGCAGCTGTCTGCTGGGTTTTAAAAGCTAGACATAAAGGCCATTACAAGAACACAGCGTGAGGGCGTCTTTGAAACTGCACTTTAACTGTCAGCCACAGTAATCCGCTGTGCTCGACTGCAATCTGGCCCTGAAGGTTTGTGGGCTGTTAGGAATTGGGTAGTGCTTGGTGTACCTTTAGAAATGTAACTGTGTCTTTTAATTAACCTCTGAATTACGTGATGCTTGCTGTATGTTTACACATATGTACATATGTTTCTGGGTGAAGAAAGGGGCCACTGGAAGCCCATGACTACAAGAACCAGGCAGAGGAAAAGACTGGCTAGTGAAGGAGAAACAGAGCTCAGGAGCAGGTCTGCTGAGTTGGAAAATGAAGAAGGGGCACAGCAGCCACTAACAGAAGGTGGGAGAGCGGCTAGCTCTACAAGAAGAGGGGAAGAGTCAATGGAGATAGCCAGAGTTTGGAGGCCCAGGAGGATAGAGGATGACTCACAGAAGATTGCAAGTGAGAACAAAAGACAAGAGGACTTGCAGCCTGAACGGTCAGGAAGAAGGCTGGAGAATCTCATCACCACCAGGAAGAGGCAGGTCTATATGACTGGGGACTCCCTCCTAAGAAAAACTGAAAGGTCTGTCACCAGAGCTGATCCAGAGAACAGAGGGGTGAGCTATCTACCAGGAGCTAAGATACAGGATCTGGACCTGAGACTGAAGAGGGTCCTAATGGGAGCAGGAAAGAATCCACTGATTGTTCTTCATATGGGAACAAATGACACAGCTAGATTCTCACTGGAACACATCCAGGAAGACTATGCCAGGCTAGAGAAGATGCTTAAGGAAATGGAGGCTCAGGTGATCTTCAGTGGGATTCTACCTGTCCCTGGAGGAGGAGAATGAAGGCAAAACAAGATTATGATAATCAATAGATAGCTCAGGCAGTGGTGCTATTGTTATACCAATAAAATAAAAACCAGCAGGATCTTATTAAAGGGGAAAAGGCAAAATGCCACATTTATTGTGAATACAGAAAGAATCATAGTAAGCAGTTAGTTATAGCTATAACATTCCATTCAATCTCATATTTATTCACACATTCATTCACACACACACACACACACAAACAGAGGTTCTGCAAGGTTGTTATAATAGTTACCAGCCTCAGAGCTGCTCATGCCAAGCCACTGGCCAGGTTGCCTGGACATGAGGAGGAAGCAGGGCCTTGTCAGATACACATCTGATGCTCCTGGAAGTTGGTTTGCAGAATCAGACCCCAAAGTTCTCACTTTCTAGAGTCCATTTTTATAGGAATTTCTTCCTATGCCAGTCTATGGGAATTGCTTCATCATGCTGTTGCTGAATCAATCAGCAGATGGCACATTCCTGACGTCTCCGTGCTGCTAGATGTTATCTTGTTCTTTGGTTCTCCCATTCTTGAGGCTGTTGGGTGGATTCCAGTCTGCCCTCCGGCGGTCCTCTGGTTATTTCCATTTGACGCCTTCTTCAGCCGATGGACACTGGATTCTTAGGCTGGCACCTCCCTAATCATTCAGTTATTATCCACACCAAGCATCCATCCACATACATCCTCTGTCTCTATTTTAAATCACAATTCTTAACAAAGCAAGATGAATACAACAAAAGGGCGGGGAGTCTCTGGGTGCTGTTTCTGTTGTTACAGAGTATTGCTTTGACTCTCTCTGTGTGAGTAGTTGTTATTACAAAGAATTGCTTTGAGAACAGACTCTGTCTTAGAATGTACTAACGCAATTAGCAGCTTGCAAGTTTCACACATAGAGGGAGAGAAACAGTATCAAAAACCAAGTACTCTTAATTAGTAATATCCTGGAATTGAAACAATGGGGAATCAAACTCATTTGTGATTTTAATACAGAACTTCTTTAATATGATCCAACACTATAAAGCGGGCTTTTGGGGAGGATTAGCCTGCTAAACCCAGGGTTGTGAGTTCAATCCTTGAAGGGGCCATTTAGGGATCGGGGGCAAAAACTGGGGATTGGTCCTGGTTTGAGCAGGGGGTTGGACTAGATGACCTCCTGAGGTCCCTTCCAACCCTGATACTCTATGATTCTATGTTTGACCACTGGGAGGCATTCACGGACAGAACCTCATGGGATGGACTTCACCTGAGTAGGGAGGGAAATAGACTTTGGCAGTGCAGGTTGGCAGAACTGATTAAAAGAGCTTTAAATTAGGAATTCAGGGAAAATGTTTGGGAGATACTCATGTAATCTCCTCGCCTGACTCTAATATTGAGCAGGAGGAAAATCAAGTAAAATGGGATACAGCAATGGGGAAAGGAACAGCAGTGGGTAGGAGAAGGGACATTAAGAGGAAATATAGTGCTGATACCAAAGACACTAACAGTCAGGTAGGCGATACTGGCAGTAAAATGACTGTGTGAGGAATCTGGGTGAAGCCAAGCAGAAGCAACTAAGATGTCTGTACACCAATGCAAAATGGAGCAATTAGAATCACTGATGTAGGAAATGAAACCAGATATTAGAGGGATAACAGAAACATGGTGGAATAGTAGTCATGGCTGGAGTACAGATATTGAAGGGTATGTGCTATTTGGGAAAGACAGAAGTAAAGGTGGTGGAGAAGCTCTGTATATTAATGAGGAGATAGACTGCAAAGAAACTAGAAGTGATGGAATGGATAAAATAGAATCTGTTTTTGGTCAAAATCACTTTGAGGAAGAAAGCCAACAGAGGCTCCAGTGGGCTAGTGCTTGGGGTATGCTACAGACCACCAGGATCCAATCTGGATATGGATAGAGACCTCTTTAATGCTTTTAATTAAATAAATACTACTGGGAATTGTGTGATTATGGGAGACTTTAATTTCCCAGGTATAGATTGGAGGACAAATGCTATTAATAATGGTAGGGTCCAGATATTCCTGGATGAGAAAACGGACAGATTTCTTCACCAAATAGTCACTGAATCAACATGAGGTGATGCCATTTTAGATTTGGTATTAGTGAGTAGTGAGGACTTCATAGAAGAACTGATCCTAAAGGGCATGAGCTAATTCAATTTAAACTAAATTGAAGGATAGACAAAAACAGATCTGCAACTAGGGGCAAACTTTCATAAATCACTTAGGGAAGTGAACAGGATAGAAGAACTCAAGGATCTGAATGTGGAGGAGACTTGGAATTACTTTAAGTCAAACTTGCAGAAGCTAGCTAGAGCCTGCCTCCCAAGGAAGAGGAAAACATTCATAAGGAAGGGTTGCAAACCAAATTTGATGAGCAAGCATTTTAAACAGGTGATTAAGAGAAAGCAGAAAGCCTACAAGAGTGGACGATGGGACGGATCAGGAAGGAAAGCTACCACTTGGAAGTCAGAAAGTGTAGGGAAAAGTGAGAACTGCCAAAAGCCAAGCAGAGTTGGACCTTGCAAAGGAGATTAAAACCAACAGTAAAATGTTCTATACTGATATAAATAAAACGAAAACAAGGAAAGAAGAAGTGGGATTCCTAGAGACTGAAGATGGGGTGAAGATTAAAGATAATCTAGGCATGGCCCAACACCTAAATAAATACTTTGCCTCAGTTTTTAATAAGGGTAATGAGGAGCTGAGGGACAGAACGAGGAGTAATGGTCTCAAGTTGCAGTGGCGGAGGTTTAGGTTGGATATTAGGAAAAACTTTTTCACTAGGAGGGTGGTGGAATCTCCTTCCTTTGAAGTTTTTAAGGTCAGGCTTGACAAAGCCCTGGCTGGGATGATTTAGTTGGGGATTGGTCCTGCTTTGAGCAGGGGGTTGGACTAGATTACCTCCTGAGGTCCCTTCCAACCCTGATATTCTATGATTCTATGAGTCTATGGCAGTGGCAGTGTGGCTAATAGAAATGAGGATATGAAAGTAGAAATTACCACATCTTAGGTGGAATTCAAACTCAGACAACTTATTGGGATGAAACCGGATAAACTCCATCCAAGAATATTAAAGGAACTGGTACATGAAATCATAGGTGCCGACTTCTGCGGGTGCTGGTGGGTGCTCTGCCCTGCCCCCTCCCACGCCTGCGCCCCCCAATTCCAATCCCTTCCCCAAAGTCCCTGGCCCAACTCTGCCCCCTCCCTGCTCCTATTCCCACCCCTTCCCCAAATCCCCACCTCGGCCCCGCCTCTTCCCCACCTTCTCCCCTGAGCGCGCCGCATTCCCGCTCCTCCCCCTCCCTCCCAGAACTTGTTACGCTGCAAAACAGCTGTTTTGTGGCGGCAAGCACTGGGAGGAGAAGCAGGGACGCAACACACTCAGGGGAGGAGGCGGAGGTGAGGTGAGCTGAGGTGGGGAGCTTGGCTGCCAATACCAATTTTTCCCTGTGGGTGCCCCAGAGCATCCACGGAGTCGGCGCCTATTCATGAAATGGTAAGCCCAATAACAAGGATTTTTAATGAATCTGTAAACTCAGGAGTTGTGCCCTATCACTGCAGAATTGCTAATATAGTTCCTATTTTTAAGAAAGGGAAAAAAAGTGATCCAGGAAACTACAGGTCAGTTAATTTGACCTCAGTAATATACAAGGTCTTGAAACAAATTTTGAAAGAGAAAGTATTTAAGGACATAGTAAACTGGGATAAAATACAACATGGTTTTACAAAATGTAAATCATGCCAGATCAACCTGATCTCCTTTGAGAAGATAACTGTTTTTTTTTTCACATAGGAAATGCAGTAGATCTAATCTATCTGGTTTTCAATAAGGGATTTGATACAGTTCCACATGTGAAATTATTAGTTAAATTGGAGAAGGTAGGGATTAATATGAGAACTGAAAGATGGATAAGGAACTGGTTAAAGGGGAGACTAAAACACATCATTCTGAAAGTTGAACTGTCAGGCTGGAGGGAGGTTAATAGTGGAATTCCTCGGGGATCAGCCTTGGAACCAATCTTATTTAACATTTTCATTAACAACCTTGGCACAAAAAGTGGGAGTGTGCTAATAAAATTTGCAGATGGCACGAAGTTGAGAGGTATTGCCAATACAGAGGAGGCTCGGAATATCATACAAGAAGATCTGAATGACCTTGAAAATTAGAGTAATAGAAATGGAATGAAATTTAATAGTGCAAAGTGCAAGGTCATGCACTTAGGGACTAACAACCAGAATTTTAGCTATAAGCTGGGGATGTATCAGTTTGAAGCGACAGAGAAGGAGAAAAACCTGTGTGTATTGGTCGATCACAGGGTCCAGGCTGAGGGGAGATACGATCGCTCTGTATAAATACATGAGAGGGATAAATATCAGGGAGGGAGAGGAGTTATTTAAGTTAAGCACCAGTTTTGACACAAGAACAAACGGATATAAACTGGCCATCAACCTGTTTAGGCTTGAAATTAGATGATGGTTTCTAACCATCAGAGGAGTGAAGTTCTGGAACAGCCTCCCAAGGGAAGAAGTGGAGGCAAAAACCCTAACTGGCTTCAATACTGAGCTTGATAAGTTTATGGAGGGGATGGTATAATGGGACTCTGCCTACAATAGCATGTGGCCCATCGGTGACTGCTAGTAGCAAAAGTCTCCAACTCCTAGAGATGGGACACTAGATGTGGAGCGCTCTGAGTTACTACAGAGAATTCTTTTCCAGGTATCTGACTGGGTCTTACCCACATGCAATGGGGTTGGGAAGGAATTTTCCCCAGGTCAGGTTGGCAGAGACCCTGGGGGCTTTTTGCCTTTGTCTGCAGCATGGGGCATGTGTCTCTTGCAGATCTAAACTAGTGTAAATGGTGGATTCTCTGTAACTTGACGTCTTTAAATCATGATTTGAGGACTTCAGTAACAGAGCCAGAGGTTAGGGGTCTATTTCAGGAGTGGATGGGTGAGATTCTGGAGCCTGCAATGTGCAGGAGGTCAGACTAGATGATCACAATGGCCCCTTCTTGCTGTAAAATCTATGAGTCTATAACTGGGTGTTTTGTTGAACATATGAGTTCTGTGGTGCAGTACATTTACATGTACTGGGTGTTTTGAGTACCACTATACATTCTGCAATATGTATGAGGAACTAATAAAGATGGGTTTATTTTCAAACAATAGTACTTTATTGAGTGAGACAACAATGCAAAAGAACTCAATGTGCAAATAACAAAGGACATTACAGTATAATGACAGGTTTCAGAGTAACAGCCGTGTTAGTCTGTATTCGCAAAAAGAAAAGTGAGCTGTAGCTCACGAAAGCTCATGCTCAAATAAATTGGTTAGTCTCTAAGGTGCCACAAGTACTCCTTTTCTTTTTGACATTACAGTACTAATTTCTAACATAATTTAATGGAACAAAACTTTAAAATGAGAAAGGCAGCTAATAACAAAATAACATTTCTCTATATTTTGGCTACACAGACACCAACCATGGCTCTAACAGGTCAGTGTAGGTGAAGCTGTGGCTGTCCCCCAGGGTGGAGGGACAGGGTAAGGATGCAATCCATGATGTCCCAGTGAATGTTGGGGAGTGTAGGGAGCTGCCCCCATAAAGTTCTCTGAGGACTGCAAAAGGTGGCGAATCCGTGACTGTTGGACCTGTCGGTCAACTAGAGTCTGCAGCATCTGTGTTTGCTTCCTGAGAAGCCCCATTGTGTCCTCGTGCATCTCCCTCTCCTTTTTCTGCTGGGACTCCTGGGCCTTTCTCCATTTTCTCCTGCTGTCTCTGTCCCTCTCCATGCCATCTGCCAGGCCCTTTGTTTGCAGGGAGGTTCAATGCAGCCCTGGCTTGCAGGACCTTGCTGAATGTACGGAATTGAGGTTACATCTTTTTCTTTTCTGTGCAGCTTGTCTGGGTGGCTTTTCCTCACTATCCTTGAATCTGGGGCTTTTCTATTAAATACATTTTTTGTTTATTTTTACCCCAAGCAGGTCTCTGTTGTGCAAATGGTGTGTGCTGTGTTGTCAGCAATCCCTCGAGGTCGAGGATGATCTCTTTCACAGGTTTTATTTTTCATGGGTCCTTTGGTGACTGAGGAGTCCGATCCTTGAGCCACAGGCTTGTTAGCAGATGTGGAAGGTGGTGTTGGAAGACAGGGTTGTGCCATGATTGCTGTGTGACAGTTGTCTTTCCTTTCTTTTCTGAAGTTTTTCTGTGACCAGGGCAAGGTGATTTTCCTCAGAAGTGGACGTTCCCTCCCTGACAAGTCTTGGCCAGTTATCCCTCTCCTGGACTGCTGTCTCCCAGTGTGTGGTGTCAATGCCACATCTCTTTATGGTTATCTTGAGGGCATCTTTAAAGCGTTTCTTTTGGCCTCCCCATTTCCTTTCTCCCTTGGTGAGTTGGGTGAACAGCAGTCGTATATCAGATATGCACACACAGTTCCTGCTCCACCTCAGCTGGTGCTGGATAATCAGGGCCTCAACACTGACGATGCTGGCCTCTGTGAGGACACTGACATTAGTGCGATGATCTTCCCGCTTTATGTTGAGGGTCTTTCAGAGAAAGTGTTGGTGCTGGCGTTCCAGGTTTTTCAGATGTTTTCTGTAGGTCACCCAAGTCTCACAGCCATAGAGGAGAGTTGGGATTACCACTGCTTTATAAACTAAAAGTCTACTGTGCGTTCTGATGTTGTGATTATTGAACACCCGGCGAGACAGTCTGCCAAAGGCAAGGCTGGCATAGCAAATTCCGTGCTGAATCTTGACGTCTATGTCTGACCTCCATGACAGATGGATGCCAAGGTAGGCAAAGTATTCTACATTTTCCAGTTCTTCTTTGTTGATGTAGATCTTCCTCGCTAGCTCTGATGATTGACCGAGGGATGGCTGGTGGAGAACTTTTGTTTTGCCAATGTTCAGAGTTAACCCTAGGCTTTTGTAAGCTTCAGAGAAGCAATTAAGGGCTGTTTGAAGATCCTCCTTTGAATGTGCGACTACAGCACAATCATCTGCATACTGGAGTTTGAGTTATTGTTGCTGCTATTATTTTAGTTCTGGCACGGAGATGAGAAAGGTTGAAGAGGTTGCCGTCAATCCAATATTGGATGCCAATGCCCTGTGGTAGACGGTCTTGGGTTAATGTTTTCATGGCTGCTAAGAAAATGGAGAAAAGGGTGGGTGCCAATATACATCCTTGTTTTACACCAGTTCGGATGACAAAAGTGTGATGTATCATTCCATATTCTTTATGAAAATATGCTTATGATATGAATATGACATAAACTGAGATATACTTTATATAAGATGGCTCATGTGAGATATCATTGAAAAGGTTATGATTTACTGAATGCAATTATCCTATCTGTATGCCTCTATCATTTCTGTATCTGAAATTAGAAATATTGACTATGTATCTGTATTTCAACTATGCTAGTTTGTGTGATGCCCCCTGCTAACACTTCAGGTACAACAATGAAAAAGGTCGACAGTGCTGATGGCCCATCAGCAAGAGACAATGGACTGTAAAAGAGCTTAGTCTTCCTGTGAACCTGTGGGTCAGTTGCCCCACTTTGGCAGACAAAGGGTTAATAGCAGCCCTTGGAGCGGCTGTGCAGAACCCAGCCAACCAGAGAAGGCTTAGAAGAAGCCAGTCAGGGCCAGGCTGGGCTCTATATAAAGGCTGCAAAGCAGAGGAGACAGGTGTCTCTCCCTGACAAGCAAGGGAGGAGGACTGGCTCCCAGGCATAGCACCTTAGATAGAGCAGAGGGAAAGCTCCAGCCTGATACCTGCCAGGCTGAGGCCCCTGAAAGAAAGGGCTGAGAAGGTGCTAGGGCCAAAGGGAAGTGGCCCAGGGAGCGCAAACAGTAGAGGGGAGAGAAGGAGGGTGGGACATGGCTGCTGCCAGAGGGTCCCTGGGCCAGGACCCAGAGTAGTGGGGGGCCTGGGTCCCTCCCTCCCCCCTTACACTGCACCTGGTTGTGGAACAGCGTGGCCCGATACAGACTGGCTTGCCACTGAGGCAAGGGGCTAGATTTTGGGGCTGCAGTTGGCCACGAAGGCAGGTGCAGACTGAGGACTGCTGATACACCCCCGGAATGGGGGAGAACAGCACAGGGGCCTAGCCGGAGGGCTGTGTCCAGAAGAGGATGCCGCAAGCCAGGGAGCAACACGGGTCCCAGACAGCACTGAAGAGCAGAGCAACGGGCTGGACACCAACTGCAGAGGGCACTCCACGGCTAGGACAGAGCTAATTCCCGGACAACCATCAGGAGGCGCCGTGCCAGTGAGTCAGCAATTTGTTACAGTCATCTTGTGAAGAATGGCTACAGGGGCCCTACGGAATCCGGTGGTCTGTTCACCTGATTCTAAAACATTACCTGGGACTTCTTGTAACTTTCCACTGTAAGGGAAGGGGGGTCAAACTAGGGAAACAAAGGACTCCCACGTTATGCAAATCCTATTTAAGGGGAGGGGAGTGAGATAAACCTGATCATGAGTTCTCCCCTACTACCCCACCCAAGATGACTGCTGGAAATAGCTAAGACTGAACTGCGGGAAAGAACTGAATCCAGGCTGGAAGGGCGTCTGGCCTGTGAAGAAGATTTTTAGAACCACATTTAGGGTGAGAACTTACATGGAATCAGTTTCTTTAGTGTATTAAGCTTAGTTTTTGTGCACTGTTTTATTTTCTTAGTAATCTGCCTTGTTCTGTCTGCTACCTCCTTAACTACTTAAAATACACCTGTTATAGTTAATAAATTTATTTCTGGTTTACAATATAACCCAGTTTATGTGATTTCTAACTAAGGGGCAAGAAGTTGTGAACACCCTCCTCCACATTGAGGGAAGAGGCAAATTTCATACAATTTTGGGTTTGTACTCCAAGGTGGGGTGGACATCTGGGTGCTGTGGCAAGTAAGTTTTTTCTCAACAGTCCAGTTACTTTATACATTTTTCTCTGTCTCAGCACACGGATGGGCAGTTCTTAAAATATATTTGGGCAATGATCCTGTGTTGAAATCTCTTTCTAATACTCTCTGGGAGGCACATGCAGTGGCAAAAAGTGCAATTCTGGAGTCTTACTCAAAGATTATGGATGCATTAGAAAGTATAGCAGAAGACCAATCACAAAAGGGAGAAACTATACGAGAGACAGAATACATTGCAAACAAGATGCAAGAACTAGAGTCTGTAGTAAGTTGACCATGTGGAATGAAATTTTACAACACTTTTACCACAAAGTCAAGCTCTCCAAGAAAAATAATTGGATTCGAAAACATGTGCAGACCTCTGTCAATCATTAGCAGACCACTTATCTGACGAACAATATTCACAAGGTTCCCAAAAGCTAGTTGACTCATACCCTGTTGACTTGAACATGAATCTCTGTGGAGAAGCATGGCAGTTCCACTGTTATATGTGCGTAAAGTTTAATGAAACTGAAAAAATGAAATTCAGTCACATTGATCTTCATGACACAATATTGAAAGACGGAATACAATGTGTATTTCCAAATGTAGAGATCGCACTACATATTTTTCTAACACTGATGATTACTAACTGCTCCACAGAACGCTCTTTTTCTCAGCTGAAAAGAATAAAAAACCCTCTGAGAACAACAATGTGTCAGGACAGACTTGATTCACTTCCCCTATTGTGTATAGAAGTGGACATGCTTCATCAATGAACTTATCCAGAATTTTGCAATCAGAAAATCTAGAAATAGCTAGAAAGAAGCTATTTTAATTTCAGCATACATGTAAGTTTTGTGTCATTTTGAAAAATAAAATTTTATATTACAGTATAGTATTGTTTTTATTTTGAATTGCATATGGGGTGGCACCATAATCTTTTCAGTGCTTAGGGCCACTAAAGGTCTTAATCCAGCCCTGGTCATGTTCCTTCCACGGTGCTCTTCGGTGGATTCGTTATGTTTAAGACGGGCACTACTATCTTCGGAACTCGGAGGTGTGAGGCCACATGAGCTTAGTCCATACAGCAGGGGTCTCAAACTCATTTTACCTTAGAACCAGTGCCAGTCCTCTAAGCCTCCCAGCGGGCCAATAATGTCACTCATGCCCTCAAAACTCCTCCCCCCAAAACTCCGCCCCCCAGCTGGCTAAGGCTCTGGGAGGGAGTTTGTGTGGGGGAGGAGGTCTGGGGTAGGGGATTGGGGTGCAGGCTCTGGGTGGAGTTTGGGGGCTGGGGGTGTGTGGGGAGGGGGTACAGACTCTGGGAGGGAGTTTGGGGGCTGTGGGAAGGGGGTGCAGGCTCTGGGAGAGAGTTTGGGGGTGGGAGGGGTATGTGGGGAGGGGGTGGGGGTGCAGACTCTGGGAGGGGGTGGGGGGCTGCGGCGCTTACCTGGGGCTCCAAGGCGGGGTGGGGCAGGGGACCTTCGCATGCTGCTGTCCCCAGGCACCTCCCCCACAGCTTCCCATTGGCCTCAGGGGCGCTCGGTGTGGGGGCAGTGCACGGAGGCACAGCTCCATCCCACCCCGGGGCCGCAGGGAGGCGCCGGCAGCCACGTAGAGCGAGCAGGCAGAAGCCGGTCAGCTCTGCTGCGCTGCCGGTGGCGGACGCACGAGGGGTGGGGGGAGCGCCTGGGGGTGGCAGGCGGGGCCAAGGGAGAGACCCAGCCCCAAAATTGCTGGAGCCCCATGGGCCACATTGGCAATGTCTCAGGCCACAGATGGCCCACGGGCTGGGAGTTTTAGACCCCTGCCATACAGGGTCTTTGTCTCACAAAAAAAGCTCCGCATATCATGTCTGTCAGTGAATGTTTGGATTTCTTTTGCTTTGTCCCACCATTTGTTTTTGATTTCTCAGATCCTCCTTTGAACTTCAGCTTTTAGGTGATGGAAAGAGCTCGGCTTCTGACTGGATTGTGATTGGTTTTGCCAGTCACAGAAAGCTTTTCTCTTCTGGTCCAAAAGGGCTGTAATCTCAATGTTGTTGTTGTCAAACAGTCCTGATGGCAGCAGGTAGCAAGGCCAATGGATTCCTCACAAACCACATGGATGGTCTGTTTTAGGGCTTCACAGACTTCTTTGACACTTGTGTTGTCATTTCCAGGTGTGCATATGGCCAGTTTTTCACTGGGGAGTGTTTGAAAGTTCTCTTGGTGCACCAAGGATTGAAGTATTTGGATGTTGTGATGCCATCTGTGTGATCTGTATTGCTTTCTGTGTTTCGGTGCAATCCTGATGGACATGACGGACCTCACCGGGCGGTGGTCAGTCAGCAGTCATCAGCTCCTCTCATGACACGGGTGATTTGGACATCTCTACGATCCTGTGTTCTTACATTGGCGTAGTCTAGGAGGTGCCACTGTTTTGAGCGGGAGTATTGCCAAGTTGTTTTGTACTTGTTGCTTTGTCTGAAGATTGTGATCACAAGGTCATGCTCTGCACATTGGCTGAGTAGAAGGATGCCATTGGAATTGGTCTTGCCCACTCCTTCCTTTCCAACGGTGCTACTCCTTACATTAGAATCTCGGCTAACTCTTGCGTTGAAGTCCCCTTAAAGGATTATCTTATCTGTTTTTGGAATGGATGACAAAATTTTATCAAGGTCAGTGTAGAAGGATTCTTTCTGTTCTTCTTCAGCATCAAGAGTTGGTGTATATGCACTGTGGCAAATGACTTATTGACCAGTTGGATGTGGAGGGTCATAAGGCGCTCGTTGATGCCAACAGGGAGCTCAGTCAGGCGGTTGACTATAAGGTTTTTGATTGCAAAGCCAACACTGTGTATTCGCCTGTTGCTTGCTGGTTTTCCTTTCCAGAAGAAAGTGTAACCGCCGCCCTCTTCCCTCAAGTGGCCTTCATCTGCATATCTTGTTTTGCTGAGAGCAGCAATGTTGATGTTGTACCTTGAGAGTTCTCAGGCAACAATTGCTGTTCTGCATTTGGGTCTTTCACTTTTTGATCCATCTAGCAGGGTATGGACATTCCAAGTTGCAAGAAACATTTTTTGTTTTTCAACCACATTGGGAGTCATCCCACTGGACACGGTTCTCCAGTCAGGTAGGTGGGATAGCCTATGTTTGGGACACCTTTTCTAGCCTCTTCCCTGTATGGGGTGAGCAGAGGGGTTCCTATAAAGGCCTGCTCAGTTGTGACCGCTGCTGCCAAAAATGCCCCCCTATCCCAGTCCAGGGGCACATGATGACCATCTTGCGGTCACTGCCTGCATGTGGGTCTGTAACTAGGGACTCCTGGTGATCACTTCACCTATCCCTGTTGCCATTCGCCCATCGCCACAGGACTTTTATGGGCAGGAGTGGGGAAAAAGTTCTTCCTGTGAAAAAAGCGTGCACATGAGTAGTTTAATGTGGGGGAGCTGATGCACAGCAGCAGCCACACAAATCTTTGGAGAAGAGGCACCTGTGCCTGGTGGCAAGAAGGTCCAGGATGACCGGGCGGTTTCTCCTCCATTTCAGCCTTCGTCCACCTTCGCAGCCGAAGCTTCTGCTTCATCCGCCTGTTCTGCTGTTGAGGTCTTAGATTCATAGATACTAAGGTCAGAAGGGACCATTATGATCATCTAGTCTGACCTCCTGCACAACGCAGGCCACTGAATCTCACCCACCCACTCCTGCAAAAAACCTCACCTATGTCTGAGCTATTGAAGTCCTCAAATCGTGGTTTAAAGACTTCAAGGAGCAGAGAATCCTCCAGCAAGTGACCCGTGGCCCATGCTACAGAGGAAGGCGAAAAATCTCTAGAGCCTCTTCCAATCTGCCCTGGAGGAAAATTCCTTCCCGACCTCAAATATGGCGATCAGCTAAACCCTGAGCATATGGGCAAGATTCACCATCCAGATACTACAGAATATTCTTTCCTAGGTAACTCAGATCCCACCCCATCTAACATCCCATCACAGGCCATTAGGCCTTGTCATAAATATAAAGCGAAGGGTAAACCCCTTTGAAATCCCTCCTGGCCAGGGGAAAGCTCCTCTCACCTGTAAAGGGTTAAGAAGCTAAAGGTAACCTCGCTGGCACCTGACCAAAATGACCAATGAGGAGACAAGATACTTTCAAAAGCTGGGAGGAGGGAGAGAAACAAAGGGTCTGTGTCTGTCTGTAGTCATCTTGGCCGGGGATAGACCAGGAATGGAGTCTTAGAACTTTTAGTAAGTAATCTAGCTAGGTATGTGTTAGATTATGATTTCTTTAAATGGCTGAGAAAAGAATTGTGCTGAATAGAATAACTATTTCTGTCTGTGTATCTTTTTTGTAACTTAAGGTTTTGCCTAGAGGGGTTCTCTATGTTTCTGAATCTAATTACCCTGTAAGATATCTACCATCCTGATTTTACAGGGGGGATTTCTTTATTTCTATTTACTTCTATTTTTATTAAAAGTCTTCTTGTAAGAAAACTGAATGCTTTTTCATTGTTCTCAGATCCAAGGGTTTGGGTCTGTGGTCACCTATGCAAATTGGTGAGGCTTTTTATCCAACATTTCCCAGGAAAGGGGGGGTGCAAGTGTTGGGAGGATTGTTCATTGTTCTTAAGATCCAAGGGTCTGGTCTGTAGTCACCTAGGCAAATTGGTGAGGCTTTTTACCAAACCTTGTCCAGGAAGTGGGGTGCAAGGTTTTGGGAAGTATTTTGGGGGGAAAGACGCGTCCAAACAGCTCTTCCCCAGTAACCAGTATTAGTTTGGTGGTGGTAGCGGCCAATCCAAGGACGACGGGTGGAATATTTTGCACCTTGGGGAAGTTTTGACCTAAGCTGGTAAAGATAAGCTTAGGAGGTTTTTCATGCAGGTCCCCACATCTGTACCCTAGAGTTCAGAGTGGGGGAGGAACCTTGACATGGTGGCATAGTGGTGGGATTAACCTGAAATCATTTTGAGATCCAGTTGAGATTTTTTGAACTAGAAATACAGATTTTAAAAAGGAAATATTTTTTTCCTTTGGAAAGGAAGTCCAGAAAGCAGCTGAAACTGAAAGCAGCTTGTTTTTTCTCTGCTTTGTGGCCAAGCAGAGACAAAAGGGGATTATCTTTGTGAATTGCAGGTTTTCTTTGCCTGGAGGCAGGGTACTTAACTCCTGCAGGGAAATTCACAGTCTTCCAACCCAGAGGTTTTTTTTTTTTCTTCTTAAAAGTAAATAGGGGGTGTGTGTTCTACCCATTTGCTTTTTCTTTGGGCTGGGTAAGCAGGTTTCCAAGTAGTTGGAGGTTTTTTGCTTTAATTTGGGCCCAGAGCAGAGACAAGGGAATTGTTTTTTTCTGTAGCCTGACAATCACTATCAGAGAATAGGTATTCTATTCCAGCACAGCAAAATTTTACAGCCAAGTTTTGTTTGTTTATTTCTAAACCTCGGGTGTAAAGTTAGTTAAAAACAGAGAGGTTAGAATGACAAAATCTGCGGCTCGACTACAGCTGGAATTAGCCAAATTTCAGGCTGAGGAAAAACAAAGGGAACATGAAAGACAGATAGAACTCATGCGGCTGGAGAAGGAGGTACAGGAGGCTGCCCACAGGAGGGAAATGGAGGCAAGGAAGCATGTGGAGGAGGAGAAGGAAAAAGAGAGGAAGTATGTGGAGGAGATGGAGAAGATAAAGGCTCAGCAGAATATCCCAACAAACCCTAGTAATCCTTCTCCAAGTACCACTTCCCATCCCAGAAAGTTCCCCACCTACAAGGCAGGCAATGATACTGAGGCCTTCCTAGAAAACTTCGAAAGGGCCTGCCTTGGGTACAACATCTCTACTGACCAATACATGGTAGAGCTGAGGCCGCAGCTCAGTGGACCCTTAGCTGAGGTGGCAGCTGAAATGCCTAAAGAACACATGAACAAGTATGAACTGTTTAAATCCAAGGCGAAAGTCAGAATGGGGATAACACCCGAGCAGTCTCGTCGGAGGTTCAGAGCCCTAAGGTGGAAACCAGATGTGTCATTTACCCAACATGCCTACCACATTGTGAAACATTGGGATGCCTGGATATCAGGAGCTTTCCCCTGGCCAGGAGGGATTTCAAAGGGGTTTACCCTTCCCTTTATATTTATGACAGGCCTATTTACCATGAATATTTAAAGAGCAATTAATTACCAAAATCATATTATCCCATGATACCATCTCCTCCATAAACTTATCGAGTTTAATCTTAAAGCCAGATCTTTTGCCCCCACTGCTTCCCTTGGAAGGCTATTCCAAAACTTCACTCCTCTGATGGTTAGAAACCTTTGTCTAATTTCAAGTCTAAACTTCCTGGTGGCCAGTTTATATCCATTTGTTCTTGTGTCCACATTGGTACTGAGTTTAAATAATTCCTCTCCCTCTCCAGTATTTATCCCTCTGATATATTTATAAAGAGCAATCATATTTCCCCTCAACCTTCTTTTGGTTAGGCTAAACAAGCCAAGCTCCTTGAGTCTCCTTTCATAAGACAAGTTTTCCATTCCTCGGATCATCCTAGTAGCCCTTCTCTGTACCTGTTCCAGTTTGAATTCATCCTTCTTAAACATGGGAGACCAGAACTGCACACAGTATTCCAGGTGAGGTCTCACCAGTGCCTTGTATAACGGTACTAAAACCTCCTTATCCCTACTGGAAATACCTCTCCTGATGCATCCCAAGACCGCATTAGCTTTTTTCACAGCCATATCACATTGGCGGCTCATAGTCATCCTATGATTAACCAATACTCCAAGGTCCTTTTTCTCCTCTGTTACTTCTAATTGATGCGTCCCCAGCTTATAACTAAAATTCTTGTTATTAATCCCTAAATGCATAACCTTACACTTCTCACTATTAAATTTTATCCTATTACTATTACTCCAGTTTACAAGGTCATCCAAATCCTCCTGTATGATATTCCAGTTCTTCTCCAAATTGGCAATACCTCCCAGCTTTGTATCATCCGCAAACTTTATTAGCACACTCCCACTTTTTGTGCCGAGGTCAGTAATAAAAAGATTAAATAAGATTGGTCCCAAAACTGATCCTTGAGGAACTCCACTGGTAACCTCCCTCCAGCCTGACAGTTCACCTTTCAGTAGGACCCGTTGTAGTCTCCCCTTCAACCAATTTCTTATCCACCTTTCAATGTTCATATTGATCCCAATCTTTTCCAATTTAACTAATAATTCCCCATGTGGCACGGTATCAAACGCCTTACTGAAATCTAGGTAAATTAGATCCACTGCGTTTCCTTTGTCTAAAAAATCTGTTACTTTCTCAAAGAAGGAGAGCAGGTTGGTTTGGCACGATCTACCTTTTGTAAAACCATGTTGTATTTTGTCCCAGTTACCATTGACTTCAATGTCCTTAACTACTTTCTCCTTCAAAATTTTTTCCAAGATCTTGCATACTACAGATGTCAAGCTAACAGGCCAGTAGTTATCCGGATCACTTTTTTTCCCTTTCTTAAAAATAGGAACTATGTTAGCAATTCTCCAATCATACGGTACAACTCCTGAGTTTACAGATTCATTAAAAATTCTTGCTAATGGGCTTGTAATTTCGGGTGCCAATTCCTTTAATATTCTTGGATGAAGATTATCTGGGCCCCCTGATTTAGTCCCATTAAGCTGTTTGAGTTTCGCTTCTACCTCAGTTATGGTATTATCTACCTCCATATCCTCATTCTCATTTGTCATGCTACCATTATCCCTAAGATCCTCTTTAGCCTTAGTAAAGACTGAGGCAAAGTATTTGTTTAGATATTGGGCCATGCCTAGATTATCGTTAACCTCCACTCCATCCTCAGTGTTTAGCAGTCCCACTTCTTCTTTCTTTGTTTTCTTCTTATTTATATGGCTATAGAACCTTTTACTATTGGTTTTAATTCCCTTTGCAAGGTCCAACTCTACTTGACTTTTAGCCTGTCTCACTTTATCCCTACATGTTCTGACCTCAATAAGGTAGCTTTCCTTGCTGATCCCTCCCATCTTCCACTCCCTGTATGCTTTCTGCTTTTTCTTAATCACCTCTCTGAGATGCTTGCTCATCCAGCTTGGTCTACAACTCTTGCCTATGAATTTTTTCCCCTTTCTTGGGATGCAGGCTTCCGATAGCTTCTGCAGCTTTGATTTAAAGTAATCCCAGGCCTCTTCTGCCTTTAGATCCATAAGTTCTTCAGTCCAATCCACTTGCCTAACTAATTTCCTTAATTTTTGAAAGTCAGCCTTTTTGAAATCAAAAACCCTAGTTGCAGATTTATTTTTGTTAATCCTTCCATTCAGTTTGAACTGAATCAGCTCATGATCACCTGAACCAAGATTATCCCCTACAACCATTTCTTCTATGAGGTCCTCACTACTCACCAAAACCAAATCTAAAATGGCATCCCCTCTAGTCGGTTCAGCAACTACTTGATGAAGGAATCCATCAGCTATTGCATCTAGGAAAATCTGAGCCCTATTATTATTACTAGCACTCGTTCTCCAGTCTATATCGGGGAAGTTAAAGTCTCCCGTGATCACGCAGTTTCCATTAGTATTTACTTTATTAAAAACATTAAAAAGGGCTCTATCCATATCCAAATTAGATCCCGGCGGTCTATAGCACACTCCAAGCACTATCCCTTATAATGAGTTGTGTTGTGCTGGGCTGCACTTTGTCTGGTACCTTGCCCTTGACCTTACCACCATGGGGGACCCTACCAGGAGTACAGGACTCCAGAAGGCATCGCTCTTAAGCATCATATATGCAAATTTCTCCACCACGTCAAGGTGGCAGCCTGAGGGGAAGGTGTGTGCTGCAGTGAGCTGAGAACTGGAGATAGGTTTCACTCCTTCTGGGTGATGAACCAGAGGGGATCAGGCCTGGTGTCTGGCTGTTCAGAGCTCAGGGAGGACAGATTTAGGAAGACTTGGGTCTGAAAGGACTGTTGGGGTCACCCTGCCAGGAGTAACTAGGCTGGTGAGAGCCAGGATGAGACCTTGTGCTTGTGGGCTGGCTACCGGTATCAGGGCTCTGAGCCAGAGCCACATAGCTCCAAGGCACCCCGAAGTTACAGAACCCCTTTCCAGTCTGGGTGTCCCCCAAACATCACACTTTCCCTCAATTCCCCCTTGTGCCCAGAAGGACAGACAAGGTCTCCCACAACACACTGTAAAACACATCCTAGAGCAGGTCATAGAATCATAGAATATCAGGGTTGAAAGGGACCTCAGGAGGTCACCTAGTTCAACCCCCTGCTCAAAGCAGGACCAATCCCCAACTCAATCATGCCAGCCAGGGCTTTGTCAAGCCGCGCCTTAAAAACCTCTAAGGATGCAGATTCCACCACCTGTCTAGGTAACCCATTCCACCGCTTCACCACCCTCCTAGTGAAAAAGTTTTTCCTAATATCCAACCTAAACCTCCCCCACTGCAACTTGAGACCATTACTCCTTGTTCTGTCATCTGCTCCCACTGAGAACAGTCTAGATCAGGGGTCTCAAACTCAATTTACCTTAGGGCCAGTTCATTCCTCAAATCCTCCCAGCAGGCCAATAATGTCACTCATGCCACCCAGAACCTGCCTGCCCAAAACTCTGCCCCAAAACTCCACCCCCCACTTGCCTAAGGCTCTGGGAGGGAGTTTGGGTGCAGAAGGGGTGAGAGGTTGGGCTTTGGGAGGGAGTTTGGGTGGGAGAGGGGGTCTGAGGGTGCAGGCTCTGGGATGGAGTTTGGGTGCTGGCTGCAGGCTCTGGGCTGGGGCAGGGGGTGGGGATGCAGGAGAAGTGGGTTGGGTTGTAGGCTCTGGGAGGGAGTTTGGGGCTGGGGTGTGTGGGGAGGGGGTGCAGGCTCTGGGAGGGAGTTTGGGGGCTGTGGGGAGGGGATGCAGGCTCTGGGAGGGAGTTTGGGGGTGGGAGGGGGTATGTGGGGAGGGGGTGGGGGTGCAGGCTCTGGAAGGGGGTGGAGGGATGCAGTGCTTACCTGGGGCCCCCACGTGCTACTACCCCCAGGCACTGCCCCTGCAGCTTCCCATTGGCCACAGGGGCTCTTGGGGCGGGGGCAGCGCACAGAGGCACAGCTCCACCCCACCCCGGGGCTGCAGGGAGGGGCTGGTAGCCACGTGGAGCAACCAGGCAGAAGCCGGTCAGCTCTGCTGCACTGCCAGTGGTGGACGGGGCCCCGGGCCATTGTAAATCACCATTGGGAGGTGTGGGGGGAGCGCCCGGGGGCAGTAGGCAGGGCCAAGGGAGAGACCCGGCCCCAAAATTGCTGGAGCCCCGTGGGTCATATTGGGGAGGTTCTCGGACCGCAGATGTCCCGCGGGCTGGGAGTTTGAGACCCCTGGTCTAGATCCATCCTCAGGGTCATCTCACTGCAGCACAAAGGCATCTAGGAGTTCCCCCCGCAATCCTTGTGACGCACATGGGGGATGTAGTGGCAGTGAAGATGCAGGTCTGAAGCCTTAAGGATAGTGAGGCGTTGTTCTGTTCAGTATTGCACTGCCTAACCCCTAGGTGCCCTGCTGCCCAGTGCAATTCTCAGCCCCACGGTAGGTGGCCAGGTTCCTTATACAATGCAGCGGGAGAGATAGGTGCCTAAGGAAGAGCTGTGCAGGAGCCAGCATGCTGAGCAGGCAGCTGCCTAGGCTAGCTCATGGGAGATGCTAAGGAGAAGTGGGGGGCACAGGTGCCTAAGCAGATGCTGGGCCGGAGACAGGCACCTCCTGTCACTTGTGTCCCTCAGCAGCAAACCCTTTTCTGGAGTTAGGCACCAAACCAAGGTAGCTAGTTAGGAAGTCCCCCCAGATAAAACCATCTCCTGCTGGCAGCATTGTAGCCATGTTGGTCTCCAGCTATTAGAGAGACAGGAATATCTTTTATTGGACCAGCTTCTGTTGGTGATAGAGACAAGCTTTTGAGCTCCACAGAGCTCTTCTGCAGGTTACCTGCTGACGCTCGCTACCTCTCTCATATCAACCTATGTTCCCCTGTGCCCTCAGGTGTCTTTTCTGCAGGTGCTTTTCTGACCCCATACACCCTCTCCACCCATCAATGAGCACACCTATAGGATTAGTTCTGCTGCCAAGATCGGTGTCAGCCTGCCAAGTGTAAGAACCCCACCTGGGGCCACCAGGGCTTTGGCTTAAGCTAGGGCTCCTAGCAGCTTGTGAGTCATGGCCGGGGGGCATCAGGGATTAGGCAGCTCTGCAAAGCTGAGCAACAGGAACATAGGTGCCATGGGGACATGGGCACTGGGGGCAGGTGGCAGCTTTGAAAATGTCAGCAGCACCTAATGGATGGTTGTAAGCACCAAAACTTCCACAGAGACACCCAAGTAGCTTGAAGGATCTGGGCTGAAGTAAGTCAGGTTGGTAGGGTGCAGCAGTGCGCTGCCTCACGCCAGGCTAGGCTAAGCTGGGTGCTGATTACCAGCGTAACTGCAGAGAGGACAGGCCTTTATACAAAGTGGCATGGGATCTTCAGTGGCCACAAATGGCTCAGACTTCATGTGTATGGCTCATCCAAAAGAGCAGCGCAGCCTTCCTCAGCCTCCCCCCACCCCCATGCTGGATCAGTGGCTGTATGTGAGTGATGTCTCCTACTGAATCACCAACACCACTTCCTGGACACTGTTGCTTTTCCTTGGAAAGCTGGTGCGGTGGCTAGAGCACTGCTCTGGGCATCAGTAACCCAGCCAGAGATTTGCTAACTACCTGTGGCTAAGTCACTCAGCGGTTTCAAAGGCAGCGAGGATTTGGGTGCTCTGATGAGATGCTGTGATGTAAAATTAGAAGCATCTTTAGAATATTTGAACCTTAATCCCTCTGTGCTTCCATTTTCTGCACCTGTAAAATGGGTGTAATTACACTTATCCTTTTCAGAGTGCTTAGAGCTCTGCATGTGAAAAGTTCTATCTAAAGTAAATCTCTGCTTGACCCTGCTTAGCATGTGAGATCTGAGTTGGAGAAAGTGGTGTAATAAAACAGTAATAGTGTCTGTCAGCATGTAAAAATTCCCTTTTGTTGTGTATTGCTGAGTCTGCTCATACACTGAGGAGCTTGCAAGGAGGTTAAGGGCAGCTTTGAAATCATCCACATGGGTGTAGGGTAGATAAAAGGCCAATATTCAGGAAAAATCCCCAACATGACGTTTGTATAAACATATATACGCATGCAGACAGCTTCTCTGTCTTCAAACAGCTCATGTTACATCCTGCAGTCACACTTCATACAGGTGGCATTACATAGGAGTGACCGAGTTCCCTTTTCTGTGGTTGATTGAGAAGAGTAATATAGGATTACATATATAGTATGCTGACCACCTACAAATGAACTTCTGAGACTCTTGCATCAATAACTGCAGGGCTGTATCAGACCACTGGTCTGCAGTCTGGGCTCCCGCTGCTTTACTTTTAATCATTATTTATTAGATCTATTTTGGTAGCACACAGGAACCCCAGTCAAGGATTGGGGCCCCACTATTCTAGGCACTGAACAAACTAGTAATGAAGAAAACAGCACCTACCTCGGGTCAGAGAGCTTACTACCTACGTGATACAAAATGTAATCGTAAAAACAACGAGGAGTCCGGTGGCACCTTAAAGACTAACAGATTTATTTGGGCATAAACTTTTATGGGTAAAAAGCCCACTTCTTCAGATGCATGAATTATTGGGAGTGGACCACATCCACCCTGATTGAATTGGCCCTGTCAATACCGGTTCTCCACTTGTAAGGTAACTCCCTTTTCTTCGTGTGTCAGTATAATAATGCCTGCACCTGTAATTTTCACTCCATGCATCTGAAGAAGTGGGGGTTTTATCCACGAAAGCTTATGCCCAAATAAATCTGTTAGTCTTTAAAGGTGCCACCGGACTTCTCCTTGTTTTTGTGGATACAGACTAACATGGCTACCCCCCCCCCCCCCGATACTTGACACAATGTAACTGTAAATATTCAGCAGAGGTGCTAGGCTGAGAGCTTCATTCCATACCAGATCAAATCACTGGACCACCTAGAGCCAGATCTTTGCTCTGCTTATTCAAGCAACTCTCATCAAAGTCAGGGGAAGTTTTCTTTGGCTAAGGATAGCAGGATTGAGTTTCCCTGGTCTGCTAGTCTGCCTTGGCAATAGCCAGTACCCAATGCTTCAGGTGAAGGTTAAATCCACATAATGCCCCTGACTGGGTACATGAGGGATTCGGATAGGGAGCAGAAAAGTCCTCTTCAACCCTCCAAGTGATAAGCTGATGTGTTGAATTGGTTATGGTGTAGTTCTCTGTGTAACATTTCCTAGGTGATCAGAATAATCTTCAAATCTGTAATTTATAACATGAGGATCTGCACTATCTTCCTGAGACTCCCATATTGCCTTCACAGTGAGTTTGTCTGGCTGCTTCTATTTTTAAGCTGCCAAATGGAACATATCTGGCCTAGGTTTGCTTGCAAGTGATGCTGTTCTCAGTAGCATAATCATGAATACTGGGCTCAGCTGCTAGGCTTTCAAATCCTGACAAAATCTGTGGGTCACTTTTCCCACAAGCTTTCTGGACTTTGAGCAGGGGAGTACAGTCAGGTTCAGACACTGGTGTACATTTTTGTGAATGCTCATTGTGAGGACAGCATTGCCCTTGCAGATATCTAAGGAGTACGTATTCAGATGGGCTGAAGCCTGTCCTTCGTGTTGGAGGTGCACTCTGTACCCACCAATGAGCCTGCTTTTTTGTACTTGCAAATGAGTAGTTCTGGCCCAACTCCACAAAAGGACATAGGAGCCGCAAGGCTCAGTGTCTCGGTGCCTAACTTTTAGGTACCTAGCAAATCACCAGCACACCACTGTGATCCATAAAGCCTGAGTTGGCACCCAGGTTTCTGATACAGTGAATAGGTGCTTTAGAATGCGATCCACAGCACGCGAGGTGGGGAGCCACCTCAGGTAGCCAATGGAAGATGCCAGCAAGCAGGAGGGGTGTGCTAAGCCCTGCCCCCCCATGGAGATAGACACCAACGTCTGCTTAGCAATCCCCAAATGCAAACTCCTGTCCAGGAGTCCAGCAGCTTAGGTGCCTACATCGTTTCTTGTGAGAACGAGTTAGGTGCCTCCCTCCCTCCACATAAAATGGACAGAGGAGGAAAAAAACAAAAAAACAAAAAAACAGATCTTGTCAAACTAGCTTAATATCTTTTTTCAGGATTATGAATTTGGTTGACAAAGGTAAACCATTGATGTAATATATAGCAGAACCCCATTTATCTGATCTAATTGGGACTGGGGCCAGATCAGATAGTCAAAAATTCTGATTATCCCGATAATGGGAAAGTGTGAGGCTGCAGTGCCATCTAGCAGTCACAGGATGGACTGCTTTCTTCTGGACTTCTGTGCACTGGTTATTCAGTTAGTAAGGAGAGCCAAAGGAGAGTTAGTAAGGACCCTAACAAATTCACAGCCATGAAAAACATGTCACGGACTGTGAAATCTGGTCTTCCCCCATGAAATCTGATAGTATAGGGTAAAAGCATACAAAAGACCAGATTTCATGGGGGAGACCAGTGTTTCTCAGATGGGGTTCCTGACCCAAAAGGTAGCCGTAGGGGAGGTCACGGTATTTCCACACCTACTTCTGCACTGCCCCCAGAGCTGGGCGGCCAGAGAGCGGCGGCTGCTAACCGAGGGCCCAGCTCTGCGGGCAGCAGCGCAGAAGCAAGAGTGGCAATCCTACCATGCCATGCCACCCCTCTATCTGCGCTGCTGCTGGTGGCGGCTCTGCCTTCAGAGCTGGACTCTCAGCCCGCAGCCACCACTCTCCAGCCGCCGCCAGCAGCAGCCAGAAGGGTAGCATTACCTCAACCCCCCCTACAATAACTTTGTGACTGCCCCACAACTCCTTTTTTGGGTCAGGACCCCTACAATTACAACACCATTAAATTTCATATTTAAATAGCTGAAATAATGAAATTTATGATTTTTTAAATCCTATGACCATGAAATTGACCAAAATGGACTGTGAATTTGGTTGGGCCCTACAGATAATGGAGGGTTGGATAAATAGGGTTCTACTGTACTTAGATTTTTGAAAAGTGGACAGAGGAGGAGCCACCACCCATCTTATAGCTTTTAGCCCAATGGTTAGAAGGCTCACCTGGGCTGTGGGAGACTCACGTTCAATTCCTGCCTCGAGCTGAGTGGGGGAAAGGTGTTAGGATATAGATATTCAGGCCTGTCTGTAAAGGCCTGTACTCTAAGAATTTAGGTGTATTCTTATCACTTGGCTCATTAGAGGTATAAAAGAGAGAATCAAAATCACTGTCTGCCAGTGTAAGGTCCTTCTCTTACTGTGACAGTCTGAGGCCCTGTGCTCAGGCTAAGGCCTTTGGCTAAGCAGCAGAGGCAGCCATAAGCTGGGAAGCGACCAGTCACCTACTCACATTCCAAACTAGTCACATTGAAAGAAGGTGCTATTGGGCTGTTAGGAATACAATCCTGTCGTGATAATGCTGTCTCCTCCAGAGAAAGGGAAGTGCCTAGAAAATGTAAAAGGAAACTTAGTTTGATAGCATCCTGTCTGGCAAGAACTCACTTATCAATAGCTGGGATGTGAAATCCTCATTTCTGTGTTTGTTCTATCACTGTAGTCCCCATTTCCCCATTGTTTGTCTGTATAATCTCTGTCTGGTTCTCTGATTGTTTCTGTCTGCTGTGTAATTAATTTTGCTGGGTGTAAACTAATTAAGGTGGTGGGATATAATTGGTTAAATAATCATGTTACAATATGTTAGTGTAAGCAGTGTCAGGATGAGCTCCACCCTGACATCTGGTGGTGAGGTGTGGCAAGTTGTGGAAAAGAACTTCAGGGGCCGATGTCATTTGCATAGGCACACCCAGCACGCCTAGAATGAGACCATAGCTGCTCAAATGGTCACTTTGGCTGCTGTGGGATCCCCAGCGTCTCTGTTATTGGGGCAGGAAGAATAAATTGTTATTACCCTGATTATGGGAACTGTGCTTGGAACTGTACGTGGCCTTTTGTTATGATGGAGGGATTCACCATCAACTAAGTAGCACTCACCAGGCAAGGGTCATGGGTTCCAAAACTGTGTGAAAAGAGAGAGAGGCTGGGGATAAGTATTAATACTTGGTGGCATGGGCCCCTTGGTGAGGGCCTTACATGCTAATTGCACTTCCTCCTCTCTCCACTGTGGAATATCAGAGCTAATTTTGATTTCATTAGAAGTCTAGTTATAGGCTGCTGAGCTCACTTTGGGCTGGCAGTGCACCAGCACTGGGGCTCCCCTACTACAAGCTGAATTCACCTAAGAGCTGAAATCACTGAGTGTTGTGTTAAGTAGTGGGGGAGCCTGAAGATATATTGTGGAGCAGTTTGCGGGACGGCTGGTGAAGCAGTTCGACGCGGAGCAGTGTGTGGATGGCAGGAGCTGCTTGTGGGTCGTGGAGCTGAGCGAAGGAGTTTGTGGGGCGGCTGGCGGAGCGGAGCGCAGCTGAGCGAAGGAGTTCGTGGGGCGGCTGGCGGAGCGGAGCGCAGCTGAGCGAAGGAGTTCGTGGGGCGGCTGGCGGAGCGGAGCGCCGCTATGGAGCTATGGGGCGGTCAGCTTCAGATCATGTAAGGTGCCTCTTACCCCCGTCCCATTTCCACCCAGGTTGGGAGGTAAAGCTCCTCAGATAAACTTTCGAACTCTGGGGCTGCCCTGACCAGGGACAGAGACTTTTGGGGCATTGGACTTTTGGGACTTTGGGTGATTTGGGGTTGCTGGACTCAAGAACCAAAGGGAAAAGGGCATGCCCCAATTTGCCTGGGGTGGGTTTTTTTTTGCTCATGGGTTGTGTTATGAATCCTGTTGGTGGTGTTTCCCCAACATAATGCCACATTGTTTCTCTCTGTTATTAAAAGGCTTTTGCTACACTCAGACTATGTGCTTGCGAGAGGGGAAGTATTGCCTCTTGGAGGCGCCCAGCGGGGGTGGTATATATTTGTCCCAGGTCACTGGGTGGGGGCTCGAGCCGGTTTGCATTGTGTTATTGGAATGGATCCCCTAGATATTGAACCCGGCCCTTGTTGCTGCCAACTCTGACGGGCAGAAGGGTTACATTTTTGGGGGCTCGTCCGGGATCGCCTGGGTCAGTACCCCTCGCAAGCACCTGTTGAGTGATCCACTACATTGGGAAACAATTTATATATTTTTTTTGTTTGTGCTTATATTTTGAGGAAATTACTGTTTGTATAATGGCTGATATGTCAGGTTTGTTGGGCCCTGGCTCAGCAGCTTCTAGCTCAGAGGCTGCAGCCTCGGCTGATGATTGGACAAAAGCTCTGGGGCAAATATTGGAAAAGGTTGTGCTGCCCCATGCTGAGTCAGACTCTTGTCGTAAGTTAAGATTATTTGCTGGGGAGGAGGAGTTTGAACCCTGGTTAGAGCATACCACTGAAATGCTGCAAGAGTGGGCCGTACCAGATGCAGAAAAGCGAAGATGCCTTATAGAGAGCCTTGGCGGCCCAGCATTAGATGTGATTCGCACCCTGAAGCTCATTGACCCTGGGGTCATTGTGAAGGACTGCCTAGAGGCCCTTGAACACAACTTTGGGAGCGTAGAGGGCCCTGAAGACAGCTACTGTAAGTTCCTTAATTCCCGACAACAAAAGGGCGAGAAGGCTTCAGCCTACATACGGAGACTGGAGAGACTGCTTCAGAGAGCTGTCATGAGGGGAGCAGTGACTGCTGAGCAGATGGATCAGACCAGACTGGCTCAAATTGTAAGAGGAAGTCAGTATCAGAACCCGATTCTACTTCATCTCCAGCTAAGAGAACGACGGGAACATCCCCCAAGTTACTCCCAGCTGATAAAAGAGGTCCGAGAGGAGGAAGAAAGGCAGGCTGCCAGTGAGTTTTGGGAAGCCGAAACATCGGAGCCAGGCAGCACAACACCACTGCAAACGGCCAGTGTACTGATGGTGAGCACCAGAGAGGAACTTGCCCAACAAATGCAGGTCCTGACGGAACGGATAGCTGAGCTGCAAAGTACCGTTGACCGAGTTAAGACTTCCAGGAATAAGAAGCCTCAAACTGTGGCGATTGAGAAGCCCGCACTTAGAGCCACCATCCCCCCCAGGCGAAGGGGGAAAGGTCAATTCTTCTGCTACCGATGTGGTCAGGATGGACACAGTGCTGCCAAGTGCCGTAATGAAGAAAACCCCTCCTTAGTGTATGGAAAGCTGAGGATCAGGTGGGAGAGATCCGGTAGCTGCCAGAGGGTCTGGGGATGGAGACCCCCCAGGTCTGCAGGATTTGAAGATTCCCCCAGAAAAGACTGTCCAGCTGGGATCCCTGCAGGACTGATAGGGCCTCGAGCAGAGGTCATGGTGAGGATCGAAGGGGTGGAGTGTAAAGCAGTGCTTGACACTGGATCTCAAGTGACTATTATATTTCAGTCATTCTACCAACAGATGCTTAGGCACCTGCCTATACAGCCACTGACTGGCCTTGGCCTGTGTGGCCTCAGCATGGATGAATACCCCTACCAAGGGTATGTCATCGTGCACCTGGAATTCCCAGAGGAGGTTGCTGGGGTAAGAGAAGAGGTAGACACAGCTGCCTTAATATGCCCTGACCCTAAAGGGACTTCTGATGTGTCTGTGCTGATAGGGACCAACTCCAGTCTCTTCAAGGTACTCGCGGATTAATGCAGAAGGCGGGCTGGGGACCAATACCTGAATACCCTGATGATCCATATGCTTTGTGCTGAAGCCTATAGGAAAATTGAGAGCGCTAAAAGGGACACATCTGAGCTACCGCTTGGGGCACTGAAGTACGCAGGCACAACCCCCTTAGTAGTGCCTGCAAGGACGGAGCAAGAAGTGCTTGTCATGAGTACCTGTCTGAAAGGCAGTAAAGGGACGTTAGCAATGATAGAGCAGCCGATGGGAGGAGAGCTCCCTGAAGGAGTGTTGGTCCCCAGTGGAGTCATAACCCTACCTGCTGAAGCCCAGGAAAGGGTGACTATACTGATTGCTAATGAAACGAGTCGTGATGTTGTTGTGAAGCAAGGACAAAAGATAGCAGACCTCTTTGAGCCTGAGTCGATTGTAAAACCCCAGTGTGAAACTCAAGTTCCGACAATAGACCCAGCAAAGTTTGACTTTGGAGATTCACCAGTGTCCGAGGACTGGAAAGATCGCCTGAGGAAGAAACTTTGTGAAAGATCCAAGGTGTTCTCACTGCATGAGTGGGATGTGGGATGTGCAAAAGGAGTAGAGCACAATATCAGACTACATGACTCTCGACCTTTCAGGGAGAGATCTAGGAAGATTGCTCTCTCTGAGATGGAAGATGTGAGACATCATCTTCAGGAGCTGGCTGCGAATGGCATCATTACAGAGTCCCGCAGCCCATACGCCTCACCCATTGTGGTAGTCCGCAAAAAGAATGGGAAAATCCGGATGTGTATTGACTACCGCACCCTAAACAGCCGTACTGTGGTCGACCAGTACACTATGCCTCGAGTGCAAGATGCCTTAGACTGTTTGCTGGGAAGCCAGTGGTTCTCTGTGTTGGATCTTCGAAGTGGATACTACCAGATCCCTCTGGGAGAAGAAGATAAGGAGAAGACAGCCTTCATCTGCCCATTAGGGTTTTATCAGTTCGAACGCATGCCCCAAGGGATTTCTGGAGCACCTGCCACCTTTCAACGTCTCATGGAGAAAGTTGTGGGAGACATGAATTTACTGCAAGTGTTAGTTTATTTGGATGACCTGATTGTGTTTGGAAGAACCTTAGAGGAGCATGAAGAAAGACTTCTTAAAGTGCTTGATAGGTTGGAGGATTATGGTCTGAAGCTTTCAATTGACAAATGCCAGTTCTGCAGAACCTCAGTGAAGTATGTGGGTCACATTGTGTCCCAAGAAGGTGTGAGTACTGATCCTGATAAAATAGAAGCCCTCACTACATGGCCACGTCCAAGTAACTACAGAGAACTCAAGACCTTTCTTGGATTTAGTGGCTACTACCGCAGATTTGTGAAAAACTATGCTACGATTGTAAAGCCTCTGAATGATCTTACCAGGGGACATCAGTCCAGCAAGAACAAATCTAAGTCCAAGAATAAGGGGAGGTCCCCAAAGCCTCCTGTGCAGAGACACAATGGCCCCTTTGCACTATTTGGGCCACGGTGGGATGAGAGATGTGAAAGGGCTTTTCGAGAAATCATTACTTGCCTAACTCATGCTCCAGTCCTAGTTTTTGCTGACCCAAGCAAACCAATTATCCTGCATACTGATGCCAGTTTGGAGGGTCTGGGAGCAGTCCTGTACCAGGAAGTGGAAGGCAAATATAAACCTGTAGCCTTTGCCAGCCGAGGATTGTCTGATAGTGAAACTCGCTATCCCACCCACAAGCTGGAATTTTTGGCCTTGAAATGGGCCATCACTGAGAAATTTCGAGACTACTTGTATGGTGCTCAGTTCCAGGTGTGGACAGACAACAATCCACTGACTTATGTGTTAACAAGTGCTAAGCTGGATGCTACAGGGCAGAGATAGGTGGCCGCCTTGGCTAGCTATGAGTTCAGCATTCAGTACCGATCAGGGAGAAGCAATGTAGAAGCAGATGCATTGTCCAGGCGTCCGCAGGTTCCAGAAGTTGCTGTGATACCCACAGATGGAGTGAGAGCTATTTGCAGTGTGAGTCGCCGAGAGCCAGAGGCCCGTGAGGGCTTTCAGGGATGTGTTGCAGAAGCTTTGGGCCTGCCCCCTGAATGCATGCCTTCTGCTTCAGTGAACTATATTGCATTAGACCAATCTCCTTTGCCCATGCTCAACGCGGCTGACTGGCAAGAAGCCCAGCGGCAAGATATTGACATTCGTGATACACTACTTGCCAAAAGGGAGGGGCGAAGCCCAGCTGCAGTTGTCCCACCTAACCCGGAGGGTAAACTACTATTGAGAGAATGGACCAAACTAAAACTGATTCAGGGAGTGCTACACCGAATGACCACTGACCCTTTACAAAAACAACGAGCACAACTAGTACCGCCAAAAAAGTACAGAGCCCTGGCCATGAGGGCCCTGCATGATGACTTTGGGCATTTAGGGATGGAGAGGACCCTGGAACTTATTCGTAGTAGGTTCTATTGGCCCCGAATGGCTGAAGATGTTCGCAGGAAATGTGAGACTTGCGCTCGATGTGTTCAAAGGAAAACTCTGCCCACGAGAGCTGCATATCTCAAGAACATCACTAGCAACAAACCTTTGGAGTTGGTATGCATTGATTTCTTGTCTGTAGAGGTAGACAAGAGGAATGTTGGAAACATTCTAGTAGTGACTGACCATTTTACACGGTATGCACAAGCATATCCCACACGTGATCAGAGGGCCACCACCGTTGCTCGAGTATTGTGGGACAAATATTTCTCAGTCTATGGATTCCCGGCTCGGATACACTCTGATCGGGGCGGGATTTTGAGAGTCACCTTCTGAAGGAGGTGCTGAAGATAGCAGGAATTAAAAAGTCTAGGACAATGCCTTATCACCCCCAAGGTGATCCTCAGCCAGAGAGGTTCAATCGAACCCTATTAGATATGTTGGGAACTTTGCGACCAGAGCAGAAGGCAACTTGGAGCCAGCATGTCGCATTTCTGGTGCATGCCTACAATGCCACAAAGAACGATGCTACGGGAGTCACCCCATATCTCTTGATGTTTGGGCGAGAACCAAGATTACCCATAGACTTGTGCTTTGGTGTATCAGAGGATGGAGATAGCTATGAAACTCATCAGCAATATGCATCCCGACTAAGAGAAAAGCTGCGGGATGCTTATCGCTTAGCTACCGCTGCGGCTCGGAAGAACGCAGACCGCAACAAACATCGATATGATGCTAGAGTGCGTTCGCAGGAGCTCCAGCCGGGGGACAGAGTCCTGCTGCGAAATTTGGGTATTGCTGGCAAACACAAGATAGCTGACAGATGGAAGGCAATACCTTACCTGGTGATGGAAAAGCTGGGAGATCTGCCGGTCTACAAGATCAAACCTGAAGACGGTCCAGGGCAAATAAAGACGGTGCATAGAAACCTTTTGCTCCCTGTGGGGGAATTGGTAAGCACCCCTTATGAGATGGGCCACGGCAGGGCCGCCGGGCAGAACAGAGGTGCTAGACCAAAGCCGCCATCCAACACAGACAGTGGGCCCCGTGCAGCTAACTTACCCCTATTCTGCACATCTGAGAGTGAGTCTGAGGAGGGAGACACAACCCTGGTGTATCCTGGGATGGAGACAAGATTTCAGTCTCCATCAGCTGAACCAAACGAGAGTTTTCCCTCTTCCGCCCTAAACCCAATGGCGGAACTATTTAGGCCCCTTTCTGATACCCCGGTGCTGCTGATGAGACCCCCCTGTGATGATACACACAGGTTACTGGACAATGGGGACAGACAGGTAGAGGATGTCCTGGGCACCTTGGACCCTCCAGCGTTAGAACTAGGAGTGCAGGGGCCTACGCCAGTAGCCGAGGGACCCTCCAGGGAAGCCTCTCCATCCGTCACTCAAGAGGATGTTCCCCCTACCTCGGCAACAGAGATTCTCAATAGACGAGACAGGGTGATAAGACCAGTGAAACGGTTAACTTATGATGCACCTGGGGTGACTAGTGAGGAGCCAATACATTTAGCACACAGGCTTGTGGAAGCTAAAGTGGGCTTCCTGAGGCCCTTTGGAGGAAACCAATGAGTTGGTATAAAGGGAGTGTGATTTGTCGGGACGACAAAGTCTCGGCTGGGGGGAGGATGTAAGCAGTGTCAGGATGAGCTCCACCCTGACATCTGGTGGTGAGGTGTGGCAAGTTGTGGAAAAGAACTTCAGGGGCCGATGTCATTTGCATAGGCACACCCACCACGCCTAGAATGAGACCATAGCTGCTCAAATGGTCACTTTGGCTGCTGTGGGATCCCCAGCGTCTCTGTTATTGGGGCAGGAAGAATAAATTGTTATTACCCTGATTATGGGAACTGTGCTTGGAACTGTACGTGGCCTTTTGTTATGATGGAGGGATTCACCATCAACTAAGTAGCACTCACCAGGCAAGGGTCATGGGTTCCAAAACTGTGTGAAAAGAGAGAGAGGCTGGGGATAAGTATTAATACTTGGTGGCATGGGCCCCTTGGTGAGGGCCTTACATGCTAGTTGCACTTCCTCCTCTCTCCACTGTGGAATATCAGAGCTAATTTTGATTTCATTAGAAGTCTAGTTATAGGCTGCTGAGCTCACTTTGGGCTGGCAGTGCACCAGCACTGGGGCTCCCCTACTACAAGCTGAATTCACCTAAGAGCTGAAATCACTGAGTGTTGTGTTAAGTAGTGGGGGAGCCTGAAGATATATTGTGGAGCAGTTTGCGGGACGGCTGGTGAAGCAGTTCGACGCGGAGCAGTGTGTGGATGGCAGGAGCTGCTTGTGGGTCGTGGAGCTGAGCGAAGGAGTTTGTGGGGCGGCTGGCGGAGCGGAGCGCAGCTGAGCGAAGGAGTTCGTGGGGCGGCTGGCGGAGCGCAGCTGAGCGAAGGAGTTTGTGGGGCGGCTGGCGGAGCGGAGCGCAGCTGAGTGAAGGAGTTCGTGGGGCGGCTGGCGGAGCGGAGCGCAGCTGAGCGAAGGAGTTCGTGGGGCGGCTGGCGGAGCGGAGCGCAGCTGAGCGAAGGAGTTCGTGGGGCGGCTGGCGGAGCGGAGCGCCGCTATGGAGCTATGGGGCGGTCAGCTTCAGATCATGTAAGGTGCCTCTTACCCCCGTCCCATTTCCACCCAGGTTGGGAGGTAAAGCTCCTCAGATAAACTTTCGAACTCTGGGGCTGCCCTGACCAGGGACAGAGACTTTTGGGGCATTGGACTTTTGGGACTTTGGGTGATTTGGGGTTGCTGGACTCAAGAACCAAAGGGAAAAGGGCATGCCCCAATTTGCCTGGGGTGGGTTTTTTTTTGCTCATGGGTTGTGTTATGAATCCTGTTGGTGGTGTTTCCCCAACATAATGCCACATTGTTTCTCTCTGTTATTAAAAGGCTTTTGCTACACTCAGACTATGTGCTTGCGAGAGGGGAAGTATTGCCTCTTGGAGGCGCCCAGCGGGGGTGGTATATATTTGTCCCAGGTCACTGGGTGGGGGCTCGAGCCGGTTTGCATTGTGTTATTGGAATGGATCCCCTAGATATTGAACCCGGCCCTTGTTGCTGCCAACTCTGACGGGCAGAAGGGTTACATTAGGATTGGTTAATTAAATTTCAGGAAAATGATTGGTTAAGGTACGGCTAAGCAGAACTCAAATTTTACTATATAGCCTGCAGTCAATCAGGAAGTGAGTGGGTGGGTGTGTGTGTGTGTGGGGGGGGAATGGGAACAGGGAATGGGGGTGGGGAAATTGCAATCATGTTTGGCTAAAGGGGGAAATAGGAACAGGGAATGGGTGTGGGGAAATTGGAATCATGTTTGGCTAAGGGCAGGAATGGGAACAGGGACACAGGTGTAAGTCTCTGTGGTGTCAGAGCTGGGAAGGAGGACACTAAGGAAGGAAATTGGAATCATGCTTGCTGGAAGTTCACCCCAATAAACATTGAATTGTTTACACCTTTGGACTTCGGGTATCGTTGCTCTCTGTTCATGCGAGAAGGACCAGGGAAGTAAGTGAGTGAAGGAATAAGCCCCCTAACAAAAGGCTTTCAACAGGGGCCTCCCACAACTCAGCAGGCTGCTCTAGCCACTGAGCGATGGGCTATTCTGATGGGGGACCTCAGTCTCTCATGCTGAAGCTGTTTCACTCTGGACTGGAGCAAGAGACTATACCCCGGGTCTCCCACCTTCCCAGTGCATGCCCTAGCAACTGGACTACAGACTCTCTCGCTCCCACCTCCCCCTCTGTGACTGTTTCACTGTGGATAAATAGTATACCTAAGTTTACCTTTACTACTTAGGTGCGGAGTGAGGTTCGGTGCCCATAGTGTTCGGCAGTTTTGTGGATTACAGAGGAGCTTAAAACTGGGACTTAGCCATCTTGAAGTCCTGGGTTTAGGCACCTAAGTAGCTTTGTGGATCAGGGCCCCTTTGCCCCTATGTTGTTATGCAAGACACTGCATTTAGCTGTATAGAGTGGAAATCTATCAACTTCATGAAAAAACTTGTACAGATACAGACAGACATCATCTTCCTTTCCAAATGCAAACAGATGGACATCGTACCAAAGGACTGAAGGTAAAAAATCCATTACAATCTACATACCACACAGACTATGCTGACAGCTTGTGCCACACACTCTCAAAGAAACTGCAGAACCACCTGATCAACATCCTCTACAGCAAACAGGGAAAGATTAAGAATGAGCTCTCAAAACTGGATACTCTCATAAAAAACCAGCCTTCCACACAAACTTCCTCGTGGCTGGACTTTACTAAAACTAGACAAGCCATTTACAACACACACTTTGCTTCTCTACAAAAGAAACAGGACACTAAGCTATCTAAACTACTACATGCCTCAAGGGGCCACAACAGTGGTTCCCTTAACCCACCCAGCAATATTGTTAATCTATCCAACTATACTCTTAGCCCAGCAGAAGAATCTGTCCTATCTCAGGGCCTCTCCTTCTGCCCCTCCACCCCCACGAACATGATACAGTTCTGTGGTGACCTAGAATCCTATTTTCAACGTCTCCGACTCAAGGAATATTTCCAACACCTCTGAACAACATACTAATCTACAGAGACCTTCCTACCAACCCTACAAAAAGAAGGATACTAGGTGGACTCCTCCTGAAGGTCGAAACAACAGACTGGACCTCTACATAGAGTGCTTCTGCCGACGTGCACGGGCTGAAATTGTGGAAAAGCAGCATCACTTGCTCCATAACCTCAGCTGTGCAGAACACAATGCCATCCACGGCCTCAGAAACAACTCTGACATCATAATCAAAAAGGCTGACAAAGGAGGTGCTGTTGTCATCATGAATAGGTCGGAATATGAACAAGAGGCTGCTCGGCAGCTCTCCAACACCACTTTCTATAAGCCATTACCCTCTGATCCCACTGAGGGTTACCAAAAGAAACTACAGCATTTGCTTAAGAAACTCCCTGAAAAAGCACAAGAACAAATCCACACAGACACACCCCTGGATCCCCGAGCTGGGGTATTCTATCTGCTACCCAAGATCCATAAACCTGGAAATCCTGGGTGCCCCATCATCTCAGGCATTGGCATCCTGACAGCAGGATTGTCTGGCTATGTAGACTCCGTCCTCAGGCCCTACACTACCAGCACTCCCAGCTGTCTTCGAGACACCACTGACTTCCTGAGGAAACTACAATCCATCGGTGATCTTCCTGAAAACACCATCCTGGCCGCTATGGATGTAGAAGCCCTCTACACCAACATTCCACACAAAGATGGACTATAAGCCGTCAGGAACAGTATCCCCGATAATGTCACGGCAAACCTGGTGGCTGAACTTTGTGACTTTGTCCTCACCCATAACTATTTCACATTTGGGGACAATGTATATCTTCAAATCAGCGGCACTGCTATGGGTACCCGCATGGCCCCACAGTATGCCAACATTTTTATGGCTGGCTTAGCACAACGCTTCCTCAGCTGTCATCCCCTAACGCCCCTACTCTACTTGCGCTACATTGATGACATCTTCATCATCTGGACCCATGGAAAAGAAGCCCTTGAGGAATTCCACCATGATTTCAACAATTTCCATCCCACCATTAACTTCAGTCTGGACCAGTCCACACAAGAGATCCACTTCCTGGACACTATGGTGCTAATAAGCGATGGTCACATAAACACCACCCTAGACCGGAAACCTGCTGACCGCTATTCCTACTTACAAGCCTCCAGCTTTCACCCAGACCACACCACACGATCCATTGTCTACAGCCAAGCTCTAAGAGACAACCACATTTGCTCCAACCCCTCAGTCAGAGACAAACACCTATAAGATCTCTATCAAGCATTCTTACAACTACAATACCCACCTGCTGAAGTGAAGAAACAAATTGACGGAACCAGAAGAGTACCCAGAAGTCACCTACTACGGGACAGGCCCAATAAAGATAATAACAGAACGCCACTAGCCAACACCTTCAGCCCCCAACTAAAACCTCTCCAACGCATCATCAAGGACCTACAACCTATCCTGAAGGATGACCCATCACTCTCAGAAATCTTGGGAGACAGGCCAGTCCTTGCCTACAGACAGCCCCCCAACCTGAAGCAAATACTCAGTAGCAACCACACACCACACAACAGAACCACTAACCCAGGAACTTATCCTTGCAACAAAGCCCGTTGCCAACTGTGTCCACATATCTATTCAGGGGACACCATCACAGGGCCTAATCACATCAGCCACAGTATCAGAGGCTCGTTCACCTGCACATCCACCAATGTGATATATGCTATCAGGTGCCAGCAATGCCCCTCTGCCATGTACATTGGTCAAACTGGACAGTCTCTACATAAAAGAATAAATGGACACAAATCAGATGTCAAGAATTATAACATTCATAAACCAGTCGGAGAACACTTCAATCTCTCTGGTCACTCGATTTCAGACCTAAAGGTCACAATATTGGAACAAAAAGACTTCAAAAACAGACTCCAAGGAGAGACTGCTGAATTGGAATTAATTTGCAAACTGGATACAATTAACTTAGGCTTGAATAGAGACTGGGAGTGGATGTGTCATTACACAAAGTAAAACTATTTCCCCATGTTTATTCCCGCCCCCCAGCGCCTCGGACGTTCCTGTTAACTGCTGGAAATGGCCCACCTTGATTATCACTACAAAAGGTAGTGATCACCTTCTCACTTCCTGCTCCTGGCACACCCCCCTACTAACTGATGGGAGGTCCTTTTTAAACCAGGTGTCCTATTAGCCTGCCTGCCATAATTAAATCTAGAAAGTTCTTAATTGGCTCCAGGTGTCTTGATGAGCTTGCCTGTCTTAATTGGTTCTGGCAGGTTCCTGACTGCTCTAGGGCAGCCCCTGGTCTGGTCACTCAGGGAACAGAAACCTGTTCATCCAGTGGCCAAATATATTTGTCTTCTACCAGACTCCTGTATCCCACTGCTCTGGGTCTGTCACAGTACCATCTATTGCTCCACCGCAGTTCAGGAATCCCAGAGGTGCAAATTCATCTATGGTCCTGCATGTTGCCAAGAGTCACAGTCCTGAGTGGCAGGAGATAACTAATGGCCCTGCACACTTGCATGACAACCACCCACACAGTGGATTTTCCCACTCCAAAATTACTTCCCACTGACCAGTAGCAATCCGGCATTGCAAGTTTCCACATTGTGATCGTCACTCGCTTCTCCACTGTCACTGCGGCTCTCATTCCGGTGTCTCTGCACTGGAGGGCTGAGCGAGCTCTGCACACGGCTCCAGGAGCGTGGCCTGGTGCATCTGAAAGTTCTGTAGCTGCTGCTCGTCATCCCAGATCCGCCTTACCTGGCGATCCCGCCCGGCCGGCGCCTTACCCGGCGATCCCGCCCGGCCGGTGCTTGCTTCTCCGGCCCAGATGCAGCGCTCCACCCTCTGCAGCTGCTCTGTGAATGCCACCAACAACCTTGAATTGATTCGTGTCCCACAGCAAACTCACCACCAGGAAATCATCATATGCCCTATGGTTCTTCTTGTGGCTCTGCAAATACTGGAGGAAAGTGTATCCTGTGCTTGCAATGGTCATGACAGTAGTGCAGAGCTGTGCAGAGTCCATGCTTCCTGCAGACAAGAGAAGGAGTATATGTGGGTGTGAGAGCCAGTCTGTGTGTGAGAGAGACTCTGTGTGTGTATTAGGGAAGTGGGAGAGACAGTGAGCGCACTGTCACTTTAAGTCCCCATCTCCCTCCCTTCCCGCTTGGCCTGGCTCCCATCCCCCACTGACTCACGTGGAAGTTTTGTTCCTCCTGTCCTGGCTCTGGCCCAGCCCCCACCAGAGAAGAAGTAGGACAGGCAGGAAGGGGCTGAGCAGCGGTGGGCTGGGCTGCCACGCCGCCAGTGACCGGCCACGCCGGTCTGGGCTCCCCGGGGCTGGGGCAGCAGAACCAGAGACTGGGCCCTCCGCCAGGCGGCTGAGTGGTGAGGGAGGGAGGGAGGGAGGGGCAGGGCTGAGGTCGGGGAGAAGCCCACCGGCCCAGCGTGGGGAAGGGGCCAGAGAGGAGAGGATTCCAGCTGCAGCCAGCGAGGGTGCCCTACGCAGCCGCGTATGCCTAAGGACGGCCCTGGTATTTTGGGAAGGAAAAATTGCATTATGGGAAGTTGATCCCTTTCTCCCAGTAACCCCTGCGCAACTATTTTCTGCCCCACCCTGCATTGCAAAAACCACACAAAGGCAGTAGGCGGAACGGTGGCGGTTTGCTTCCTGGGATACCACCTCTGAGCTGTGTAACTAAGCTGCCCTAAGGCCCTGTGCAGACAGCGCTAGGTCAGGGGAAGAATTCTCCCCTTGACCGAGCTGTCAACTCTTGGGGAGGTGGGAGAGCCCCTCCTATCAGCACGGTTAGTGTCCACACGGAAGCACTGCAGCCGTACTGCTGTTGTATTTCAAGTGTAAACGAGCCTTTAATTATTGACTCTCGTCTCCAGCCAGCCTGCTACATGAGTCAAACGCTGCATCCCTTCTCTTTGCCTCTAGTACACAGCAATGCAAAGCCCAGAGAGAAACGGAGATGCACACAGGAATCTTAAAAATATTACCAAAATTCCCACATTCATCATAATTGCATCAAAGAAAATCCCAGACGCCATCATTTTTTACTTCCAAGTGGAACATCCCAGGGCCCCGAAATTTGATTGGCCACTCTGGTCAGAAGGGGGCAACGCTGGCGTCAGGAGCAGGATCCAGCTTCTAAGGAGAGCAATGGTGAGCTGGCATTCCTCATGAACCGAGATGTGCAGCGATGGCGAGGCTTGCAGAAATCAAAGATGGATAAAATAATTTAAAACAAGACCTGAAAGGAAATCAAGAAGCATCTGGAGGATTCTCAGAAAGGGCTGAAGGCGAAGGTCAAATCTCCTTTGGAGCAACAAACTACGAAGTTCAGACACGTTGGGAGGCCCAGCTGCAAAGCTCCTAGGCTGGAAGGGAAGAGAAAACAAAGAGAGACCGGCAACTTAACTGCCATAGAGCAGAAGTTTTCCCTTGACATAGTGAAGACTGTTAGGATATAGATATTCAGGCCTGTCTGCAAAGGCCTGTACTTTAAGAATTTAGGTGTATTCTTATCACTTGGCTAGTTCTAGAGGTATAAAAGAAAGAATCAAAATCACTGTCTACTGGTGTAAGGGCCTTCTCTCACTGTGACAGTCTGAGGCCCTGTACTTAGGCTAAGGCCTTTGGCTAAGTAGCAGAGGCAGCCATAAGCTGGGAAGCGACCTGACCAGTCACCTCCTTACATTCCAAACTATTTACATTGAAATAAGGTGCTATTGGGCTGTTAGGCACTATCGGGGCAGGATTGTATTCCTATCACCTCCTGTCAAGGTTCCTCCCCCACTCTGAACTCTAGGGTACAGATGTGGGGACCTGCATGAAAAACCTCCTAAGCTTATCTTTACCAGCTTAGGTCAAAAACTTCCCCAAGGTACAAAATATTCCACCCGTTGTCCTTGGACTGGCCACTACCACCACCAAACTAATACTGGTTACTGGGGAAGAGCTGTTTGGATGCGTCCTTCCCCCCAAAATACTTCCCAAAACCTTGCACCCCAATTCCTGGACAAGGTTTGGTAAAAAGCCTCACCAATTTGCCTAGGTGACTACACCCAGACCCTTGGATCTTAAGAACAATGAATAATCCTCCCAACACTTGCACCCCCCCTTTCCTGGGAAATGTTGGATAAAAAGCCTCACCAATTTGCATAGGTGACCACAGACCCAAACCCTTGGATCTGAGAACAATGAAAAAGCATTCAGTTTTTTACAAGAAGACTTTTAATAAAAAATAGAAGTAAATAGAAATAAAGAAATCCCCCCTGTAAAATCAGGATGGTAGATATCTTACAGGGTAATTAGATTCAGAAACATAGAGAACCCCTCTAGGCAAAACCTTAAGTTACAAAAAAGATACACAGACAGAAATAGTTATTCTATTCAGCACAATTCTTTTCTCAGCCATTTAAAGAAATCATAATCTAACACATACCTAGCTAGATTACTTACTAAAAGTTCTAAGACTCCATTCCTGGTCTATCCCTGGCCAAGACGACTACAGACAGACACAGACCCTTTGTTTCTCTCCCTCCTCCCAGCTTTTGAAAGTATCTTGTCTCCTCATTGGTCATTTTGGTCAGGTGCCAGCGAGGTTACCTTTAGCTTCTTAACCCTTTACAGGTGAGAGGAGCTTTCCCCTGGCCAGGAGGGATTTCAAAGGGGTTTACCCTTCCCTTTATATTTATGACACGCCCCCCAAATCTCAGCTAGGGTGAAACACTGGCTGGGATTTCTTCCTGGAGCTCTAGGAAAAACAGAGTTAATAAGACACATGCATCTCTAAATATACTACCAAGTACATAAAGACTAACAATATTTTCCACATCTCAAGGACGATTTTAACCAGTTGATTCTGGGAAACTTTCATGGGAGAGTGCATCAGCCACTTTGTTAGAAGCTCCTGAGATGTGTTGGATGTCGAAATCAAAATCTTGGAGAGCTAAACTCCACCGAAGAAGTTTTTTGTTAGTTTCTTTGACGGTGTGAAGCCACTTTAGTGCAGCATGGTCGGTTTGCAGGTGGAAACGCCGTCCCCAAACATATGGGCGTAGCTTTTCCAGAGCGTAGACAATGGCATAACATTCTTTTTCAGTGACTGACCAGTTGCTTTCCCTCTCAGACAGTTTTTTGCTGAGAAACACTACAGGGTGGAATTCTTGATCAGGTCCTTTCTGCATTAAAACTGCTCCCACACCACGCTCGGATGCATCTGTGGTTACTAGGAACGGTTTGTCAAAGTCTGGGGCCCTTAGTACAGGGTCAGACATGAGTGTCGCTTTAAGCTTGTTAAAGGCCTTCTGACACTTTCCGGTCCACTGAACAGCATTTGGCTGTTTCTTTTTGGTTAGGTCTGTCAGTGGGGCGGCGATTTGGCTGTATTGCGGTACAAATCGTCTGTAATAACCGGCCAAGCCTAAGAAGGATTGAACCTGTTTCTTTGACTTTGGGACAGGCCACTTTTGGATAGCATCCACTTTGGCCTGTAGGGGGCTGATAGTTCCTTGACCCACCTGGTGTCCAAGGTAAGTCACTCTGTTTAGGCCTATTTGACACTTCTTAGCCTTAACAGTTAGTCCTGCTTCCCTTATGTGCTCAAGGACTTTTTGTAGATGTTCCAAGTGGTCTGCCCAGGAATCCGAAAATATGGCCACATCGTCAAGGTAGGCAACTGCATATTCTCCTAATCCCGCTAGGAGACCATCTACAAGTCTTTGGAAAGTGGCGGGTGCATTTTGCAGCCCGAAAGGGAGTACATTAAATTCATACAGCCCGAGATGTGTGATGAAGGCTGACCTTTCCTTGGCAGATTCATCTAGCGGTACCTGCCAGTACCCCTTGGTTAAGTCCAAGGTAGAGATGAACTGGGCCCGTCCCAGTTTCTCTAATAGTTCATCTGTGCGTGGCATTGGATAGTTGTCTGGGCGAGTTACAGCATTTAGCTTACGGTAGTCCACGCAAAAACATATTTCCCCATCTGGTTTGGGAACTAGAACCACTGGAGATGCCCATGCACTTTCAGAGGGGCGGATTACACCCATCTGTAACATATCCTGGATCTCCCGTTCTATAGCAGTTTTAGCTTGAGGAGACACCCGGTAAGGGTGGACCCTAATTGGGTGAGCATTACCTGTGTCAATGGAGTGGTATGCCCGTTCAGTCAGTCCTGGGGTGGCTGAGAACGTTGGCGCGTAGCTAGTGCACAGCTCCTGGATCTGCTGTCGCTGCATACGCCCAAGGGTCATGGAGAGGTTCACCTCTTCCACACCACCAGCACTTTTCCCTTCGTAGTAGACACCTTCAGGCCACTCAGCGTCGTCTCCTCCCTGGGCTGTAAACTGACAAACCTTTAATTCTCTGGAATAAAAGGGCTTTAGAGAATTAATATGGTACACCTTAGGCTTTCGGTTGGAGGTGGGGAATGTTATGAGATAATTAACAGCTCCCAGGCGCTCCTGGACCATGAATGGCCCTTCCCACAATGCTTCCATTTTATGGGCCTGGAGCGCCTTTAAGACCATGACCTGGTCCCCTACTTTGAAGGAACGCTCTCTGGCATGTTTATCATACCAGGCTTTTTGCTCTTTTTGAGCATCCTGTAAGTTTTCTTTAGCAAGGGCTAAAGAGGTTCGGAGGGTGTTTTGTAGGTTGGTTACAAAGTCCAGAATATTAGTTCCTGGAGAAGGTGTAAATCCCTCCCATTGCTGCTTCACCAACTGCAATGGCCCCTTAACCTCACGGCCATATACAAGTTCAAATGGGGAAAACCCTAAACTGGGATGTGGTACAGCTCTGTAGGCAAAGAGCAACTGCTGCAACACTAGGTCCCAATCATTGGAGTGCTCATTTACGAATTTACGTATCATGGCCCCCAAAGTTCCATTAAACTTCTCCACCATGCCATTTGTTTGATGGTGGTAAGGAGTGGCAACCAAGTGATTTACCCCATGAGCTTCCCAAAGGTTTTCCATAGTTCCTGCCAGGAAATTAGTCCCTGCATCTGTGAGGATGTCGGAGGGCCAACCTACCCTGGCAAAAATGTCTGCTAGTGCCTGGCACACACTTTTAGCCCTGGTGTTGCTTAGAGCTACTGCTTCCGGCCATCGGGTGGCAAAATCCATGAAATTCAGTATGTACTGCTTTCCTCTGGGTGTCTTTTTCGGAAAAGGACCCAGAATATCCACAGCTACTCGCTGAAATGGAACTTCAATGATGGGGAGTGGCTGGATAGGGGCTTTGACCTGGTCTTGGGGTTTTCCCACTCTTTGGCACACCTCACAAGACTGGACATAGGTAGAAACATCCTTGCCCATTCCCTCCCAGTGGAATGACCCCCCCAAACGGTCTTTAGTCCTGTTCACCCCAGCATGGCCACTAGGGTGATCGTGGGCTAAGCTCAAGAGCTTGGCCCGGTATTTAGTTGGAACTACCAACTGTCTCTGAGGATGTCAGTCTTCCTGGTGTCCACCAGAAAGAGTTTCCTTGTATAAAAGTCCTCTTTCTACAACAAACCTGGATCGATTAGAAGAGCTGAGAGGCGGTGGGTTGCTCCGTGCCGCCGTCCAAACTCTCTGGAGGCTTTCATCTGCTTCCTGTTTGGTCTGGAACTGTTCCCTTGATGCTGGGGACATCAGTTCCTCATGGGATTGTGGACCTAGGCTTGGTCCCTCTGGAAGCGATATAGGGGATGGAGCTGTTTCTATTGACTGTGAACCGCTCTCCGCTGGTGCACTATGTTGGGATTCAGGCTCCGGCTGAGCCTCTTGTGTAGGGTTATCGGCTGCTGCCAGTTCAGGTTCGGTGGGGCTCTCTGGTGTTGAGGTTGCAAGTACTGGATTCAGTGCTGACACGGGGTCTGGTGTTGGTTGTTCGGCTGGTTCCAGTTCTGGGACTGGTTCCGTCTGGGTCTCTGGGACTGGATCCACTACTGCTGTTGCAGACATTGGCCTGGGGTCCGGGTCCATCACCTCTGACTGGGTCCTGATAGAAGTTTCCGGAACAGAGCTAGGCCTCATGGCTTGTTTAGCCTGGCTGCGGGTGACCGTTCCCACCCTCTTGGCCTGCTTCACATGATTGGCCAAGTCTTCCCCCAACAGCATGGGGATGGGATAATCATCATAGACTGCAAAAGTCCATGTTCCTGACCAGCCCTTGTACTGGACAGGCAACTTGGCTGTAGGCAAATTGAAAGAGTTGGACTTGAAGGGCTGAATCGTCACTTGGATCTCTGGGTTGATTAAATTGGGGTCCACTAAGGAAGCATGGATAGCTGACACTTGTGCTCCGGTGTCCCTCCACGCGGTGACCTTCTTCCCGCCCACACTCACAGTTTCCCTCCGTTCCAAGGGTATCTGGGAGGTATCTGGGCCTGTGGACCTCTGGTGTGATTCCGGTGCAATGAACTGTAATCTGTTGGGGTTCTTGGGGCAGTTGGCCTTTACATGCCCCAGCTCGTTACACTTAAAACATCGTCCAGCTGACAGGTCACTGGGGCGAGGAGGGTTGCTGGAGAATGGGGTGGTGGGACAATAAGGGGTCTGGAGGGTTCTTTGGGAGGTAGGTGGGGCTTTGGGCGGCCCCCGGTAATAGGGTGTGGTCTGGGGTGGTCCCTTCTGGTCTCCGCTCCAACTGCGACCAGTTTTCTTCTTCTCTGCCACCTCCACCCACCTGGCTCCAATCTCTCCTGCGTCAATTACAGTTTTGGGTTTCCCATCTAGGATGTATCTTTCTATTTCCTCAGGAACACCCTCTAAGAATTGTTCCATTTGCATTAGGAAGGGCAAATTTACTGGAGATTCAACACTTGCTCCTGATATCCAGGCATCCCAATGTTTCACAATGTGGTAGGCATGTCGGGTAAATGACATGTCTGGTTTCCACCTTAGGGCTCTGAACCTCCGACGAGACTGCTCGGGTGTTATCCCCATTCTGACTCTCGCCTTGGATTTAAACAGTTCATACTTGTTCATGTGTTCTTTAGGCATTTCAGCTGCCACCTCAGCTAAGGGTCCACTGAGCTGCGGCCTCAGCTCTACCATGTATTGGTCAGTAGAGATGTTGTACCCAAGGCAGGCCCTTTCGAAGTTTTCTAGGAAGGCCTCAGTATCATTGCCTGCCTTGTAGGTGGGGAACTTTCTGGGATGGGAAGTGGTACTTGGAGAAGGATTACTAGGGTTTGTTGGGATATTCTGCTGAGTCTTTATCTTCTCCATCTCCTCCACATACTTCCTCTCTTTTTCCTTCTCCTCCAGTTCTTTGTCCCTCGCTTCCATAGCTCTCCTGTGAGCAGCCGCTTGGTGTTGTTCTGCCTCCCTTTCTTGTTCCTTCTTCAGCCGCATGAGTTCTATCTGTCTTTCATGTTCCCTTTGTCTTTCCTCAGCCTGAAATTTGGCTAATTCGAGCTGTAGTCGAGCCGCGGATTTTGCCATTCTAACCTCTCTGTTTTTAACTAACTTTACACCCGAGGTTTAGAAATAAACAAACAAAACTTGGCTGTAAAATTTTGCTGTGCTGGAATAGAATACCTATTCTCTGATAGTGATTGTCAGACTACAGAAAAAGACAATTCCCTTGTCTCTGCTCTGGGCCCATATTAAAGCAAAAAACCTCCAACTACTTGGAAACCTGCTTACCCAGCCCAAAGAAAAAAAAATTCCTTTTCAAACCTGTGCTCCTTGTAAAACAAAAAAATCAAAATCCTAAAAAAAAAAAACCTGCCACTTTTGTCTCCAGGCAAATGGGTAGAGCACACCCCCCCTATTTACTTTTAGGAAGAAAAGAAAAAAAAAACTCTGGGTTGGAAGACTGTGAATTTCCCTGCAGGAGTTAAGTACCCTGCCTCCAGGCAAAGAAAACCTGCAATTCACAAAGATAATCCCCTTTTGTCTCTGCTTGGCCAGAAAGCAGAGAAAAGCCAAGCTGCTTTCAGTTTCAAAGCTGCTTTCTGGACTTCCTTTCCACAGGAAAAAAAAAAATTCCTTTTTAAAATCTGTATTTCTAGTTCAAAAAATCTCAACTGGATCTCAAAATGATTTCAGGTTAATCCCACCACTATGCCACCATGTCAAGGTTCCTCCCCCACTCTGAACTCTAGGGTACAGATGTGGGGACCTGCATGAAAAACCTCCTAAGCTTATCTTTACCAGCTTAGGTCAAAAACTTCCCCAAGGTACAAAATATTCCACCCGTTGTCCTTGGACTGGCCACTACCACCACCAAACTAATACTGGTTACTGGGGAAGAGCTGTTTGGACGCGTCCTTCCCCCCAAAATACTTCCCAAAACCTTGCACCCCAATTCCTGGACAAGGTTTGGTAAAAAGCCTCACCAATTTGCCTAGGTGACTACACCCAGACCCTTGGATCTTAAGAACAATGAATAATCCTCCCAACACTTGCACCCCCCCTTTCCTGGGAAATGTTGGATAAAAAGCCTCACCAATTTGCATAGGTGACCACAGACCCAAACCCTTGGATCTGAGAACAATGAAAAAGCATTCAGTTTTTCACAAGAAGACTTTTAATAAAAAATAGAAGTAAATAGAAATAAAGAAATCCCCCCTGTAAAATCAGGATGGTAGATATCTTACAGGGTAATTAGATTAAAAAACATAGAGAACCCCTCTAGGCAAAACCTTAAGTTACAAAAAAGATACACAGACAGAAATAGTTATTCTATTCAGCACAATTCTTTTCTCAGCCATTTAAAGAAATCATAATCTAACACATACCTAGCTAGATTACTTACTAAAAGTTCTAAGACTCCATTCCTGGTCTATCCCCGGCCAAGACGACTACAGACAGACACAGACCCTTTGTTTCTCTCCCTCCCCCCAGCTTTTGAAAGTATCTTGTCTCCTCATTGGTCATTTTGGTCAGGTGCCAGCGAGGTTACCTTTAGCTTCTTAACCCTTTACAGGTGAGAGGAGCTTTCCCCTGGCCAGGAGGGATTTCAAAGGGGTTTACCTTTCCCTTTATATTTATGACACCTCCAGAGAAAGGGAAGTGCCTAGAAAATGTAAAAGGAAACTTAGTTTGATAGCATCCTGTCTGGCAAGAACTCACTTATCAATAGCTGGGATGTGAAATCCTCACTTCTGTATTGTCTAGTCATTATAGTTCCCACTTTGTTATTGTTTGTCTGTATAATCTCTGTCTGGTTCTGTGATTGTTCCTGTCTACTGTATAATTAATTTTCCTGGGTGTAAACTAATTAATGTGGTGGGATATAATTGGTTACATAATCATGTTACAATATGTTAGGATTGGTTAGTTAAATTTCAGGAAAATGATTGGTTAAGGTATAGCAAAGCAGAACTCAAGTTTTATTATATAGCCTGCAGTCAATCAGGAAGTGGGTGTGGGGAAAATGGGAACAGGGAATGTGGGTAAGGAAATTGGAATCATGTTTTGCTAAAGGGGGAAATGGGAACAGGGAATGGGGGTGGGGAAATTGGAATCATGTTTGGCTAAGGGCAGGAATGGGAACAAGGACACAGGTGTAAGGCTCTGTGGTGTCAGAGCTGGGAAGGAGGACACTAAGGAAGGAAACTGGAATCATGTTTGCTGGAAGTTCACCCCAATAAACATCGAATTGTTTGCACCTTTGGACTTCGGGTATTGTTGCTCTCTGTTCATGCGAGAAGGACCAGGGAGGGAAGCGGGTGAAGGAATAAGCCCCCTAACAAAGACCAGGCAAGCGTTAGCCAACTTGGAACTAGCTTACTGACATGAGTTACAGCAAGGGTTTAAGGAGCTGAAAATTCATCTCCAGAAGGAAATCAAAGGGTCACAGATCACAATGGAAGGCAGCCACCTGCATGAGGAACTGAGCCAGCCAAAGGACTTGGGTAAACTAGACATTTACAAGTTTTCTACCCTGCTTGTATCCCAGTGCAGAGGGGAGAGGTTGGGCTGTTCCAGCTCCAGTTATGCAAAAACTCCCTGGGAGGCTTATTTGGCTCAGTTTTTAATGTTATAGCTCAAATGAATGGCTGGGAAGATGGACAGAAAGGGGTGTTACTAGCAGCAAGTTTGGGTGGTCCAGCTCTGGCAGTGCTGCAGAACTTACTCCCAGAAAAGAGACTAAGTTATCTAGACCTGGTACAAGCCCTTGACATGCAATTTGCAGCTAGTCATCAATCTGAGCTGACTAGGCACAGTTGAGAGCTAGACAGAGAGGGAAAGAAGTGTGCCTGCCATATCCAGAGACCACTGAGACCATCCAGGCTACACTGGCAATGCCCCAATTTATGGATGCTCAGCTGGACTCAGACTTGCAACTCAAGATCAGAAGAAAGGAGGCTAGAGACACTCCGAGAGGCTGTGGTATTTGCTACAGAACTTGAATCTTTTCTTGCGGCAGTGCACCAAAAGGGGAAGCAGCTGCTGCCAGTGAGGAAGATGATCACCATGAGCACGGTAAGTGCAGCTCTGTGGCTAATCCGTAGGATGAAAGGTTGGGGCTGGGGCGGTGTTTCAATCAGGTTTATGACCATATTGAACAATTAGACAAACTAAGAAATTTGGTTTGTAAAACAAAGAAAATTTGCAAAAAATAAAAAAACAAAAGAACCACTTCAGTGAAATGCTGATCCTGTGAGAAAATTGGCCACAAAAAGAAGAATTGTCAGACAAGGTCGGCTCCCAGACTGCTGCACTGGGCATACAGAATGGGGAGGAGGTGAGCAGCCCTCAGTGGTGAAACAACAGGTTAAGGACTATTTAGAAAAGAAAAGGAGTACTTGTGGCACCTTAGAGACTAACCAATTTATTTGAGCATGAGCTTTCGTGAGCTACAGCTCACTTCATCGGATGAAGTGAGCTGTAGCTCACGAAAGCTCATGGTTAGTCTCTAAGGTGCCACAAGTACTCCTTTTCTTTTTGCGAATACAGACTAACACAGCTGTTACTCTGAAACCTGTTATTTAGAAAAGCTGGTCATGCATAAGTCCATAGGTCTAGATCTAATGCATCCGAGGGTGCTGAGGGAGTTGGCTGATGTGATTGCAGAGCCATTGGCCATTATCTCTGAAAACTCATGGCAATCGGGGAAGGTCCCAGATGATTGGAAAAAGACAAATATATTTCCCATCTTTAAAAATGGGAAGAAGGGTTGGATGAATGGACTATAAAGTGGATAGAAAGCTGGCTAGATCGTCAGGTAGTGCTCAACGGCTCGATGTCTAGTTGGCAGCCTGTATCAAGTGGAGTGCCCCGGGGTCGGTCCTGGGGCCGGTTGTGTTCAACATCTTCATTAATGATCTGGAGGATGGTGTGGATTGCACCCTCAGCAAGTTCGCAGATGACACTAAGCTGGGCGGAGAGGTAGATACACAGGAGGGTAGGGATAGGGTCCAGAGTGCCCTAGACAAATTGGAGGATTGGGCCAAAAGAAATCTGATGAGGTTCAACAAGGACAAGTGCAGAGTCCTGCACTTAGGACAGAAGAATCCCATGCATCGCTACTGGCTGGGGACCGACTGGCTAAGTGGCATTTCCGCAGAAAAGGACCTGGGGATTACAGTGGACGAGAAGCTGGATATGAGTCAACAGTGCCCTTGTTGCCAAGAAGGCTAACAGCATATTGGGCTGCATTAGTAGGAGCATTGCCAGCAGATCGAGGGAAGTGATTATTCCCCTCTATTAGGCACTGGTGAATCATAGAATCATAGAATATCAGGGTTGGAAGGGACCTCAGAAGGTCATCTAGTCCAACCCCCTGCTCAAAGCAGGACCAATCCCCAACTAAATCATCCCAGCCAGGGCTTTGTCAAGCCTGACCTTAAAAACTTCTAAGGAAGGAAATTATAGGATACAGAAGGACCTAGACAAATTGGAGGATTGGGCCAAAAGAAATCTGATGAGGTTCAATAAGGATAAGTGCAGGGTCCTGCACTTAGGACGGAAGAATCCAATGCACCGCTACAGACTAGGGACCGAATGGCTAGGCAGCAGTTCTGCGGAAAAGGACCTAGGGGTGACAGTGGACGAGAAGCTGGATATGAGTCAGCAGTGTGCCCTTGTTGCCAAGAAGGCCAATGGCATTTTGGGATGTATACGTAGGGGCATAGCAAGCAGATCGAGGGACGTGATCGTCCCCCTCTATTCGACATTGGTGAGGCCTCATCTGGAGTACTGTGTCCAGTTTTGGGCCCCACACTACAAGAAGGATGTGGATAAATTGGAGAGAGTCCAGCGAAGGGCAACAAAAATGATTAGGGGTCTAGAACACATGACTTATGAGGAGAGGCTGAGGGAGCTGGGATTGTTTAGCCTGCAGAAGAGAAGAATGAGGGGGGATTTGATAGCTGCTTTCAACTACCTGAAAGGGGGTTCCAAAGAGGATGGCTCTAGACTGTTCTCAATGGTAGCAGATGACAGAACGAGGAGTAATGGCCTCAAGTTGCAGTGGGGGAGGTTTAGATTGGATATTAGGAAAAACTTTTTCACTAAGAGGGTGGTGAAACACTGGAATGCGTTGCCTAGGGAGGTGGTGGAATCTCCTTCCTTGGAAGTTTTTAAGGTCAGGCTTGACAAAGCCCTGGCTGGGATGATTTAACTGGGAATTGGTCCTGCTTCGAGCAGGGGGTTGGACTAGATGACCTTCAGGGGTCCCTTCCAACCCTGATATTCTATGATTCTATGATTCTATGATTCCACCACCTCCCTAGGTAACGCATTCCAGTGTTTCACCACCCTCCTAGTGAAAAAGTTTTTCCTAATATCCAACCTAAACCTCCCCCACTGCAACTTGAGACCATTACTCCTTGTTTTGTCATCTGCTACCACTGAGAACAGTGTAGATCCATCCTCTCTGGAACCCCTTTTCAGGTAGTTGAAAGCAGCTATCAAATCCCCCCTCATTCTTCTCTTCCGCAGACTAAACAATCCCAGTTCCCTCAGCCTCTCTACATAACTCAATTGTTCCAGTCCTCTAATCATTTTTGTTGCCCTCCACTGGACGTTTTCCAATTTTTCCACATCCTTCTTGTAGTGTGGTATTGCGTCCAGTTTTGAGCCCCCCACTCCAGGGCTGGTGGAGCAGTTCATGGGACAGCAGGAGCTGCTTGCGGGGAGCGGAGCGGAGCGGAGCCATTCATGGTCCGGCTAGTGGAGCAGTTCATGGGACGGTGGAAGCTGCTTGTGGAACGCTGAGTGGAGCAGTTTGTGGACTTGCTGGCGGAGTGGAGCGGAGCGAAGCCCTATGGAGCTGTGGGGCAGTCAGCTTGAGATCATGTAAGGTGCCCCCTTACCTCTTCTCCCCGCCCTCCCCATCTCCACCCAGGCTGGGAGGTAAAACTCTGCAGATAAACTTTCAAACTCTGGGGCTGCCCTGATCAGGGACAGAGACTTCTGGGCCTTGGGACTTTGGGTGATTTCGGGTTGCTGGACTAAAGAACCCAAGGGAAAGGACACGCCCCAATTTGCGTAGGGTGGGTTTTTGCTCATGGGTTGTGTTATGAATCCTGTTTGTGGTGTTTCCCCAACATAATGCCACATGGTTTCTCTCTGTTATTAAAAGGCTTTTTGCTACACTCAGACTCTGTGCTTGTGAGAGGGGAAGTATTGCCTCTTGGAGGCGCCCAGCGGGGTGGTATATATTTGTCCCAGGTCACTGGGTGGGGGCTCGAGCCGGTTTTGCATTGTGTTATTGCGATGGATCCCCTAGATACTGAACCCGGCCCTTGTTGCTGCCAACTCTGACGGGCAGAAGGGCTACGCAAATGAGATTTACAATTCCGTAAGAGGCAGTTGTGCAAGCACCACACAATGGGATTGTTCAACTCTGTGACTCAGCAAGGCCCACCAGGGCGTGGCTGGGCCAGTATCTTTCCTGAGACACGAATTGAGAATATAAAATAAGGGACAGCGTCATCATGAGACCACCTCTCTCCTCCCCCACCTACACTGAGTGCAACCAGAATGCTGGAAAGACAAAGGCTTTGAACTGAGGAGACTGGTCCCGGGCTGAGAAGGAAATTCAGCCTGTGTATTAAGAACTGTAACCTGCCAGCAATGTCCAGTGGGGTGAGAAAAGCTGTTGGATTCAAATTGTGCTTAGTCTGAAAGTTTAGGATTTAGAATGTGTGTTTACTTTTTATTTTCTTTGGTATCTATCTCTAACCTTTATGCCTACCACTTATAATCACTTAATATCAATCTTTCTGTAGCTAATAAACTTATTTTAATTTTATCCTTATCAGTGAGTTTGTCTAAAGTTCCTGGGGAATCTGCTCAGAGTACAAACGCAGGTGCATGTCCACTACCCTTTGATGAAGTGGTGAACTAATTAATGAGCTTGCAATGGTCTTGAGCAGTGTAAAACGGTACATTTCTGGGGTGCAAGGCTGGCGGCTGGGGGGATTTGCTGGTATTTGCCTCTATATAGTTCATGAGTGGCTTAGAGAGCATTCATGCAATTTGGCTGGGTGTGTCTCTGTATGCTGGCGGCTAAGTGATAAGAGCACCTGGAGGGATTTGCTGCTTTGTCACTAGCAAAGCATTATGAGAGACAGCCCAGGCTGGAGAGTTAAGGGGGCGCAGTGGTACCCTAGTTCCAGGTTGTACTCCAGGGATCCCATCACACCATGTTATACCTTTCTCTGCTAGACTGAAAAACTCATTGTTAAATATTTGTTCCCTGTGTAGGTTTAACGCAGTTTAACTAATCCACTTTAAATTTACACCTTTAGTTAATTCAAATTAACTTTCCTAAGTGTCCCCATACAGACAACCCTTTAGAGAAAATTCTCATTGATGTCAATGGGAGTTTTGCCTAACTTAGAACTTGAGTAAGGATATCACAATTTGACCCTTTAAATGGTATGTTTTTATATACCAAAATGATTCCTCGGGAGCCTGATATATAAGGGAGAAATTTCATTTTCCCAAGATCTATTGCTTATTGGGAAAAATTCTTCTCACACTCATGCAATCCCAGGGACGTTAATAGGAGCTGCACATGTATCATTGAAAGAAAAACTTGGTACATTGTCTTCACTGGATGTCGATTCAGTTTCCTTGAGTGAAATTTTTTTTTATTCATTTCAGATCTGCTGATCCCATTCATCTCTTCATGATGTCCTTAATCCACTAACTAAAGTGACTAATGCAAATAAAAGAAACATCTTTCAGACTAAAAGAAAAGGAGGACGTGTGGCACCTTAGAGACTAACCAATTTATTTGAGCATGAGCGTTCGTGAGCTACAGCTCGCTTCAGACTAGCCACCATAGCCAATTCCTAGCAAATGCAAATATGCACTGCAGGTACAGAATATAATCTAATTCTCTAAAGACAGGACTGGCGACCATAATGCATACATTCCCATCCACACCTTCTTGTCAGCTCCCCATGTGAGTGGACTGAAGTGAAGAATCAGAACAGTTACTGTCAGAAGAAGAAAAGGAAAGAAAAACAACAAGAAAATTTAACAGGATAAAGTGTTTCAGAACAGAAGTCTAGTTAGCTGCCAGTCAGTTTTACAGTTCTACTGCTCTTCCCAGGGTCTCTGGGTTATGATACTGAAATTTTCCTCATTACTTTCATAATGGAGAAATAAGGATTTAGGATATTACCATGGATTTCTTACAGATTTTTCAGTTTTGTACAGAATCAAAACTTTAGTTTAAAAAAAAAAGTGAGTTAGTCCTTCTTGTTGCAAAGCAGAATGTAAATCTGGTATCACAGTATGTTTGCAAAAAGACTGAAATGGTCATACTAAGAGGTGCATGATTGTCTTTCGTTCATCTCAGTAGGCTGTTTACTTTAGATCCCAGTTCCACTCACTAGAGGATATATTATAGGGAACATTTCCCCCTGGTTTAGGGATGGACTTCTAGGTGACCTTTGCTAAAGGCTTATTCCATGTTTACTTTCCACAATTCTATAAGTGATAGGGCTGTCAGTAAAAAACATTTTATCCCTGCTGTGTAGTGAAGGCCATTGAAATGTTGTGTGTAGTAGTGTGATAACATGTCATAATGTACATTTAATCCATTCAGGTCAGTTTAATAAGATGACACTTTTGATCAAGCCTTCTTGTATCTTATAACAACTTGTTATACCAAGTTGAAATAAATAGAATAAAAATATTTTAAATGATGCAGGTTCGGAGAGAAAATCCCTGCAAATTTTTCTTCTCTGTCTTGTCTTCTCTATCAGAAAGGTGAGCTGTTCCTCTGTTTGACACAGGAGCTGAGTTGCTTTTTAATCGTGTATATTATTAAAGTCTATCATTCAGATTCAGGGTGAGGATGTTGTGAAAGTCCATGTAGCTCCCGCATCATCCAGGCTGTAATTTTATCTGACATATTTAACTGCTGTGTCTATGAAACTTGTTATTACATTCGAACAAAAAGGAAATGCTCTGTTGAAAACTAGCCTTCTTTCCTTGAGGGAAACAAAGAAAAACTATGCATGTACTTCATCAATTTTTTATGGTCTCCCATCCCTCAGGAGACTGCATGGGTCATTTTGTGATCACTGAGCCTTTGGCACGGGGAAATAAAAAGTTACCAAAGAATCTAGGGTATCAGCTGAAATCCAGGTAACATACGTGTAAGCAGTGTCAGGATGAGCTCCACCCTGACATCTGGTGGTGAGGTGTGGCAAGTTGTGGAAAAGAACTTCAGGGGCCGATGTCATTTGCATAGGCACACCCACCACGCCTAGAATGAGACCATAGCTGCTCAAATGGTCACTTTGGCTGCTGTGGGATCCCCAGCGTCTCTGTTATTGGGGCAGGAAGAATAAATTGTTATTACCCTGATTATGGGAACTGTGCTTGGAACTGTACGTGGCCTTTTGTTATGATGGAGGGATTCACCATCAACTAAGTAGCACTCGCTAGGCAAGGGTCATGGGTTCCAAAACTGTGTGAATAGAGAGAGGCTGGGGACAAGTATTAATATTTGGTGGCATGGGCCCCTTGGTGAGGGCCTTCCATGCTAATTGCACTTCCTCCTCTCTCCACTGTGGAATATCAGAGCTAATTTTGATTTCATTAGAAGTCTAGTTATAGGCTGCTGAGCTCACTTTGGGCTGACAGGGCACCAGCACTGGGGCTCCCCTACTACAAGCTGAATTCACCTAAGAGCTGAAATCACTGAGTGTTGTGTTAAGTAGTGGGGGAGCCTGAAGATATATTGTGGAGCAGTTTGCGGCACGGCTGGTGAAGCAGTTCGACGCGGAGCAGTGTGTGGATGGCAGGAGCTGCTTGTGGGTCATGGAGCTGAGCGAAGGAGTTCGTGGGGCAGCTGGCGGAGCGGAGCGCAGCTGAGCGAAGGAGTTCGTGGGGCAGCTGGCGGAGCGGAGCGCAGCTGAGCGAAGGAGTTCGTGGGGTGGCTGGCGGAGCGGAGCGCAGCGGAGCGAAGGAGTTTGTGGGGCGGCTGGCGGAGCAGAGCGCCGCTATGGAGCTATGGGGCGGTCAGCTTCAGATCATGTAAGGTGCCTCTTACCCCCGTCCCATTTCCACCCAGGTAAAGCTCCGCAGATAAACTTTCGAACTCTGGGGCTGCCCTGACCAGGGACAGAGACTTTTGGGGCATTGGACTTTTGGGACTTTGGGTGATTTGGGGTTGCTGGACTCAAGAACCAAAGGGAAAAGGGCATGCCCCAATTTGCCTGGGGTGGGTTTTTTTTTGCTCATGGGTTGTGTTATGAATCCTGTTGGTGGTGTTTCCCCAACATAATGCCACATTGTTTCTCTCTGTTATTAAAAGGCTTTTGCTACACTCAGGCTATGTGCTTGCGAGAGGGGAAGTATTGCCTCTTGGAGGCGCCCAGCGGGGGTGGTATATATTTGTCCCAGGTCACTGGGTGGGGGCTCGAGCCGGTTTGCATTGTGTTATTGGAATGGATCCCCTAGATATTGAACCCGGCCCTTGTTGCTGCCAACTCTGACGGGCAGAAGGGTTACATACGCTTCCTATCACTGTTATTAGTTTGCTTAGCACAGTCTCTTTAGATTACAACATTTGCTTTGCTGCTGTAGATGCTGCACAAGTGCCATGCATTACTACTTGGTCACCTGGCAGTGAATGAGTTTAGTTCAAGGAGGCTGTTTTCACACACCCCAAATTTTCAGTAACACTCTCCCTTTGGCCTGACTCAGCCTTAAAGAACAAACAACCGTGATCTCAGCCCATTCACCTCAGTGAATGGTGAACCCTGCAACTCCCCCACCCCCCACTCATTTGAGATGTGAACACCGCTGCCTAACTGGGACTCATAAAGACCAGCCCAGCTTCATGGTGTCATATTGACGCATAGTAACTTTTAATATTTAAAGAGTTACCGAGGAGACAGCACGGCTACTTCTGTAATGTTTTCAGTCAGCATGCATTGCGTAATGTGCATGGCAAATCAGAGCCCAGAATATTGTCTATATTTCTGGCAGAAGGGCTTAGGAAAAGGTGAGACGTGCCGTTAAAATGTTTAAAAAGTGGAAAATGTTGCAGTCTTATTATTCCAGGTGTATGGGCCTGCACTGCACCAAATACCCTGTCCATTTTATTTGCTGTTTCCTTTATTGCCGCTTGTACAACATTTCTTAGAAACAAAGGTTTAACTGCCTGATAAAAGGAAAAATCTGCCATAGGCTGAACTCTACCATCACTACTACTCCTCCATGTCTCCATGAGCAGAACACTGCATGGTACAACATTTGTATCTGCATCTGAACTGTGATCCACAAACACGGTCCATGGAGATCGGCAGATTTTCAGGCCCCTGCCCATGATAGTATTCAGAGCACCAGCCCAGTAGGGCAGCAGCTACAGTTAAGAACTGGTTGGGCCCATGGCCCATAGTGAGGGATACACATAGCTGGACTCTTCATGCTGATGCTACTTCCCCACTGCCTTGGTACCCTCTGTTGACTGCATCATTTCCCTCGTAGAGGACAAGCTGGGAAAAAGTGAGTTTAAGTTCCCAAAATAGGAGATGGCCACTAATTATTAGACACAAGACCCAGTCTTCCTCCATCAATGTAAGAGAGTCGCACAAGACGAGAGCTGAACCTGGAAAAGAGCACACCTGTGGTGAGTACCCCCTGACAGAGTCATTTTTCTTTCTTAGGTCTTCTCACCCTGCACTCTAGTCCTGGCTGCATCCACACTTGCTTCTTTGAAAAACTGCCATTGTTCTGCTATGCTCTCCATCCGTGTCTCTAACTCTTCAGATCTATTGAAATCGGGCTTCAGGCTTTGGCTGCGCAGCAGTGGGCTCCGTCCCCCAGCCAATGGGCTTCAGGTTTACCAGCCCCATCATCGCCCTGGCCCTGCTGCTTCCCCTGGGCCTTCACCCATCCACCCCATCACACCAGACCCCCCACTGCCTCCCGACCCACTTCCCCATCCAAGGCTTAATTTGTTCCCTCAGGTTACCAGGGCTGAGTAAGTCTGCTGTGAAAAGTGATATTTGTACATCTGTTAATATCACTTTTCACTGCCTCCCAGCCAGCTAACAAGTCTGATGCTGTGAAAAGTGATGTTAGAAGATTAGGGTTGAAGAGACCTCAGGAGGTCATCCAGTCCAGCCCCCTGTAACGATGTAACGATGCTGCCCTTGGTGGGACCCAACAGAGAGTGCCAATTCAGGACAAATTGCTTAAAGCAGGGCAGTTACAGCCCCAGGCTGGGGTTCCTTTGCACACCACGGCAAACCAAACTGGCCAATCAGAGAAGACTTCGGTTTTACCCCGCTGGCTTCAAGCAATTCCCTTAGACACCCAATTCCCCAGTATCTCCACCAGTGCCACTCATTATGGGGACAAAGGGTTATGAAAACCAATGCCCCAGTAAAAGAAAAAGGTTCTCTCGATCCTAGAGGACCAAGCCCCAGACCCAGGTCACTATACAAATCCGATCTTACCCACAAATCACGCTGTTGCCAATCCTTTAGAATCACAAGATCTGATTTATATACAACCGTAGACGCTCACTCCCCTGACTCCCGCGAGGCCAGCTGCAGGGACCCCCGACCCCCACCCCCAGAAGCTCAGGCCCTGACCCCCGAGAGGCCAGCTGCAGGGACCCCCCACCCCCACCCCAGACGCTCACGCCCCTGACCCCCACGTCTGGGGTGGGGGCGGGGTCGTTGGGGGGGGGTGTCCCTGCAGCCAGCCTCGGGTGGGGGTGAGGGCGGGGGCGAGGGGGGCGTAAGCGTCTGGGTTGGGGGAGTTGGGGCAGGGGCGCGGTGGTGTCCCTGCAGCCGGCCTTGGGCGGGGGGGGGCGTGAGCGTCTGGGGTGGAGGTGGGGGCGTTGGGGCAGCGATGTCCCTGCAGCTGGCCTCGGGGGGGGGGGGGGGAGCGAGGGGCGTGAGCATCTGGGGTGGGGGTGGGGTTGGGGGTGGGGGCGTGTCCCTGCAGATGGCCTCTGGGGGGTCAAGGGCGTGAGCGTCTGGGGTGGGATTGGGGGGGTTCCTGCAGCTGGCCTCTGGCAGGTCAGGGGCGTGAGAGTCTGGGGTTGGGGGGAGGTCCCTGCAGCTGGCCTCTGGGGGGGTCAGGGGCGTGTCTGGGGTGTCTGGGGTTCACGCTGCGGCTGGACTCGGGGCGGGTGAGTGTCTGGGCCAGGGGGCCCTGCAGCTTGGCTCTGGGTGGGACGGGGTGGGAGTGTCTAGGCCGGGGAGGGCCCCCTATGGCTGGGCTCTGGGGGCATGGCGGGGAGAGGGTGTGAGTGTCTGGCCTCCCAGCTGGGCTCTTGGGGGGGTAGGGGGTAGAGAAGCAGGAACTGGGTTGTCATAGGAGTTTCTTTAACTCTCAACTCAGGGGGGAAATTTTGTGTGTCTGTATTGTTACAGACATACTTGCTGACAGATATTTTGAAATAAATTTCCAAAATAATTTAAACTGGTATTATTTTTAACAAATAAAATATGCAGAATTTTAAAATATGGTGTGTATAATTTTTAATTTTTTGGTGCAGAATTCCCCCCGGAGTAAAAAGTATTCCTAACAACAACCGGACACGTGCAATCTCCAGCCCTTTAAACCTTGGTTCTGTCCATGGCCTCTTACCCCACCTTTGCAAACATCAGCATTCCTCAGAGTGACCCTGGACCTCATTGTCCAGGTTTTGCCCGGGTGGTTCCCAACAGGTAATCTCCAAAATATCGGCCCCAAGTACAGAACTTAGCCAGTTTGTACCCAGTGTCCCCAAACTATCTGCAGTTAGTAGGTAAATGAGGAGCACCTTTCTCAGTTGACTCCTCTTGCTCTCCAGCAGATGACGGCAAAGAACACAGTTGTTATGTAAATGAGGTATGACAGAGAATACAGTCCACCATCTGTGACGGAAGCATGGAGCCTGCAGACCTCTGCACTATTCTTAGGCTGGACAATTCTCCTGTATTTGCAGGACATACCACAGCAATGACAATTACTTGGAGGACAGTTTGTTGCAAAAAACAACTCAAGGTTATTGGTGGTATTCATAGAGCAGATACAGAAGGTCAAGCACCACCTTTGGTCCCAAGAAACGAATACCAACTGGGAGAATTGCATTGTAATGCAGGTTTGAGACAAGCAGTGGCTGCAGAAGTGTTGGGGAAGGCCACATTCCTGATTTAGTTGGGATTGGTCCTGCTTTGAGCAGGGGTTTGGACTAGATGACCTCCTGAGGGCTCTTCCAACCCTAAACTTCTATGATTCTTGGATATTATGATCTGTGCACTGAGCTCACCCCAGCCCTCCTGCACAGGGACACCACAATGAGACCTGCACTGACAGTTGAGAAGCGAGTGGTGATCATACCCTGGAAGCTTGCAATGCCAGATTGCTACAGGTCAGTGGGAAATCATTTTGGAGTTGGAAAATCCACACTGGGGATTATCATGCAAGTGAGTAGAGCCATTAATTGTGTCCTGCTAAATAGGACTTTGACTTTTGAGACTGTACAGGACATTGTGGATGGATTTGCAGGAATGGGGGTCCCGAACTGTGTTGGGGCAATAGACGGCACACTATTTTGGCACAAGCCAACCTTGCCACAGAGTACATCAGCGGTCTCCAAACTTTATGAGACGAGGGCCATATTAGATTTTTGAAGGGGCTTCGCGGGCCAAAGTGACTGTGAAAAAATTAAACACGTGCAAAAATTGTTAAAAAAAGAAATATTATTTTAGGATTAGTGAGACGTACGGTACTGATGTGTTTCTGACAAAATTGCGTTTAGCAGTTGTTCAAAGTTCGTGTTCCCTAGCCTCAGAATTGATTGTACCTGTTCCTCAGACAAGGTCGATCTGTACTTGGATTTCACATATTTCATCATTGAAAATGTTTTTTCACACACATAAGTAGAGCCAAACACTGACATTAATCCATGGACAAAGTTTTTTATATCAGCATATTGATCACTTGGCAGGCATTGATAGATACCAGATTTCCTTATATTTGTCCTGGCAGGAATGCAGTGACGTCCTGAAGTTCCACCACTGCTCTGGGGTTTCCACTGCTGGCCCCTTGCCAGTGAGGGTTCCGCCACTGGCCCCACCCCATGCCCGCTGCTGGCCTGGGTGAAGGAACCCAGGCTGGCAGTGGGCTGAGACCCCGGCTGGCAGGAGCCTGCAGCAGGAACCCCAGAGCATCGGTGGAACTGCTCTGGGATTCCCGCCGCGGGCTCCTGCCAGCTGGGGTCCTGCCACCCAATGCGATGTTGGTTGCGGGGGGGATGGGAGGGGTGGACAAATGGAAGCCGTGGGCCGTAGTTTGGAGACCCCTGGAGTACATTAACTGAAAGGGCTACTTTTCCATGGTTATGCCAGTGTTGATGGATCACAGGGGATGCTTCACTGATATCAGTGTGGTGTGGGCTGATCAGGGAAGATACATGACACTTGCATCTTTATGAACACAGGACTGTTCAGAGAGCTGTAAGTAGAGACATTCTTTCCCAACCAGCAGATTACCGTTGGCCAGTATTGAAATGCCAATAGTGATTCTGTGGGATCCGACCTATTCTTTGCTCCCCTGACTCATAAAGACATACACCAGCCACCTCAACAGCACCAAGGAAAGATTCAACTACCAGCTCTGCACATGACAGTTGAACGTTGGGAGATTGCAGAGATGCTGGCATTGTTTACTCACTACATTGGATCTCAGTGAGAAAAATATCCCACCTGTTTAGTGACCTGTTGTGTCCTGCATTATATCTGTGAGGCAAAGCAGGAAAAGCAGCTGCTCGGATCGAGGGTGAAAGTGGAGCAGCTGACTGCTTAGCTGGAACAGCCATTCATAAGGGGCGTTACGACATGGAGCTGTGTGGTTGAGGGAGGCTTTGAAAGAGCCACATTAATGTCCTGTGCTGAAGTGGTCTCTGCCTGGGAAGGTCTGTGTGCTGTTAGGGCTGCTGAAGGAATTGTGTAGTGCTGGCTGCACATTTATAAATATTACACTCTGTGTTTTGCTGAATTATGCAGAGTTGCTTTACGCTTATAAAGATGACTGGGAGTTTTCTTGACCCTGAGTTCTGTGGTGCTGTACATTTACAAGTACTGGGTGGTTTGAATACTGCTATGCATTCTACAACATGGGTTGTGAACTATTAAATAAAAATTTATTTTCAAAAACTAGAAATTTATTGAATGTCAAAAACAGTGCAAAAAATAAATGTGCAAAAAAACCAAACAAACCAGGAAATGCAATACAAACTTTAAACATAAATTAAGAAGACGGAACTTTAAAATTGGAAAGACAGCAAACATTTCTGTCCATTTCATTGCACAAATGTAATCTGTTGTGGCTACACATAGACAAACCGTGGTTCTCACAGGTCACTGTATGTGAAGCTGTGGTTTTCCTTGCTGTCCCCTGGCATGGAGTGGTTGGGGTAAGGATGCAGCCTGTGATGTCATGTGAAATGTTGGGGGCTGCAACCAAAGAGTTCTCTAAGTAGTGCAAACAGTCAGAGTCCATGATTGTTGGACCTGCAGGTTGACCAGAGTCTGCATTTTGGTTTTCTGCTTGAGAAGATCCATTATAGAATCATAGATTAGGGTTGGAAGACACCTCAGGAGGTCATCTAGTCCAACCCCCTGCTCAAAGCAGGACCAACACCAACTAAATCATCCCATCCAGGGCTCTATCAAGCCGGGCCTTAAAAACCTCTAAGGATGGAGATTCCACCACCTCCCTAGATAACCCATTTCAGTGCTTCACCACCCTCCTAGTGAAAAAGTTTTTCCTAATATCCAACCTAGACTTCTGCAACTTGAGACCATTGCTTCTTGTTCTGTCATCTGCCACCACTGAGAACAGCCTAGCTCCATCCTCTTTGGAACCCTCCTTCAGATAGTTGAAGGCTGCTATCAAATCCCCCCTCACTCTTCTGCAGACTAAATAAGACCAGTTCCCTCAGTCTCTCCTCATAAGTCATGTGCCCCAGCCCCCAATCATTTTTGTTGCCCTCCGCTGGACTCTCTCCAATTTGTCCACATCCTTTCTGGAGTGGGAGGCCCAAAACTGGATTCAATACTCCAGATGTGGCCTCACCAGTGCCGAATAGAGGGGAATAATCACTTACCTCGATCTGCTGGCAATGTTCCTACCAGTGCAGCCCAATATGCTGTTAGCCTTCTTGGCAACAAGGGCACTGTTGACTCATATCCAGCTTCTCGTCCACTGTAACCCCTAGGTCCTTTTCTGCAGAACTGCCGCTTAGCCAATTGGTCCCAAACCTGTAGCAGTGCATGGGATTCTTCTGTCCTAAGTGCAGGACTCTGCACTTGTCCTTGTTGAACCTCATCAGATTTCTTTTGGCCCAATCTCCACTTTGTCTAGGTCACTCTGGACTCTATCCCTACCCTCCAGTGTATCTACCTCTCCCCCCAGATTAGTGTCATCTGTGAACTTGCTGAGGGTGTAATCCATCTGATCATCATTAATGAAGATGTTGAACAAAACTGGCCCCTGGGGCACTCCGCTTGATACTGGCTGCCAACTAGACATCAAGCCATTGATGATACCCATTGAGCCCAACGATCTAGCCAGCTTTCTATCCACGTGATAGTCCATTCATCCAATCCATACTTCTTTAACTTACTGGCATGAATACTGTGGGAGACCGTACCAAAAACTTTGCTAAAGTCGAGTTATATCACATCTACTGCTTTTCCCCATATCCACAGAGCCAGTTAACTGATCATAGAAGGCAATCAGGTTGGTGAGGCATGATTTGTCCTTGGTGAATCCACGTTGACTGTTCCTGATCACCTTCCCCTTCTCCAAGTGCTCCAAAATGAGGAATGAGGATTGAGGACCTGATCCATGTTTTTTCCAGGGACTGAGATGAGGCTGACCAGTCTGTAGTTCTCCTTCTTCCCTTTTTTAAAGATGGGCACTATATTTGCCTTTTTCCAATCGTCCGGGACCTCCCCCAATCGCCATGAGTTTTCAGAGATAATGGCCAATGGCTCTGCCATCACATCAGCCAACTCCTTCAGCACCCTTGGATGCAGCACATCCAGCCCCATGGACTTGTGCATGTCCAGCTTTTCTAAATAGTCCTTAACCTGTTCTTTCACCACTGAGGGCTCCTCATCTCCTCCCCATACGGTGCTGCCCAGTGCAGCAGTCTGGGAGCTGACTTTGTCTGTGAAGACAGAGGCAAAAGAAGCATTGAGTACTTCAGCTTTTTCCACATCATTTGTCGTTAGGTTGCCTCCCTGTAATGGGGTGCCCATTGCGCCCCTGCATATCCAGCCCCTTGGCCCCACCATGCCTCACAGATTCAGGGACACTCCCAGCTGGTGCAACTCCCCTGCTCTTTATTTGCGTCCATTTCCCACCACCAGTTTCCTACTATATCCAGGCTATTTACAATGGTGAGGCCTAACACAGGCCTGGTCAGCAACAGTCCTACCTGTCCCTGGGCCTCCCTTCCCTCCTGGTCTCCACCCCCTCTGTTCATTTCCTCCCAGCCTTGTAGCTCCTGCCTAATGAAACTGGCAGGTGCAGTCAGTGATTAGGTAAACGTAGGCTATTTACCCAGCCTCAATCCATTTCCCCTGACTGGGGCTGGTGGCAGGAGCTGATTGACGCTTCCCCAGCAGCACCCTGCTACACCCCCCCATTCAGTAAGGGGCCCACACTTTCCCTGACCACCTTCTTGTTGCTAACATACCTGTAGAAACCCTTCTTGTTACCCTTCACGTCCCTCGCTAGCTGCAACTCCAGGTGTGCTCTGGCCTTGCTGATTACACCCCTGCATGCTCAGGCAATATTTTTATACTCCTCCCTAGTCATCTGTCCAAGTTTCCGCTTCTCATAAGCTTCCTTATTGTGTTTAAGCTCACCGAAGATTTCACTGTGAAGCCAAGCTGGTCGCCTGCCATATTTGCTATTCTTTCTACACATCAGGATGGTTTGTTCCTGTGCCCTCAACAAGGCTTCTTTAAAATACAGCCAACTCTCCTGGACTCCTTTCTCCCTCATATTAGCCTCCCAGGGGATCCTGCCCATCAGTTCCCTGTGGGGGTCAAAGTCTGCTTTTCTGAAGTCCAGGGACCATATTCTGCTGCCCTCCTTTCTTCCCTGTGTCAGGATCCTGAACTCGACCATCTCATGGTCACTGCTGCCCAGGTTACCACCCACTTCTACTTCCCCTGCCAATTCTTCCCTGTTTGTGAGCAGCAGGTCGAGAGGAGCATGGCCCCTAGTTGCCCCCCCTCCCCAAACTCACTCTCCTTCTGGTAATAGCCCTATTACCAGCAGGAGAGTGAGTATGTGCGTGTGTGTGTGGGGGGGCAGAGGGTGAGAAAACCTGTATTTGTGCTGGAAATGGCCCAACTTGATGATTACTTTAGATAAGCTATTACCAGCAGGAGAGTGGGGTGGGAGGAGGTATTGTTTCATGGTCTCTGTGTGTATATAATGTCTTCTGCAGTTTCCACGTATGCATCCGACGAAGTGAGCTGTAGCTCACGAAAGCTCATGCTCAAATAAATTGGTTAGTCTCTAAGGTGCCACAAGTACTCCTTTTCTTTTTGCGAAGACAGACTAACACGGCTGTTACTCTGAAATAGGTCCTTATGGTGTCCCTTGAATAGATATGTGGACAGAGCTAGCAATGGGCTTTGTTGCAAGGACAGGTTCCTGGGTTAGTGTTTCTGGTGTGTGGTGTGTGGTTGCTGGTGAGTATTTGCTTCAGGTTGGGGGGCAGTCTGTAGGCAAGGACTGGCCTGTCTTCCAAGATCTGTGAGAGTGATGGGTCGTCCTTCAGGATAGGTTGTAGATCCTTGATGATGCGCTGGAGAGGTTTTAGTTGGGGGCTGAAGGTGATGGCTAGTGGCGTTCTGTTACTTTCTTTGCTGGGCCTGTCCTGTAGTAGGTGACTTCTGGGTACTCTTCTGGCTCTGTCAATCTGTTTCTTCGCTTCAGCAGGTCGGTATTGTAGTTTTAAGAACGCTTGATAGAGATCTTGTAGGTGTTTGTCTCTGTCTGAGGGATTGGAGCAAATGTGGTTGTCTCTTAGAGCTTGGCTGTAGACAATGGATCGTGTGGTGTGGTCTGGATGAAAGCTGGAGGCATGTAGGTAGGAATAGCGGTCAGTAGGTTTCCGGTATAGGGTGGTGTTTATGTGACCATCACTTATTAGCACTGTAGTGTCCAGGAAGTGGATCTCTTGTGTGGACTGGTCCAGGCTGAGGTTGATGGAAATTGTTGAAATCATGGTGGAATTCCTCAAGGGCTCCTTTTCCGTGGGTCCAGATGATGAAGATGTCATCAATGTAGCGCAAGTAGAGTGGGGCATTAGGGGACAAGAGCTGAGGAAGCGTTGTTCTAAGTCAGCCATAAAAATGTTTGCATACTGTGGGGCCATGCGGGTACCCATAGCAGTGCCGCTGACTTGAAGGTATACATTGTCCCCAAATGTGAAATAGTTATGGATGAGGACAAAGTCCATCCCACCATCCTGTGAGACTAGGAGTTTGCCCCAGCACCCTGCCCAAATTATTCCCTCAGCACTATCGTGTGCCTCAATATCTGCCTCGCTCCACCCCCGAGGTGGCTGCATTTCCACCAGAAAACCAGAACATCTTCCAAAGAGCAGCCATGTCAGCTGGGCTAACACCCCACCAGCCTCCTGCTCCTTTGCCTCACACCCTGCTCTTGGAGAAAGAGTGTTGGAAATTAACTCACAATGGGGCCTCACATCTGTCTGTCAACCACAGATGGATTCATTCAATAATGCTCATTAAGGACAACAAAGGCTCAGCTGCTTTGCACCTCAGGCCAGTCATTACATCTGAGCCAGGCAGGTGTGACTCATGGAGTAAGGCATTCTCCTCTTCCTCACCTGAGCAGCACCGGAGCCAGCTGGGAGAATCAGCCTCCTGTAAGTATCACTGTGACTGAATGGGCTCTGCAGCTTCATGCAGCCGTCAGCCTGGGCTGTCTCCAGTCAGACTCTGGGACAGGAACACAGAGAATTTCCCTTAACAAGCAGTGCTCCTTTCCCAGTTACATTGTGTAAGACTCTCCCAGCTACTCCAGTGAGTAGGACCAGCCTGCTCAGTTAGGGCGCAATCCTGTGAGATGCTGAAGTCCTCCAAACCAACTGTGAACAAGGAAAATGGAGGAAATCAGCACCTTCCAGGATAAGGTCCATAGGAACATTTGAACCTCTCAGCACCTGGTCTTCTGCTCCAGCTCCTTGAGACACAAATGCCTAGGCTGGCTGCTGCCGTGTCTGCTTATTTTGGGATCCGGTTAAATGAAAGTTGACACACTCCTCCCTGATGGCCCCAGCAGTTTTGCTCCTTTCCCCACTGCCCCAGCAGTCTCACAGGGGTGGTGGGGCGTCAGCAAGGAAGGCAGTGATCCCACTTGTCTGGTGCTCCTGGGGCTGGATATTCTCTATGGCCTTGTAACAGCCAGGTTCCAGATGGCTCAAACTCCGGTATTGCCAAACAATGTTAGAAACACCAGGCTCTGGCTCCTTTTTTCTCCTGAACCAAGCATCTTTTGAGCCCAGCTTGACCTGAGCTGAATGTCTGGCCTCCAGATGAAGTGACTGGAGGGGGAGGACCAGCAGGAATGTGTGTGTCCCGCTCTGCCCAGCTGCCCAGGGTTCAGCTCCCTGTCTGCGGCTGGCCCTCAGGCAGGGGATTCAAATCCATTGTAACATAAAGGCCTAGGGAAAGTTTGAGCCCCAGTATTTCCTGTAGGTGTCAGCTTCCTGAGGGTGTTCCCATAACTGAGGTCAATTGGAGCCCAGCCTGTCTGGCATGGAGCATTGCAAGCCATCCTCTTCCTAGCCACCTCAACAGTGGGCAGGCACCGTCCCATGGGAAAGAAACACAGGCAGGTCGAGCGAGTGGAGCAGTTCAGCCAGCTCAGCCTTGTGGAGAACGTCCTAATGCAGGGTGCTCCCTGAGGTTCCCATGGGATACTGCAGGATGTGTGCACCCCAGGCCCATCATTGAGGCCGACCGTCCCTGGGGCGCCACAGAAAGTGCTTACTTAAGCTGGCCAAACACCTCCCATGCTGGGACTGGAGGGACACTGTTCGACTTTCCACGCGGCTTTTCTCTGGGCACACGGGGGGGCTGCTGCTGGCCCTGGAGCGAAGTTGGCATGAAGGAGGCTTTTCATCCTGACTGCAGGCGATGAAAGGTTGCAGACTGGCTCCCTCAGGTGGGGCAGGTCTTCCTGAGCTCTGCCACCTTGTCACCCCGAAAGATCAGCGGTTGGTGCTGCCACCCAACTTCCCAGAGAGGTTCTTGCTCTTACCCAGGGCTGCACCCATCCTGCACTGCTCCAGGCTCACCGAGGGACTGATGCTGCCGACAGCGCTTTATCTGCTTGTGCAGCTCCATGCCCATGAAGGGCTTTCTCAGCCACCTGGAAGATGGTGGACACGGGCCGGCTAGCTCCCACAGCTGGCCGGGAATGCTGCCAGGCCCACGTTATTGGGTGCAGAGGGCAGGCTATAGGTCTCGGGTGCGGGTCTTGCAGGCCTGTTAAGCAGTGTGGGCCAGGGGTGCTTCTGCTGCACGCACCGCCACGCCCTGGGGCTGCCACTGGCCATGCTGCCAGTTGGCCACCTCCTCCCTGCTGGGCACCCACTGCTGTGCGGTCCCTGGCCTTCCCGCAGGCGGGCACAGGGACCCTGCCTCCCTGTTGGGCCACTCCCTGGCAGGGGCCGCTCCCAGCAGTGCTTGTAAGGCAGGAACACGCAGGGCGACCTGGGGGCCTGGCTGCCCAAGGGGCACAGGGAAATGGGGTCTGGAATGGAGCCAGCCATGGGCAGGGGACTCCGCTTGCATTCTGGGCCTGGCCTCCCTGGTGATAGAAGAACCCTTGGAGCCTTTCTGCAGCTGCTCTGTGAGGTAATGTCACCTCTTGAGGGCTCTGCTCTTGGCTGCTCAGTGCTGGTGGTCAGAGCACTGTGCTAGGTCTGCATGCTGCGTGGGGTTCTGGCCATGCCCCTGTGCTACGGAGGGAGATCCCGTGTCCAGACCAGGCCGCCCTTGGCAGCCCCGGGGAGGGCAGGGTGCAGCGCACTCTGGGCCTGAGCCGCACAGAGGAGCCTCCCATCCCAGGGGAACCAGTTGCTTCCTGCCCATCCCAGCCCAGCGTCACAGCGCTGACCCCACCAGCCCAGGACGTGTGCCAGGGCTGGAGGCTGCCACAGGCTGAGATACCTCAGGGCAGGGCTGCTGCCCATGACTTCTGGTGGTGAAGCAGGGCCCGCCAAGGGCTTAGATCCTTGGGGAGTCTTGGCTTGCCAGAGCAGAGCGCTGCGGGCGAGGTGCTCCAGCTCTGAGAGTGGACAGCTGGATTTCCCTCCAGCTGGGGGAGCAATACTCAATCCTGCCTGCCTCCTCCCCTTCAGCCTTCCTCCTGCAGCAGGCTCTGGTGCCTCTCCTAGGTGGGCCCCCAGCAGAGTCCTACCCCACCTGCTCCAGCACAGAGCTCTGGCTAAGCTGTGTTAATTTAGGTGATGTTTCTTGTGTCCATGAAGCACTCAAAGTGCACAAGGCACAGGCCATGCTGGAAGACTTGGACTTGCCCTGAGGAGCTGATGTGCACACGCTGATCCCAATGCTAGTGTAGTAATGGCTCTGACTGTCCACTGTTTGGAGTAGGGACTGGCTTTTATTATGTATGTGTACAGCACCTCGCACAATGGGGCCTCGACTGGGGGTGCCAGGTCCTGTCGCAGTTCACATAATAAATGCATTTTCAACCCCAGGTGCTATGCTAATACAAATCCTAGTCTGATAGGCACATGCCTAACCCAAGGCACTGGGTTCTTAGTCAAACCCATGTTCCTCTTCTTTCACCATTCTTTGTTTGCTCTTTGTTACCCGCACCCATCATGGTGCATCTAGACTGAGGCCCTGAGACGGCAATGAGAGCCATGTAGGAAGATCCTGGGCCCAACAGGAGTTGTGCTGGACTTTATCCAGTAGCTACTACTGGTGTTGATCTGTAGCTCAGAAGAGCAAGGAATGGATCGTGCTGCTGTAGGGTTTTATTGGCTGTCTGTACAGCTCTTTCAGCCTCTCCATCACTAGTGGGTGATGGAGCGTCCCTACACCTAGTGTCCCTACACCTCTGACTTATGGGGGGGGGGTGGGCATTCAGAGGCTTGCTGTGTGAAAGGGGTCACCAGTACAAAAGTTTGAAAACCACTGTTGGGGACACTGGGGCATGGCCACTAGGTAACTCGAGGGGATGGAAGACCACGAGTGTCGATTAAGCCCCCTCACACTAGGCCCAGGTGTCCTTGGTCCCCCCTCCCGCCTGGAGGCACTCGCAGCAGCTCTGCGTACTAGGCCCAAGTGTCCTTGGCCCCCCCGCCTGGAGGCACACACAGCAGTTATGCTGAGGATCTGCAACAATATGCTGCGGAGTCAGACTGCCTGAATCCAGCATGGATTCACCAAGGGAAGGTCATGCCTGACTAATCTAATCGCCTTTTATCATGAGATTACTGGTTCTGTGGATGAAGGGAAAGCAGTGGATGTATTGTTTCTAGACTTTAGCAAAGCTTTTGACACGGTCTCCCACAGTATTCTTGTCAGCAAGTTAAGGAAGTATGGGCTGGATGAATGCACTATAGGGTGGGTAGAAAGCTGGCTAGATTGTCGGGCTCAACGGGTAGTGATCAATGGCTCCATGTCTAGTTGGCAGCCGGTGTCAAGTGGAGTGCCCCAGGGGTCGGTCCTGGGGCCGGTTTTGTTCAATATCTTCATAAATGATCTGGAGGATGGTGTGGATTGCACTCTCAGCAAATTTGTGGACGATACTAAACTGGGAGGAGTGGTAGATACGCTGGAGGGGAGGGATAGGATACAGAAGGACCTAGACAAATTGGAGGATTGGGCCAAAAGAAATCTGATGAGGTTCAATAAGGATAAGTGCAGGGTCCTGCACTTAGGACGGAAGAATCCAATGCACCGCTACAGACTAGGGACCGAATGGCTAGGCAGCAGTTCTGCGGAAAAGGACCTAGGGGTGACAGTGGACGAGAAGCTGGATATGAGTCAGCAGTGTGCCCTTGTTGCCAAGAAGGCCAATGGCATTTTGGGATGTATACGTAGGGGCATAGCAAGCAGATCGAGGGACGTGATCGTCCCCCTCTATTCGACATTGGTGAGGCCTCATCTGGAGTACTGTGTCCAGTTTTGGGCCCCACACTACAAGAAGGATGTGGATAAATTGGAGAGAGTCCAGCGAAGGGCAACAAAAATGATTAGGGGTCTAGAACACATGACTTATGAGGAGAGGCTGAGGGAGCTGGGATTGTTTAGCCTGCAGAAGAGAAGAATGAGGGGGGATTTGATAGCTGCTTTCAACTACCTGAAAGGGGGTTCCAAAGAGGATGGCTCTAGACTGTTCTCAATGGTAGCAGATGACAGAACGAGGAGTAATGGCCTCAAGTTGCAGTGGGGGAGGTTTAGATTGGATATTAGGAAAAACTTTTTCACTAAGAGGGTGGTGAAACACTGGAATGCGTTGCCTAGGGAGGTGGTGGAATCTCCTTCCTTAGAAGTTTTTAAGGTCAGGCTTGACAAAGCCCTGGCCGGGATGATTTAACTGGGAATTGGTCCTGCTTCGAGCAGGGGGTTGGACTAGATGACCTTCAGGGGTCCCTTCCAACCCTGATATTCTATGATTCTATGAAACTAAGCAAGGCCAAACAGGGCAGATATGGAAGAACAATGCTGAATAAAGCAGCTTAATGTATAGTTTAATAAATGATACAGAGAACCAGGGAACTAGCTGGGAACTGGATTGGCTGGCTATATGGAAACTTGGGGCAACTTGCTATTGGATAAGTATGCTGGGAAAAAGGATGTATAAAACCTTGTGTAACTTCCTGCTCTGTGCGCAGGATTTGAGATTCTATTCTCCCTGTACCTTTTTGCAGCTGCAAATAAACTTTTCTGCTTCTCCACCCCGTTGTGATAATTGGGTGTAGCACACCGGGTAACGAACCAGCTCAAGCTGTTGTTTAGCCTCTTGGCACTGGATGCCGGTAACACTACTGAGCTAGATGGGCCATTGGTCAGACCTAATAAGGCCATTCTTATGTAATATGATCAAATCATATTTTGTTCACAATGACTTAAATTCTGCTGCAGTGAATTGTGGTCTGTTGTCCATCACTACTTATTCTGGAATACAGAAGTGAGCAAAAA